>NW_027180323.1:0-715000 GCF_040956055.1 Brachionichthys hirsutus | reverse complement strand
GTCCAAGTGGATGATTTCCATTCAATAGAAAGGGATGGATGGGCAACCAAGCCAACAGCATAAAAGCTCTGGCCAAAGCTACTGCCAGCCTTTTAGGCATAAATAGGTTTTTCAGCCCTGGTACCACAGTCAAGGGGTGTCTATACACCAGTTGAGCAGAAATGCAGTTAAGAGGCAAGTGAATGATTGTAGTTCAATGTGCCATCTGGAGACACCACCACTATGAGGCAGAGAGATGAAGGGTGGAACTGTGAGGGAGGAGGAAGAGAATGAATGTTTCTGGATCCATGAGGCTCCACACATTAATCATGGCCTCATTACTCACTGCAGCAATAAGTAACATGTGACAATAGTTAGGGTAACCATCGGCATACAGTTGGAGCCTTAATGAGCTTCGTCCACTTTGATTAATTTATCATCGAAGAAAATAATTCTGCACATTTATTATGACCATCTCAGCAGCCTACTTGGTGCTGCATAGCAACGCCTCATACTACCTCTTTTGGAGGAGGTAGTGTGATTGGTGTCATTTGTTTTTGTGTTTTTAAGAAGCATAATTTTAAAAAATGGAACTGAACTATCCTTGGTCAAATCTGGATCAGTTGAAATTTTCAGTAACATTGCAGTCATTGGAACTTCAAAATGTGTTCCTCAATATTTTGGTTGATTATTGACCAATGTCTATGGAATGTGACACAGTCATGTAGGGTGGGGATATCTATCTAACGGTGTAAATCCAGTTAGGAGGGGGATGAGCTGCTCGGCGGAGGTCTGCGCTATCTGAGCTAAATTTGTGACCTGTTAGGAGTAAAAAGTTCATCTTCAAAGTTCGTGAGGGATGAATGAATGAAGCACTGCAAAAATCTGCAGTGACATAGTTTGCCGTTCTTGTTGTGTTAGCGTGTGTCTACATGTATAATGTAGGCCGAAGGGCTCTGGGTATATTTTGCATTTCACTATCTGTATAATTTTGACACAGCTTAAAAATGCATTTCTTTACATGAGCATCACGTATGGCCTTGGATTTCTTCTTTCATATGCGTCAGATAAAAATAAAAATAAAAATCATATTCAGTTAACCATCATGACTAAGCAGCAGGTGAAGACAGACGATAATCCACGAAATAAAGGGCAGAGGATCGAGACTGCAAGCATTTTTCAGGTCGTCCACATCAAATGACAGGTGGCGCTGCCCCTACAGACTATATTATGAAATATCAATAATGCAGTGCAAAGAGAAATACACATAATCAGCACCACCGCTTTGTGCCATCTGGAAAGTCTTTCCAAATTGTTTATCGACAAGCGGGACAGCATTCAGTTTAATAAGGCATCAGTTAATTTACGCCTTGTTAGAATTTAACTTACTTAATTATTGACAGTTTCTTTTAAAACTGATGGAAAATTGACCTTTATGTCTAATATATTGGTATATTGTTCAATTTCAATGCTCAATAGAAGTGTTTAAAATGCTATGGAAGTTCACTGCTGCACAGTTGTCACCTTCCACTTCAGATTAAATTAATTTCAAGTGTAAATGGTTGGTAGAAATGACATGGGTGAAAATGTGAATGCTTAAAAAGCCTACGGTTTGCGTAAATTATTCGCTGCGATGGAAATTTCTGACAATTGCTTCCACAAGGAAATCACCATGGACTCAGCAACCGAGTGACTTGACTACATCTCACTTGTGAGGTATGATCACATGAACTACTGCACTAACAAAATTAAAGAAAACAATACAAATAAAAATAAACGAAAGGCTCCAGCATGACCTGCGACCTGGTAATGGACAAAGCGGTTAAGGAGATGAATGGATGAAAAAAAGCTTCAGAGTTTAACACATTATAAAATATGAGTCACAATAGGATTCTCTGACCTATCATCGGAGTTTGCTACATTAGTTTCAAAACAGGAAAAATGTTTTAGAAGGCAGGATGGCTCTTCTTACCTGCAATCTGAGGCTTGGTCCAGGCACTGCAGTGAGGGACTCCGCTACCACTCTCGGACCTCCAGCGCCGGCCTGTTCCAGCAAAAACAGCTGGTTGGTGATGTCGGCCATCTCTTCTTGCAGACGTTCCGCGTTGAGGCCAATTTCCGCGATTTTTTCTGCGGCAGATGCCGTCAAGAAGGCCTCTTTGAGGTCTACCAAATGAAGAATCCTCTTCTCCTCCAACTGCACCAGTGTACAGAGCTGGTCAAACCGGTCATTCATACAGGCCTCGAGCTTGTCTGTGGTCATCTGCCCCATTTGAAAGAGGAACATAGAAAGGAAGAGAGCATTAGGGAAGTAATGAACTCAAGAGAATTTAAGTAGAGGAAGTCCATTAGGTGCCCAGATGGGAAGAGATATTAGTCCACGTTGTAAAATGAGCCTTAATTAATATTTCAGTGAAGGTATGAATCATTGAGATGAACACAGAACAGAAAAGCGGAGAAAATGCCAGACTTTGGTTCCTTACCTTGTCATGTGAATATTATTTTAAGAGGTCCGTGGGCTCTGTCACGCCGTGGCTAATTAATAGCATGAAGTAGATCCCTTGGAGGCAACTCTGCGTATCCCCCATCTGTAGACTGAGACCTCAGACTCTCCTTCTACCACAGCACACCATCTGTTTAGCTTTCGGGGCAACTGAATTGCTCCCTGAAATACTCGTTTCAAGTCATTTCCCAGTTCCCCTGATGAGGCTCTCTTTAGCTGTGACTCATTACGCTAAAATACCTCAGTAAACAGATGCCACTGAAAAGGCTCCGCCGCCAACACAGAAGCTGTCACCCCAAAATGCCTCATCACAATCTCTGCTCCTGAATGTCATACACGTTTCAATCTGTCAACATCAGATGCCCGGTCTCTCCCCCCTTCCCCTGGGTAAAACCTGTTTCCCCTTTCCATCTATTTTATCATTTCCTCTCAGCCTTCTTTCCTCCAGTGAAGCAACGAATCATCTGTCTTCACCGAGACGGGCAGAACCGTCGTCCCATGACGCCCCAAAGCTTTATTGTGTATTTGATATTTCTGCTCAAGCAATCCGATTCTCCAAATTGGCCATTAAACCGAGCACGAGAAGTAACACTTTTAATTTACTTTCTCTAGAAAAAAAAAAAGGTTTCTGTTTGTCTTCTTTCTCATTGTTCAATGTCGTTTTTGTTTTTAGATTTGTTGGTCTTCAGAAATGAATCAGAATCCTTTAATGCCCAGGCCGACCAGCCTTCCTTCTTCAGAAGGAAAGGCCAAAGAGCAGAAACGCATTTGTAATGTGTTCCGGATTAGGCATGAGTCATGACTCCAGTTTGATTTGACTATAAACAACATCAAACGACACACATATCTACGTAATTAGTTGCTGTATTGGCAATACAGACATTTACATAAATCATGAATAACAAGACCACCAAAGAACAAAGCTTACAACATAATGAGAACAGATGCATTGAATTGTATCATCTTAACATTTTAGCTGCCATCAATCTCACTAATTTCACAGACACATCTCCCAATCTCCAGGACCTCAGCGCCCCCTGCCCTTTAATTAAGTCCCGGCGGCCTCTGTGGCAGATGGGAGTCATGATCCTGGATCAGTGTGCTTTGTGTTTGTGGAACAGGAGCCTCCTGCCCCTTAGACCTTTCACCCAGTAAGAGAGCTAGAAAGGAAGCATTCATGCATTATAATATTAACTTGCATTGCAGCAAGATGCGGCCATGAATGAGGCCTCAGGAAACACCGAAGCAAAGTGCTTACAAGGGCATAGAGTAAGGATAGGGGAAAAGAGACAGAGGACAGGCAAAGCACCAGCAATGGCAGGACATTATCAATACGCAAAATAATCATATTAATGCATCTATTTTTATCTGAGGATTCAGGATAACTATTCTGGGCTCTAAAACCTTCTCAGGAACTATCTCCATCACTTCATCTGATACAATAGATAGATAAATAGAAGTAACTTCATACGGTAGTGTACTGACTGGATATAGAAAAGGTTGTGTTACTTATTAGTGCTGGAAAAAAAAACTGTCCCTTGGGAATGAAAATGTCAGTGGAAAAAAAAAATCAGGACACAGTCAATAAAAAAAAGTGAATTGCATACAGCTCACAACAAATATCAAAGTAGTGTCAGGTTTTAATTTCAATTTATCCAGCTGCACAAACACCCCAATCAATGCAACCACCATTCTGAACAATAACATTACATCAAACATGTATTTCAGAAATGACAATACTACAGACAATATTTTACTGATTAATAAAAACGTTTTTAGCTGCGCAGACTTTTTTGTACTTGATTCTGCAGCTTCAGGGAGGAGATGGAAAATTGCAGAATATATATTTTGAAACTGATCGGTAGATGAAAATATTTTATGAAACTTGGATTCTAATGGGGCCTAAAAAGTATCAATAGAACATTAGGAGTAAATTGATTAGAACTGTCTTTGCCCTTGGCAATAGTGGCCCCATTCCAACCAAAAACTACTATTCGCTATCTCTTATACACAATTTTTTATATGCTTCAGAAATGACTATCTATCTATCTATCTATCTATCTATGAAAACCTTGTTTTAAAGCTGCCAGCTCTTCTTCAAAAGTGCGACAAGGTATTATTTTGTGGGGAAGCATGAAGGGTAAGAATTAACCAGGAGGCTTTTGGCTTCTCTAATGACAGAGTTTCAATACCTAGTACTTCTTCATTGGCTTTTTTTTGAGAGAAGCAATGTCAGCCAAGCAACCTTCTGGGGAATGATACAGAGTAATTCAATTAAAATGCCGCGCGTGGAGATAGAAAGGCAATGACAGCCTTAAAGAGCAATGGGATGGGAGAAGGGGCTGAGAGGAGGGAGGGAAAGGCAGGATGAGTAAAAGAAAGGCAAGAAAGAAGCACGCCGAGTAAGCCGAACAGCAGTCGCCACATATTTTTTATGCCACTCCTTTCTGTTCCTCAGCGCCAGCTCCATAAGACAGCTTTAATGTGTCTGCTGCTCGTGTAGATTTTATGAGGTGGGGAAAATGGATGTTGCTCGTGCGCATCACATGCTCATTTTTTTGACTGGGCTTCTGTAGCGCCGTCGCTCCTAGATATCCTCCTGCGCTCTGTGTACTGCAGAGAGCAGCTCTACGGGCAGCGCGTGCCTGAAACACCCTGCCTGGCAAAGAGGGTGTAAATATAACACGAGAGTGAAGTAAATATGCTATGGTCTGAAGCCACTACGTGCTTTTTCTATCACTTCCAGCTCTCTGGCAATGCAAGCTGATTGGCTGAATGACAGAACGCATCTAGAGGCCCAATATGCCTCTAGCACGCCATTATGTATGCAGCCTCATCACTGGTTTTTTTTTTTTGCATTATATTTGATTCCCCTGTGGAGAACAGAGATATGAGCTTCGAGAGATTAAAATCCCCATACCTGCGGCACAGCTCATAATTGAGCAGGCTAGACTTAATATGAAAATACTTACTAAGGGTTAAATCTTTGCAATCAACCTTTACCCTTGCAGGAAGCTGCTCACATCTCCTCTCCAAAGTCCTTTAGCAGTTAAATTTACCTCTAAGTTCTGCCTGTCAGTCTCCATCTCTTTTCGCCACTATCTTTCTCTCACCTTTCAGAGTGAGCAGGTACAGGAAGTGGATTTTGCAAGACACCCTGCACCTCTACAACAGAACAGTACATAACTCAAAGATGTCCTCAGGGCAGCATTGTTGTTGAACACACTACTGTTCTCCGGTGGGCTCAGATGCAGAGCAGATATTCCACAATGGAAATAACGCCACTGTTTTCAAGGTTGAATTGCAATGAAAATTCTGCATGTAGCTTTTGCATCGGCTGATATCAAAACAAGGGTGAGCCCGTGTAAAAAGCATTAGGCGCTCAGCTTTTCAGATGCCACCCCAGTGAAGGTCAAACAGAGATTGAAATGAGGCTGTGATTCGTTTTGTTGGCTTATGAGTGTATGAGAAGTTTTATGAACAACAACAAAAACAAAAGTGAAATGTGTTTAATGTAATGCATTGAAATGTAAAAGTGAATTTTAAATAAAACTTTGTGAATGACACTGTTGATTCATTATGGATTTAAGGAACATTGGGGCTGCAGAATTCTGAAAGGTGAATTTAGTTTCAGTAGAGCATACCATACTGTATATTATACAACAACCACCCTCTAAATCCCGACAGGCTACGCGGGTTGTTGTCTGAAAACGACGACTCAGTAAACATACAATGATGCCATCTCACACTTTGAGAACTACATCTACAGACACCAAATAAATCAGACTGGCATAATAAATAAAGAGATTGGAATGATTGGCTCTCAGGATTAATATCCAGTGCTTTCATGACATAATATGCTTCTAATCTCTCTCTATTTTATTCAAGGATGCAGTGTCTCCACTGCTGTGGTGCTTAATGCTCCAATTTCTAACTGATGGGTCCCATGGTTTTAAAGTTATTCCAACCCCGAAGGAGGTGTGGTGGGGTCGGGTGGGGGTCTATTGCAGGCTACAAGGCGCAGCTCAACTGGGCTCCACTGCCTGGTGCCAGCCTGGGATGCACTGACCAGAGGCTGGAGGACGCCAGTTTGTTGGAAAGGGAATTACAGCAGCTCTGATGAGAATGAGAAGAGAGCAGGGAGAGAGAGAGAGCGGAGTGGTGAAGCCGGCGAGAAGTCAGAGGGGGGCATTATCGACACTGCGGAACAATGACGAGCTGGGATATTTCACACTTTACTCTCTGAATAAAGGACTTATAACCAAACCATAGGTGGCTGTGGAAAGACAAACCACTTTTGTCGACATTTACCTAATCTTGTCTGAACAAACTGTTTTATGACAAGACCAAAAGAAAAATGACGCTTTCATTCTCTATGTGAAACCTGAACTGGAGATGGTCTTGGCCCTGCAGTTGAAGAGAAATATAGAAATGCATTTAAAATATAAAAAAATGGACCTGCAGGGTCTGCACTGTCAGTTTGACAAGCTGACTGAGGCTGCAGGGCCCAATTATGGAAGAGATAGGACTTCCCTCAGAGGTAGCCCTCGAGTCCATCGGCACGAGCCTTAAAGCAACCAGCATGTATTCCATGATATCCATTCCATCTATTCACTTAAAATTAATCAACCACATTCTGCAGCCTTAAGCATCATCATCTGAACATGAACAACACACAAAATAACTTTATACAAAAGCAATAGCAGCAAAACCAACCTTCATTATTCATAATTATGTGTGTTGTCGTCAGAAAATTATGCAGTGTAATATTTTGCTAAAGGAGATTCATCAGCTAATTCAATCAATCACATCAACAAGACACAATGAAGAGCAATGCAATAAGCACAAAACACACCGACACTCCTTGCAAGGAGGTCAAATCCATTTTTATTACCGTTGAGAAATTATAATTTCATTTGATAAGGGCTGGTTGGAGCTCACTACTTAATTATAAAAGTTGAGTTGCAAATCATTTGGGATGAATTTTCTAAAAAAAGAACAAAAAAACGAAAGGTCCTTCCTGTATACACTCACCTCAGGATCGGTCCACTTGGTTTTGATCTTCTTGGCCATCTCTTGTGTACAGCCAAGAAGATTATAATCCTCTTTGTTCTACAGTAGGAGTATACAAACAAACCATTAAAAAAAATACAACGGTGCTACATTAGAAACAAAGAGATGCTTTCGCCTATTTAGCTAATTTTTGAATGCTAAACTAAATATCTCATTCAAAGCAATGAGACAAAGACAAATAGGGAATGTTCTATTTTTTATTATTATTATTATTTAACTAAGTTTACAGTCTTTAACTTGATTTGGAACTTCAAAGCAATAAATACTTATCAAATGTTTTTTGTTTTTTATGTAAATGCCAGGTAAAGTCCACCATCAGCAACATGGAACAAACTTGACAGCCAGTCAATCACAGATTCTACTTTTAGATATAAAGTTTAAATAATAAACACAACTCCCTGAGATGAAGCATTCGTTCTCATGAATTCACAGATGCAGATAGAATCTGAGTAAATTTAGAGTAAATACTGTTGCCTTAGGCCGGGTGTGTGTGAACGTGTGCATAAGTGACCCGCTATGTCTCTTATCAATCCATATATGGTCCTGGTGTAGCAGTAACCAAACTACATGTGCTGCTCTACTTTATCTTTTTTAAGATGTAAAGCCATGGGGGAGAGGACTAATCTGTTAACCTGCAAACTATATCCAGCATTGCATGGGGAGTAATTTCCAGTGTAGCTAAATGCACCAGCTGTGTGTGATGATTTTCAAATGATGCCCTTGATTTATTTCAGTATTTTAAAAAAAAAGCATTGATTACTCAAAGTTCTAAAACTTAGACAGTAGTTACTGACAATCATGTTAATTGTTCATCTGTGCATAAACACAGAATATGGTGATTGCAACGATTGCATCCGACTCTAAATGGCACTAGAACCTTCACAAAACAATACTCAAAGTATAACTGAGAAACTAGCAACAGCAAATAATCACAATCCAGTGCAGTATTAGACTGGAACACTGGACCTACTGTAGTGCTGCACTGTTTGACTGGCGGCTCCCGAGACCAATTAAGTCTACTTTGGAAAAGCCATTTGGGGAAACCAGGAAAGGTGAAGCCATATGCGGAGCCGGGCTGAATGGATGCGGGGATTAATAGTCGTCTTTAATTTCCATTTCACCGTTTTTATTTAAATTATTTATGAGGCTACGTAATGGAATAAATTTATTCATAAGGTCATGCGGGCCGTCACGAGACATTTTAATGTTTAAAATATGACAAATAGCTCTTAAAGAGCCCTGGTGTACAGGCCATGCAGCTAACTGACATACTGCTTTATAGTGAGCTAGAAACAGAAAAGCAGAGCTTGAAATACTCTTTTATACACACGACAGCACCACATATGTGACAGAGTGCACCACTATGATTAAGTGTAGTAAAGGGGACACAGATCGCACATCACTGCTTCATGTTATAGATGTTTATAAGCCCCGTTTGAGTGCATGGCTCACCTTCTGCCACAGGTAGGCCTCGTGCAGGGTGGTGATCTCATGCCCGTAGTGCTCCCCCCGCACGGCACACACCACACAAATTATCTTCTCATCTGTTTTACAGTAGAGGGCGCCTTCCTGTCCATGTTCTTTGCAACGTAGTCTCTCCACTGTCACAGTGTCCCTCTTCCCAGCATCTCCAGCAGCCATGGTCTCCTGCCCAGCTTCTGTACCCCCAGCTCCTTCACCCGGCTCAGCATCTAGCTGCAGACCATTCCGCAGTCCTGCTCTTGTCCCAAAGTCATCACTTGCATCAGCCACTGCCAAATTGACTGGTGCCATCCACTTACACGCACCAGCCTCATCCTCAGCTCCAGCTATGCCTCTCAACTCTCTGTTGGTGCCAAGCAAGCTAGCTTGTGTCACATCATGGTTATAAAGCATTAGTGGGTGATTTGTTCTGCTGGTATGGCTGACAGCATGGACAGAGCAGAAGGCAAAGCTGCAGGTGTAGCACACTTGGAAGGCCGGTTGAGCCTCATCAGGCTCGCACGCGTCACATGTCCCGTCCATCTGTGGCAGCTCCTCAGCTCCATCTTGGGGGTCCCGTTTGCGGTCCATGGTGAATGATTATTAATGTGAGGAAGAGAGCAAGGAAGTCTTGTAGGAGACACATAGAGGACAGGTTATTATTAGCACTGACCTTCTGTGAACACTAGTACTTATATTCGCAGAGGGGGAAAGTCCAAGATCCTCCGGACTAATCCCCGCTGATATAATATTCCCACAACAGATGGTGTACGGGTCGAGCCAAAGGCGTCAAGTTCTGGGCAATGCAAAGACACAAGCCACACAAAAACACAATCTTCAAGGGCAATAAACAGCAGGATCCCATTTGCAGTTTCTAAACTGACTATGCGTGCAAATATGCTCACTATGTTTACTGACTCAGAGAGCAAAAGTGCTGAGTGAACAAAACACCCAGACTATCCACTCCCACCTCCCCCCTCTATAAATCATTGGGCCTTGACCTTTTCATGAGTTATCCCTTTTTGTCTCTGCCCCCCCTCAACCATCTTTTCAGAGTGGACGAGAAGACAGAGCCCACTGTGCAATTTCTCCATTTCCCCGGAGCACTTTTTCACTGCTGAATCCAACACCGGATAGGAAAAGTACCGTGTCGTGCATTCAACTTCCCCATCGTCCCCTCCTCCACCTCCACCTCCACCTCTCTTCTAGTTTTTAGTCCGTCACACGCATTTCCTTCCTCCTACCGGGCTTACCAGTTAGCAGCACTAGTCTACAGTATCCTTCGTGTCTCCCTCCCGGCTTGTGTTTTTTGCATGAAATAGCCTAATGCCTAACTTCCTTAGCACAGCCGCTGCACACCTTACAAAGAGAGACGGGCTTGAGACGTGTTTGTTTACTTCCTTGTTTTCTTCAGGAGCCGTCTGTTTTTTTTTTCTTTCTTTTTTCTACTTCCTGCTTGTAGTCTTCTGCGTCTGATTGGCAGAGGCACGCAGAGGTTGGACCTTTGGAGAGAGAAACCCCATTTGTCGAGCAACAAAAAGAAAGACACCAGTCCGGAAGTTGTGGACAAAACAAAATGTCACAGTTTCAACTTTGACCTTCCTGTTATCCTGAAATATTACCAACATACCTTACCTCCAAAAATTCATATAGAGAAAATTGTTGGCCAACTTTTTGTGTTAGGAACTTTGCTTATTTGTTGACTAACCTCTTGATAATGAAACATTGACCTGTTCTCTCCCGCTACCATCAGGGAAAACTTTAGAATTAGCGAATTATTACAATTAATTTATCTTGAAAAGAAAAGAAAAACAAATCACAATTTATGATCTAGAAGTCCCAAAATGCGGAAAGGCCAAGTGAATCAAATATGATACACTGGGCTTTAATTAATTAAGTATAATTAATAGGCATTGACTTTATAAACTGGCATGGCACAATTGGACATCTACCAAATAACTGAACACACTGATGAACACCAACGAAGCTGGGACTTCCTCATGACCTACAATATATACAAAAAATGCACTGATTTATTTATGTGATTCAATTGTAATCAGCATTGCAAAAGTCAACATACAAATACAACTATCTGGGGGTTGGGAGTGGGATGAGATGAGATGAAACCGTTATAGTGTACTTGAGGGGAATTAAGTAAAAGCAATCAGCTCATATCACGAAACACAACCCAATTTTCTCAGTGAGTGCCTGTTAATTAATGGTCATGAATAAGTTGATAAATTGAATAAGCTGACCACAAGGGCAAATATAGATGCATCTATTATCTGAGTACAGAAAATACAGTAGGTCAGATAAATGTATATAAACATAGCATTTTTTAAACTGGGTGTTGATGGGGAGCTTTGAATACGATGTCCTCATTCTTCGTCGTTTAATGTCCTTATCCTCCATAACCACAAGTAAGAGATAATGGGAAAAAAAATAGAGCAAAAGAAAAAGGGATGAGAAAAAGCTGCTCTCTTTAGTGAGATCTAAAGAGGCTTTTGAGCCGGTCTTCACACAAACAGTTTTGGCAAATCACTCTTCCTGATTTGAATGGCTCACCATAAATGACAGTAAAGCACATTTCAAGTAAGCGTCCAGCATCCACAAAATTGAATGATGCTTTTTTCTTATTTTTGTAGATTGCACTTATGTAAAGACTGCCATAACTAAATATTTATTTATTAGACTCTCAACACAATGAATGACAATGAAAATATATTTCCTTGGCAAAAAAAAATCTAATTTAACTTGATGTGAGACTCACTTTAGCCAAATATAATGTAACAATCAAAACTGTAAATCTCAGGTAATTTAATCAACACAAATGATTATGATTCTCAGTGGTGCTGTTGAAATTGAAAACATTAATTTATGTGCCGTATACATCAGTGCAAGCTATTTGCATAGTATTGAACCCACAACATGGCAAATGCAGGTTTAAAAGATCTCTGGACTTACTTTAAAACCACTGCCTTTTAATGTGCATTTTAAAATGGAAGTTATATGTAAAATAACATTTAAGCTTTCAGTGCATTGATTTCCAGTGAGAAGCACCCCATGTTCATTTATAATCTATTATCAACTAATAGTGGCAATCAACTGATGACAGTAAATCTGTAAATCATATGATGTGGTGAATTAGAAAGTCACAAATATGGAATTTAATGTAAAATAGTTAAATTGACTGGGAACGCAGTCCTCTGCTGCACCGAGATTACTGTTTTAAAGACACAGATGTATTAAGTGAAAGTTGGTATGCATGGGGTCACACTCCGAGGTGCATCAGGCAAAAACAATCACTCAAATGAAATGGAAACGGAACATTTCACAGGCGTTGTGACATTCAGAAAATACACGCACTGGATAGATGTTTCAAATGAGAAATGGAACATCTCATTACATTATGAACCAATGCATATCGGCTCATTCCATAATTACACGGATTCATAACAATGTGAATCCGGTCTCAAAGCCAGAAAATTGTTTTTTTGCAGAGCATCATTATTTCAAAGTAAAAGCTGACCTTTCGTTTATTATTCATCCTCTTTGGCTTGTGTTAAATGTTATCACAATTAGTCTATGAATTTTTTTTTTTTATAGCCAAAGCCATTATTTATGAGCTCACACACTGACTGACCTTTAACAGCCAATTTCTAACCAGTTCAATCTTGAATTCCATAGGACACATTTAAAGCTAAAATTAAATGCATTTCTTCAGAGCATTCCTGTAATTTTATATTCACAAGAATGTACAACCCCAAAATAGAAAAGTCACTGCTCACAGCTGTCATGGGCACTGAGGCATTACAAACAATGAAGTGCAGCCAGTTTTTAGGTCGAACCCTTTTTCCTCTAAAACCTCATTAAAAAAAAACACCTATGACTCTATTAATCTTTTTGTATTATCATCATTATGTAAAAAAATATATGCAGCTGCTGTTCATTATAGATATAAAGAAAAAAGTAACAGACACAATTCAGCAGTTTCACTTTAACCTATTAAATGCACTTAACACTATTAAGACTCGGAGGCAAACTGAATCCCACTGTTTGCTGGGGGCACACACAAGTTACAAACCCCCCCCCCCCCCCAGACCTTCATGAACAACATTCTCCTGTGCAATTGCACATTGAATAAGCAAAGAGATGATGTGGGACCAAATACACAGAGCAGATGAACCAGTAAATCCATTATCACTGCCTTAGCATACTGTATTCCCTCACAACCCCCCCCCCCCCCCCCCTTACTGCCTATCCCCATTTGATCTCTTACACACACTCTGTAACCACAGTAACTGCCTCATGCTGCCAGGTGCAGTTCAGTGATGTGCAACCAGTAGTTTCCTGTGCGGCTCACAGTACACCGTTTCTCAGATCTGCAGAGACAGGGTGTCAGGGGATGATAGTAATAGTGTTTGGAATCAAGCATAAAGCACAGCTAATAGGATGACTTTGAATTTCCACTGCACAGTTCAGTGTGTGGAAGCAATTAAGCTCGGTCTTGTATTCCTGAGGCAAATTAAACTGTATCACACCTCAACAGTCCTTTGATTCATTGGTTGCACATGAGAGAGAATTACTGATTTTGATGTATTGCTTTTTAAAATTTGTTTTGAAAATACACAGAAACTTCAGCAACAGTTGGGATGAGGTACATCTCTACCTCATTGTTCCCTGGTTTCATAAAAATAATGTTGCATAAGGCATGAAAGTCAAAACAAGACGGCGCCTTGACTTTTCAAGAAGAAAAAAAGTATCTATATAAAACACAGCCAGCATGAATTTATAGAGATATTTTTCCGTCTTGAAATGATAGACACTAGTAATTTTAAACAGGAGAGATGAACACTGGCTGTGGTCTGCAGCCCAGGCACCTGTTGTGATGGCCAATGTCTTCCTGAGGATGGAGAGACTGAAGACGTTGAAGATGCACAGCATGAATGGACCAGGTGCAAGGAACAGTTTTAAATGGGAAGCAGCAAGATGACTAGTTTGCAATGGACAGCTGGGCTGAAACAGCCGATGGCCTGATTGACCGCTTCAAGCAATGGCAGCTGAGAAAGAGAATGAGCATGTGAGAGAAAGAGCGGCAGATATGAGGAAGGAGAAAAAGGAAACCAGCTGGAGGTGTGAAGATCGTCTTCATGACTGAACTTTGGTTAGAGCTTCAATGCTTCTTGGAGATTATTGTCAGTAGATGGGGAAACTGTTAGCAGTCCAAAGCCACACATAGCATGGAAGCTTTTGTGCTGTCATGTCTCATCTTTATTTAGTGCGTAACTAAATCACATTCTGATCTAATTTGTCTGGAGTATGTTTTATTGCCTGCTTCAGGAAGTAGCCTTGCCCTATTCTGATTAACATCTGTTGAATATAGATTAACACTCTCCTCTTTCAGAGCCAAACCCAATCGTGGTCGGTCTGAGGTCTTCGGGCTTTGGCATTACTGCACATATGCTCTCTCTCCTCCTACACCTGTGTGTACTTGTCATTGTATCCCACAGCAAGGTAGACAGCTCACCGCTTCCATGTTTACAAGGTCACCAGCAATGGCCAGATAACATCTCTCCTATAGAAGAACTGAAACAAGTCCTTGCACAATTACTGAGATTTAATGTCCTCTTTCAACCATCACGTGCGCTTCGCCACAGCTGGACTGCTGTCTGCAATGACATCATTTTCTGAAGGCACTGTTGGCACCATGTAACAGTGACATTCACTGTTTTCCTCTGCGGTCCCCCCCCTCAGCAGGCCCCTAAACGTGGGCGCTGTGTCACAGTGCTCCTCTATGCCCCCTGACGTATGGCATCCTGGCAGCGATCTGGCCTTGGAAAATTCTCAGGATGAATGGCTTTGCCAAAAGCATTCAAACCTTCAAAAGCCGGAATGGCCTCCTCTGTGGCGCCCGTTTGATAGTCCGAGGCTCGGCTTACCGCACACTAACAGAGCGACGGCTCAAAGGTGAGTGTGTTTCGCGAGATGGGCAGAATGTCTGAGAAAAAGAAAGAGGCACCTTTTAAAAAATTGGCCTGTTTCAGATGAAATATTCCCAAACCAATCAAGCTTTAAAAATGTTGAGTGTGCCACTGGAGATTTAAGGATTTCCACACACACTTCTTGTTTGGAAAAGAAATAGGAACACATTTCCACACTGAAATCTGACAACCAGTCTTTAAAGCAAAACCTTTCACAACAAGAAAGCTCTCATTATCATCTCATGTTGACCGCCATGGTCATTGAATTTCAATCACAGCATCGCGCATAGATGTCGAGTTCACACCTAAACCTGTCAGTCAAGAGTGGGCTGAGGGATGAGGGAGAGAGAGATTGCATTTGGTATAATCCCTGAGGTAATTCCTTTGTGTGCGTGTGCTGCTAGTGGGGTAGTGAGAAAGAAGAATAAGACAGAGAAGAGCAGGGCTACCTGAAAGTACGAACAGGTGAGAGGGAGACAGAAAGTAGTGTGGCCAATGGGGTGGTCGACTGAAAGAGAGTGAAAAGCAATGGATGAAAGGATGAAGATTGGCTTTTGCCTTCACAGTGGAGGAGAGTGCCTGCGAGCAAACGAATGAACAGATGACCTGCTGCGTTTACCTGACTGACGGTCGGACGGTAGCCCTATCTTTCTGATGGAAGCCCCTCCCCCAAAATGCCTCTCTTGCTGCAAGTCTGTTCGTGTCCAATATCAACTCTTAAAACAATTACTGGACTGCCAGTGGGAGGACATACTGCTGAGTCAGCAAACAAACCTGGAAGGATACTGGATGAAAGGAACAAGGGGAGGGGAACGGAAGTAATGGATGAATGGTTTTAAAAATGGAAATCTAATCACGCTTAAGCTTCTTATTATTAATTTGGCTGACATGGGAGTCTGTGTGTGTGTGCTTGTAACCTCGTTTTCCACTGTCTTTGTGAAGCAATAGAATTTAAGTCAGAGCAAAAGCAGATTATGATATTAAGTGTTATGCTTCTTGCAAATACATAAAAGAGGCGGTAGATGAATGAACACACTAAGTACACGCTTTAAAATACGACAACAATAGTTTTGTTTTTGCTGCCACCCTAAGTTAAAGATTTTAAATGCCCTCTCCTTTTATGGACAATACTATTTTCATCCTGACATTTTGTTCAGCTATGCCCTGCTGATTAAACATGAATATTGGATATGTATAATGTGCAGTTTCACCACACACTGACCGTTTTGATGCGTGTAGAATACTGGAACGCTTTTGGTAGGATTTGGTAGTAAGCATTACTCACCAGCCTCACTAATGCAGACCACATTTACCCAAGAGGCCATACAAGGCGCCTGCGCATGGCTGTCAAAGATCTGATGACACAATGGTTGGTTTGCACATTTCCTGCAGGAACATCAGAGAGAAGCTCATCATCATGCCTGTTATTGTCACTTGCAGGCACCATAAGCATTCATTCATTCATCCACCACCATCACCTCATGTTGCACCACGATAACACACATTCCCACATTACAAGGATCTAAATTCCAGCAGGATGAACACAGCCCTGTTGTTGCATGGTCTCAGAATTCACCAGATGTCCCCTAATGGGCATGTTTGAGATGCTCTGGGCAAATATGTGCTCCAGCTTATGTCAGTTCCTGACAGGAGCCATCAACTTAAATAAAATCAAATCACCAAATATAGTGTATACACTATAAGTTGCTGTAACATTGGCTGCACCAGATGTGTGTTTCAAATCTGAGCAAAAATGTCTCTTGGTGTTTGCAGCTCAGTCTTAAATCTTCATTATCCCCTGAAAAAACCCTGACATTGTTGCTGCTATATTTTTTGCTGAGTGTTTGATGAGGCTTGAAATTAATGATTCATTATTAAAATTTTATGTATTGCACTACGTATAAGGGTAATTATTAGGGGCGCGTGTTATGAATGACTCATACAGATAGAATGGCAGAGGGGCTACAGTCACTTTAGTAATGGCTTTCCTGCAAGCACAGAATTGAATCACTAATCAGCAGGATAATTGGCTCTTGGTGAGAAATAACCAACGGAGAATCCCAATGGCTTTCCTTATACCTCCTTTACTCGCAGAGTCGTGTCCCATCCTGCTCAGAATTGCCTCCCAAGTACACCAAGTAATCCCACGGGATTAAGTCGTTTTTACATGAAACGTGTGCAGCATAGCAGCGGATGAACGGTGTAAAATATGAAATCAGGGCTTTGATATTTCAAGACTGCAGGGCCAGCCATTCTTTGTCTTTTTTTACTATGCTTCCTTTCGCCCACTATCCCAGAATGCATTCAGAATCAGGATTAAGAACAGCCTAAAATTGAAAATACGACTGCTCCATGACACGACGTGTGACAGGAAGGAGGTGACGGAAGGAAAAAGATACAGAGGAAAGAAAAAGTGAAGCGATAGATGTCAAAAGTGAAGCGTAAGCCTCTGAGAACACTTCACCGAGAGCTACTCTTACCTTGCGGATCCTTACCTTCCTCAGCTCAAGTCCTACCTGCCAAGAGATCAGCCACACGAGCCGTACCAGCAATGGATCCTGAAAATGCCCCCCCCCCCCCAGTCCGATGATGACATCTTGCCAATGACCTGTTATATGAGCCACTTTTGATTCACTACCACTATGGACATTCCAAAACCACAGTTAGAAGCTGGTTGCTGCCTCTAATCAGGTGTCTTTTGGATACGGGCCCATGAGGAACC
The DNA here is from genome assembly GCF_040956055.1 of Brachionichthys hirsutus. Lineage (NCBI taxonomy): Eukaryota > Metazoa > Chordata > Actinopteri > Lophiiformes > Brachionichthyidae > Brachionichthys > Brachionichthys hirsutus. The sequence continues at coordinate 697,281 of NW_027180323.1, read as the reverse complement.
ACCATTCCAGAATCATTTTGCAACGCTCATCTGTCAGACCTCAAACTAAAGCCTCTGCCTGAAGTGGAAGGGTCAAATGACCAAATGGTGCCTTACCTGGGCTGCATAAAACTTGATGTCACGTTTCCCCCCCCTAACTTCCTTGGTTGGAACCTCTCAAACATTTTGCTCTGCCAATGCAACAGATGCCACATTCAGTCTGGTACAGTAATCGGCGGACCTATTTATACCCTCACTGTGTAACTTCAGGGCCAGCGCAACACTCACCATGTACATACACATGCTCACACTTGCACACGTTGCACAAATGCACACGCCAAGAATCAGGCTTTGGCTTGTCTCCAGTGATGTCTGAAATGAAGCAGCTTAGGAAGACCCCCTTGCCAAGTGAGCGAGAGACAAAATTAGAACAAGATTTTTTTTTCTATACGTATTAATAAATGAATATTGCATGTTGGCAGAAACATTGAAAAATGTAATTTCAAAATTCCCTAAAAGCCAAATGAAGGTGAGGTGAAGATGCTAATCATATTATTATTATTATTATTATTATTATTTTAAAGACTGGTTTTAGCTGCCTGAATGAGAGAAAGGAGAGTGAACAGACCATGGTCAGGTGAGGACCAGCAGCTTTTGGATTGCCCTGGTTACTGGGAATAAAAGCCACAGCCAATTACACCAGCTCTCCATTTTAACAACGGTTGTGTTGTTGGAACACTTGACAATAAATCAATATCAATGAAAGGGAGGAAAATAATGATGAATAAAAGTAAAGCTAGACAATGTGGACATTTGACAGCTGTATATATCCAGTTTTCTAGAAAGCGTGACAATTGAACACAACAGTAAAGGCTGTAAATCCTTACATGACTTTACTGGTTTACTGTCATGAGGGCGAAGGCTTGATAATGGCGCAGCTACTTTCACACACACACACACTGCATGAGAATAAAGCTCAGAATCAAGAAACAACTCCACACATCCATCAACCTCAGGCACTGCAGGTCTCTGCAATATAAACCTGCATGTTTGGCCATGGAAAGATCACTCACATGCAAATAAATAAAGAAAACCACATTTACACATATATAAATATACAGACGGGCACGTCTGTGCTCTTACACAATTGTCTGTGACCTTTAATGTTACATTCAAAGTCACACAAATCCTAAGCGCTGAGAGGGAGGTGGCATTTAAGACCAAGAGGAATATTTTATATTGTGCAATAAAAAAAGGGGTTGGAGGCAATATTTGAAGGGTCACCTTTGATACCGTCAAAAATAAAAACCTATACGGCGTCTGTGATAGTTATGTGTCTCTGCTCATGTGTAAATGGTAAATGGACTGCACTTATATAGCGCCTTTCCACTGCTTCGCGGTGCTCAAGGCGCTTTACATGAGGCCTCACATTCACCCTTTCACACACACATTCACACTCCAGTGGGCGACTGCTGCCATGCAAGGTGCGGCCAGACCCACTGGGAGCAATTTGGGGTTCAGTGTCTTGCCCAAGGACACTTCGACATGCAGACAGTCGGAGCTGGGATTCGAACCACCGACCTTCTGATCACTGGACGACCCACTCTACCAACTGAGCCACAGCCGCCATGTGTGTGTGAGGAAAATATTTTTTACAGATTCAAGCCACCACCTGCATCCAGTCCTACAGGTAACAAACCATAGCTTAACTGTTTGTGTGATTGTGCAAACCAGCAAGTGAGCACTCCAGCTCTCAGAGGCACAGGAGGGGCGATGAGGCTGCACAAGTGTGTGTGTGTGTGTGTGTGTGTGTGTGTGCGTGCACCAAATCAATGTATTAGAGAACCACAAAAAACGCTTCCTCGCCTTTGAAGCTGACCCGATCACCTTCCCCATCCCTGCTCTGCTGTCCAGTCACTGTCAGCGTGCCATAAATCCAGGCGCTCTTCAGCCGGTGTGCCTCTGAAGTTCAGGAATGCCCGATAGGGATTTAAGACCCAGTGAGTTATGGGAACACCTGGGAGGGGTGAAGGGGGGGGGGGTTGCAGGGAGCGAGCTGCAGCAGTGGTTCAAGGATTCTTATACCTTTGAAAGGCCGCACGCTGACAGCCAGCACGACTGATGCATTAGTTCTGGTGCTCAACTATCTTTGGTGCGTATAATATGCCTTAGAATCAATGAATTAGCATGGAATACAAACCTGCCGATTTCACGTGCACGCTCTCACACACCTATTGCTTTTAACAAGTGTGAAAATATGCGTGTAACGTGGTCCAGCAGTGATTTCAGATGAGAAGAAACATCAGAGAATTCAGGGATGGCAAAGAGAGAGGTGTTTTTGAAAAGGTTGAAGGTTATTAAAACAGAACGTAGAACCAGAGGCAGAGGTTATGGTCCGGACACGCCTGCACAGCAAGATGACATTCTATTCGCTCGCATGCTCAGTCACCAAACTATCGGTTCCCCGTCCTTGCAGAGACGCCATTTGTTTGTCTGCCAGTGAGAACAGAGGATTGTTTGAATAAGTGTGTGTGTCCCAATGTACGTTGTGTGTTCGAGCTTCTTGTTGTCGTCACTGATTAATCTGTCTGTTATTGTTTGGCTAATCAAGCAATTGTTTAGTCTCTAAAAAAGACACACAACAATGGAAAAATGGCCCAATCATTTTCAGCTTTTCTTTCCCACGCAGCAAATATGCAGTTAACAATGATTATGGCGACAGATTTTCCATTCAGAAGTAGCTAACTGCCGTAGATAATTACGCTAATGGCATGAATTGATTGAAAATTCAGACTTGTCTATTTGAATTAGGAGCCCTATAAAAGGGTACTAAATAGGCGCTTGGAGGTGATAAACATGTGTCAAAAGATACAGAATAAAGCAAGTAAAAAAATCACCATGTTCTCCTTCTCATGACCCATATAGAAGACAAGGATGAAGGAAGCATTGCACTCAAGAGTTCCAGGTATTGTATGTCATTTTGTAAGTTTGAGTGCTACATGAAAACATGTGAGATTATTTATCTAATTTAAACCTGACTGACTACCCGTCTGCAGGCGGTTTGTCTTTGATGTAATGGTCCGTAAACTACAGTAAACTACATTAGTGAGGCTGACATTTACAATATATTAAAGTTTGAGCATATTAGTCTAATCTTGCATTGGAAAGACACAAAGACAGTAACTCTTAAAATCTTTCCTTTTTAGGGAGCTGTTTTGTAATCAGCCACTTTCCCAAAGTCGTGTGAAACACCTTCATGTACCTTGTTTTGTCTAATAAATAGTCAGATTTTGAAAGACATTCATTTTACAGTAATGTAAAAAATATTTACTTGATTCATCCATTACCCAAATTATTTTAGTTTTTCTGTCCTCTGCGTATTTAAAGGTCTGAAATGAAAAAGGAGGTTATGTTTTTGACTGTGTTTTTTTGTTATGGAAAAACTGCTGTATGGATCTTGATGAAAAAAAAAATCTGAAGATGGGTCTTGGTTAGTTAGTTAGATTCCATTAAATTATAAGAGTGATCCGGATACCCACTTAGATAAAAAAAAATAAAAAATACAATGCAGATTGTCCCATTTATTATTGAGGCTTTTTCAAAAGATTATATCTTGTAAATTATGCATTCAATTCACTCACCATAAATCCCAGCCATAAAGGGGTCCGATGTGCACAAGCATGCAAAATGTCTTCTGGATCTGATCCAGAATGAGGTCAGTGAAAAATACACATCAACTCTGATTCACTTTTACTTTTCATGGTGTATAAAGGTACCGAGACCAATTGAGAACCTTTTGATGATGATCCAGATCACCATGTGGACGGTGTCAATCTAATTACGAGGGGGAATGAGCTGCTTGGTGGAGGTCTGTGCTCTCCGAGTGCTTTTCTTGTTATCCTCCCATCTCCAAGTAGCATGGACGTAATCATCAACATGCAAAAGAATAAATCACTGTTAATCGCCCTTGCTACGGAGGGTAATTAAAGGAAAAATAAGCCATAGACAAGGAAAGCGCAGCAGAGAAGACACACAATAAAATACAAACAAGAGCAGCAGCCCCAACACCGTCAGTGACTCATTGTTTCGTTGGATTCAGCTTTGAGGTGGCATTCTGAATTTCCGGGAAAGAAAATTCAACAACTTATACAGTGTGTCTACTATTGTGTCACCTTTCTCGTGCATTGCACCATTATGCTACGCTAGGTCGTCGCCCTGTCTCACCTTCACCAAGGCATGTCTAATCCTGTTCAAATGGCAATGATACTGCAGAGTCAGCCATAACCCCCCCTCCCCGCTAATGTTTGTCTCCAGGGAGCACTTCCCTGTTCGTCCCTCTAAGAAGAGGAGCCAGCACCTGGAATCAGCCCAAATCGACTGGCTGCCTGTTCGGGCCGGCTTCACTGTGTTTCCGGCTATACTCTCTGCCGACCTGACCACTCAACTGATGGACTGTCGTGACATTTTCTCACAGTTAACTTTAATTATTTCACTATAACATTTGCACCATTATGGAGCGAAGCAAGCCGGCGTTTTGCGTTGTACACCACCCTACTACGAGGGCACAAAGTGCAATTTACATAGAAATTACCAAATTACTGGGGACTGGTGCAGCCAGTCGGGGCTACACTCAAAATGTTTATTGTACCCACATGCAGGTTCTGTGTTACAGACTCCAGCCAACGGTATCATTCAGGGAATACCCTAAGCGGTCAGCGAGGAAGACACAGAGTGCTGATTCAGCCGGTTGCAGGTACTTTGTGATCATGCGTCCCACGCCCTCGTGCCCTTCAGTGCATTGATTCTCTTTGGATTACAAGCTTAGTTAGATAAGACAAAGTCCTGATTCCACAGTCACAGGGTATAAATATTCATTTGAAGTCTTTATAACAAAATATCTTAATATTATGAAAATTGGGTTTATGGTGCAGAGTTTGCATGCCGTATTCTAGATTTAGAAACTCGTCCCTTATAGTTTTTGCTAGTCAGATCTAAAGCTACCACATGTTCAGCCAACCAATTAGAACCAATCAACTCTGTCTGGCTTTGGAGCAGATTGACAACCGCTCACAACAATGCAAAGAAATGTCTTAATTACAGCCAAAAGTGCTGTTGGCCACGAGAAAGACGCGTTCGACAGCAAAATGACACATTATCTCCCAACGAATGGGATCTGTTATCCTTTCCAACAAAAGAATGAAACCAACCCTGTAATTTCCATAAGCATACTAATTCACATTTGCATAGAGATGAATCCAGATGCAAATGAGCAAAACTGCATGTACTTGAAACGGGGGCCCCTGGCTGCACCGAGGCATCAACAGGCACCTCCCGGCGAAATCACCCAAGCATATCCAGTCATATCCAGGCATTGGCATTCTCATTTAAAGTTAGGGAAAAGCAATATGACATATTTGAATACGCAGACTGTACAAGGAAGCTAATGCCATACATGGGTATTCAGATAAATCTGAATTCATGTCAGGTGTTTTAATAGCGTAATAAAGTACACGGGAGGCCTTTCATTCAGACTTGCTGCTGGTATTGAGACAGCCATCATTATGTACTTGCCGTGGTCATCGTAGCATTCAATGAACCTGATAATATTATAAAATGCAAATGGGTCACATGAAACCAAATGAGGCGTATTCCCTGCAAGTCTGCAGAATACACTCTATTCTGACATTTGGAAACAGCGCTTGAGGGATGCAGCGTAACAAATTACGTGGGGAAATTAATCAGGAATTATTTTTCATGTTTGCTGTGACTGGGCATAAAGCAAATCGTATTAAGGAGAAATCAAGGGAATCCAAATTGAGGTTTTAACGTTTCTTGTTTCTCAAGCAGTTTAATGGATTATATGCGGAGCTTTCCTGCTCCTATGTTCATTCATAAACGTAAGGGCCATCAAAATCTAATAATAGCCTAAAATAATGATGAGAAATGTATTAACCTCTGTGTCCTCTGATCCGTATTTCTTTCAACACTGACTGTGCATGAAATAATCATGGCATCATCGAGTAAAAAATAATGAAATAAACAAATGCGGTGAAAATAACAGATTTTTGTGATGGGGAGAATAAGAGGATGTTGTCTTCTACAATCTTCTTTAATCTGCAAGCATTGGCAGCCACCAGAGAATGGACAGCAGCTGGACAGATGTATGAGTCTATTCCCTTGTGTGCTATTTATTGTGCTAGAGATGTGCAAAATTGATCCATTCCTCCATTACAAGATTATTGGCTACAAACATTAGATTTTAGAAGTTTGGGAAATAAATTCAAATAAAAATGAGCTCTCTGCCATGGGGTTGGTTTTTCATGGTCCTAGCCAAGATATACACGCAAATACTTAAAACTTGGATGCACTCAGATATATCAAAAATGACTAAAAGAAAATCCATATGGCTTGGATTAACAACACTGCCTCTCTTGTGGGAGGGTCGGTGGTGCTGTGGTTAGCGCTGTCACCACACAACAAGAGGGTACAGGTTCAAATCCTATCTGTGCGGAGTTTGTATGTTCTCCTTGTGTCAGTGTGGGTTTTGTCCGGGTTTCGCAGGTTTCCTCTGACCTCCAAAAACATGCAGTTTCTCCAAATCGTCCCTAGTGTGAGAATGTGTGTGTGTGCGTGTGTGGTTGTCTGTCGACGCGCTGGCAACGTGTCCGAGGTGTACCCCGCCCATAGCAAGCTGGGATAGGCTCCAGCGACTCCTGTGACCCGCAAAGAGGAAAAGCGGCAAGAAAATGTCTGGTTGGTTGCTTCGTTAGGCCTCTCTTGTGATCTTTCCAGGCGCACACAGTTATTAAACTCACAGCATATGAAGAACTGTGGCTGAAATCCCAAACTCACAATTGTGAATGGCAAACAACTGGCAAAACGAGACACCTTTAATGTCAGCAAAAAAAAAACAGGTGAATGCTGAAAATACATTTACATTTGAATGAGATTAATGTGGGTGTACTTATACCGTGATTTTTGTTCTCTTTTTATCAGTTGAGAGACGAAGCTCTTTTCTCATGTCTCGCTGTCCCACTCCCTTTTACTTCTCCTGTGCCTTAAAACCTTGTTTGGACACAATGTGGCTTTGTGCCAGCTCTCCAGTGAACACCACATCCTGGCTGTCCAGTGCTTACCCCCCCCCCCCCCCGCCCCCCAGATTTAGCCCAGCCCCCCAGTTTACTCTTCATGTCCCGTGTCCACTCAGCTGCGACGAAATGACTCTCCCATTAGTATGTGCGGTGTTTTGTAATGAAATCATTAAGTCATACACAGGAAGTTCCCTCCACCATGAATGTTATTATGTCCGTCCACTCATTCACGGCAGGCCTGCAGCAAAAAGAACCGTCCGAGTCAATCGGTCACATCGTGTATGGCAAAAAAAACAGTCTCGCTCTTTTGTCCCCCCCTCCCAGAACAATAAACAGACTTCAGTCCTTAAACACTTTGATATTCTCGTGAGAGATAGTGACTTTAGGCTTTTGAAAATTTGCTGGACATTTCGGAAAATGAATGCATTTTATTTTGTTTTACAAAAGACGGATAACAGCAGCCTGTTGTCTTAGTTTAACAGAAAGCTTAGAAATATGGGGAGCCGGCTGTCTTAGCTTAGTCTGAATGCAATCTGGCCACTCTAATTACAGAGTAATTGCCCTAACCCTAACCCCCCCCCCCCCAAACAAATAAAATAAAATAATAATAATAGTGAGTGGTGCCACAGAGGCTTTCTGAAATCTTGGCATCACTGTGAGACTGCCAGGCAACCAGCAGAGACCTCAAGAAATCAGTGCTCCCACCCAATAAGGTGCTCAATTTATAGGCTCATGAAAACAGGGTGTACCGTTTCATTTTCATGCTAAAGAGTGCATGTAACTGCGCTTCAGTCATGCTGAGACGATCGCTGTTTCCGATCGTTTCATTTAGCCCGGCTGTTGTTTTGTGTTAATTGGACTGGCCTCAGAGTGGTATTGATTTCCTCTTCCAATTGTCAGAAACGTATAGCAATGTGCTTTATTACCAAAATGCTTGTTCCTGTTCCGTCCACATCCTTTGAAAAAGCTGCCTTTTCTTTTTAATATCGTGAAATCAGATCTCCTAAAATTTGACAAGAGCTTGTGTACACAGCTGGGACTCCTTCTGCTCGCCTGCCTGAGAAGGGTTAGGGTTGTCTGTGTACATTTGGGTGTCCATGGAGATGATCCCTCGCTCAGCTCCTCTGGAATGTTTGCAATTTGCACAGAGAGGAGGAAGATCAACTCCAGTACCTGCAGGTTCTCTGCTTGGGCCTGCTTATACCCCCCCCCCCCCCGGGTATAAGACTGTCTGAGCCTGTGATTCAGCCAACTGACAGTGAAAACAAGTACATCTGGAAGGAAAATGCCTCATCCTGTGCCCACTCAGTGCTGGCGTGCGCAGAGCATGACTATCTGCCATATATATAAATACCACGAGCTACGACAGGTTGAACTCATTAGACTGTCACAAAGTTATGAGCATGAAACTTTACTTGCCTCTGGGTGAAGAAAAAAAAAGAGGGACTTGGAGGATTTTTATGTGGCGATTGGAAATATAAGAAACGCAGAAAGCGTGACGGAGGAACATATGTGAACATTTAAAAGGGGGCTTCAGCAACCTCTTTGATATCCACCTTTAGCGTGATTACAGCTGGCAAAGGAACGGACAGAAAAAGAAAGAAAAAACTAATGAAGAAAATAACATTTGGAGCTGCAGATCTCAGTTTAACATTGGCTTTATTCCCTGGTGTTGTTAATCTCTAACAGATTCTTCGTGCAAGATGCACAGCTGTAATCCCCCCCCCCCACCCCTTCTGCTGAAACACACGTTCTAACCCTACATCCAGTGCATCAGCATGACCTCCTTTCTGCAGCAATCGGTGCACAGATTGATCCCTCGTCCTTATTAGAGCAGTACGAGGCGAACTCGTCTGGAAAAAAGCTTTCAGTTACACCTGCTTAAACCGCTGCTGCTGCTTCCCCGCCAATACTGACCTGGCAGGGAAGAGGAATGGATCACAGACACTAGGCATGTGTTGAAATTAAACAAGAGTACAAATCAAGCCACCGTTTGAACAAGATACACTCACACGAGATCCAAGCGGCTACACTGTGCCTTGAAATCTGCCATATTTATAACGAAGTAAAACAAACCAGATGAGGTGCAGTCGTGAGAGGATGGAAAGAATTAGGCTCTTTGAACATGGGATCGCTGGCTTCCCCCCGGATGATGAGCTTTTAAGTCCAAACAGAAATCAAATGCAGACCTGGACCCAGAGTGTGGCGCTAACAAGGAGACAACGCTCTCCATAAGAAACAATAGTTAAGGTTATCTACATGCGTGTGCAGTGGTTGCACATGTCCTCCCAAATGCTTTTCACAATTGCAACTTCAACTTTTGATTGCTTTGTCAATGGATGTCTAATGATGTAAAATGTCTCAAGATCATCATTTTAAGCAAAAAGAAATGATAAACTGCATCATAGATTCTTTTTGTAATGTTCATGTAGAGCGAGATATTTCTACAGCACAATGAGAACAAGAACAAAGGCTTGAGAAATCCAAGACAAGGTGTATAGAAGCTTTATGGATTCTATTAAGACAGTCAAGTATAAACTGCATATAAAATACAGTTAGACAGCAATTAAATGACATTACAGTATATATATATATATATATATATATATCAAGATCAAATAAGATTTTGGAATGTTATCATGTACGTTAAATTAGTGGAGCATCAAATCCCCAAAAGCACTTTATCAGACAATATCTACAGCATAATTACAATATGTACAATAGGTATGATACACATGTAAATTCAAGGCTGAATATGTGATCCAGACACAATTAGACGAGTGCAGATGCTAAATAACGACGTCCTGTGCAAACTATTTTCTATGGAAAGGAAGCCAAAATTCAAGAGTCCACTCGTAGGAGACACAAAGCGAGAGCCCAAACAATGGAGGGCTTCACTCCCGACAGGCAACGGCCACAATCATATTAACTAGTCTTGGGATTAATATCCCTCTTAGGGTGAACCTCAGGGCGGTGACCTAAACTCTTTTGCCTCGCAGCTTATAAACACTTGTCAAATAAGTCGTTTAAAGTATTTAAGCAATACATTCTATTCACAAGAGGTAGTTCAGCTTTAGATGCGAGTCGGTTCTGCGTAAAGTCTAATTTAACACAGGTGTGCCATGTTACGGGCGCCAAATGCGTCACCGTGCGCGCGCCGACTCTTCACAGCTGGCCGTACCTCCCTTTGCAATGCAGAATGTGTTTGTGTAATCTGTCTATCCTGTCCTGGAGAACAGCGGCGTGCTCGTCCGACAGAAACCCCAATTCCGCAGACAAAGGCTCGCTGTCTCTGTAGAGCTCCAGCAGCTTCCTCCTGGAGTCTCTGCGTCGGTGCAGCTCCTCCACGCGTCGCGCGGTCCGTTTCCTGAACACGCACACCGAGTCCAGCGCCGCGCTGTGATATTTCTCCCACATGTTCAACACGCGAAAGCCGTGCACGAGTCCGGCCTCGTTGTCGATGAACACGAGGTCGCCGCGCGGCGTCTTCAGCAGGTTGTTCGTGTCCCTCTCCATGACGCGCGCGTCCCACTGCAGGCTGAACAGGTTGCTGACGAGCCTGTCGAAGTTCGCCGTCAGGTAGTCGAACGCGATCAGGTCGGTCCACTGCATCAGCTCGAGCAGCTCCGGTGGCGTCTTGTCCCAGAGCTCCCGGAGCGCAGGGTGGAGCCCACTGCTCTCCTGTCTGAGCGGCGCGGGTGTGACGACCCCCGTGAGGTTGGAGACCCACTCGGTGAGAGAAACCACGGCCCGATCGCTCCACTGCAAGCCGCCGGTCCGCGCCCTCACCGCCGACCACTGCGCGCTGTCGGCGCTCACCCGGGATAGCACGAGAGGAGGCAGGTTCGTGATGCCCAACAAATGAGCAAGGTAATACGTCAGCGCTTCTCCTTGCACCTGATCCGCGTTTATGCCGTAACGCACGCACGCCTTGGTCCCATCTGCGAACGTGGCGAGCTGATTGGAGATCCTGCCGCATCCCGGCTCCAGTTTCACGATGCGCTCTGCCCGAGCTCTCGCCTGCCATGCCCAAGTATATTCCTCTTTGAAGCCCACGGGCAGAAGCTCTTCCAGCCACTCGCTCCAAAATATCCCTCCCTCCACCGGGGGGCCCATCAGCGTGACCGCAGCCTCCTGCCGCGCTGACCTCGTGTCATCCCTATTCGCGTGGTAATCGCGATTTCCCACGGAGACGAGCTGATCGGTGAGATTGTGCGCGCCAAGCCTGCGCGGTCTCTGCGCCGCTGGGACAGCGAGCAAAGCCCGGAAAGTTTTGGCAGAGAACTCCGCTGGAAGTCCTCCGTGGGGGGAGCCTCCGCCCGGCGCTGCAGAGAAGCCTCGCTTGCGACGCGCCAAGCTGTCCTCCAGCGCGCTCCACACGTAGAAGACACTTGCAAGGGCGCACAGGAAAAGCAGGGCGAATAAGTTTGCTGAAACAGCCCTCATGGCGAGACCACCAACGCCCCCGGCGCCCCCCCCCGCCCCGCCGCGGGTTTGGGGACCAACGGAGGTCGAGCAGGTTTCAGATGCAGAATAAACTAATTTCTTCAAACCACGGTTGCGCTGGAGCGTCTGTGAGCCATGCGCCCCGTGTCCCGCACACCCCACCCAAGCCCCGCAGTTTACAGCCGGACTACTTAATCTCACAGTCGGAAGAAGATCTCCGAAAGAGTGGGGGCTCTCATCTCCTACGTGGCTCAGATGCCAGATCCCTCCACCTTCCTCTGCGGGGAGCGGATCACCGCGGCGGATGCCCGCTGCTGAGCGTCCTCCATGACAGTCGCTGGTTTAGTTAGTGTGCGCTTTGAGCGCGTTCACCACGGTCCTCTCTCTCTCTCTCCTCTCTCTCTCTCTCCCCTCTCCTCTCCTCTCTCTAGCTCCCCTCTCTCTCCTCTCTCTCTTTCTACCGGGCACTGGGTGAGTTTTGATTTGTGGCGTGCCGTCGCTGGGCGGCGAGGCACGTGACTCCATTCCCGAGACGGTGGGCGGATCGTGGGAAGGAAGGCTCAGAGAGAAGGGGAGCAAGTGCACCGCTCCACTTGCGCGTGCGTGTGAGAGAGCGGATTGTGTGTGGGACTATTGGCATTGGCTGCCATTATGATTATTGATACCCTTTTTGCAATAGGCGATCGCCGTGAGGTCACCATCAATTGATCAGAAAATATTTTCGGGACTTGAAATTACAAATGAACTGAAATGTATTTTATATGGAATTAAACTTTCTGCTTTAAGAGGGTGTTCGCGTCCATATTGGATAAGCAGCGTATTCAAGCATGAAAACGCAGACAAGGAACTCTTTATGCCCGAACGATGGAATGTTCCTGTTAGTCACCAGATATCTATCCAGCTGATCACAAGTTTCACTGCTGATAGCAACACTGAAGGCAAAAAGAAGTGCAGGTATAAGGCCAATGTCTGAGTCATAGATCATCGACGGGAAAATATATGCAACTAAATATTAAAGGTGCTTATACTTAAATGTATTCTAAACACCCCTAGCATTTCCTTTTCAGCACTTAAATTCACCGTTCTGTCCCTTTTGAACAGCGACAGCGAATGGTACAGTCAACTGGACTAATGAGCCAAAATACGACAAATGAACTGTTAAGATTAAGACTGCAAAGAATATTTAAAGCTAGAAACAGACTTTTCACATTTTAAATGCACACTTACCGGTAGTTTAGAACAACAGGTGCCAACATTTTCTGCCATTTCGTGTGCCTCTATGTTTAAACGTAAGCTGTACATCCAACAAAGACAGAAAATCTTAGCATGTCTACCCAATAATAAAAAAAAAAGGATTTTTCAAGATTATCTCATAATTTTCAGGAAGATTTGCATCATCCAAGACATACTACTACTACTACTACTATTAATGTACTTTCGTCTTGGAGTCGCCACAGAAAATCAAACTTCTCCACTTCACCCTGTCCTTTGCATCGTCCTCCCCAACACCAGCCGCTCTCATGTCCTCCATCACTACGTCCATGTATCTTCTCCTGGGTCGACCTCTAGCCCTGTTCCCTGGCAGGTCCATTATCAGCATCCTTATACCGATATAGTCCCTGTCTCTCCTCTGGACATGTCCAAACCATCAAAGTCTGGCCTCTCTGACCTTGTCTCCAAAACATCTAACCTTCACTGTCCCTCTTATTGCCTAATTTCTAATCCTATCCAACCTGATCACTCCCAAGGAGTGCCAGATGCCATTGCTGATGCAAATCTCTGCATTTAACCGGGCTTGAGACTGGCAAAAGGGAGAAACTGGCAATGCAACGTTAGGTCCTGATAGCGGCACTACCCGCACGACCCATGAGGCTGCACATAATTGATTCAAATCATTAATTTACCTGTTTTTATGTTATCCTTTTATTTTGATATCTGAGACTAAATCTGTGATCCTCAGCATACATCTGGTGAGAATAAAGTCAGCCACTTGTCCAACACCGCAGCTAAAACTAAGGTAACACCCTTTGCACTCCTGTCTCAGACCAAGTATTCCATGTTAGCATTCCTTCAAAGTCTTCACAGTACAACTTGTGTTTTCGCTCTCTATCCTTGACCCTATGGTTCCTTAATCAAATTATTTGGGTCATTTTTACGGAGTCATGCTGCCATGCCTTTATGCCCGAGTTGAAAAGACAGCCACGCACAAGAATACTCCCTTACATCCTTCAAACTAGACATCCACCAATGTGTCTGACACGGTTCTTTTCATGTTGATCCTCTTCTTCCTCTTTTGACTGCTTCCAGTCAGGGGTCACCACAGGGAATTTTTCTTCTCCATTGAAGCATTCCATCTGCTTTGTTGAACTGACACAGGCTCTACGCAGAAGCCCCTCATTACACAACCCTCCCCCATTCATCCTGGTAGGGAATGGAACACCCTTGCTTTTTCCACACCCAGTGGCTGGATTTGATCTTCATGTTTATATTCATGATAAAACCACACAAATCCATCCATACTAGTATCCTTCCATCTATCCATCCACTTTATCGTAGCTGAGACTATTTTCCCAATATACACATACTGCATCACCTACAGCCTCTTTGACACTTTGCAGGTCATGCGTCTGCTGGAGCCTATCCCAGCTCGCTATGGGCGAGAAGCGGAGACGAGTCGCCAGCACAACGTGGGGCCACACAGAGATGGACAACCACTCACGGCACACACTCACACATTACGGAAAATTTGGAGTAAATAATTAATTCAGTCTCTTAACCCCCTTTGTCTGTTACCGGGTAGCGGGTCGTGATGGAGCCTGTCAATTCACCTAAATTGCGTGTTTTTGGAGGAGGGAGGAAACCAGAGAACACGGCGGGAACCCACACAGAAAATGGGGAGAACATACAAACTCCACACAGATAGGATTCTTAACCGGTACATTTTCGCTGTGAGGCGACAGCGCTACCCACTACGCCACCGTGCCACTCTAGTATATCTTTTAACATTTATAACATATAGGAGATGTGAGAAGCAGGTGAAATTATTCAGATGTATTCATCATGCTTCACTTGCATTTTGTCGAGATGGATGTTTTTGGAAATTTCTGCCATCAGCAGGATAATTTGTTCAATTCCTTGCCTGTGGTTGATTCTGCAATGCACATTGGCAGCAGTGGCTGCGCTGAGGGAAATGAAAAGTCCCAGGCTTGTGTACGAGTCGAGAAGCATTTTCAAATCAGAGAATGTGAAGAAATTGTTTTCGTAGAGGTTCATGGCGAAGTATGTATTTCTAAAAGGGGGGGGGGGGGGGGGGTGGTGGTTTTTTTTTCCATCTGGGATGTAGAGCTACAAATTGCATACTGTGCCTGTCACAAATACAAAAAGTAAAGGATTCTGGATAAGTCAAATGCATAAAAGGATAACTGCGACTATTTAAGTTTGAGTTTCTGCGCTGAGAACATCTGAACATGTCTGGTCTTGTTATAAAAACAACCTTTGTTGCCTTTCTTCACTTTTGCTTTAAAGTTCAGTAACAGCTAGACTTCTAAGGTCTAGACATTGTAAATCAAGAAGGCTTAAGTGCATTGCTGGAATTCTATCCGTGTTGCTTTTTAGGAGTGCGGACCGTCTGTGTTTACTGGCTTGGTTTGCAGCGGCACGGCCCGTGGTGTCTCTTTCCTCCAGCACAAGTGTGGGCATGTTCTCGTATCAAACCTATCTGTTTCTTACCATGTGTTATCTGCAGGTCAGAAACCCCCTGAGCCCGGCCCCCCAACCCTCCTGCCACATTCCTCTATCCGCTTTCCTTTTAAATACCTAAAGAATTCCCAGGAGGCCTGTAGCGCACAGAAAAGCCTTTCTCCAACAGTCAGCAATGTCTGTGGTCAAGCGCTTGCAGTGACAAAAGAGACTGCCCAGTCTGTCTGTCATCCCGTCTGTCATCCTGTCTGGAGTGCGCCCGTCACCGACCCTCTAACCATGCCGCCACAGCTTTGGTACAATTCTGGGTTGTCAGTGTAGTGCCTGCCCGCCTATACGCCGAGGGACAAACGGATGGTAGAGGGGCGTAAGAGGATGGGGACAGAGGGACAGAGGAGGAGACAGCAGTGGGCTTCAGCCACTCCCCCCCCCGTAGTCTAAGGTTAGTTCATGCTGAGCCATAACTCCTCGCTCCCATGATGCTTTGCAGCACTCTGTTTCCTGGACTGCATAATGAATGTGCACGGCTTCCATTAGCGTTGAAAGCTCAGATTATTTCACAGGGGCCTGACTATTACTCATGCTCAGGGAATCAGGAACTCGGCGGTGGGGGGGGTCCGTGGGCATAAATTAATTGACCCCTGTTTATGCGTGATAAAGATATCTGTATGTTGTTTGAACATATGTGCATTCATATGGGATTACTATAATTAAATAAAAAAGTGTGGGAATCAGACAATAAGGTTTTGTGGTGCAGGTGTCAATGCCTGCCTGTGACCCGGAACTGGGATGTTTGCCATCTGTTCAAGGAACCCACAAAGTGATTCTCTCTTCCCAGAACGCTCCAAGTTGACTGCAGTAAACATTTAATTGAGAATACAGCCTCACAATGAATAATCCAGAGATAGCTAAACGTGTAACCCCTTACCTTTGCCAATGTCATGATCAATGCAGTCTCAAGGCTTTTAGCAATGACTGGCCACTTGCTCTTTGCTAATGAATGAGTCACTGTTACTGAATGCTGTATTACTCTCAGCGACAGAAGAAGAAGCGGGAGGTTCGGCTTATTGATTTGCTGTACTCCTCGTCTTCATCTGGTTTCCATGCGGCAGAAGTTAAAAAGAGAGTGGTGGGGGGGTGGGGGGGTGTTGATCCAGCAGAGGACCAGCCCATTGGAATGCCACACATGGGAGATCGTATGCCAGTAGGGGTGGTGGAAGGAGATGCACTGCAGAGCTACTTGATTACAGAGTCAGAGTTCAATCTCTTAGGTTCCACCCTTTGACCTGCTGCACCAAACCCCCAATGACATCGGTTAATATATGAACTCTGTTCACTTCACCTCCTGCTAACGGGCATATTGACTGAAGCCTCCTCAGGGCTCTGTGGGAATGCTTTCCTTAAAGTTGATTAAAGCCAGAGCTTAAGGACATCTGATCCTTAATACCAAAGTCATGACGTTTAAAGCTTCGGTGTATTTTTTTTTATTCTAGATGAAATGCTCTGTTTGATATTGTTACGTCTCTTTGTGAATGTTGCTAATGTTGCGAGTGTCGGTTTATGATGCGCATGACGCTGTATAATTGGACTAACTACACCGAAAGAAATCCCAATGACTGTCATATGGCAATAAAGCATTGCATTGAACTGTGCTGTAAAAAATACAGCAGCCTTCCTCGGGAAGTTGGCTCGGGAGTGGAGGCTTGATCATTTACGACTCTGGCCTTGTGGAACGAGCCTCTTCAATATAGGTCTTGATGTTGAATGTATTTCACTTCCTACTGCTTCACGGGTGCCTGGAATCTCTAATGCGGCATGTAGATGCTCGCCACTTTTAGATTTGTGTCCCTCGGGATAGGTTTGTATCACTGTTGTCAGCGCATAAATTATGCCGTTTAAGCAGGAACGATCACTGCTATTAACAACAAAGCAGGCCCAATTGAATAATTGAATGACTCATTGCTGTTGAGCAAAGCACCTGCCCTCACCCAGCTCTGGGAATATAAATAACATAATGAGATCAGAGTGGTTGGTTGTGGTGCTGCTTTCCACTCCTATATTTCTGCCCGACAGATACTTGCTTTGGATATTTTTTTATTCAACTTTGAATGCTTAGAATGGCAAATCAATATGTTAACTAATGGAAGAGGGAATGATGACATGCACTTTAGGATAAATCCTAGAATGTGATGGGCAAGGGTACAGAGGGATGTGGAAGGATGAGGGGGGGGGGGGGGCTTCAGCTTCAAAGACTTCTCATTTCTCCTTTCAAATATATTTTATGAATTTAGAGGCTCTGGCTCCCTCTAGCGAAAACACGGAGTAGAACCAGAGATTGAATACCGAGAGGCCACCTCCCACAAACTAAATGGGTGCACTATACATATATTTTTTTAAATTCCTTAACTTTACAAATTTATGATTTAGTTTTCATTATTATATCTGTAAACATTCAAGCCTTCTGGAACGTTTTTAATTCGATCATCTTTATCATAAATTTGGTTTGGACTCATTTATGAGGACCAAAAATTACTTTGGAATTAACGTGTTTTGATTCATCTGAGGAAAAGACAGCTACAAGTGGCCGAGATGGAGATGCTGAGGTTCTCCTTGTGAGTGACCAGGTTGGATTGGATTAGAAATGAGACAATAAGAGGGACAGTGTAGGTTAGACATTTTGGAGATAAGGTCAGAGAGACCAGACATGAGATACATGGATGTAGTTAGGGATGACATGAGAGCGGCTGGTGTTGAGGACAATGCAAAGGACAGAGTGAAGTGGAGAAGGTTGGTTTGCTGTGGCGACGCCTGACGGGACAAGCCAGAAGGAGAAGAAGAAGTAGAGCATGTTTTGAGTCAAGATGGGATCTTAAAAGGAAAAGGAAAAGATAGGTGATTATGTGAGGTGTGTGTATTTCCGGATGTGGCCACAAGAGAGTGCTGTAGAGCTTCAACTTAAAGATATGCATATTGTTGAATGGACATTTTCACTATATCTTATTACACACTTGAATTATTAGCTACAATTCAAGTGCTAATACATTCAACAGGACATCATGTGAAGCAGTGCTTTAATAAAACATACATAAGAAATAATGCCTGACTGTTTTGACAAATTGGTCTAAAAACACAATAATTTATCTCTAAGTACGTAAATACATAGACAAAAAAATATTCTTATTTCTTATAAGATATAAAATCCGTTTTGTTTGGGGGGTCGCCAATGTTGTTTACGTCGCAAGGCATTATGGGTGTGACGTAATTTGGTTGTAGCGCCCGTGCTACATTGTTTGGTATGACAGTGATCTTTCATCATCGATCAGCTCCTCCGTTCAGCCTTTTCAGTCGGAACCACAGCATCTGCAACGACGTGAGAACATTAAGGAAGAAGCAAGAGATGAAAATGGAGATTATAATCAACGGGAGAACGTTTTGTTCTCTGCGTCGCCATGCCGCCAGAGAGAGAGAGTGAGAAAGCAGCAAGCCAAGACAGACTCCGGCAACTTCCCTGAATATAAGCTATTGTAGAGTTATTAATTCAAGGGCAGATGTGAATGCCAGCCTGCATCCACTGTCACTCTGATGCATCTGGAGAAACAAACCCACTCCCCAAACTCAAACCTCATGAATGCAGACCACAGATCAATGCCTCACAGGGTGGAGCGCCATGTCCACACCCTAAAGACTGGCATGCTGCATAATGAGCTCGATTTTCATTACTGTTTTTTTTTCTGTCCATGTTAAGCTTCATTAAAAGGGGTCTGTTCTATGAAACTGTGAATTCCTTCTGTCAAGTGTTCCATTCGTTACACAAAACGTGGCGCTTACATCAACCGGAGCGTGTTGAGCTCACCGGGCTGCTGAGAGGAGAAACAAAATGAAGACAGCTCACTGAGGAAAACCCAAAGTGGTAAAGTTGAAGAGGAGCGGGATAATTGGACCCGAGGTGCTGTAAAAGGGTTTCCTGCGAATGGGCTTATTTTCTTTTGGTTGTTTTCCCCTTTAAAATAAAGTGTTTCCATTTTAGGTCTTTTACACTGACCTCACTCAGACTCCCCCACCTCCTCTAAAGCTCTCTGACAGAGTCACTTTCAACACACCATCCCTGCCTTGCTGCTCGGCTGCAAATGCTGACAAAGGAGATTAAAGATGACTAAAACAGAAACCTGGTTGCCATGGTGCCAAAACAAACTCCTCCATGTGAGACGCTCGCCGGGCACGTTGCCTGAGGATATTCTGTGGCACAAATTACACAGAAAGGACACTTGTTGCGTCATTTGTTGTTGTTTGTGATGATAAATAAAAATCAAGGGAAGGGAATGTAAGTCTCTGGTAAAGAGAAGCAGGCAGGCTGTGTCAGAGACCTGGTGGAAAGTCTCCTCAAGCCTCCTGGATATCACACTTTCCCTCTTGTGTGTCCTTTTAAGGTTTCCATTATAAGACGGACATATTTATGGTTCAGCTGTCCAAGCAGACAGCACTACCCATGATGCTGTCAGCATTCACACGAACACCAGCCCTGGTCATTATGCTCCCAACAGTTTCACTTTCAGAGCTTGGTGGTTATGTGTATAGAGACCCTGTTATAGACCTGACTCTGCCGCCTGTAGCTTCTCTATAAACATAAATAGTGTAGGCACCATTTATGATCCACAGATCCATTTAAACGATTGTATAAAACAAATCCCAGTCACAGCATTGATATAAGGAGACCTTTGTAGCGCAATCAATCTCTAATTGATTTTTAGGGAGAGATAGCTTTTGTTCTTGTTCTTCTTTTGTAAGCTTTTAAATATCCATTGAACTGTTGAAGACCAAAGGAATAGGGGAATAATGTCGTCCAAATGTTGATTTTACAATGGATTTTGCTGATGATTTCCATGGAACGCCAGTTTAACTTTGATGAAGTTGGTCCTCATTAATACAAGTTATTCCTGTTAATCATTTTTTTAATTGCTGGGATTGTATTGTCAATACAATACATACAATACATCATTGTATCGTCCTGGTAACAGTCAGGCTGAGCTAAAAAGCACCCCCGGCGTGTGTCTCACCTGTGAAGCAGACGGTCCAGTTTCCATGGGGTGAGGCCATTAACCACTGGAAGTGTGTACACACTGTGCTCTCTGAAATGAAGTGAGATAAATGTGATGCCACGATGACATTCCGTCCTGTTAAAACCACATGGCGCTCCTTTTGTCTGACAGCATGAGGCCTCTGCAACCTCAGACGCAACACACACACACACACACACACACACGACAACACCATTTATAATGAACATATTAGGCACCATCTTTGGACCTGTACTTACTTTAATAGAAATGCCTTTGCACAACAAATTGTGTGGGCAACAGTGGACGTCATTAAGTGTAATGACTACCAGGTAATTTGCTGGGGCCACTCTGCTCCTGCCTCATGTGCTGGTAGCCTGGTAATGAGATTTTACTGTGGGCTGTGGGCAGGAGGCCCGTTGTCTCCGGCCAGTCTTTAACACTATGGTGCCAACCATGAAGCTTTAATACTGCAGCCCCCCAAATGAACATGATCAGTGTGTCCTGTTTACCTTCAGGAGAACGTTTATACAGCAAACGATGAACGATGGGACCAGCAGCGCCCTGGCACGTGGACCAAAGTGAGGCGTACTAGAATCAGGAAGGGAAAGCAGATGCTAATAAAACCAATTCATGGGCATGTTATTGTGTAACTGAGTTTTATAAATGGTGATGAACCTACACTGTGGTGTCGCTTGGTTGTGATTATGTTTGTATCCACTGGAAACCAAAGTCTTTGCAAGTTTGATAAGTGGAATATTTCAGAAAAACTGAACATATCACAGATGTGCAACAACCAAGAGTTTGCATGAGGTCAAAGTAATAACTAAACAAATAAAATCTTAAAAACTGCAGCAGCTCTCTAAGATGCTAATAACCAGAAGAAAACTAAACCAATATGATATTAATTCTAAAAACTAGAAATCTGACACTTCTTTCTGTAATTCACACAAATGTTTTGTTTTTTTAATTACCGGTAAGTATATAACTACGAGACTTCAACATGGTGGACAGTTTCTGGCTATAACAGGAAGTGGACATAATGCAATTATGATGAATTTGAATTTGAATTGACCTGACCAGGATCCTGCCACTCTCATGCCGGAGGCATTGACACCATTCCATTAAAGTGTGTTTACATCAGTGTTATATCTCCATGGGAACGACAGACCATCTGCATCTAGAATCGGCATCAACTTATTCCCCAGCTGCTTCTCAGAAACAGACTCTGACTGGACTCCACCCTGGCTGCAGAGACCATTGGTACCCTCCATAGGCCTGTCTAAAGTACTGTCTACACCATTTACAATATATAAGAAATTTATTTTTCTTACCCCCCCATTTTGTTATTAAATTAAAATCACAATTGAAAATTGTAACAAATTACCATTTATTATTTTCAAGGAACCCTAACACCCTGGTGAACACATATGTTGGTACATTTAAAGCGTGTACATCAGCACTTTTCACACTAAGCTACTCTGTGTTCTTCTGACAAAGCCGACTGCAGCTGAAGATACTGAACCTGTGCCCACATTAACCTGACAGTCTTGGATTGCACATTATAAACCATTAGGCATCTGGACAAACAGTACAGAGGTGGTGAAATGTGGACAGAGAGCACCGCAAGGCAGACAATATTTCCTTACCCCAGTCTACTCCATGATTATTATACTTTTTCCTGGTCTCAATTCTGATGCTTCTTTTTTCCTCACAGTCCGTTGGGTTCAGTTTGTTTTTCAGTTTCCCTTTACCAAACAGACGGACAGACGCAGACTGGAAAACCCAAAACTCATGCGTTCCTTCTATGGTAATAATAAGCCTATCATTTTTGGAAACTGTTTGAGCTTCTCTTGCGTTTGACTTGTTGGTTGCTTTTTCCCTTTTATTTAATTGTTATAACAGCTTTTGTTTCTATACAGAAACTCAAAGCACTCTTATATTATGCAATAACTCCAAACTTGGTGGTGGTAAGCTACTAGCCACAGCTGCCCTGGGGCAGACTGACAGAAGATGAATGAATAAGTCATTCATTCATTAATCTTCTAACCCTAACAGGGTCTTGGGTAGTGCAGAAGCCTATCCCAGGAGTCTACGGGCGAGAGGCGGGGTCCACCCTGGACAAGCCGCCTGTTCCTCACATGGCCACACATAGACAGACAATTATTCTGTCTATGTGAGCCTTTCCACAGGAAGGAGAGAAAAGGGTTATTGTTTGTTAAAATAACAGAAATATGTTTCACTACTGAGTTCAGTAAGAAAAGAGCAGTTGAGTTAATAAATAATTAAATTAAAATAAGGAAGAAAGAGAAAAAAAATAGAAAATAAAAAAAGGGAAAAAATACAAATAAAAATAAAGCAAAATGTCCAGGTTTATTGTGGATGTTTTGTATTCAGATAAAAATGTTTACAGCCATGCCTATTGATATGTGGGGAGGGTTTTCACTAAAGATGGGAGGTGTTGGATAAAGCGGAACTAAAATATGTGTAATCATGTTCCCACGGGGTATGCAACAGAGGAGCGGGAAATAAAAAGACAAGTTGAGCTGATACCCAGGTTATCTGTGTTTTTCCCACTACATGTTAAGCCAGCTATAGCTAACGTAACACCTTTTAATTAAAGGTCCCATATTACACCCTTTTCCCACAAGTTAATGCAGTTCCCAAACACTTATATGAAAAATCTGTGCCAGTCTTTGGTCAAAATAGCAAACAGATGCTGCAGGACAGCATCCATCATTTCTGTCTCAAACCTCTCTGCCAGAAACACTAAACCCGGAAGCAAAAGTACGTTCATAGCAAGCACGCACCCTACCATGGTAGCGTTTTTAGCAGAATAAAGCATTTTCGCCAGAACATTACCACAAAAAGTAAAGTTTATCCACTCTGCTCTTCTTCTTCGACTCATGCAGGAGACGGAGGGAGGGCATTGATGTGTGGAGCGCAATCAGGGGGAGACACACAAAACGTGTGTTTGACAACGTAATTAGGTAATTCACAAGCAGCAACTGGTCATCTGAGTGGAGCAAAGCGAATTTTAGGGAGAACACAGCAAGTGGAACTCCTTGCAAGGCTGGGCTGAAACATGAAGCCAAAGACAAGTGAGAGAGAAAAGAGAGAAAATGAGACAGGGAAAAGTGTGTGTGTATATGTGAGAGAGGGAGAGAGAGAGAGAGGGAGAATGGAGGTAGGGGGAGGGAAGACTGGAGGAGAGCGAAGGTGATGCCAGCTGAGTTCAGAAAGTAAACAGAGTTCCAGACTCCAGCATGCTGTCAGGATGGCGAATAAATTTGGGGCAAACCCACCAGGACACCCACACCATCCCTGAAACCAGCACTTTTGTCCCTGGAATGGAGGGCTGGCTCCTCTTCCTCCCTCTCTTTATCCTTATCACTTTACCCCAAGGAACAGCCTGGCCCTACGGTAAGAGTCATACCGGTAAAGACTTTGCCTCTTCGTTCTGTCTCTGTGTTTGGCACAGCCTCTTAGCTCGTGTTCTTTGTTCTCAAAAGTCCGGCATCAGCACTCTCTCCATCTCCTCCTCCCTTTTTTATTCTCTAAGAGCACAACAACAGAAGAAGCCGCTGGGAATGAGAACCACAGAGATGTATATTTCTACCCTTATTTCAGAGACGGCAAATTAGAAACAATACTTAAATTTTGAGCAGTCTTACGCCTCTCTATACAACTCTTGTTCTCGATAAAGACTTGTCATGTTCAAGTGTGTGTCTTATCCGAGCGGGGCTCTGTGATTTCCACACTTCTACTCATTGCAGTTCTTCTGTGTGAAGTAAACATTAGATGGGTTTGTGCTGTTAAATAAAAAGTAGTAACAGATGGATATGGCCACAAATTCCTTGGGGTAAAATAAAACAATTATCGTCTCAATATGGCTCGATATGGCTGTTGGATCTTGAGAACTTGTCTTTAGCTGTCTTTGATTCTCTTTCGTGCCATGCATATGTGTTCTCCCTGAGACTGACATCATCTCTGCGTGTTTACCCTCAGTATCCGCTTGAATTTGCTGCAGGAAGACATGAGTCATGTTTGAGTCAGTCACTCCGGCTGTGGTAATGAGTCTACCAAACACAATCTCCAGGACTCCGAGCCAAGCTTCTGACCTTTGCCCGATTTCTTTCAGCAAGGTTACCATAAAGTAAAATAAGTCTTTAATTTCTGTCGATGGATGAATCAAAGATTTCAGCAATTGTTTCATGTTAAGTAAGGAGATCTACCGTAGAGACTTCTCTTATCTGATGACCTCAAGTCTTTCACGGTACAGCTTGTTATTCACACAGCGTCAGCTGATGATAGATATTGAGAAATCCAGGGCAAATTCTTTAAAAAGAAAAAAGAAAATAGCAGAGCAGACATGTCCACGTTCATATTCTGGCTTAAGAGACCTGCCTGTTTGTTAGTTACACACCCGAATCCTGAGCTGTTCTGTTCCTTTGGCCCACTTTCCCTACTTTGTTTGACGTTGGTACACAGAGATGCTGGTACAACCACTGGGTAGTGTTCTGTATGAAACAAACTTTAAGTAAGATTGCAAATGGAAATCTAGGCATGGAATATATAGTTACAAGAGGAAACTGTGGCCTGTGATTGAGCATTTGAAAAAATGTGTGTCCATGTCAAAGTTCATTCCAAGTTTACCAGCTAAAGTACGAAAACAAATGTGCTCAACGCAGATTTTAGTTAGATTTTTATGTTGGTTTGTGCACATACCACTTAACCAAACTGATTAATAGGGTAGACATAGCGTTTCATAGCGTTTATGGAAAGTTTAAAGCAACCTCGAGGATGACCACAGGGATCAGACTTGCGCTTGGACATGCAAAGCCGACAAAGCTCTCCTGGGGGGTTTCCCCTGTTCCATGACAATGAAATCACTCCAACCTTAAAATACCAGACAGTTGCTTTGGGCAGTCGTTTAAGTCATTATTCTGGTATACACACAGCACATACACTCCCAGCTGCTGTAAAAAAAAAAAGTTTTTTCCATGATACATCAGAAAGAAAGAAGCACCGTTTGTCAGGAGGAAACAATTCATTCCATCGTGGACATATACTGCAATCAGCAGTGAACATCTCTGACCAAGTCATGTGGTGCATGCTATGCAAAGTAGCATTGTCAAACAACAACAAATACAGATATATTGCTGTCTGCATTATTATATTCTGCTAGCGGTAGATGAGAATATATGCTACAATCATTTGGGTGAAATGCGGGCAAAGTTGTCATTTCAGAAGATTTGACTGCTTTTTTTTTTATATGCCTCAATTTAAAGAAGAGTCCTACTAAAAATACATGGTCAAGTTAATCGTAGTTAAATATAATCAGAGCTAATAGAACAACTGTGAACAATAGTGATCCTCTCACTCACTCAGTCTTCCTGACCTGATGCTTGGATTATACGTTTGTGTCTGGTTAATTCTGAAGTATTTGGACTTTGCCTGGTGGATAAACAGGCCCGAGTCAGCTCTGACTACTGACAGCTGCATCCAATCCTTTGATTGTTTTTCCTTGTCATATTATTTATCCCGGTTGGACCATCTTCCATCCTATTCCTAATGGGACTGTAATTTTTTTCTCTTTCTATGCTTCGCTTTGCAGTTTGTAGCTGATGATCACTGGATGATAGTAGCTTCACGTTTATCATATAGACAAGAGATCCGTCTTTCACCATGAAAGTGGGGAAAGATACATTATATCCCACATGTTGATGCGGAACAGAGATATGGTATATTTTAAAAAGATGACTCAGCGCCGATAAAGCTATTGAACTTATATTAACGTTTTCTTTGGACTCTGCTCAAGCGTTCTTTTTTTCCATTGGGCCTTTAAGCTTTTCTTGAAGTCAAAAATAGCTTAGCTGATAAGATTTCTGGCAAGTGATCAAGAAGCCTGGACAATAACTCAATAGAGCACACAGGATGCATGGCTGCGTTGATATCATTAGGATGAGTTTAATTCTTAAAGTTATCTTACATCAACAAAATAAAAAAAATGAAAAGGCCAAGGTTCTCCTCAGGTTTCATTCTGAGTGGCAGTGGGAGTCCCCCCTCAGGAGAGGATCACTTGTGATGAGGTGGGATGGGTTTACAATAGCTGAAAATAGAAAATTGAAAGCCATTTTAAACACACCACTGTATAATCATAATGCACTAAATGCATGCAGTTCATCTTACCTTTATTTGTGAAGGAAGTCCATTTGCCTTTGCTGCTCACAGTTTTCCTTCACCTTAGCATCGGCGTCGCTCTCCCAACATTTATTTTTGAAAATACCTGCGTGGTTTCCTGTGTGAGTCTTTAGGTAGAAAAGCATCAGGGACACAAAATGGTTGGGCATCTACTGCAGTCGACTGCAGGGTGGGAGGAGGACTCAGATAAAATGATGCATCTGCAGAGAGATTTGGCTCTCCTGTTTCAGTTTGGACTTCCATTGTGGCATAATTGCAACCATTGTGGTTGCTCGATGCACTGGCTTCCAGTCGAAATAAACGTCTACATTTATTGGGTAAAAACAAACAGATGTGTCATATTTACTCTGTCCTTGATTAATCATTTTCTGATTAATGATTCTTTCTCTTTTGACTGTGTTATTTGATGCACTATATGGATTAGAGACTTGTGGTCCTTTAATGAGAAGCTTGCATCCATGTTAGAGTGGAAATAACCAGAGGGTCCGTAAATATACAAACAC
Source organism: Brachionichthys hirsutus (assembly GCF_040956055.1). NCBI lineage: Eukaryota > Metazoa > Chordata > Actinopteri > Lophiiformes > Brachionichthyidae > Brachionichthys > Brachionichthys hirsutus. The sequence goes on along the minus strand of NW_027180323.1, from coordinate 670,305 downwards.
TAAACCGTCTCAAATCCTTGAGGGCCGGCTTCTGTTGACCATAACCTACATCTGTTCTCATTTCCACACGAGGACAATTATTACAGTCGTCATATTTTCTCAACGTTTGAGTTCATTTTCCCTTTTATTTCTCCACACTATGAAATGATATTCATGCAAACACATTTCCTTACTTGCCTGCTGGCTTTTTGCTTTTTGCTGGTCTTGAATTATGTGCCTTTTTCTTTCAGATTACAGGTATTTGTACAACCACTGCCCCGGCCCAGAGTGGAGTGTAATGTGCAGAGGCTGCTGCGAGTATGATGTGATCCGCTGTAAATGCCCCCTGCAGGGAACTCCTGTTGGATACGCTGTGCCCTGCTGTCGCAATGCCATCAATGAGTGTGATCCCTGCATCATCCATCCAGGTTGAACCTTTGCAAATATTGTTGTCTATTAGCTGCACAGTGGTTTCTGTCACGGCATCGCAAACAGGGTGTGGCAGAGCGAATTTGCTTCCTGGGCCATCTTCAGTCTCTTCACTGGAAGAATCCTCTTAAATGAATTCCAGACTTTGATATGAGAACTAAATGAGTGGAAATCATTGCTCCTAAACACACAGGATGTAGGAATTGTAGGCATGTAATCACCTGGGGATGTCAGCACTCATGCTCCATGGCACACACACACACATGTAAACTGTTACATTCTTCTAGTTATTGTCCTGCATATCATCAGCTTTTAGAAGTAAGTCACATGAATGCACTTCTTTTTATGGGCAAGTAAACATCTGTTACCCAAACATGAAGTTTCACTCCTAATAGATAAAAAAAAAGAAAAGAAGAAAAGAAAAAGAAAAGTGCTGTGAGCACCGATGTGTGGAATCATAAATACCCAGGTGTACACCCCCAGCTCTTTTGTTTTTAAAATGCATACCTGTACTCATCAGATGTGGCTCTTCACTCCCCACGGACAGAGCGCGCCCCTCAAGTGAAAATCCATCTTCCGAGGAAGCAATTCCATGGGTTTTTTTCTCCTCGTGTCTATTTCAGGAAGCTGCGATATGTTTGTACTTTCTGTTGCAGAATGAAACGAGCTTTAATGAGCTTAGCAGAGTTGATTTTATGGAAACAAGGCAAAGGTTAGGTGAAGTTGAACAACACAGTTCAAGCAGTTTGGCTTCCGCAAATATAACCAATAACAGCAAACTATTCTAAAAGAGTAGAGTTAGAATCATTTGTCATCCTGCTTTACCAGAGCTGTAGTGACATTTCTTTGTTTTCAGGTTGCAGCATATTTGAGAACTGTAAGCAATGTAACAACGGCACTTGGGCCCCCCGGGATGACTTTTTCATTCGTGGCAGATTCTGCACAGAGTGTCGACCTGGCTGGTCCGGTGGGGATTGCATGAGTAAGTATCAAGAAGATTCTACAAGGCATTGCAATCAATTATTTGAGCAGAATGAATCCTAGACTATAGGTTCTGTCCTTGTCCTATGCAAGGCTGAATGGCCGCCTCATGTCCAGGGGCATTCCTGAGGCACTGAATGACCAATCAAAGAATTCCTACAGTAGCAGCTTTCACAATGTGTAAATCTTCTGTCACAGCCAAAACAAATATAACATTTCAAAGCAGAAACTGTCAAATCCACAGTGTGCGTTGTGTTTGTTCTTCTTCATGCTGTTGAGCACAGAAATTATGGTTTTCAAATGTCCTTCGGAAACTCAAATGCAGCTGCATTTTGGAAGACACATCAGCATTTATACCTAAAGTATAATTTCTGAATTTCTCACTTAATGCAAGTTGCTGCAACACATGCAAAAATGGAATTCCTTGCTACACGTGTGTTTATTCTAGAGTGTGGTGGGGTGATCCGAAAACAGCAAGGCCACCTGTTGCTGGAAAGTTACCCGAACAACGCTCGATGTGAGTGGACGATACAGGTGGACCGTCCCTTCACCGTAGAGCTGAGGTAAAAGCATATCCATATGGTTACATCAGGAAGGTCAGCACTGACCTTTACTGTTCATTTTTCCCCAATCCCAAAGCATGATGGGTAAAAATCTCACGCAAGATTGTTTGTCTTTTCCATCACCGGCAATTTCAAGCAAAGCTAAGATTGTACAACCATACAAAGGTCTGCTAAGTTGCTAGGTTACGGCTACAAATCATTGGTACTGTTAATATGAGTAAATTGTCAGTTATATCTGGCCTGAATCATGCGTTTTATTTTATGTTTCCCTTGTCCATCTGTAATAGCTATTACTGCTGGACTGCCCATGTCAAGTTTCCACTTAATGCTTCTGCAATATGTAATCGAAGTCACAGATGAAGTCAACTGCAACGTTTGGAAAGCAAAGCTTTTTTTTTTTTCCAAGAAGGCCATTCGCTTTCAGTCCAGTGATAACTCTCGACTGCTGTCATTTTCTCCATGACACATACAGTATGGCACTTTGCAGGCGAGTCTATGTGCAGGGTGTGGGAGAACGAAAGCTCCACACACTTTGATACAGGCTCAGCATTCAGTGCATATACAGTAATGGTTTACTGTGCATTTAAAAGTACTTCATGACTCCAACTATTCCACTACACACAGCATTAACGGAACTGTGATGTTTTCACAGATTGCTCAATCCATTCTGTGAGGACAAACACTAATAAATAGATGACTAACATGCACGTCATATTTGGAAGCTTTACAAAATCAATCCAACAAAATCCTTAAAAAAAACAAAACAAACCTGAGCCAACAGATACAAGATTAATGGAAGAATGCATGTCTGTGCCTGCGAGGTGGATTTACTGAATGGGCTTTCCCATATTTCTGTATCTACCGTGACTTGCAGGGAACTCGTATCACAGGCAACATATCCCAACTTGGCATTGACTGTTGACAGCTGCTGCGGTCTAACATTTAGCATGTCTGAATGTCTTTATTTTAGGCTGCCATGACCCAAGGGTCTGCGATAAAGGGTATAATTAGAAGACTCGGGTGCGAGTCAGTGTCTCGCATGAGGTTCATCAGTCCTTCGTGTCCACAGAGATTAGTTGTGAAATAGCCTCCATCCTAAGCCAACTGGCAAGTCCTCTCAATGTCACACTCTGCCTGTGACTGAACCAAACAGCTCAGAAAATGAAATGGCATGTCCAAAAAATATATATATATATCAAATTTAGAAAGGCCCTCAAGCCGCTCTGTTTGGACTGACTAAATGTATTAAAAGCCTTTTAAAATGTGCTGGTCTGAACTTGTCCTCTGCTAATGGAACTTTCTCTGGAACCTCTCCAGACTACTGTAGTTCATGACACAAACTGCGTAGGTAGGTTGTTAAAATGCTAGCTGTGGAGCAAATCATGTGACAATCTGTTGTCCAGGGCTCTGGGCATATTCTAATGTACGCCTGCTATTATTTTTTAATTTGTATTATATAAATGTGACAATGATAATAACTCCTATAAACATGAATAGCTTATTATTGATCCACATTGCTGTGGTGTTATATATATAGCCTAACAGTGCCTAATTGTCAGACGCCTGATCGTAAAAATCAAAAGGTTCACGTTCATTTACTCACTGGATGACACAGCAAACCTTTCCCTGAAGTAGAAAATCAATATTATGACCAGATTTATTTTCAACAGTGGACTAATATGTGGTTAATATAATTCCTGGCAAATGCAAAACAGTTTGTCCTGCTTTGTTTCATTTCAAACACTCAGGTCAAGACATCGTCTCAGTCGTACGTGGCCAATAAATTAAACAGGAAATATCAGGCAGCCAAATAAGATGGGATGTAATGTTTCATCACCATAACAACAACAACAGACCAGGAATAGTTCTTAACAAGGGATGCTGAATAAACTTTCAAATTGGAGGGTGTCCCATCATGCACATAAAATATTTTTGTTGCTCTCCTGTCTGGTCCACAGCAGTACATTTATAAGTCGAGCTCCAAGCCCCGCCCCCTGCTTCTGTGTAAAGATGCGTTTGATTGGCTTTATAAGACATTCAATCTTTAACCCAGTTACCGTGATACAGAGCTGATCCGAGCTCATTCGGTTCCAGCTGTAATATGATAAATAGGTAAATAATAATATCCAGCCTGACTGCCTCTGGTGTTCTAATGTTTGTCAAAACAACACACACACTCGCATGCACACAAACAATCTAAACTTTAAACTGTGGCATGAACTACTAGAACCTCTTTAACAAAGTAACCGGTAAAACCAGTGCTGATCATCCCGAGTAGCTGGTCACGTATTTAGTATAATTACTAAATTCATTATTTGTTTGCTGGCTTCGCATTTTAAAGCATCAGCATGATGTCAGCTGAGCGGCCCTGCCAGGGAATGCAGGTGCTCTCATAAAATCCAACAAACAGAAACCTTTATCAGGCCTAAAGTGTTTAAATATGCAGCAAGAGCAGCAAAAATCAATTCCATGGACTTCCTGATTTATTGATTTATATTCTGACAGGTTCGTGATGCTGAGCCTGGAGTTTCACCACTCTTGTCGCTATGATTACGTGGAGGTCCGAGACGGTGACAGCATCAGCTCGCGTGTCATCGCTCGATTCTGTGGGAACAGCAGCCCTGCCCCGATTCAGAGCTCCGGCAGCAGGCTGCATGTTCTCTTTGTGTCTGATGGCTACAAGAATTTTGACGGATTCTTCGCCACTTTCCAGGAGAAATCAGGCAGGTCAACTAACCAGTGTCATTAAAGTGCTGCTAACTATTTAGGAACTTGATGACATGATGATTTCCCAGCCCATAAATTCAAATCCTTTATGCCAACCATTGTCAATACGTGCACTGCACCGTCTCGTCTTGTGCCGTAATGTCATGCACGATGTTTACAGCCTGCAGCTCCTCGCCTTGCCTGCATGATGGGACTTGCATCCTGGACAGCTCTTACACTTACCACTGTGCCTGTCTGGGTGGCTACACAGGCAAGAGGTGTGAACATGGTAGGTCTGCAACTTAAGTGAATCATGATGATACTTTTAAATTGCTGTTTGTTTTCGGGAGGAAAAGGGAGCAGGTGAAGAAAAACTACTTGATCGCTCTGACTGCAGGAAAAACTAAATCAGCATTTATGACTCAGATGACCTGAGTTTTTATTTTCCTCTATCGAGGCATCTCAAATACGTATCAGAGTCTATTGACATTTATAAAATCATAGTGATCCAATCAGACACACCGAGTTGCAATGAAAGGATCATGAGCTGACTTTGCCTTGTGGAAAGCAGTGATTCACCGTCAAGAGGGAGAGCTCTGCGGTTTGGAGCAGGCTCAGGCCAGCTGTCTTCCAGCTGTCCTGCCCCATCTACAGTCTTAGCTAATCAGCTTTTTCTTGAAATGTGAAACATTCCAGCAGATGTGCTGCTAATGCAAATTGAATGAAGCCACAGAGATTTTGAAGGATAAGGGGGGGAAAACTGACAGAGCAACGCAATGGGGAAGAATGAAAGAATCAAAGCTTGGTCATCTTTGGTAAAAAAGGTTTGGTAAAAAAAACAAATCCTGTATTTACAGGCTACTGAATGTCAAGTTAAATATATGTTACAATTTCACTCAAACACACCATCAGAACTCCATTCCATTAAGTGGGGGGTGCTCCTCGGTCGGGGTGTGGGTGGCCTTCAAGCTCGTTCAATTATGGGCGTCTGAATGCAAACCTTTGTTTTTATATCCAATATAACTCCCTTAAGATCCTGCAATAATATCAGATTTCCTGAACCCCACTTTTTCCAGGTCTAAATTTATTCCATAACGGTAATGGTGAAACAATCCGACTGTTCGACACAAACCAACTTTTCCACTGGTTGACATAGCAGTAAAAAAAAAAAAGCAGGAGTTTCATTCCTCCATGCGTGAAGTCATCTGTATTCCCCATGAAAAATCCTCAGCTGTTAATTTCAATAGAAAAGGAGATGGAATAATGATGATCTCTGACTTTCTGTAGAGGAAAGACTTCTGGCCCAGAGTCAGATGGAGAATTTTAAGCAATGAACCTGCCATCCAGCCATATTGTAGGCCTGTTATAACCAAGCTGTCATCTGCTGTAATCCAGAGTTAAAACTCATTCTGCATTGAATTATCTTGCCACATTATTGCATAAATCAAGATAGTGGAATTCTCTCTCTTTCTTCGGGACAGTTTAATCTATTGTGTCTGTGTGTTTCATCTTAATATTCCACCCTAATATCTCAGTACTTATCCCATTAGGGATGTAGACCGATTCTGGCATGGCAGACCGCAGCAGCAGTTTCTTTCCCCACACAGACAGATGCCATATGGCAAAAAGGCCCAGATTATAGGAAGGCTCTCTGGTTTGAAACTATAAAACCTTGGTTGCTACATGTCATGGATCTGACCCAACTTAAAGTGAACACAAAAACAAACCGCCTGCGGGAGAGTGCTGTAATGGTTTTGTGGTTGGCACAGCATTTATTTGTTAGGAGAGAACCAGACTCTGCAGGGTGCTTTTAGTTTGCCTATTGATGCTACACTTCTATATGCTATATGTACTGCAAAATCCACAATGGAACATTTTACAGTTTGACAAATGCTCTTTTATTGCATCTACTATTTTATTCATTTCTAGGAGCTTTTTACTCACTGGTAAACTAATTGTACATTTACGGGCAAAACTACTCATTAGTGAGCCTCCGTTGTTGCAGGCTATGCTTTTAAACGCCTTTTTGTGAGTTTCAGCGCTGACAGTTTGGGCTTGTGAGCCACCTTGCCTGACCTGCAAACACCAGAAGGCAAAACTAACTGCCTGTTTCCACTTTGCAGGTCAAAGTGTGTGTTTCTGTTACAGCAGAAATGCTTTCTAAACACTCACTAGTGACAATCAGCAGTGTGTCCATGAATAAAAACTGCCTGTATTTCCCCTCAGCGGTGGGATGTCATCGGCCTCCAGTGCCCACTCATGGATCAACGATGGGCTTGTTCCATCACTCGGGGGCACGCATCACTTTTCGTTGCGACACCGGCTTTCAGCTGCGGGGCGTTCATTCTGCCATCTGTCTGAGTGATGGCAAATGGAGCGCGCCTGCCCCAGAGTGTGGTAAGATAATGATATGAACTGATTATTTTTCCCTGCCAAATAATTAGGAGTCACAATCTGGAAGGTTGAAATGGGCATCATTTGGAAGCCATGCGCGCAAATTCCTGAAATGATGCAGATTTCAGATTCAGACTTTCTTTTCTCTAGTGCCACTGGCAAGAGTATGTTCTTTACCACCAAAGCCAACACACGGGGACCACTTCCTGGTTTATGGACCCAACGATGTCCTTATTGCTCTGCAGTACCTGTGCTACCAGCCCTATGAACTCAGCGGGAACTCCCAGAGAACCTGCCTGCCTAACCGCACCTGGAGCGGAACTCACCCTGCATGCACCAGAGGTCAGCCGAGGCGTTATGAGCAATTGGGATACGATTAATTAGTCAGCGGAAGTAGTGCGAAAAGACATTAAGTTAATTCAACTGAATTTCTTTCAGAATAATAGATCAGAAAATTAATATATACCAAGGGCCATCCAGCCTGATGAGCTGCAATTCTCAGTCTACTGCTGACTGACGATTCAGCAATAACCTTTCATTATCTTTCATTTCATTCCACAGTGAATAATACCATCGCTGAAGCCGATATGGACAAAGGCAAGGAAAGAAGCACAGAAACAGATATATATGGATCCAAAGATACCATCAAGACCAGTGACAAAGGTCGGGAGAATACGGTTGGAGAAAAAGAAAGTGTCGGAGGGGAAGATATAAACTCTGGGCACAACAGCACCACAGCATTTGATAGCGAAGATAAATATAGTGTTGTTCCAGAGAAAACTACATCTGAGGGTGGGAATGAAGAAGAGCCAGAGGAAAGAACTACTGGGCCGGAGAGAAGCACCACAGACAGCAAAGATAACAGCCTGAATACAGTCGAAAAGAAAGAACAGCTACCCGAGAAAAGACCAGGCAGTCAAGACACCATCGTGGAGACAGAAAAGACAGATGCCACCAAAACTGTGAGGGTGAAAGACAAGGGACAAGAAGGGAAAGAAAAAAAAGAGGAACAGGTGAATGGAAAAGGAAATCCAGATAAAGTTGGCCCTAATGATACCGAGATGAGCGTGGCCATAACTGAGGGCGAAAACACACTGGAGACATTTGAACTGGAAATAGCAAAAAATCGCACAGTTCTATTTGATTCTACAGAAACTAAGAAAGAAAATCTTAACGTGGGCTCTCAGGAGCCAGCGAAGATCACTCCCACAAGATCCACCGTTACACACGACACCGTCGACAGAGCAGGGGGTGGGGACAGTGGGGCATCACTTGAGAGACACACAATTAAAGGGGAAAAAACGAAGGGGGATTCCACCGCGGGAGAAAAGGAGGCGAAAGAGAATGAGGAAGAATCCAACCAAAGCTTGTCGGGTAAGAGACTCATGGAGAAGCTAGTCATAAATAGTTTCCCTGCCTCCTCGAACTTCATCCTCACCGACATTCTGTTACCCCACTTGTAGAGAAAAGCTGTCCCTCCATCCCTCGCCTCTACCACGGATACCACCGTTTGGTGCCGGGCTTGGAGCCTGTGACAGCCGAGTTCTTCTGCAACCACTCTTATGCCCTCAGCGGCGACGCACGGCGCACCTGTCGAGCAGACGGCGCCTGGAGTGGGAAACAGCCTTTCTGCGTCAGAGGTACCATCGTGTGCTGAAAGGTTCTGCTGTTTAACTTCTGATGGACATGTTGGCTGGTTAGGATGTAATGGCAAAAAAAAAAAAAAAATTCTAAATGACATCACTGCAAGCTGTGATATGTAAAATCCGGATTCATTTTTGAGTGACGTGCACGTTCTTAACTTCTAATTGTTTGTGTTGTTGTTGTTGTGTTTTAGCATGTCGGGAGATCAAAGTTTCAGACCTGGTCAGACAAAGAGTCCTGCCCCCTCAGACACAGTCCAGGCATGTTCCCCTGTGCATTACCTTGTCATTGTAAAAGGGTTGGTTACTGCGCTACTTTTTTCACACTTACCTTAAAGGGCACATCTGTATACCTCTGGCCTCTCCCTCTCACCTTAGGAAGACACCTGTGCACAAGCTGTATTCCACCGGGCTCGGGCGATACCTCCAGTCCGACGGCCCCACTAAAGCCCCTTCGTCAGTGCTTTTCCACTTGCCCCAGGGCTTTCACCACCTCTACACACATATAGAATATGAGTGCGCGTCTCCGTTTTACCAGCATTTCGGCAGTTCTCGTCGCACTTGCCTGAAGACTGGGAAGTGGAGCGGGCGTCATGTGTCTTGTTCACCAGGTGAGGGCAGCAGAGGACCGCCATGATTTGTCTAACGACCGATACGCCAACCTGTCAGCAGTAGTAAAAATGTGATTCAGGATTATTACACGATCAAAGGGACACAGTGTCTTAAAGTATGGACAACATCTTTCCACCGGCTCTTCATCATTTCTCCAGCTCATCGCATCACTGCTCAGATATAGTTGCATTTAGGTTCCCACATTTCATGAGATTTGTATTTATTTATTTCAGGCTATTGAAAAAAATACAGCCCCTTTTTTATTTTGGCAATCCATCTTTGATATTGAAAGCTTGTAAAAAAACAATAAAAAAAAAAACAATCCCAAAACAAACAGCTTTGAGGGTAAATAAAAAATTAAAAGAAAACACCCAGTGTGTTGACACAATCTCAGTCTTCCATTCTCTCCCGGTCTTTTTTCTGACCCCGTTGTGTTCTCATCTTGTCACCCTCTTCTCCGGCAGTATGTGGGAAGCATCCGACCTTTGACCCTGAGAGACCGACAGAGTCTCACTGGCCTTGGCTGGCAGCCATCTACCGCCGCTCCACCAACAGCACTGAGACAAAGGTGACCAAGGCAGAGACTCTCAAAAAGGGAAATGCAAAAGGAGCTGGCGACTACAAGCAGGTCTCTGCTTGGCAGCTGGTCTGCAGCGGGGCTCTGGTCAACCAAAGAAGTGTGGTTGTTGCAGCCCACTGTGTGACCGGACTGGGAAAGGTGCATCCCTTGGATCCAGCCGAGATCAAGGTGGTGGTGGGGAAGCAGTACCGTGATGACCACAGGGAAAGTAAAGGTCTTCAACACCTGAGGGTAAGCGTTTGCAGATATCGCTTTCTCATGACCGTTTGTAAGCACACGAACAGTGGGTCCATCTTTTGTTTTGTTTTTTTCGCCATTAGGTGGCTGCTATTGCTGTTCATGCAAACTATGACCCACATATCCTCGACTCTGATGTGGCCGTGGTCAAGTTGCTGGACAAAGCCAGGATTGGGGCGAAGGTCCTGCCCCTCTGTCTTTCAGATAGTCAGGAAGAAGAGGTGATCTCTGGACAAGGGCTTGTGACAGGATGGTCTCCGTTGCCCGATTTGAGTTTAGGTCCTATTGAGAAGGCGCGGGTTGGGCTTGTTCAACTTGCTCATGTAGTCCCGTGTGAGCAGCAGTACGCTCGCAATGGCGTGCCAGTCAGCGTCACAGACAATATGCTCTGTGCCAGCCACAAACCTGACTACGGACCCTCAAACATATGTCCCTCTGACACTGGGGGGATCCTTGTGCTCCCTCCCCACTCTGAAGCCAGCAATGGCGAGACGAAGGGGCCGAGCAAAGGGCTGTGGAGACTGTTGGGATTAGTGAGCTTTGGCTACGACCACGGGGAGTGTGACCCTGAACTCTACACTGTCTATGTACATGCAGCCAATTTCAAAGGCTGGATAGAGAGCAATATGAAATAAAATTGTCTGTCTCATTTAAATGCAGTCCCCTCCCTTAACTTTTTGTTGTGGTCTTTTACGCACAAGGGTATTTTTTTTTTCTTTCTCTAAATGCAGAAGCACTGGAAACTCTGGACAGCACAGTGCTCTAACTGAAGGGGGTGCTAAAACATTAGATGTACGACCCTCCATCCGGGTACTCCAGTGTTCAGATCCCTGAAGCTGACGTTGTAGACTTGAAAATAACCATTTCAGGCCACAGGCTGCTGGCGTCTTGCATTTGTACTCATTGGTATGTATATATATTTGTGTTGTACTGTATTATTCTATTAAGATGTACATATTTGTAATGAACAAAAAATCATGACACTTTCAATTAAAGAAAACAGGATGTAAAAGCCTGTCTGAGTGCTGTTCATCATCAAAGTCTCTAAATGTCTAAATATATTCCGCTATACAAAAAACAATCTATTGAATGAATGTGAAAGCAGCATTTTATATTTGATTTATGAATCACAGAGTGTGCTTGCTTGTGCTAAAACGAATCCAGGTCAGATCTGCAGCATTTTCACAACTAGAACTGGAGCATGTTATTCACAGATAAAGTCCATCTTTTGTGCTCAAATTAAATAATTACTCACGTTCTGATCTTTTTTCATTATTCTGATATGGGTTTGCAATTTGTAGTTAAAATATTCGAAATGGGGTGGGGGTAATAAAAAAAAAAGCATTATTACTTTATATTCCAGAGAATCTATGCATTGAGATTGATGGCAAATTAATTCCTAATGTAAAGATAATGAGAATTACATTTACTATCTGCTTGTGTGAGTAAATCAAGGGTGAACCATAGTGATGAGAATATGAGAGACTATGACCAAGAGGAATTTAGCATTATTGTAGTTCTTTAAAGACGTATGCCTCAGACAGGACGATATGTTCATCTGTTACATGCCTCTAGATATATATAAACTAGATTTTTTTTGATGGTTAAGATTTTCCTTCTTTATATCATTTCAAACATTTAACATAACACTATATAGCATTCCCATACCTTAAAGTTTGGCAGTTGTTTTGAAACCATTAAAAAAAAGATTTTCAGTAGTAGCAAATATTTCTTGCTCCCAGTTCGAACTGATCAATGCAAATTATTTAGTTTAGATAGGGCAAAAGCCCAAATCTATTTGAGAAGAGGAAAGTATCCCAGATAATGACATTAGCAGATCATCTTCGCTGTCAATTTCCTGGCTTCTTTCTTCCTCCTCTGTGCCACTGGTGAAGATATAACCTGAAGTCTCTATTACTGGACGAATAATGTGCAGTGCGATTGTTTCTGGCCCACAGGTGTGATTCTACAGGCGCCTATAGAGGTTGCCATGGAAGCTACCATGAGTTGTTTGTATGTGCAGGAGTCTGTGTATGTCTATTTAATAATACCTGCATTTGTGGGTATTGAAAAGGTGGTAATGTGCTTGAAATAACTTATCATCATCATCATCATTATACAAACACTTATTTATTGTGTGCTCTTACATTCTAATTGTAGTATTACGTATTCATATTCTCTGGGAACATCAAGGATGTAAATGTTCCTCAATATCTCAGTTGATTATTGACCAATGTTTATGGAATTTGACAGTGATGTAGGGTGGGGACCTTTATCTCACTAACAAATTTAATCAAGATCTCATCCAGAATGCAACAAATACACAAACTCTGATTCACCTTTACTTTTCATGGTTGGTGTATAAATATGCCAAGAACAATTTAGAACCTTATGATGATGATGATGATCAAAAGCTGTCGGCATCTAAATCAGCCTCCATGACTGACCCGCTCTAGGAGCTTAAAAGCTTCGGCTGGGATGAGTTCCTCTTGATTGGTGGATGAAGGCAGGAAAGGACGACACCAATCAGCAGGCTGTGATGCTGCCGGCGAAGCCCACGCCCCCTTCGGCTGGACTACTCACACCTTCTATAATTTGCACAAGTAATTTATACAAAACATAGACAGTTAAAACACAGAACGAGAGGCTCCTTAAATTACTTTCCAAAACTCTTTGTCAAAAGTTACCTGACAAGATTGTTGTTGTTATTGTTGAAAAAAGAATCCAGCAATTTATAAATACCTCATGTTATTATGATACCACTATTGCAATGAAAGACAGGACTATGCATTTTTTTCCACTGCAGAGTAAAAGCAATGTATCAAAGACTTTCTTTCTGTCTGTCATCCATTTAGTGAAGTTAAACAACAGCTTTTTTTTAATTCCCATCTTTCCCAGAGAGTCCTGTAGACTTGGACTGAGAGACAATCTGTTCACAGGCCCTGGTGAGCTCACAGGGCATCGTCCATAGAAATGTGGGCAACACTTAACCATGTCCGGACTGTTGTGGGAATTGAGATGTGACCCAGAGCAAAGTACCTGAATAACGATGAGAAAATTCTACCATGAGAACTCCATGGAAAGGTGGAGAGGGGCAAAATACTTGACATCAAGTTTACACAGAATGTTTAGGTTTTATTCAAGTCTCCAATTAGGTTGATGGACACTCTATACTTTGTTCTCAATGTGAGGAAGACAAACTGAACATAGCCCTTTTGTTAGTATAGTGGTTGATTAAGAAGTGGGATTGCCGTGATGTTGTCTGGTGTCCTAAATCATTTTCATCTAAAGGATTCACCTGATGATAGTCTAAATTTACTTGTTGGTCTTGTTCATTCTGAAAAAAAAAAAAAGGTCACAAAACGTTGTCATGACTTCTGTCAACACTTAAGTTTATTTTGTAATTCTATTCATTTTTAGAGTTTCCTCCACAATGGTATCTCATAATATTAGAACCTTCTTCACCTGCACTGCCTCACTCACCTGCAGCACATCTCCCAATCAGCCTCCACCCTACATGTACTCTGCTTAGCCCTTACAAAGTTATAACCAAAGAGGGAGGGAACAGAAATATGCAGTAGATGAATATTTGTTCCAATTACATTGTCTTTGTTTGGCTGTGTATTTATACATTTTTTACCATTCACCAACACCAAAGCCTGTGTTGTTCACAAAGCCCATCTTTCAAATGTGCAAGTCTTGGCACACGGTTCAATACTTGCATTGACCTCCTCACAAGACGGGTGGTTTGAAAAAGCGTTAGCATATGGAGAAGGAGGTGGAGTATTTGGTGCAACATGGGTTGGTGGAGCCATCATACTCAGGCTTGGCTTCTCCATGTCTGTTGGTAGATGGATAGATCAAAGTTTGCTGCTCAGATTGTTCAGGTGTCCAGAGAAAACTACAGAATCCAAAGCAGTTTTAGCATGTGTACATATTTAACATCAATTTTTTTATGGACTTAATCAGGTGTCACCATCACTGACATGCATTATTACCATGAGCAGACAGCTTTGAATAGGATTCTGCATTGCCTACCCTGCTTTTTTTTTTGTCAATTTTTGTCAATTCTGATGCTAAGAAAGGACTGACTTGAGATCAAGTAATATTCCAGATTTACTTTTATAATGATAATGTTCTGTGGGTCAGGTTGAAATTGTGACTGGTCAGATGTGGTGTGTGCACCAATCATCGTTTCGTCCTTTGACCTTTTGACTGGACAGAGGAAGTGTCATTTCCACCTGAGCAACACTGTAGATAGTATGCCCCCCCCCCCAAAAAAAAACAAGATTATAATTATTTAGTACATTCACTCTAAGTGTGACAGTACGTTTATAAATGAATTACAATAATTCTGAAAAGGTTTAATGGAAATCTGTCTTAGTCTTTGTGTAATCTACTAACAGCGAGACAGACCAGCAGCAAATCCTTGGTGGAGATGACAATTATTTTTTTGTTTCATGAAATGAAAATATTACTGATTCCAAATAGCCAGGAGAAACTATATTTTGAACTGCTGTGTCTTTAAGATGTCTCACAACACTTACTTATCAGAGAATAATTATTGGGCATCTTTATGAATTCAGTGTGATAGCATATTGCTCTAGGATCTATATCATTGATTTTTCCCAAACATGTGCTTGAGTCCATACAAGTGAATCATGGCGCACATAAGCTATGACTGCCATGATTTTTTTTTTTATTTCATTATGAGTCATCGTTGAGACAAGCTGAGTAATATACCGAGTCAACAATAGAATCCAAAAATCCTCCTCAAGCCACTCTTCCCCACGGGAGTGACTCATTCCGAACATGCATTTTATTTTATTACGTTTTCTGCGGGCTAGAACTAAATGAAATATGTACTTCAGTCTATGTTATCTGACATGATTCATATACATCAGACATGCATTATAGAAAGAGCGCCCTTGGAACGGTTGGAGAAACAGCTCAATGCATTCCAATGAACAATCGATGAGGATCACTCCGGATTGCACTTGATTTTTACCCACAAAAAGTCCAACATCCATTTCCCTGCTCCATCGCTTCGGCACCATTGTTGAAGGTGCGATCCAGGGTGTGTTTGAGTGAAGAAGAAGAGCGTGTAGTACATGTGCGCCTCTTCATCCAAAGGGAGTCTGCATTCCCATGCAGAAAAACAAAGAGCTGGCCAGACCAGGTGTTATCGCGAGTTCTTTGTGCCCGAATTTCATATAACTTGGACACATCTAATAAACTGGTAAATCAGTGATACTGCATGCGTTGTCTGGACTGCGGTGCGCGCAATTCAGGCGTGCAGAACTGGGGAGAACAGCGCGCGCACGCGCGCGCACGCGCGCGCGATGGGTGGGTGGGTGGGGGGAGTAAAACGCTGAGGAGAGAGGTGAGGCAGAGCTCATTCAGTGGGACCGTTGAGCTGCTGAGCTCGGATTTTACTGACAGTTAATCCCTCCGTTTGGTCTGCGAGGCGTCCCTGTCCTGGACCGCTGTGCGCTCTCCAGCTGGCTGTCGCTGACGTCTCTCTGAAGCGGATGACAAGACCCTGCAAGGGGACCCAACCAAAAACTTTTTTTTTCATTCTGGTCTCCAACAAAGGTAGGATGATGCTCTCCTCTCTCTTTCTTCATTTATTTTTCTTTAGTTATTTCTCTCTTTTTAATTTCTTTCTACCCTGCAATTAAAAGCAAAAAAACAAAAACGTGTATATGGTAAGACGCATGGCTCATCTTTACTTTGCTTAGCATCAGAACAATTCACACTTTAATTTGAAATCATTACTTTAATTGATCGTTGACTGCAGGTGCACCCGAGATTTATAGTTTTGTTGACCACACAGAAGAAGAATACAATAAACGCTTTTCATTAAAATGAACTATTTATTTTTTAAGAAGACGCAGCCGGGCCACAGTCTCGGATCGCTGACCACCGACACGCCTTTTTCACTGCACAGGTGAACCAAAGAGCTACATTTACATAATTTCACGATTTCGTACAACCCTGCAATGTATCGATTAAAAATGGAACTGAGTTGCTGCAAAGGATTGATCCTAGATGACATTTGCGCCCTGTCGGGTTGCAGGAACATCGCAGGGAGTAATTAAATGCGTGTCGGCATGTTTGATGGGGCCAGAGCCGAAAACCTGTCTATAGAACGGAAATCATAAATCACCCCTGCCCAAAGGGTAATGTGCAAGTCCATCGCAAATTCGATGTTGGGGAGGTGAGGCACACAGAAAGTCTAATTAATTACGGATCTAATTTGATATTATTTTTTGATATTTAAAAACCTAATATAGATTATCTTTTATGTGACCGAGGCAAAAATAGGAACATCAATAATTTCGATTTTTGAAAATTGGTCATACAATCATTGTTTAAGGAACAAACCTTATGATATATGGGCATTTTATGCATATCATCTTGAGTTTAATGCATATTTCCCTTCTTTATTAGATAAAATGTTGCACGATGTAAGAAAAATAACATTTGAACTGAAAAATCATCCAACTATTATATTTGAAAGTGGTTTCTATTCAACAGAAACAACTAAGGAGTAAAAAGATTTCATAATGAGCCTGAAACATTTCTTAGCAATCTTTACCAGGACAGGCTGCAGCACATGTTGGTTAGTTAAACTGTTCTTTGGTGTAATCAATTTAATCAAGACTTCCTCAAAGATTTCCAGACCAGGTTTACAAAATGGCTAATCTGGGAGATCAGAGAGTGAAGTCCAATCTGTGCTAGCACTTGTGTTTTCAGTTGGACCAATTAGACTGCAGATGTGCAACACCACCTTACCCCTTTTTGACCTCAGAAGAAGAGGCATGTCTATTGAGCAACACTGTAGATTCCATGCCCATTGATTATGCCAAGACAGTGTGCTTCCTTTATTTGAATTTTTACTTATTCCACATATTTTTTTTAATATTGCAATGAATTGCTATAGTTAAAGGCATTCCTGATGTCCTGTCACAATGAAACCACAATATCTTTACACCAACATGTTGAAAAGAGAGTGAACGCTTGCTTCATTGACCACCCAACTTGTTGCAGGCTTTTCCATCTTTCATATTAAAAGACATGCTCTCTCTATTTCTCACACATACAGTTTTTCTATAGCACTATCAATGTCACCATGGAAACCAGCTCTCCCGACACCCTCTGCTTATCGCCATCAGCATTAGTCTTGGTTTATAATTTGAAAGCAGGTAAGGCCTACGTTTGTGAACATTATTTCCAGCAGCATGCTGATCCACTCAAGCAGAATGGAGATCGTTCTTTTGGATCTTTAATGGCGATACTATTGTGGTCCTGATGAATTGAACTGGCAACCTGTGTCTTTTGTGGCAGGACTGAGAGGAGCTTGGCCTTCAGTGCGGTTTCTGGGAGAATCTGTAAAGGAGAGTGTCCTTATGTTTTGTCCTTTTGCCAGAGGCCACTGTGTACTATGTCATGTGCTGCCTTGAATGAGCACAATAGACAAATCACACATGCTGTGAGGTTGGATGAGTCATTTAATTTATAAATGCATGGCTTGAGACTGTGGGTGGTGTCTCTATAAGCGAGGGTCTGTGTTTTTTTTCATGTGAGAGCATAACATCCTGCATGCAGTCTTGATTCACACGAATATCAATTCACACCTAAATAAATCAGTGTTTGTGTGGACATTGTGTGCATATTTAGCATATTTGTGCATGGAGTACCATTACTGTAATGGAATTTATTGTGTGACTTACTGGGATGCTTTTGGCCTGTATACTGGTTTGTCGTGACATGTCAGAGGAAACGTATTGTGGAAATATTTTCAGGGGGGGGGGGGGGGGGGCAGTTTGAGGTCTTTCCCTTAATTTGAGCAGAGGACAAGATTAACCCTTATGGAACAAGAAAGGTGATGATTGTTCTGGCTATGCATGTTTTTTTTTGTATAGTTCACATTTATTGTATGTTACACCTATTGGCCTTTTCACCTCCATCATGTTACACGTACGCCCACACTGGGAAGGCGCCACACTGCCATTGGTAATGAAACAACGGTGACCTCCCCTGTGTAAAAATGGTTAAAACGTGTAAAGCCGCTCTCACTATCAGGAAGCGTTTCAACACCAACTCCGTCCTCCGTTGATTATTAAATAGGGGAAGCAAAGGGCTGTAGTGAGGTAATCATTAGTGTTCTGAGAATTCAATGAAAAGCAGTGAAAGCATATAAGCAGGATAGAAAAAAAACTCATTTATCACATTTAAGTATTAGATAAGGTGAAGCAACCTTTTAATTAGTTATTTTCACGAAGCGGGGGATGGTTGTATCGGTTCATAAAAATTAGATTGAAGACGTTTCGCCCTTCATCCAAGAGGCTTCTTCAGTTCTGGCTTTTGGATGAGAGGCGAAGCGTCTCCGATCGAACTTGAACAAGTCCAGTTGACTCTTCTTTTTTTGCTCATCGTGATTTAACAAGACCTGGATGACTGAGAACCTTCAGACACGCCAGAGAAACAACTGACAATGTTCTGTACCTTTAGCCTGTTTTACAGCTTTTCTCACCTTTGACTTCATATATTTAGTCCACACTCCCCCTTTGACATCGATACTCAGTCAGTAGTTTGCTACCAACATAATTATTTGCATTTAATTGCTGCTCACAGACTGATTATGTAGTAAACACTGATTAGAATTTTGTATCAGATTTTGTAAATAAAAATGTGAGGATTTGACCAAAACAAAAGCAGTTACTACCATTCATAACAGTGTTTTCCAGTGATATCTAATTACATTTGCAGCATTAGAAGGAGCTTCAACATCTCCAAGTGTGTTCTCCATACTCGGCTTAAGTGGGTCAATCAAAATATTTTTGCTTTATTGATGCACAAATGTGATTGTTCAGGGTTGTCTGAAGACAAAAATCCAATCTTTTCAAATCTGATAATCTTTTTCGCAGTCTTACACTGGACAATAATTGTGAGAACACCTCTAATACACTAAGTCTAATATATTAATTGAGTCTGGTCTGTATCGATATTTAGCTGCATTGCTTATAGAATCAAAATAAGATGATAACTTGTGACAGTCACATCTGAAAAAGGTTTAAGTTTAATTAATGATCCTATGTGCAACATGGAAGAATTATGAAAGCATCACGCCATCTTAGCATAAATGCATCCAAGAAGCCATGCGAGCATGAACACATACAGACATACACGATGTACAGGGGGGGGGGGGATTTACACCCAGAACAAACCCTGCAGCATCGCTGATCACCCTCTGGAAGAGTATTAAAATACTCTGCTGAAGACTCATAGCTAAATGGAGTAACAGTGCAGACCAACAGTCACTAGTAAAGGATAGGCATGAACTGATGGAAATAATTTTCAATGCCGAGTGAGCAAAACGCTGAATTAATGTAGATATTGTCATACTAAGCTCTATATTTCATAGTAAGTTCAATTAGATTTGTATTTCATGCCTGAATGCTTAGAAAGTATACAGACAGTGGATATTTGGGCCAATGTTCTTTGCTGCTTCTAATCTCTGAATCTGCTCCAGAACACATGGGAAGCCGACATGGAAGCGCTTGGTTCTGAACAAGTCGGTAAATGTAGGAATGAAAGAAAAGGGGAAGAGACGGGACAGTAGCAAGGGCAAAAAAAAAAAAAAGAGAAGGTGACGCAACAGGTGAAATAGGCACAAGAATAAAGTTGCATATGTGGATGTTGCATTTCTGTTGCTGCATTCAGGAGTCTGGTCCTGCTGGCAGTCTGACATCGAGTGCTTGACTAATCCTCCTGGGAACATTTTAAAGCTGCCAAAATGCCATTCAACTCCTCTCTTCTCCGTTTAACACGCTCTTGCTCATCAATCTCTGAATCTATTTCTTCTTCTAATTTCTCCCTCCCTCAGTTGCATGATTTATTATTACTTTTATATAATGAAGTTTAATTTGTTTCTGAACCAGACTCCCTCTTGACTATTAATGTGCCCCCCATGTGACTTTCGGGGCCTCCTCGTCACTGTATTCCTGCGGTGAATCTTTCTGATATGCTGGCTTCATGCGCTTCCCCCCGGTCTTTTGGGCTTGTCTATAGAATCAGTGTTATGGTTCTCAGAGAGGAAAACATAGCGAGATCTTTCCCATGGGTTGACCAGACAAAGACCACGGTTCCCTTCACTTCTGTATGACTGCACAGGAACAGAAACGCAGGCATTCACTTGTAAGTCTGCTGCTGGGCGGCGATACGATGACAACGCAGCAGTCATTGAATTGCTCATGTATTTCCTATCGATGTGTAATGGAGGGAGAAGGTTGATTTGTTGTGGTGACCCCTGACGGGACAAGCCGACAGAGGAAGAAGAAGTGTAGATGCTATAGGTGCCCCCCCCTGGAAGGGAGCGAGTGGTGAAGCGAAGGCCTCTTTCCACCAACCCCTTCACCACTTCCAGTGTCCTCCTCCCCCAAAACCCAACAGCCAACATCTCATTGGCACCTGCTCCATCGGTATTCAGGTCAGCGGAGGGAGTCACAAAATATCTCAGAGTGATTGGTAAAAGGGGGTACATGGGGTGGGGGTGGGGGGTGGGGGGGGGCTCATTTTGTTTTTTCTCTTGGCACCATAGACCATGCAACCAAGAACAATCACCCCATTGTGCAGCAACAAAAGATTCATAATCAAACCGCTTTAGTGATTCATTCTAAAACAAATGGAAGACTTCATCTGAACAATCGTCACATGTTCCAGCCCGACAGATTCACTCTGCTCTCCAGGCGGAGCTACATTCGTGTACATTGTGCTTTAAAATCTGCTTCAAATACATTAATCAGATTTTTTAAAACGTCTTTGCATTTCTTTAAACTACTATATCCCGCAGTGTTAGTGAAAAAGAAGTTGTGTACCTTGTAATTCTAAACGATTGAAAAATGCCCCAAGTTTCATGAAAATTAATCGAGAACTGTGTGACAACTAAAAGTGAGAGAAAATCCAAATGTCTAGTAGAAATATTGTCATTTCCTACTTTACCCACACCCCTTGGGTCATTTCGCACCTTCTCCGCTTTTTTTTTACACAAATCCTTAATTAAGTGTGTAATGGGCCCCCGAGGCAGGTTTGTGTGACTCTTTGTTCAGGTCCGGGGAGAATTGGTGGGCATTAATGTCCTTCTTGAGTGTGCAAACAGCCTGAGCTCTGGGAGCCCAGAGCGGAGCTGCCACTTGCCTGCTTAATCGTCGCTAGCTCCATCATTTACGGACATTTTAGGGAGCCAAAACAGGACATGCATGAGAATTTCAGCACCACAAACAATGGCCACACTCGGAGGAGTAACCTCAGCACCCGTGAGCACCTCCCACTCCTTCCGGAATAAACCCCTCAGAACCTTTTACCCGACTACCCCACATCGCCCCCCAAAGCTGCCCTCACCCCTCCTACTCTACTGAGTCCTGACCAATCCTTGCCCTGCACGTGTGCTGCACCCCAACGCCCAGCCTATCCCATCGTGACAAGGCCAGTTGACAGACCCTACGGTCTAGATTTGTTTACCTCACTCACTTGACCAATGAAACACACAACAGTCCCCTTCACTGTCCTCAAAAAGAGGGGAGAAAGAGAGAGAGAGAGGGGGGGGAGGTTATAAAAAAAAAGCAAAGGAAACAATTAAAATGCCCCCCACCCCCGCCCCCCCATGAACCTTATCTAGTGGTTTCCCAGCTCCAAAATCTGTGAACTAACTTGGAGGCCTGTAAAGTGGCCCATTATCCAAGTAGGGGTGGCGTGTTCCAAGAGCGGCTTCCCTCAATGGCTGATGAGCACAGAGAGGTTTTTGTTGGAGCTTGGACCATCATGCAGCAGTTAATTAGGTGCTGTATCATCTATCTATCCATCTGTCTGCCTGCAAATTATAGTTAAACACCATTAAAAAAAACTTGCTCTGTTTTCCAGTAGTAATATTAATATAGCCCTGTGATGAACTGGCGACTTGTCCAGGGTGTACCCCGCCTCTCGCCCGTTGACTGCTTGGATAGGCTCCAGCAGGACCCACAAAGCGGTCCTGAAGATTAATGAATTAATTATATTATAATTTAACATATTTGGCAGTTGTATTCAACAAGAAAGGCTTCATGAATGTTTTTTAACTGTAATCTAATTACCGGTATATGGAGTTACTGTACTGTACATACGTAGGTGAAAGAGAACACTGTATACACATCTCAAAAGGTTTTACACAGGGCATAATTTAGTTTTACACACAGGAACATCATCTGATGATGAGCATCTCATAATTAATTGCTTCAATATGCTAATTTTTTTTCTAAACTTGGGGACATTTCTAAATCCATCCAACTTTCTAGATTTGTTGTGGTATAAGCCAGTTCTTTGAAGAAATAAAATGTGCATTTGAAAAGGGGGAGGCAGAAAGCATACCAAATGTGATTTCAAAAGAAATTCGGATTTGCCTCGCATATTTAAATCACTATATTCTTTGCGCTACACAGAATCCTGTTTCCAGATGGATCCCGACACCACTGGGAATCCTCGGTGCCATTATAATATGAGGATTACAATGAGTTCAGTGACTTTTTGATGCACGCCTTAGATCTCAATTGAAGGGAGTTTACCTTTCAGTTTTGTGCTCTGGGGGATTTAGCTGCGACCGGGATCAAACAGCAGAAATGTGCGGAATTTCTGCAATTCCTTTTTCACAGAGGTTCTGATAATGATTGACTGTGACTTCCGGCAGGCTTCCGTAATTAGAACAGCGGAAAAAGCCAAAGCGAGCACATTCACTCTCTGGGCATTCCAGGTCTGTGTGTGACTGAAAAAATATTTACATAGTTTGACGAAGTACGTGTTGAAAAAATATGTGGAAAGAAAAACAATGAAGTGAGGAGCACCGTCGGAGCTCCCTCAGTGGCAGTTCATGTGTGACAGCAGGAAGTGATGGGCAGCGTTATCATTTATTGTCACAGTATTTGAGGAGTAGGAGACGCTCTCTCCCGATTAGTGTGTGTGTATAGATGTGGTTCTAAAAGAACAGTGCTGGCGAAATGCTGCTGAAAGGAAAGCAGGCTTGAGAAGCCAAAATGTTTGCAGCACTAAATGAGGTTTTGTTCTTCTAGTAGGGCCGTGCACAGTGGATATAAGAAATGCATTCTCTTTGCAGCTTTATCACATGTAACTTCATGCCATATTGAATTTGTCAATGAGACTTTCATTTGCGACACCAAACCTCACATTTACCCCAGGCTTTCATATTCCAGATTGCCAGTTTCCTTTGTGCTTTGGTCCATAAAACAACAGGTCCAGCTACGTGCCACCGCTGACAGGCATGCGCAATGAACACGAAAGATAGCTTGAGCTGTCAGCACCGAGTTGCTTTAACAGAGTATGTGAAAGAGGAGGGGGAGGAAAAGCAACACAGAAGGAGGCGAGATGGTAAAGGGTGTAATTAGAAAGAAATATGCATGCTTCCAACAAACACACACACAACAGTGTTAGAGTGACAGCTCTGTCACACTTCCTGCTTTCACAGCAGGTACACAGACAAGCAGTGTTGATTATTCGACAATGCAGAATGCATACAGGGAGAGTCAAATACATGCTTCTGGCTGTAACACGTTGATACTTCATGGGAATATGTGTACGGCAAAAGCAAGACTGCATATATACACATAGCACATATTCCAAGATCTTAATGGTAAATTAAACTAAGTAGTAATTTTAGTTGTCAGGAATTACCTTTCTAATTAGAGACGAGGGCAAGCTCTGCAGCACACTATTATTTGACATTTTATTAATTGATGATCTAATAAGCCCTGAAGCTCCTCGAACATTTAGATTGATGTTGGAATGTCAGGCTTTAGGATCTGATGAGTCATGTGCTTGAAATGTGTGTGTGCGTGTGCGTGTGTGTGAGTGTGCGCCGGAATGCCCTGTCTGTTGATGAGACTGGGGCACGGTCACTCCTGCAGGCTGTGCTCAGCCCCCTGCAGACTCCAGCGTTTAATTAGTGAGAGAACATCCATTCTCCTTCGTTCTCTTATTGGCAAACCCTGAGCGAGACTGTAAACCCCCACCCCCACCCCCACCGCCACCTACTGAGACTGATGGGCACACATAGCGATGTAATGTTTTGTGTGTGTCTGCATGCATGCTTTTGTTTCCAGGATCCTCCACAGATATAAGTGGGTGGGGGGGGTTAGACAGCGACCATATATGCATGTATCATATGGGCGTGTCCAGATGTCCAATGCAAATGTACGATTTATGAATCCACACATAACCAGATAAAGCAGAAGCACTTCTATTTTTCTATATTCTCCATCTCATACTCCAATCCAGATGATGGCGTAATCTGACCCCCGCCCAGCGCTTTCTCTCCTCCCCTCCATCACCTCTTTGCCATTACATTCCTTTGTCTCCTTCCTTACCTTGCTCAGTCACATCTTTGTTTTTCCACCCTTCCCCCATACATTGTTATGGCATTCCCCCCTCCTGCCATGCTCTCTCTATGCCTCCATCTGCCTCTGCCTTTCAAAAATGTAGTTATACCATAATAGTGGTGGTGATGATGAGTGTGTGTGTGTGTGTGTGTGTGTGTGTGTGTGTGTGTGTGTGTGTGTAGGGGGGGGGGGGGGGGGTCCTGCCTTACTGGAAATAATGAGCTCCTGTGGGGACTGGTCCAAAGCCATCAAAAGCTGCATACTGCAATATAGCCAGACCTGTTAAGTTAACATGCTTTTCCACATGATCGAAGCGTTGCTTCATACACAGTCATTGTGGAAAACAGGAACAGCTATAGAAGGAGAGATAAGAAATACTTTGTGGGGCCCCCCGCATCTGATAAAGGACAGAAAATTTCACATAACCATGCATGATATTCATCGCCCTGCTGGTCCGGCATCTGTGCAGTTTGGAGCTGAGATATGAGCCGAGCATGAGGGAAACAGAATGTACCGTAATATAAAACATTGGATGGAGCTTCGAGAACACAGGAGCAAGACTTTAAAAAAAAGGGAGGTTCAGCGGGAATGCCGTTTTGAGGATGAGTATTTAATTAAATGTGAGCGTTAGCGGCGCCAGCTGCAAAGTGAGTTGTTGTTCGATCGCGTCCCAATCAAATGAAGTCTCTCTGCAGATATTAAATCAGATGAATGAGGATTGAGCGATTCATTCTCATAAACAGCCAGTCCGCAGCATAATAGGCAGGCTGTTAGCACATAATTACAGTGGGATTGGTCACATCTGAGAGACCTATGCAGACTACAACACTAGCCTCAGGATTCCCAGAGGCTCTCTCTAATGAATACCTCATTATGGACACAAAGCGTTGTGCCAAACAAAGGGAAACCTTAGCGGATGAAGCGGGACAGGCGCATACTGTATGGTTCAATCATGCGTTGTCCAGTTGCTGATGCACCCTGGTTGTAAAACAAACCAGTAAAAAAGAAAAATGGGCGGAAACGCAAAAAAAAAAAAAAAAAGTTTTATAGCATTTTATAAACATGCTCCATACAAAGGCGGTAACCAAGTAGGATATAGATGAATGCATATGTAGCCGATGTTTCCCCCCCTCCGTCTGCAGTATACAGTTTTACATATATTACCAACGTACGAGGCTCTTGGCTGCTTCACTGCTCAACTGGAGCCGAGGTTTGAGGCTGTGTCTCTGTCCGTGGTCCTGAATGCTGGTCCTGCTATCCTGTATCGGCTCAGAGACATTTACTACCTTCCTTACCTTACCTAGACCTGACCGTTGTCATGGTAGCCCATTAAAAATCACTCAAAAGCAGGTGAGATATTTAACCGGTCATTGTGAAAGAGAAGTACTTACAAATCTCCTTTTTTTTTTTTTTTTTACAAGCGTCACTCCAAGAGGTTTTTCCTCTTTTTTTGAGTTTCTGAGGAAAGATTTATAGCAACGCTGATGAAATAATCCAGATTAGCAGGCCAGTCCACACATTTCTCCATCACAGAATCCATTCATCCCGACAACCATCAGGGGATACATAATTAAGAGGCGTAGCGATACAAAACTTCCCTTCTTCAGATGCTGGAATTTATCTCCCACTTCCTATGCACAGCACAACCTGAAGTGTTTGTTGAGAGTTTCATTGGTCTGGGGGGGGGGGGGTTCACAGCTCCTAGGCAGCCAATATGTGTGAGTCCATTTCTTCCCACTGCATGGTAAGTGGCTGGGAAGTTTGGCCGAGCTCCAGTTGTCTTTACCTCACAGTATATTGTGATGAGCAGTCATGAGAACGGGCATCGGGCCCCTCCACGGACCAGTGGGAACTTGTATTCTCATTTACATCTTCTTCTTTGCTGTTGCATGAATCCAAACGACCGGAAATGAGTGAGTGTAACGATGCAACCCCTCACTCATACCAGGTTGTTAGTCGTTATGTAATCCCATGCAGTCGGCTGTAGGATGGCGGTGGCCAGTAAGGCGTGAGACAGCAGATCGTTGTGGCTCATGGACACCAAACAGTGCTCTTTAAATATGACCTCTTTGGATGTCTGATGAAGCTTTGGATGCTTCATCAGATGTTTGACTGTATGAATTTATGTTTTTTGTTTTGGCGCTTTAAAGTTTAAACTTGTCTGTTTAAAGACATACCTCATTTGTATGGCTTGTGTCCACAGTGTGTATGTATGCTATTGGTGTTTGTGTGTGAGCGCGCGGGTTTCCTCTTGCCCCTTCATCCCCTTCTCCCTAAGCCATGAAGTGTTGCTAAGACAACCCCCCACAGTCTCTGCTGCATCGCAGTGGTCCTCAATACCAGCGCTCAGGGAGCCTCCTTGCACTGGGAAGGCAGCATAAAATCGGGATAATCGCTGTCGATTATGGGGCACAATGGGCTGCAGCCTCTGAAAGATTCATTCATCCCGGAGAAAGAGACTGTGGAAGGAGGAAGGGAAAAAAAGGGGTGCATTGGGCCCTCCGCTGCTCTCCCACGGTGGGCACAGGCATGACATCAGTGGCCTGAAAGAACTGGCATTCTGGACACCTCCCCCACTATACCATCGTACCCCATCCCATTTGAACCCCCCCCTCCTTCTCTGGGCCCTGCCAGCTTGGATGCGGTGCTTGGCCGGGCGAGTTGGGGACACTGCCACTGTTTGCATGTGGAACAAAGCCTTTCAGAAGGAAGAGAGAGGAAGCAGAGAGCTTCACATGGTACCAGCCAAGAGCAGGAATGGCTGCCTCAGCCTTCCCCTCACAGGCCTCTCTTCTGGCTGAGAGGTGCCAGTGTGACCCCAGTACCCCCCCCGCTTCCCTCTAATTCTCCCCCTTGTAACCCCTTCTTCTCTGTCCTAGTCTTTTTGCTCATCCTGAAGATCCACACTTTTCCCCTTTGAATGAGGATGACATGTCCAGGGATTTAGGACGAGTGATCTCTCATGACACAACCTTAGCCCAGCAGCGATGGGATTATTTTGGCTTTTGTTGTGCCGTTGGTCATTTGTTTGCAAAGGAAATAGCTTTCCGCATATTCCCCTAATTAGAATAATGTGATATTGCTCGATGTGATGTGAAGTCCCATGCTGCTGGGAGACTCGAAGGGAATCAGCGTGACAGAATCCGTGCATGAATCCCATTGGTCATTGATGTCCTGGAATTCAGTTCTTTGGGATTTTATTGAATATTGTTTGGTAAATGTTTTTTTTTTTTTTTAGAACAGAATAATTTAGACTGGTGATAATGCATGCCATAATTATTTAGAGACTAGTACAAAGCATAGCTGATAATATACAGTTTGTTCCCGGACCATTATGACTTAAGAGCAACATAATATTCTATGCAGCTACAGCAAACAGCAAAAATTAACCTCTTCTCTGCTTGTCCATTAGGATGGCCTCAGTGCCACAAAACGGCAGTATTACAGATGCTAAAGCTTCCATTCCTTCATCATATCATCCTCAAAATAAATACTCAAAGCAGTACTGTCTGTGCTGTACCATTAGCATCACATCAGCCTGCCCCTTTGCTTCCCCATCCCATGTAGCAGGGTGAGTCTCAGAGTATTCCATCAGGAGGGATTACTGATAAATTTGTCTGTAAACCTAACTTATTAGCTCCCATCTCAATTTTCTTTTCGTTTATTAGGATGGTGTGTGTGGTTCTGTCTGTCTTGGTGTGTTACAGATTGTGGGTGGTAATGATGGTGGAGTCAGGGGGTGGGGGAAATGCAGACAACAGGAGGGGGGAAATTCGGGTTGCTCTGGCTGTTACAGGGGCTGTTGGCTGGACTGTGTTAGCCTTCTCCTGTCTGAGTGCTGAGCACACTTACATTTCTGGGAAATATTCCTTTGATTCTTTTACTTTCAGTTTCTCACTGATTCAGTAACACTACAGCAATATATGTTAATGAGATGATCCCATTTAGAGCCTGTGCAAAAGAAACTGGATGTGTGTGTATGTGAATGCGCCGACTGCATTACGAGGTTGCAGTAACAGAAATCCACCTCGTAACATTGTAGTATTCACAGATTCTAAAACAATTAGATTCTGCGAATGGATTCTGAAATGCATTTATTTTGTTTATACAGGGCAGAAACAACGAATTAACATGACGGAATAGCTTAACACGAGTTTAAGTCCATCCAACATTAATGAAAAATTACATTTTGCACGGTATTGCAGAATTGTTTTTGTTCTATAGGCTACCTAAGGCTGTAAAAACATCCATCACTCGCCATGGTTAATGACCTTTTGGTCTTCATCTATCATGGAGCGTACAACCTCACTGCCATCCTTCTCTGACTTGGTGAGAGAAGTGTTAATATCTGACATTTGCTGACGTCACGCGTCTGCTTCCTCTCAGTCTCCGTGCTAAAAATAATGAACGCGAGAGAAAAGGGTGAAAATCATATTAGCAGCAGTCATCACTCTTATGAAATGGGATTACACGATGATTCTCATTTTCTACACTTTATTTCTGGGGCTTGTTAATTCAGCATGCCTTTATTTTAAGAATGAAATAACAGAGGTAAATAGCGTGTACTTATGGCTGACGTTTGCCTCTTGGTTGTATGCAATGCTCCCTCTAATTTTTCGTGTGCCTGAGCAAACACACAAACTCCTTGAGCAGACCCTCGGACAAATGTGAGCATTTGGACAAAACAAGATGTATCCTGCTTTCAAAACAGGTTGGCGTCATCATTTGACCTTTAACAATGATAATTATTAACTATTATGAACATTCCAAAATGCTGTGAGGGGGCGGCCAGCCAACTGAAGACACTCTGCTGTTGCGATGCCAATTTGCTTTGCTTATTTGCGTGATGCCGTATTTGAGATAAAAATGCTGTGAAATCCCGCATGATCCGGGACGACTGGTCACCCTCCATCAGCCTTCCTCACCAAGGCTCTGAAGCAAGGCTAAAGCCTCCATAACTTTCGTTTTATTTCTACTTGTCATTTTCGTCTCTCTTGGGTTTAGAGTGAAGCTACAACTCGGTTTTAGCTTCACAGAGCCTCAAGGACAAACAAACAATAGAGCAGGAGAACGAACAGGACAATGTAGCAAAGAGTGACGCACCCTGTAAAATGCACGCAGTCAATCTGACCGCTATGGTCATTCGAGGTAGTAATAAAACAATGTTATAATAATATATACACACATTTAGGAAAAGTCAGGATCCCATTGGTACATGTTTTTTTTTTTTTTTACCAAGTTATAACGTTGCAAATTTTTAAAAGCAGTCAAAATGACTGCCTTGGTAGTTGTAGTGTTAAAGAATCGCATCTCCTTTTCACTCTGGCGTGCTGAGATGACGTCACCGCCCGTTCGCCTTGTCATTATTATAAAGGGTCGACATCAGCAGCACGTCGCATCATAAGCGCGTCTTCCCTCCACGTCGGCCACGCCGCTTAGTTCGCTCAAACACCTGTGGCGGCGGACGTCGACTAGCTGCATAAAAACGCACGTGACTCATCGTTAGCTGCAGCTGCCGGTCACCGGTCACTCACTGGCTCACATTGAAAAGTAGCACAGGATGAATTTTTACGTGTTTCTTTTATTTTCAATTCAGGTTGGATTTTGTTTTTGTGCGCTGCGGAGATTTTCGCTGCGCGAAGACCGCATCAGCAGTGCGCACACGAGCAGCTTAGAGGGAACATTGGTTGTATGTATCCTACGCATTTCACACTTCACCTTAAAATGAATAAGAGGGGAGAGGACTGGCCCATCTGTGTGCCTGGAAGCTGACAGATTGGTGCACAGAGCTGGGGCAGTGTGTGCAGATGTGGGAGTCTTTGTGTGTGTTTTGAAGTGTAATCATTAGTGAGCATGTACGCAACAATAAAACCACAAAGAGTATTTGGTGGAAGGAAGTGTCATTGATTCACAGGAAAGAAAATGTGACAGCCAGCATAATTCATGTCTATGAAGTAATCTGAATTTATTAGGAGCGGTTTCAATTTGTGAGTTTAAAACTCCAGGGCAAGGGCAAAAGATCCAGATCACAATCCTTCAACGAAAGACAAAAAGAAAAAAAAAGAAAACAGCAATTAAAGGACAAAAGGTCGCCAACAAAAAGATATGTCAAACTGAGCAAAGACAATTTGATTTCAGATTGTTCAGGATTATATGATGAACATGAAACTGTGCTGCATCTTATTTTTATACATACAGAGCCACTGACCTTTGCTTAACAGGCATGCGACAGACACAGCCGGCTCCCTTCTCACTGACGAACCCATTCATTCCTCAACAGGACAGCAGGAAACGGCTGAGCGGTCCAGAACAGGATCATTTATTACGCTGCATGTCTGAGCCCCGACTTCGGTTTTGAGCCTCGCAGTAAAAGTGCTTCTACCATGCAGTGTGTTTTCAACTTCTCTCTGCTGATCTTGATATTTCTATACAAGATTTGTTTTGTCTTTTGTCTACTCTACACATTAGACCTCAGAAGAATCACTGGCTACTTTGCTGAATTTTCATTCTAAGCTTTTTGTTTTGGCATTTGACATGATATTATCACATCATTCACTCTACAATGTAGGAATGCATTTAAATCCCAAATATACTATCTTAAAATATAAATACCAATGTTTTATTATTTAAACTGGCTTAACACTGAAAGGTCATGCTGAAGGACTGCAGTATTACAGGCAGCAGCCTGTCAGCTTCCATCTGTTGGCTGTTTCTAGACAAGATCCTCAACTGCTTCTCTTTTTTTTTACCGCTTTTCTTGTCATGACTGCCTTATTATGGTTTTCAGATAAATTGTGCACATTTTAGCATCAGACTCAAGTTCAATTGATTTTTTTCCCCACTAGAAAAACTGACCAAACATGACCAGATTATATACAGCGCACCAAAACTGTAAATTTCAGAGTAAATAAGTGTTTATTTCCTCTGTTGCAGTGCCAACAGTATGCCTAAGCAAGTTGAGGTGAGGATGCACGAGAGTCACCTGGAGCCCATTGAGGCCAGGCCTCAGTCCAAATGTGCCAAAATCTGCTCAAAGTTGTTCAAGAACCTTCTGCTCACGCTCACCGTCCTCGGTAAGTCCCCTCGCCACTGACGTATTATGTTGACTTCTTCCTTCATTAATGATGACAGATTTCAGATGGGCACTGACCACAAATGAGATCAATATTCCGTTAACTCAGAGCTCTATTACGCAGCTTGATACTAAGTTGAGGAGGAAAATACCATCGGTGCCCGCGCAGTGTTCCAGACAAATGGCAGGATGGCCTTCCCTATTTCTGCCCCACCTGTTGCAATCAAAAGGTCTCTGCAGCACTGGACAGTCCGCCACTGGTGGTGCACGATGAATATTATAATTACAGCGATGGCTCACTGCCCCAGAAGGGCAAAAGCAATGATAAATTGAGACATTTGTGTCTGTTGGTTTCTTTTTGTTTAACCCTTTCATTTATAGACTGTTGTGTCCCAGTCTTTCCATTTTATGAGCCAGAACCTCTGAAATCGACTGTATAAATGCTGGCAGTTTTGCAACGTGCATTCTTTCTTTCTGCTTGTATGCATGTGTGTTTGTGTGGCCATGTACATATTACACCCCACTTGGCAGGATTCTTGCAAAGCAAGTGAGCCAGCATGATTATTGATCATCTGTTACTTGGCAGATGGGAGCCTGGAAGGGAAAATGCAAATTGAGTACAGAAAGACTCTGGAAAAGAAGCGCTACCAAAAACTACTGGTTTCACAAAATCCAGAGGATGCTGCAGGGCTGGAATATACAGTGAAGCAGCAACGCTTTTGTTTCCTGTCTGTTATCAAACATCTTAGAGTTTGCGATCTTTGCCAATGCCATGGTCGCGAAGGGAGTGCATCCATGTGGTGGGTGGGCGGTTAGAGACAGTGCCTCTGCCTGTTTGTCTGGTTAGAGACAGACGGGCACAGAGGCCAACTACAGGGAAGAGTTTTACGGTGGGCCAGACAGAGATCGTCCATACTGTTGGGGGCGCGGGGGGTGGGCACTGTGTGGCAGACCAGGGACAGACACAGACTGCAGCGTATTGTACATGCTGCGGAGAAGGTGATCGGCTGCAAGCTGCCATCCCTCCAGCACCTGCATGTCTCCAGGACTCGGAGGAGTGCAGGTCGGATCACAGCCGACCCCTCTCACCCTGGACACGGACTGTTTGGTCCTCTCCACTCAGGCAGGAGGCTACGGTCCAATCCGGACCAGAACCTCCCACGACAAGAACAGCTTATTCCCCTCTGGCATAAGACTCATGAATCACATCTTTTTTTAAACTCTTAATTTTTTCTTCTTATAGTCTTCTATTTCGTATTTCTGATTTTTTTGAGTGGCGCAATGATGCTGATGGAATTTCCCTCTGGGATTAATAAATCCAATTCTTTTGTATCTTAGTAATTGCCTCTTTTATATTCTTTGCCACAAAGGAATCCTTAACATTTTGGTTTTGCTAGGAGGCCTCACCGGGGACTCTAATATGCTGTCACCTCCTTACTGCTTTAAATATCTTTTTTTTTATCCCCCCCATGAGCCGAACTCTCTCTACACGTTCCCTTTTTATCTTCTCAATTCACTGTCCTCTTGAGACATGGAGTTGACAGCCTGATGCGCCACTGCAAACTGAATTAATATGACAGAGATCTGTTTTTGAGCCATATTTAAGGAGAACATTGCGTCTAATTTGTTCATTTAAACAAGTTCTTACCAGCACAGAATATGGCCATACGAATTCCTAATGTAAAATCAGATTTTAGTTTATTAGACCTCTCAATACCCGACTTCATTTCCAGTTGTACACTCCTGCAGTTTCACTTTTCTTTGCACTTTAGGTGTCATCTTGGGAGCTGTAGCAGGGATGCTACTCCGCGTTGCCTCCCCCATCCATCCAGATATTGTGATGGTGATCTCTTTTCCTGGAGATATCCTGATGAGGATGCTGAAGATGTTGATCCTGCCACTCATCATCTCCAGTTTAATCACAGGTACAGTTCGACTCATCACTTATGGCAACTACCAGCAGCAACATGCAATCTCCTAATAATCTTTGGATTCCATCTTTATGTGTATTTAGCAGGTAAATATAGCGTTGCTTGCTTTTGTTGCAGGTCTGGCTGGTTTGGATGCCAAATCCAGTGGTCGCCTGGGTACCAGAGCTATGGTTTACTACATGACCACCACCATTATTGCTGCCATCCTGGGAGTCATCCTGGTATTAGTCATCCACCCTGGCAACCCCAAACTGAAGGAAAATCTGGGCGAGGGCGAGAAGAATGATGAGGTCTCCAGCCTAGACGCCTTTTTTGATCTGATCCGGAACCTGTTCCCCGAGAACCTGGTGCAGGCTTGTTTCCAACAGGTAATGGAAGATGTCCTTCATAAGATGATGCATGTGGCTCAGTGCTGAAGAGTCACTGTCTGTGCAGGTGCAAGATGCTTAGAAAGTATGTCTGTGATATAGGAAAATTACTGTTGGTCTAGGATATGCATGTTTATTTACAGTGGAATTCAAAAACACTCTTAGAGGAGACATGGAGACATACCACAACAGAACCAGAGCTGCAAGACAGATTCATTCAACTGTCTTGTATTGGAGAAAGTATTATAACTGTTTCCAATATCGCTCATCAAAGTCAACACGAGCAACTTTGTTTATCTTGTTCCTCAGATCCAGACAGTCACAAAGAAGGTAGAGGTGGTTGTTGAGGACAATATTAATGCCACTTCAATGGATGGCCTGCTGGCTAACATAACCAAGGAGCCTGAGTTCACCATCAAAAAGTCCCTGCAGTTCAAAAGTGGCATGAACGTTCTCGGTATGTAGCCAACGGAAGCCAATCAGCGGTAGACATGAAAGAGTCATACTGTACACCCAAGTGAACAGTTGGCCCTGCGCTCACCCACAATGCTACTTAAACCACCAAGTGGAGTCTGTCAGAGGGTTTGTGATACCTTTACTGTTTGACAGAGACTGAGATGGAAGTCTATTTGTCCTTAGCAGCAGCAAGATATGCGTCTCTCCTTGGAGTCCAGACACTGATGGCAGTGGTGAAATGATGAAAGAAGAAGTCATCAAATCTATACACCGTGTGGGGGGTGGATACAGGGGTGGAGATGGAGGACAGCAAGAAAGAACGAGAGGAATAGAAAGAGTCAAATTTAATAAGACAGCAACAAGGCGATAGGCTGACAATGGAAATATGTCACTTTGCCATAGGATCGATGTGAGCAGCCAATGCAAGTCAAGCCCATGGCCCCAGACAGCGATAGCAAGAAAATAAGTACAAGCATGTATGAGAGGTGAAAGTGACAGAATTGCGTAATAAGAGCTTAATTTCCTAGAATAACTGAACACTTTGACCTGCATGTGATGTGAGAGGAAACGGCTTGGAATGCTTAATCATTCAGATTCACTCTCTGGGTGCCATGAATAAATCTGTGTACGCCAAGGTGATGGAGACAGTGTCATCCCTGGGGCAATGCTGTGAGCATGGCTCAATATTTTTTTTTTTTTTTTACTGTAAATAATCTTTTCATCTGTGAAAAGCAATTTCCTAATGTTGTCGTGTCATTGGTCAATATGTTGACAACAATGATTTTCTGTCACAGGTCTGATTGGTTTCTTTATTGCATTTGGCATCTGCATGGGCAAGATGGGAGAGAAGGCCAGACTCATGATTGATTTCTTCAACATCCTCAATGAGATTGTGATGAAAATTGTCATCATGATCATGTGGTCAGTGTCATTTAAGAATCTCATCGACTCATTTAAAAAAAATCATTTTTGCATTTAAATGATGAGATTCAGAAATAACTTGCTAATGTCAAAGTTATTTCTCAAGACATTCCAGCATTTAAAAAAAGAGGTTAAAGCTCTGTGAATAGAATTCCCCAAACTTTTTTGTCTTCTGTATGCAAAGCCAATTTTCTTTTGTCTCATCAGGTATTCTCCATTTGGCATTGCTTGTCTCATCTGTGGTAAGATCATCTCCATTAAAGACCTGGAGGTTGTGGCCAGGCAGCTTGGCATGTACATGGTGACGGTGATTGTTGGCCTCATCATCCACGGAGCGATCTTCCTGCCCAGCATTTACTTTGTTATCGTCAGGAAAAACCCCTTCACCTTCTTCCTGGGCATCTTCCAGGCTTGGATCACTGCCCTGGGGACAGCATCCAGGTCAGCCTCAAAGTGAACGGATGCTTTCAACATTTCTAACAGTCATGCAACATGTAACCTTTTTTCTACTATTCCTCCCCAGTGCTGGAACACTGCCCGTCACCTTCCGCTGTCTGGAAGAGAACTTGGGAATTGACAAAAGAGTCACTCGTTTTGTTCTCCCAGTCGGCGCCACGATCAACATGGATGGGACGGCTTTGTATGAAGCTGTTGCTGCAATCTTCATTGCTCAAATGAATGGCATCCATCTCGACCCTGGGCAGATCATCACGGTCAGGTCAGGAGATCTATTCTATCGTTATTATTGGACACTCATTGATTGGCTTTAAAAAAAAAAGGAATAATTCGGCATAACTCAAAAATGTTTAATCGCAGCTATATAAAGAATGAGATGTACATGTAGTTAGCTGTTAATTAGCAAAACAAATCAACGGTGCAAAAGGCATTTAATAGTGAGCAGAAAAAAGGATTTAATTGTGAAGCTATGAATCCTGCCACACTGAGTCTCATGCTAACCATGACAATGCCAACATAATATTTTGGACTCTTTCCCAAATTCCCATCTGTTAATTGAGAATTAAGTATGTATAACCTCCAATCTGAGATTTGCATATTAATTCACAAAAAGTCAAATTAAACATCTCATTGCTCGCATTCAAAGCTTTTCCTTCATGATTGAGGACCCACTTTTGTGCTTTTCAGGTAAAAAGGTGGATTACGATGAGTCAAGCACTTGTACTCGAGTTTGCCTTTGTTGTCATTTTTTAATCCAGTCTGACAGCGACTCTGGCCAGTGTCGGAGCAGCCAGTATTCCCAGTGCTGGGCTGGTGACTATGCTTCTGATCCTGACAGCTGTAGGCCTGCCAACCCAAGACATCAGTCTGCTGGTTGCTGTCGACTGGCTGCTGTGAGTGAGACTAAATGCAGTTGTTTGCGCATCACTTCTTCCTTTGCTTAGCTATGTACGTTTTTTTGTGTGTACTTGGCTTTTCTCTCCTCAGGGATCGATTCCGAACCTCGGTGAATGTAGTGGGTGACTCCTACGGTGCAGGCATCGTGTACCACATGTCCAAGGCAGAGCTGGACGAGCTGGACGCGCACACGGCTAAATCCGACGACATGGAAATGATGACAAAGACCCAGTCTTACTACGATGACATGAAGAACCACCACGAAAACAATTCCAACCAGTGCGTCTTAACCTCTACCTCACCGACAACCGCCACTGCCACGACTAACAATACCGTCGTAGTAGATGAATGCCAGGTACCACTAATGCTTACGGACTAGAGACTTGTACAGGTGATCCTCACTTAATGGCGGAGTAATATTTCGAAGACCCCACCGCTAAATGATTTCAACTTTGAACGAAACCCTCGACCAACTCTTCGTGTAGTCAAACGAATTACACACAAATTACCCTGTGATGGGCTGGCGACGCTTCCGGGGTGTACCCTACCTGTCGCCCATAGAACAGCTGGGATAGGGTCCAACACCAGTGACCGGCGAGGCGGATAAAGCAGACACGAAAATGAATGAATGAAATATATATATATTTGATAACGTATAGGCCATTTATACTGTACCTATGTACATACTCAACACTCCGCCGCCAGTGCATTCCGCGTCGCTAAACACACACTTACATTTTGTAAAGTATTCGTAACGCCGAGTCGTCGTTAAAACGAGTGCGTTGTTAAGTGAGGACCACCTGCATGTAACACTCAGTTGCATGCTCCCCCCGCCCACACCTTTTGTCTTTGTACACCATAGTTTAAATACAGCCACTGTTTTATGATTATTGAAACCAGAGAGCAACAGATGCATGTGTTTATTTCAATCTGCTGGAATAGAAGCTTCTGGGTCAAACAAACATCTACATTGTGAGAGCTCTTGCCAAAAGGTTTTCGATAAACAGAATTATTCAAGATCAATATATGCAAAATGAAGGATTAAATTGACTCTAATCGGATGATTGTAAACTGCTGGGGATTAGCCCTAACCCTAAAGTGAGAGCCAGATAATCCTTATCATGGCTCTGGAATTATTTAGCAGCCATCCTATCTATCAATAGATCACACTGTATCCATTTCCTCAATTATCCAGGTGGGACATAATTTCCTTTAGGATTCAAATTTATAGATGAAACATTCTGCAGCTAATTAACAGTTCATGTATTCCCCATGCGCGGCTCGACCACACTTTCACTGACTCGTCCACAGGCAGGTTTTTATTCTTTACACAAGCTATTTCTGCACGGTCTGAGAATAGTGTTGTGAAAATAGAAGCTGTGACGCAGCTTCCATTATTTAACACAAAGCAATATAAATCCAGTCCTTGAATGTAGTCTAGACTCTTACAATAATACGAGTTCAGAGATCTCACTCTCACACACGAAAGATGTTGCCTGGCAACACTAGCAGCCTGTTGCACAAGTGATTTGTCCAAAAACTTCATCTGTCACTAGTTTATTGCTTGTACATATAAATGTGACACAAAGGCTTCCTATTTCCAGTCTCCACCATGATGCTATTTTTTTTTTGTCATAACTCACATCTCTAACTTTTTTCCCCCCCCAAAGATTCCACTGTAGATTGCTTGTAATAGAGCTGTAACACATTCAAGCATTTGTTCTGCAGTGTTTCTACATTGTTTTCAATGTAACCTGTCTGTTTCATTAATCATTTGCTCACTTGTGTTTTTTTTTTTTCTTACTGCCTTTGGACATTTTGTCTTCATAAACGTGTGATCTACTGGTCAGCAAGAGCCGAGCCACTCATACCATAAGCATGGTCATCAGTGGTCAAAAATCCCATCGTTCCTCCAGAGCTTTTGCATTTTGCAAATATCTTCAACACCTAAGAGAGTGTTTTATAATTTTAGAAAAGCACCACTTGTTACAGAGCTGTAAATGACATAAAAAGAATGTTGTCTGTTCTGTTCTAAAACATTCACCTCAAGGTATGACGGTTAAAGCCACGATAAAGCACATATACGGACAGGTGATTGGTTGTCACGCTCAAAACCCATGCTTTAGAAGCCTTTGACCAATCAAAGTGATTGACAAAAATAATTATTACCTCAGGTGTTGAATAATTAATGCAATGGTTTTATTTTATAATTATTTGAATGAAAGATTTTCTAAGAAATAAATGCTGCTGATTTTGGTCTGTGCCTGGGACCCACTGTTTAGATTTCCCTGCTAACTGCTCGCAGGTAACCTCAGCCACTAACGGCTCTGCAGCGGAGTGCACGATTGTTGAGGAGGGACCGTGGAAGCGTGAATAATGGCAGCACAGATATCCCCTGCTCCTGGGCTCCACAAGCTTTCCCATCCAGTGATGAGAGCCAACGAAAAGAAATTCACATGAACAGAACTACTAATTATTTTTTCATGTAGCTCAGATTACTTTTACGTTTGTCCGTTTTAAATATTTTTTTTGTAACTTGTCTGACTGATATATAATACTAATTCACTTAACTGTGAAATGATAACAGAGGTATACCTTTCTACAGCACAATTGCATCCTTTATAGCACAAAATAAGTCACGGCTTGGGGAGGACAGTTTAGATAAAAGACTTCTAGCAATACATTTAGGTTCTATATTGATGAGGTGAGTGATGAAAGGATTGCATTACTGTACACGGGATGCACCGATATCTTCCAAGTTCCACGTATGTGTACTTAATTACTCCAATTATGACAGCCAATGTTTATATTGCACCTCCACTCTTTACATCCCCAGTCAGTACAGCATGGGCACATAAGCCACCAATACTTATCCTCAGCCCAGTTTTTCCATCTAAGGACTTTCATCGATTGCATTTGCCCAAAATGACCCATCATCTCTGAGGTCCGAGCAAACCGATGAAAGGGTCGGAGGCAAGGAGGACAGCACAGTCACTGAGCTATTCTAAAACACACATTCTATGAAGGAGCACATTTTAACATTTTGTTTTGCACAGCAATGAAAAAGGGACATTTCCCTTTGTGTCACGTGTTGAGTATGTTACAGTGTGTGTGTGTGTGCTGTGGTTAAAAACATGACCAAATCAATTATAGGACCAAACAGGGAGAAAGATCAATCAGCTCAGAGGCCTTTGAACTGCCTCCTTGCCGTTGCACAGTTTCACTTACACTGATGTCCATTAATAACCGAAGGGCACAGCAGTTAACGCCGACCCTTATGACGAAGCCTCGATGCAAACCACTGCCCTGGATAGAACGATTTTACATTGAATTTGAATCCGCCTCAAAATTATTACTGTACAAGCAATCAATAAAAATCAGTTGGCCTTTCTGAAAAAGCACAAAACATACATTTTATAGAGCACAAATATAGAGAGAGCATAAATGCAGCACAAATGTCCACCAGCGTCATTTTCAGTCAGTGAAGTCATGCGCATCATCATTCCACATTGACACTGATTGTATTCCATATTCTGAAACAGCATTGAGGGAGCTGCATACTCAGGCATGTATGTTTACTCTTTTCCAGGGGGGGGGGGGGGAGTAGAAATAGTGCCAATGTAATCCTGATTACTCGCTCACTGGGCCTCTCAACAGCGTAACTGCTGCATGGTCTGACTGAATGGTGACAATTTCCTCCAGACGGTAATTTTATATTCATGGCGACATTCTGGGAAGCACACAAACAAATATCTGCAACAACGTCCCAGATCTTCAACCTGAATTAGAAGTTAACGCACACAGTACTAATAGCTGCCAGAAAACCCTAAAAATCTAGAAAGCGATAGCACTGCACTTGGCTACCAGGTGGAGATTTGGGTCGCACAAACAGAGACACTTCAATGATAGAAAACATTATTGGAGACCTTCAAATATTAAAAAAAAACAAATATATTTTAGCCACCAGAGCTCAAGACTGTTTCTACAAATCCTAGATGCTGCAGTTATCTTTCCACATTGGTGCGAAGACGATGCACACGTCACAAGCATTATGCCAGACTGTAGGTCAGCTACCAAGTAATAGCATATATATTCCTCTCTCACACACACAAAGCTTGACTAATGGCTGTCAACCCTTTTTGTAGTCTGTGTGAGGAAGAGGCGAGACGTTTGTGACGAGTGCAGAATTGATTTATTTGCCAGCATTGTTTTGTCCTTTTCTGTGTTGCTTCTCTGAACATGTGCTTAATGGAAATATTCATTTTGAATGAACGGCAATTAAAGAGCAGAGCAATCTGTGCTGTAGATCCTGCAACAAGCTCTCAGACGTCTTTCGTCACAACACAGAACACACACACACTTAAAACTCACTACATTTATAGATGTGAATATAAAGCTGCGGAGTACAACACTGATCCCCGTACATCCCCTCGAGTCTGATCCTTAGACTTCAGGCTCTTCCACACACACACAAAAGTAATAAACTCTCCAGCAAAGAGAAAATGCAGAGCGTCATCAGTAAGGGTTCAATGATGAACCACTGCTGCATTCAATCATATGGTTTAAGAAGCATGAATACAAAATATATATATTTGGCACCACTATATTAAAAGCATGATATTTTAAAGTGCCTCCTCGCACTTTTTGTATATAGTGTAGGTAACATATGTCTTTGTTCATTTGCTTTTTTGGGGAAGAGGGTCTCTGAAATGGTATGTAGTAATATAGTTCCATTGCTGTGACATTTTTGTGTAATCCTCTAGAACAAAGTATCATATATGTCCTGAGTAAGATTAGACAAAATGTGTAGGAGAGGAATTTGTGTAATAAATGGATTTGTTTTTTATTTTAGCAGTTATCTAGATCTACTTACCCATCACAAATCAATATATGAATAGCTTTTTTTAATCTAATGTAAGCCTTCTGAGTGTTTGTTCCATGAAGATATAAAGGAGTGTGCATTCATTTCCATTGTACATAAATGAATATATAATTGTTACGTTCAGTGCCGAGGCAGAGTTTTCCAGATATGATGGTGATCCTGAAGCTAAAAAAGGGTTTGCACAAAGATGAGAGCATTAGAGCGAGAGAGGGATGGCGATGTGAAGTTTCTGGTTTTCAAAAAAGGGCCAACGCGCGTTACTTTGATGAGAATAATAGTGTTTAGAAGGTCTCCAATTAGAGAGATGATGCAATGAAATGTCTTACTTATCTGACATGTATGATATAGTGTTGTGAAATGAAATGCAACCTAGTTGTTTCAAACAAAAGAACAAACAGTCATATGAACCATTTAGTCTTAACAGATAATACTCAAGCACCTTGAAGCTGGTGCATTTAAAGCTGCAGCACAGATTCATTGGGACATTGTCCACCTCACACTTACTCATATTTAACCTCTAATGTGCCACCACCATCCCAGAGATATAGAACTCCCCACTTGGTAAACTGCCTTTACTCCACTTTCCTTTTTTCCACCAATTTCCACACATACATTTTGCATGCATAAACTCTCTGAAACTTGCTAAAGTAAAAAAAAAAAATATTATTGTCATCCAATTTATTAGTTAATTGGATGACAGTGTTTCAACACAGAGCCAGTATAACTTCAAGTTTGTCCTTTTTTACTGAAATATGTCTTTCTGAAGAAACTCCCAGGCAACGTTTATAACCCACTTCCTTTCAACAGCGTTCTTTCCTCATCTTACTTTTCTAGGACTTCTCATTGTAAAGCTGTTGTAATTCTGATATTAAGGCAGAGTGTATGTGTTGGGGGGGGGGGGGGGGGGGGGGATACTATTAAAAAATAAAGTATTCTTTTGTGTCTATGATATACATAAATATTTGTTTCTACATATCATACAAGTGTTGTACCTTTGGTGTACATATACAAATATAACTAATAAAGGTTGATTCATAACTAAATATTGGCTGATGGTCTGTCTTTCAAGAGTATTGAATACATTTTAGACATGAACACAAAGATAGAAATACATTTCCCTTTTCATGTCAGAGTAATTATGAGTCTCATGTTTACTGATGTATTAGTCTAAAAGCATTGCAAACTGCAAACCATTAAACTATTCAGTGTGAAACACAAGCCATGACAATCGCATGCATCGATTACTATATTTCAAGATTATTGGCTGAAAATCTTCAGCTTACCTTGTCATTTACCCAGAGCCTCTGGGTGAATGACAAGTAAAATGATGCACATACCAAAAAAGATTATATATCTTCCTCAATTCCTTAATTAATTAAAAAAACACCTGTGCACCTCCTACATGGGTTTGCTCAGGCAATGACCACACCAAGAGTGATACAAATGATTTTTTTTTTTTTGCAGGCATCCAACCCTCAAGCAATCCTACCATTAAAATACCCAATTAAAATAAGCATTTCAATTTCCATATAATTAAAACACTTACCACCAAACACAGCAAAAGGCCTAGCCAACGCCCAACGCCCTGGCATCCCATGAAAACTGGCACACTCCCTTTTGACACAGCTGTTTCTGTTTAACCGCATGTGGCCAATCAGCCCCGCCCCGAGGTACAACCCATAACATCAGGAAATGAGGATTGGAAGTGCCAAAATAAAATAAATAAATACACCATTAAATAATTAAATAAAGGTGTAATTAATTAATTAAACGTTTTATTATGTAATTATATATGGAATTCAAAGAATCAATGTGTTATTAAATGTGTCATTAATTAATTAAATCACCAATGATTATATGAAAAAAATATATATATAATTATTTATCTATTTAATTCATAATTT
The DNA here is from genome assembly GCF_040956055.1 of Brachionichthys hirsutus. Lineage (NCBI taxonomy): Eukaryota > Metazoa > Chordata > Actinopteri > Lophiiformes > Brachionichthyidae > Brachionichthys > Brachionichthys hirsutus. The sequence goes on along the minus strand of NW_027180323.1, from coordinate 626,868 downwards.
CATGGTCCCATGTTGCAGTGTTTCCTGAATTTATTTTATTTGTCAAACTCGCCCACTTTTTTTAGCAGGCGGGCTCAAGCCTGGCTAACTCAAATCTTGTCTAATCCATTGCTTTGGCCTGAAGTGTTTGGAAACATGGCTGCTACGATGATGGAGGTTCTTCATGCAAGCCGAGAAAGCATTGGAAAAAATGAATATAAGCTATTGAAGAGGTATGCATTTTAGTCATTTATATTCAACGCAGGGGGCGTGCCCCTCCAGGTGACACCGGGAAGGCAGCACCCTCTGTAAGGACGCTGTCAAAAGGGCTGCCTTTATCTCAGTGTTCCCTTCCTGTATGGATGCACTCCCATCATGACTTCAGCGCCATGGAAGTCTCACTTCCTTTTTTAGTTGGGAGTCAATCATTCCCTCCTTCCAGTCGTCACACACACAAAGAGTACTCGAGTGAACAATTTATTCCTGCATGTCTCTTTTCAATACACATTTGTTCATTTTAGTGACTTTTACACATTTTTTCAGCAACATAAATCATTATTATTTTTTTACCTACACTAGAACATTTGCAACTCCTCCTCAAAATGAATCATCTAAGAGCAAAAGCTGGAAAAAACACAATAAAAACACCAGTCAGAAGCAAAGTCTGTCTTCATGTCTAATTCAGCATTACATTGAAAACGAGCTGTCACTCGTAGAATAATATTGATGACGCAATGTATGAAATACCTCACCAATGAGAAGGTCAGTAGAAAAAACTCTGGCACTTTGTGTTCTTGTGTGAATGTACAGAGAAACACAAGCTTCTTTTGTGGCGCCCCTCCCCCGACAGGAGCACACAGACAATGTTGTCGCAGCCTCTTCTTATGAAAGCACCATCACTGTCGCCGTGTGTTTACAGCCCATAATCATAGGTGCCACGTATAGTTGGGTCTGTAAAGCTAAACTGCTGCTTGTCCCGAAAAAGGGTTCAATCTTGCAAACATTCATTATCCCGTTTTCATTTATTCTCAATCAATACGGACACTGTGTATAATGTAACTGCGCATCATCTTTAACATCTCAATTATCCTCAGGATATAACTTCTTGACTTTAAATGTCCAAATCAGCACACGTGTATGGCATTTCAATTGATTTCAATAAGTGCATTAGTTTTGCCTTTTGGAATACCACACATCAATTGATTCAAGGAATAGCCCCTCTACTTTTTTGTAAAAATCGATTCACAAACGTGCCTCGGAGGGTGGTTAAATAACACTCACACATTTTTTTGTTTTCAAAGTATACAAAGCCCCCTTCCTAACAAACAACAAATAAAAGAGCACAGCTATTGCTAATGCGTCTCTAAAAACACGTACTTATACACAGGGAACAAGAAACGGGGAATAACAGCTGCATAAATAAGGAACTGACATCCTTGAAAATGGGACAAACGAAATTCAGTCCACGGACAATGAAATATACACAGGTCCACCCGCCATAAGCAACCGAAGCATGTGGAAAATATTGAGGAAGTTTTTCTGTAATATATCCGGTAAAATACCACCCAAGTCATTGTTGATGTACCTTTATTGATTTTCATCTGGGCAGAAACGCCCTGAAATTTAAAACCACCCATTCCATAAAAGACAGTAAATTAATTGAAATTTGGGTCCTTGCAAATTAGATTCTCACAAATTCCTTTCTTTAAAACCAATTTCCATCCAGACGCATCGCAAAGCAAAGCATGCAAATGAACAGCTGCGACACAGTGCACGCTCACACACACCACCTGCTATGCACCAGCGCTTTCAGCCTGAACAGCTTGGCATATGGCACAAGCAGAATTCTCCACGTGCTTTGTTGGACCTCTCACTTTGTGCCTCAGAAATATACTCTTTCTTGACAAAAAAAGCAGACACGCCCTCGCTCAGTCTCCTTCCAGTGTTGCCACCAATTTTACCCCCATCATTTGGAGCCCCCCCCCCCCCCCCCCCCCCATCCACCTCCATCCCTCCATCCTTCCTAATCTCACCTACGCTTTACTCTCCACCTCTAAACTCCCTCACGCCAGCTGTTCTTTATCCGGCGACTCTTCCAGCGTGATGACGGTGAACTCCTCTGTGTTGCCGTTCTCTTGGATCTTTTCTTTGTTCATGAGGGTCACCATTTCCTGCTCTCTCTCCTGTGTGTGGGAGCTGGATGCTGATGCTGCTGCCCCATTTCCCTCACCGCCATCTTTGGAAGTGATCATCAGCGTCTGCTTTTTACCGCACCAGCTGCAAGGGCACATTTTTTTTTTTTTTTGTCACATCTCAGTTTGAAGCAAAATATGTAAAAACAAATATTATTGACGATCGCCTGCTGTCTCAGGAAGTTAACTTTGTAAGTTTAACAGCAAAAAGAACAGTCATACCTTTTTCTTTTGGCAACAGCTGCACACACAAGCAGAATAGCAGCAACTGCCACAATCACGCCGATGACTACCAGCCAGTCTGGAGGGAGAAATAACAAGCCAGCAGGATTGAAGCTGTCAGTCAAAAATAAAAAAGTGTGTGGATCCACATAGAGACTTTTCCTCAATATAATCTCACAATGTGCTCTTCAAGATGTGTGTGAAGTGATTTTTGCCACTCACTTGAGGAACCACCGCTCTCCTGTTGACCTGGCTCGGGCACTGCAGGACTCGGGACCTGCTCATCACCATTTGGCTGTTGCGGTTTTGGAGCTGCATGTCAGTCAAACATTTGAAATTGGCTAAAGCTAAATATATATAAAAGAATATAACAATGTGCCTTATTTCAAAGTGTTCTGTTTGTGTTGAATATAGTAACCTAGAGAGAAAACTACTGACACACCTCTTGTCAAAAATGTGCTCCAGAGCTGCGCTCAACACTAGGGGGCGCTATGTGTTATTAATGTTCCTTTAGTGCCCCTCAAACCTGTTGTATCTAATATCACAACGTGTCGTCCTTCATTAAAACTGCTTGCAGTGCTCCTTTTTTTGTCCTGTAAACTTTTTTCTTCATTTCACTGTGTAGAAGGTATCGTATGTGTGTGTGTGTGCGTGTGTAGGCGTGTGTGTGTGTGTGTGTGTGTGTAGGTGTGTTTGTGTGTTTCTTACGTCCCGCCCTGCCATCACGTCCGTTGTCCTCTTTGTCTTTTTCTACTGGAGGTAGTGGATTCTCAGGCTCTCCAAAAGGGGCTGTGGGAGAGACCTCCTCTTCCCCTTTAGCGAGAGGTGGGAGCATCCCAGAGCCAGCGGGCTGGTCAACCTCTCCAGGAGAGAAAGTGATCCCTGTGTGGTTCTTGCTGTGTTCAGCCAGGTCCTCTACCAGAGCAGGACCCGCTGTGAAATTCATTGCCTCCTTTGGATCCTGGGTTGGGGAGGCAGTTTTCTCAAGAGCTCCTTCTTCTTCAGGCGCCACAATGGGGTCACTGCCGTCCCAAGGTTCTGGTTTCCTAGAGGTACCCTGGCTTACTGCTGCTGGGGACTGTGTTGAGGACTCATCTGATTGGACAATGGAGAGAGCAACGCAAAGCAGTCACTTTTGATATGTTTCAGAAATATTGTCAGAATCTACTTTGAATATTCGTCTCAGTGCTGCGACATCCCTCCTGGACTGTACATGGTTTCTTACATTTCAGGCTGCCTTATCAAGTCAACATTTATGTCGGAAATAAAAGACGCATGCTCATTATCATGCATGGCTGACAGGGGCTGTATACATATTTAGATTAAAATTAGTCATATAAGAACTGTTCGAGAACGGCCCCTTCATCGAGGAAGAGTCCAACTGAGTCCTGCCTTTACAACAACAACAAAAAAGAGGCTTCATCAGTTGTGAAAAATGTATGAAAGAATTCTGAAATATTAGCTTTGTCTGTTTCATCAACGAGGCCAAATACATAAAGACCCAAATTGGTTTAGAAATGCTGTATGTTTTTGAAAAATGTTATGTATACATAATATGAACTGTATACGACTGTTTAATTTTGAATATATTGTCACAAATGTGCGTATTGTACTAACCTGATTCATCTGGGGATAAGTGGAACTCGTTTTGACAGTCCTCGCCACGTTCAGCTGTCTCATGGGAATCAAAGAAAGTAGATGTAACCAAAATGGAGATGTAAACGGACATAATATTACGGTGTAAAAGCATTATCATGTGGATAAAGTCACCCGATTCATCGTAACAATAGGCATCAAACAATTCTGCAGCATCTTCTTGTGGCTGCTCGATCAGTCCGGTCAGGTTCACGGCACAGTTCTCATGGGGCGTGTGTCTGAGGATGGCCGTGCTCATATTGTTGGTCCAGCCATACCTGAAGGCACAAAGAATATGATGTTTGCATTTTGAGTTTTTAATTTAAATAGTGGACTTTCATAACAATTTCGGGTTGATTGAACACAACCCCCCCGAAACTGACACATTTCAGAACTTTGTTTTGTTTTGTTCACAATAATGAATATAGTTCAAATAATTGCTTTGTGTTTTTACCTGCACGTTTCCATTCCAATCAAAAAGGCGTCATTGACTTGTTCTGGACTTGCCATAACAGACTCCAGCTGCAAACACACCTTCTGAGCAATGTCAAAGTTCAGGGAGTGACGCTTTTCTCCCTGCACAAGAAAAACGCCGTCATAGCTGCAGCTGCGCTCGTTCACTGTAGGGACAGAAGGAAAGATGCAGGTTCAGCCGCATCATCAACAGTTGGAAATCTGTGCAGAGTTTGCACGGCTTATGTTTTTAGTGATGAGTCTAAATAATTTCTATAATAATATTTGAAAATGTTATGCAGAGAAAATGACATTTAAACCTGGGCATTTGAGACTGATTTGATTTCCTTGTAAAAACATGTTGTTTAACATATCATTGGATTTTAATCCTCTTTTCATATATCTCCTAAAACAAATATATATTTACAAATATTTACAATAAACAAGTAGTTAGATAGAGAATAGGTTCTCGACATGACACCAACCGCCATCTCCGTTTTCATCCCAAACCCTGACACCTTCCTCACGTCTTTGCTGACGCTGTGGTTCAGACTGAAAAGGCTGAACATAGGAGCTGATCGCTGCTATAGATTGCTGCTATAGACCGCTACGATACTCCACAACAGCGGTGAGCTGGGTGGTGCAACCATAACTTCACACCCAGGACGCCTTGTGACGTAAACAGCATCAGCGCACCCCAAACAAAATGGATTTTACAGCTTATAAGAAATACTTATATATTTTTGTCTATGTATTTACGTAGTAGAGGTATATTCTTGTATTTTTAGGCTGATTAGTAAAAACCAGTCAGGGGTCCCTTTAAATGCACATATCGTTTGATCGGGATCATCACCAAAATGTTTCTTGCTATCTTTATACACCAACTATGAAAAGTAAGTGAATCGGAGTTGTTGTGTATTTTTAACTGATTTTTGGATCCGTAAATGGAGTTTTCAATGTTAAAATAAAATACAAAATCCTGACCTAATTATGGATCAGATCCACAAGACATTTTGCATGATAGTGCATATCAGACCCTTTTATCGGTGAATGAATTGAATGCATATTTTACAAGATAAGTTTTTTTTTAAAGCCTCCATTATAAGTAAATTGAAAAATCCAGATTTGTTTTGTACCCAGATGGGTATCCGGATCGCTTTCACAGTTTAATAGGATTTAAGTTCGACCAAGACCCATCTTCAGATTTATTTTTCATCCAGCCGTTTTTCAGTAAAACTGACAAACAAACAAACAAACAAACAAATGCTGTCAAAAACACAACCTCCTTGGCGGAAGTAATAATCAGTGAAAACATACTTGCGAGTTGGATTTTGAGTCAGCGTTTAAATGGGAGTCACGAGTTCACTGGTTTGCTCAAATGAGCTCTCTGTCAGAGAAACACGGATCATGAGACCGGCAGCATTTTCATTTTCTGTGTTTAGCCCCCAGGCCTCGCCGAAGAGATGGTACTACTCCAAACAAAGTGTGCAAACAAGCACGTGTTTAACACTTAGAGAAGAGGGAAGGACCGATCAAAAGAATGTGTTGGGAGAGGCTGTGAAAGATGCCTAATTTTAACTCACAAACAAGACACCACATCTAGAACTAACCATAGGTCACACATAATAATTCCCTGGAACCATATTCCCTTTTCTAGTTTGGGAGGAAGTAAACATGAAAACATACAAGGAGTTGGTGAGAACGTTCTTCCTAAGCTGCAGTCGAGGAACCATGGAATCCTGATTCCTGTCATATCTCACAGTCTTATAATTCAAAGACAGAACAGTGTGCTTAAATATAAGCAAAACTAAACTTCAGTTCTTCATGTCTGAAGCTTCGTTCAGAGTTATTAAACAGAACTTATGGCCATTTGTTGTTGTATTTTAGCGTTTGGTAACAGACTACAGCAGTTAAAAGTGAGTCGGCAAAATGACTGTACAACTCAGCCTGCATTATGAATAGAGACGCATAAATGGCAGAAGAAAAGCAAAGCAATGTCAAAATATTACCATGAGGAGAGACAAGCCAGAATCCAAACACTTATGAGACTAAATGAGAGTCACAAAATTGTTATTTGTTAATTTCTGTCCATGTTTGGTGCGGTTCTTTTGGACAAAACCAATTTTGAAAAGAATATTATCGATATATCATTCTCCCCTCAGGCCGTTATGAGTAAACAGAGCACTTGCAGCGTGAGCAACTTGCTGTCTTGGCAAGAAGAGTCTCTCTTTCTCTCTCTAACAAACACACACACACACACACACACACACACACACACACACACACACACACACACAGAGAGAGAGAGGTCTGAAAGAACCTTAACACATGCCGCCACATTGCCAACGTGTCCCTGAAAGCAAAGGGACCTGGCCTTGCAAGCCTGCCTGCAGAGATCAAAGTGAGGGCAGCTTACCATCGCTGAGCTGAAAAGGGGTTTGACATGAATCTGAGGCGTTATCATTAGTATGCAGAGGGAACGGTCATGGGTGTCTTTAAACAGTCAAGAAGGCTAAGGCTCCATTGTCACCTAATAGAGTTGAAACCACGGCGACTGCAACGTCTGGCTTCAACAGAGCAGCTTGCCAAAACTTCCATCTGCTGTAGAAGTAATAGACGAGCGTGGCTCTCCTCTCATGCTTCACTTTCCCGTCAACTCTCTTTTTCCTCATGTTTTCTTTCATTGCGTTCCGTTTGTCTATCATATACTGCACCAACCATAAAGAACAAATTACCCGGCGTGCAGCTGTGCACACACACACACAAGGCAGATAACGGCTCAGACACACACCCAAACGTCGTAAACCATAACAGCAAAAGAGCCAGTGAAGCTCAGTATTAATGTCAAAGTTGTTAACATTCTAATTTTTATTGCCTCTCTCAGATGAACCGAACTGAAAATGTTTTTCAATTTCAATGATTCCAAACAATGATCTGGATTGAAGAATTTAATTATATCATATTTTTCAAGATACAAATGTAAAGATAAAGAATAATTTAGTACATTTTTTATTAATATTTTTGGGTGTTGACCCTTGTATATAAACAGCATGGTGGAGCAGTGGTAGTGCTGTTGCATCACAGCAAGAAGATCCGTGGTTCAATGCTTTTCTGTCTGCATGTTCTCCTTGAGTCTGGGTGGGTTCTGCACAGGATCTCCAGCTTCCTCCCACCTTCAAAAACAAGCACCTTTGGGGAATTTGCCACTCTAAATTGGTGTGAATGGGTGTTTGTGTGGGCCCCTGCAATGACCTGGTGACTTATCCAGGGTGTACCCCTCCTCTTGTCCAAAGTCATGTTATGCTCCAAGTTATGCTCCAGCATAAACCTGTAACTCAGATTCTGATAAGAGGTTGAAGACAAGGTGATTTCTGATTGTCTCGTCTTCAAGAAGATGACTGACTGAATGATCATATATTTCACACTATATTTATGTTAAAGTCCATATTTTAAAACATCATTGACAGCATACCTGAAGCCAGGTATCAAACACCTCACTTGCTTTTTTTTTATAAATCCAAATATGATGAAGCATGTAAGATGACTTTGCAAACCGATGGACAACCGAATCTTTGAATCAAAGTAAACGTATAGATCAAGTGATTTGCTGTTTTGCCTGGAATAAAATCACTTACCGTGCAAAGGAGGGCATGTAACGTAGGAGTACTCAGAGTCTGCACTGGGACATACTTTGTCTTGGTCAGAACCCAGTCCCAAGTCCACAGGGCCTCTAAGCCCCCCCTCCCCTCACCTTTAAAAGCAATGCAGGTCCATAGAAAAGACTACCTGCTAGAATCACACTCAAACTGCCCTGCTGCTTAAATGAGAAACTCAAAAGTTAGGAGAGAACTGAGAGTTTTCAGTGTCGCGAAAAGCGTTTCATTCGATCATCAGATCATCACATAATTTGCCTTAGAGACATGAAATTGACAACTTATGACGTTTGGAAGGAATCACAGACAATACTTTCTTTGTAGTCCCATGAGCAGCTGGATTTATGATGTGCGGAATGAAATTTGAAATGTCTTGATTGTATTTTGTTTTTGGCAACATACAGAAGAATAGAGTTTAAAGATGCAACAGAAGAAATGTTATTAATGTAATGTACGTGTTTATGACTGGATTGGAGATGCCAGCTACAAATCACCAAGATATTTTATGTGGAAATAGATGCCATTGGTGGACCATCATGAATCCACTCTTTGTCGATCACGTGTCCAGCTCAATAATGAGCTTCAGCCAGCAAACAGCTGGACAATATCTGGCCCAAGGGCGGCTATAAGCACCATGGGGTACTCAAATTAGTTTGAATGCTCTAATACAGAGACAGATGTGCAAACGCATACAGACTCAAAAGTCCCCAGCACAGCAAGGCGCCAAACACATATTGAACCAATGGATAGGTTCCACCCTCTTCCCTCCTTCATGAAGCATGAATTGAAGATATCTGTGAAATCTCAAACTTGCCTTTAAGCACTACTCAAATCTAAGGCTCAATGATGATTGTACTTTGGTGTAGAGCCAGAAGAAGCCCCTGTGAACAACCACTTCACCACCTCCTCAAGAAGAGAGCCAAATAATGAGCCCAGACCTGTTAGAGCCAGTGCCAAGTTCACCTTAGCAAGAAAAAAAAAACATTCAAAATCTCTCGCAGAAAGGGCACAAAAGGGACAAAGAAAATAGGGGAAAACAGTGCGAGGGGAATGCTCGAGGTAATTCTGACCATGCTGTGTGTCAGAGAATCGAGTTTTAAGCATGGTAAAATAGACAAATATATATATGTATAATTTTTCTCGCTCTAATTTTGCTTTAAAAAGAAGGATTACACAGATCCTTAAAAAGCCCCATTAAATCAGGCACTTTTCCCAGCATGAATGTGTGTGAGACGGTGAAAGAGCAAGACTGCCTGTCTCCTTTGTGTCTACCAGGAGTCTCAGCCTGCCAGACATGAGCCCGTCTGCGCTGGTGTAGCACGCACTCAGCCGGCATCCACTCATCCATTACACAGCAGACCACAGCCTCGTTCATTCACTTCCACGTCTATACACAAACACGTATTTAAATTTAAATCAGGGGAAAAAAGGGGAAAAAAGAATCCAGTCCGACAATAAAATCTGAAGAGAAAGAGAAGCTGTCTGGTAACTTTGTCACGCAGAATAAGGTAAAGAATTAGAAATCCCCAAACAAAGAACCCTCTCACCTTGAAGCTGTTCTGACCCGGAGGAGGCCAGTAATCCAAAGATGACCCCCAAGAGAAGGGTCCACATCCTGGACAGAGCGTCTGGCGATGCCTGGGCGAGTAGCTGGGGTGGAGTAAAGGTGTGTAACAGATCTCCTCTGGTCCTGTCTTCTCTCTGCCAGGAGTGACGTGTGGTTTGTGTGTGTTTGTGTGCGTTTGTGTGTGTGAGAGAGAGAGAGCTAGAGAGAGAGAGAGTGCAGAAACCTGTCACTGTGGATGGAGGTGAATTGAGTGTGCGGTAGCTGAGCCGACTACTTTGCTCCAACTTTTCAAATCCGAATCCAAATGTCTGTGTCTGGTGACACAGACACAGAAGAGGAAGAGTGGTTCATGTGAGAACACACCCTTCTGCCTCTCCCACACTTGCCCCACCTCTCCTCCCACTCCACCCCAGCACAGCCTCCCTTTTCCCCTCTCTGTCTCTTTAACTCCCCCATTTTCTTTACGATTTGAAGCAAAGAAAAGATGGATAAAAAAGATGACATTTCCTTCTGTCTGGCTGCTTATTCGAATTGCCCTCCCCAGCCTCCCTCTTTCTTTTTTTACGTCCACGAGTGCGACAGCTTCTGAGGACGCATCTGGTCTTTTGTTCAGTGCTCTCACTCCACTTCTGATTCATCCAATGTTCTTGTCTCCTCTCCCCCTCCTACATCTTGCTGTGATCCTGTGCCACCAATCAAGGTCACATTTAATTCACAGAAACACACCTAGTCTTGAAGTTTTACTTGTCCAAATTGAAAACTGCTGCACAAACGCCTTATCTTTTTGTTCCTGTTGATTAGCACATGTATCTGACATTTCACTTCTCAGGGAATCCCCCCTGGCGATAACGGAATCTTGTGCTGTTTGCTTATGAAGTAAAAGTCTGTGATGCTAAGACCCAACTGACCTGTAATTCTGTGACTTCCCTAGCAACCAACTGTAATTAATATGTAATGGCTCAGCATTGGCTTGTAGCGCTGTCAGTTCAAACAAACATTCCAACCGGAGTAAAAAAATATTAAAATAACAAAAAAGATACTAGTCTTATTCTTGCCACTAGAAGATGTCCACTGCACAATTTAACTGCGGTCCATCCAAATGCTGTTGAGATATTGTTTCAGATTAGAGGCACCTGGAAGATGAAAAAAAAAATAGATAGATATTCTGACCAAGATGTTTTAATAGTTTTTAGTGACCTCCAATTTGGGAACAACCACAGAGCAGCGCAACGGACCGTGATTAACCCAATGATCATTAAAAAAAATCTAAATCAATGTTTTTTGGTTGAATTCAACCACTAAGGTTTCACAACCAGACACTAATCAGTAGCTGAGAGTGAGTCACCCCTCTTTCCATGGAGATACACACCATTTCCTGTTTTAGCTGTTGCCATGGTAGCACTGAATTGCAGTTCTAAGGCAATAACAGAACAAAAAAAAGAAATTTGTGAAATACACGACAAATCATGTTTCTTATTGATAAAGTCTTGTTTCTTTCACATAAATCTAAATATTTCCCATTTATATAGGCATGTGTGTACATTGAATTCATGTATTCTCACCTTGCCAACAGCTTGTTAAATACTAAAGTAAATATATCTGAATTGAAAATGATGTATGATCCAATGTGACGACAAGAACCGGAAAGAAAAACAACGATATTGAAATCCAGACACATGAGATTGAGATGGAAAGAAAAAGACTTTGAAGATTATCCCAGTCTGAGTTTGTTTCCTACTCAGAACAATGACTGTCCTAGTTTCTTTCTGTGGACAAACAAACGTTGACTCAAAATGCAAATAGGACACACGCCTTTAACGAATGGTTGGATGTGATTGATGAAATGTATTTCAAACAGCTGCATATACTGTACAAGTAGTCCCATGCAGACAAGAATCAGAAATGGGAACAGAGCGCCCCAGTCAACTTGAAAACGCTACAGAATCCACAAAGCACCTGGTCACAGAGTGTCTAAGCAAAATAAATGCGCTCATCTTATTTGAACTAATGTTTAAGCTTAAACATAAATGTGATCGAATGACTCATATGTTCCCTTTAAAGATGAAATTGTTCTGAAAGACAATGTAAAAAACAATAGCATTGCCAGTCAGACTGGCCTGATAATGACCAACCAGCTAACCAGGGGTTCTAAATTTGAACAGTAGACCAAAAAAAGTATGATTACTGGGAGTAAACAGTACACAGTTGTGTACAGATATGACTGAGCCCTAAATTTAACATCAGACTGCTTATTCAGTCAATAAGCATGTAAAAAAAAAAAGGGAGCAGGACTTTCCATGAAGTTCTTCAAGGAGTCTTTATGATTAGGAATCATTGCGGTACTGGCAGACCTATGTCATCCTCCTCAGCATTCCTGTCCGCCTCCATGCCTTTTTCCTTCTGACCAAGAGTGGCCACTGGAATGTGATGAGAAGATTCCAAGACGGCCTTATATGTACATTAAAGTGTGGTGAATCCACCACTCGGTTTCTGAGCAGACAAGTGTTTGCACAGATGTCGCATGACGACAAAGTCTAGGGGGCGTCCAGCGACTGGTAACAGTCATTCATGCACAAGATTATAGAAAGCAATAGGCTCCCCAACATCTGGACGTGATCCAGCCGAGGTAGGAAACATGGTCTCGTAGGACTCTTTAGGCAGGTGTTTGTTTCTTCGTGTGAAAATTCAACTTCCTGTTCAACTGACACTATTGAAATACAAACATCCTTCTTAGCTGCTGCATGCGCAGGAGTTCTCTGAGGAGGGGAGGAAGGTTGTCAGGAGGGTGTCCTTTGTTAGGTGCATTTGGATAAATGCTTCCTCACCCTACAGTGTCCTACAGGATAAATCAGTTATCCAGGCTGCATGGGAGCATAGCTGAAGCTTCAGTGTGGGTCACATGACAAGTGAGCACATTGATCGTAACCTCTCAGGTGAAACGTTTGTAGATGTCACCGGGTTTCTGGTTAGTTTACATGCACTTCCTTTATAAGAGGACATATAGGTATTCGGATGAATGACGAAGAGGTGTAAATGTAATGCTCAAACAGAAGAGGGGTGACAAATTCATGGTAAATCAAAGTCGACATCTCAATTCACAAAAAAATGCTAGCAGTAAGGGAAAATGGGGAGACCAGAGGAAATCCTGACAACAATGGTTGAACAAACTTGAGCGTGAGATAATGTGGATGACGGCAAGCCTCTGATCAAGCCTTGTGATCATTCGCAAAGCCCATTCACACAGGGAAATATGCGACTCTGTGATTGAGAGAGTCAGGAAGGGATCCCTGAGAGGCAAAACAGAAAAAAAATCATGCATTTTTCAATGATATTAACATCCATTTGACTAGGACTTAAAAACATAATGTGTTCCACACATCACTGGGAGGGTCTGGATGGAGAAAGGGTGGAGCTTGTAGACTAGTGGACTGCATAGCACCATGCCCTGTGATAATTCAAACAATTAAATTAAATTAAATTAAAAATCGGAAGTACACACACTTCTTTTGCGTCAATCCCTCAAAATGCTACAAATCAAGACATTCAAATATCAGCATAACAGAACATAACAGAAACACACACACTTTGGTAACCACAGCAACCAGTTCCGTCACCTTGCACCGTGTGTCCGTGAGTCTGACCCACACGCCAGCCAGAGCCTGCACAGAGTTCATCAAAGCATCTGTGGGATTTCCTATTCCTGAGCCAAGCCCTTCTTGAACCCTTGAATAAAAGAATATGAATTCACCATATTAGCATGCAGTACCTACCAAAGTAGAACGTAGGGAATATAGACTACTAGTCTGATAGTAGTCTGTTTCATAGGCAGGTTTCACAACATAACAATGACACAGGGAGGCTTTATCTTACTTGACTCAAATGAAAGATGGCGCAAGACCGTGTGACAGCTCAGAAACCTTTCTCGGAAATTTTGCACTTATATATCACCGGCTATGACGTTTAATTTTGTTTTCCTGTCAGTGCGTTGCTGGGGTAACAACGTCCTGTGCTTCCGTTTTTTTCTATGCATGCTAATAAACACCAAGTACCAACACATGTTCCTTCATGTCACTTTAACTTATTCCCCCCACCCCACGACATGGTTTGGTGGCAGGTTACACACATTTTCTTCCTTTGCCGAGCTGCTTCTACACACATGCAAATACTGTACACGCCACAACAGTTGGAAGTTAGTCTATACCAACTTTTCCTCAATGTCCCACTTTACATTGAGGAATAGAGCACCGTTTTTGTCTCCTGACCTTTTGAGTGGAACTTCCATCACCGTGGTAACTACACACGTGTACAAGACATTGAGCCATTCCATTTGCCTTTAATGTAAAGAAAATACACTAAAGGGCGGAGAAGAGCAGTTATTTGTGTTACAATCATTGTTTAATCCTTGCAGCCTTGGTTATTGAGGCTTTAGAATGATACGAGTCAAGTTTATTTCTATCTCTACGATCCTTAATTCCTTAAAGAAATGTAGAAAACGCACTAGAAATCACTTCATGCAGCAAAAAAAGAAAATAAATACAAAAACATGTGCATATCTAGGATGATCTGCATGACTGGTGCTGATACACACGTTAACAGCTGTTCTGCTCATGCTAAAAGCAAACGTGAACGTCTGTTAGCAGAGGCTGGCCTGTAAACTCAGCCCAGCAAATTATCCTAATTGGCCGCTATCAAATAATTATTTAATCTCCTTAGATCCTAATTAAAGAGAAAGGGACCCACACATCTGGGGTTTAGCTCTAGAGCATCATGAAGGTGGGGAGAAATCTGTTACAATGAAGCACACAGATACTTCATGGCTGAACAACGCGCTTTATTAGCATCTGAGAAAAGAAAGCAAATGAGTTGACGTGATGGCATCCGTTTAAATAAGTTAAAACATAACATGAACAATTCAGTTCTGCAATTGTGTCTGAATTTTTTAACAACACAAATGGTTTATCTATTAGAAATTATATTTTGTACAGATGTTTATAATAAATACATTTAACAAATGAACACTGCATGGGACAAGTTGTATTAACAACTGGATGTACTGGAACAGAAATATTTACAGTAACCGGACAGCAGACCGTCACCAAGGCAGCTCAGCTTCCCTATCATGCCATTGCAATTATAAACATTTGTACCATGACAGACTAAATATTTGACTCCATAACACGGAAAAATCACGCTCCTTGAATTTGTTATCACATGAGTATCACGCAGTTTGATTCCAGAAATTAAATGGTTAAACTAATAGCGATTTTTATTTAATAGGATCTAACTATCTTCCACGGCAAGCTACTTTTGCACAATTTGAATAGATATTTACTGCACCATTCCAAAATTTAATGGGTTCTTCCTTTTTACGCGTTTGACCCTCCCACGAAGTCCCATGAAAAACCAACAAACGCAAGACAGAAGAAAGCTGATGAAAACATGATCTGCTTGATGGAGGTAACCAGAATAACCAGTTTAGATATACATGACTGCTGCGATAGAGCAAACACTCCCAATACAACGTGTCTTAGCAACATTTTGAATGACCGCTCTGGCAGAATCCCTGTTTAACCCCTTCATTACAAAGCCTGGTAATTGTCTTTCAGCAAGCCACAAACGGCGGTTCACTCTATGAACAAGCCTACTTTCTAAGCTCTCTGCTCATCAAAGGACAACACAGACTCTGTCGTGCGGGAGTTTCTTGCTTTGCTATTCCAGTCACATTCACAGAGCTATTATTCATAGGGGGGTTTCAGGCCAGAACCATGCGTTGGGGTTCTTCCAAGTTGGCACGGAATTTATCAAGAAACCGCGAGGCTAATTCGTCATCCACCAGTCGACCGTCACTGGACAGCGTAACGGTCATCAGCTGTTGGACGTGTAGGCTCTGGTCATCCTCACACAGTCGCAGCGCGCTCCGGGAGCTCCCAATGGCAAGGATACACGCTTGTGGGGGGTTGATCACGGCACTGAAACCACTGATTCCAAACATCCCGAGGTTAGATATGCTGCCACACGGAGAAAAAGAGGGAGGGAGGAATGGGATAAGAGAAGAGGCAGCAGACATACTACATCCTTATTCAAGCTCAGTTGTGGAAACCTTTACAGAATATGCAAAATATCCAACAAATGTCTAAAAAAACAAAACGTTACAGCAGCAACTGCCTTCAAATTTACTCCAAATAGTTATGTATAGTAGGTAAGAGTGACCTGCGGGCAGCTTGCTGTTTTGATAATGAGAACTGTAGCTCAGGGGAGGAAGGGCACACACACATCCTCAAGAGGACAATTCATCCCACCTGGATGTCGCAGAAACCACGTGCGTCCTAATGACATTATTAATTCTAATGAGTTGAAGGGGCTCCCTTCCACTTCTATGCAATTGACGGCACAGTAAGTGATCGAACTTGTAGCCCAAGACCACATTCAGTTCAGGCCTGCATGAAATGCCGGCTGTGCATAACTGATTGACCAGAGTTCAATCATATGATGGAAATTTATGATGCCTCTTATCGACAAGCTCGAAAAGACATTGTGAAAATGAATTATATGACACAAATTAAAGGGCAGACAGTTTATCCAATTAACATTGTGTAACTTGTCAGTTACATAAAAGGCTAGAAATGAAAATATTGGAAAATAACATAATTTAATTTATATATTTATAGTATAGTTTAAATATTATATTAAATATGCATAACATATTTAATTTCTAATGTGATGACTTTTGATGCGCCTTTTCTTTCGCCAGGAGATGGGGAGTTTGATGTTTACCTGAAGGAACCGCCCTGGTACTCCTCAGGGAGAAGTTTCCCATCACGTGCCTTCTGGGCCAGCGCCTACAGAAAAACTATACATCAGTCAAGCTTCAAGGTTTAATATGATCACATTAGCCCTAAGACAGGGAACACACAGACAATGCTAATACATACATAACACATTCTCGGGCCACCTAACTGTTTATACAATACTGATCATCAATACAACCCATGGCTGAGATATTCCAGTCAGAACAGAAAGAACCAACCAGGTGAAAGGTGAATGACCTTCTCCTTCTGGCTTGTCCCATCAGGGGTCACCACAGCAAATCAACCTTCTTCACTTCACCCTCTCCTTTGCATCATCCTCCTTCACTACGTCCATGCGTCTTCTCCTGGGTCGACCTCTAGCCCTATTCCCTGGCACTTCTTGTCTTTAAATCTTCCTGTGTTGGGTTTTCATTTTCTTACCTTCGCATTGGCTGAGATCTCCTGGACCCCTTTGTTTGCAGCATCCTTAATGATGGGGGTAATGAGGCCCTTGTCAGTCGCCACGGCGATTGATATGTGGATTGAATCAAGAGCATGTGGTCCATTTTCTGACCATGTCACATTCACTTCTGGCATTTCCTTGAGGGAAAACGCACCATTGGGAGAGAAAAAAAAAAGCTGAAAGATGAAAAACCTTTAATAACACTTTACTTTTGTGTACCTCATGAATGTAGAAAAACACACCAATCATCAACAATATGTATAATATGACCTGCAGAATGCTTTACAATCAATAAAACAGTCAGAAAAGAATCATTTTGCTGGTGAATGTGGCATCAAATCTAATATATGGCATAAAACACATCTCTATTGAAGGCTGGGGCCGTGAACAAACAGAAACTTAAACTGCGTTCAAAAGGAATAGGCGTTGTCAAAAAAAGTCACTTCCTGATGTCGGGTCAACCCGGGGGGGGGTCACAGTTCCTTCTGCCAGTACTCTGATGACATGGCGTTACACAAGTAGAGCACATAACTCAGCTTAGTGAAGGAATCCATTTACCGGACACAGCTTCAACAGCAAAACAAGTGTTCGTTTCCTGACTCCAAGCGATACGCTTCATATTTTACACTTGCATTGTCTGGGAAAAGTACCCGTTGTAATGTTCCGCATTCCTCACATTTACAATAGCAGATGCAGTCAGGTTGTCAGCTGCGACTCAACGTGCTTATAGCAAAGCTTCATACAAATCACATCTACGTCCCAGATGAGTGGCGCATGTTAATGCTCGGAGCCACGGCATAACCGCTAAAGATCACGTTACACAAAACGCAATAAGCAATTCTTATGCTACTCTCCAGGGAGAGTTCGGAAGAAGGACTCAATTACCATTGGAACAACATTTATTTAAATTCCTAAGATCAACCAGTAAATTATTTTAAACATTTAATTTGGAAGAAGAAAAAAAAAAACCCCTCCTGAAATACTGAAACCATACAGTTCAGAGACTGTTGCTACCACCTGGCAAGATGGTTAAAGAGTTTCCTCAATATAGACGGACATATTTCTAGCAGAGCTCCAAGTTGAATAAACATACGTCTTCACATACACAAGCTTATACTTTTACCTCACTGTTTTTTCAACTTGTTTTAACCGATGTCTTCTGCTGCTGTAACATAATAATTTCCCAGAACACATCAGGTACAGCATCATCTATTCTAGATAAAGACCAACAGGATACAGGAATGAACTCTCAGCAACACTTACTTTCAGGGTAACAGCAGCTGCCTTGATAACGAAATCATTGACCGATACTTTGATTTGTTCTGAAAAGACAAAGAAGAAACAAAGTCTGTGAGGTGGTCCAAACTGACTACTGCAGGTAAGCTAAAAGACAGAAGAGGGGTAACAGGAAATGAACAGACGCGTGTGTATTCGACACAAGGCTCGAGAGCCACATTCCCTCTTGGGAAAAATGTCTACCTTTGATATCTCGCTGACCAAGACCAAGCGGTCCTAATCAGTCCCTCTTCAAATGACTCGCTTTTGCTCCCCTGCACTGCGTGACACCGGGAGGTTAGGCGGGTTTAGGCCTGCAAAGGCAGCGCTGCCAGCTTTTACTACTGTTCATTAGTGCAGCCCCAGACGGTTATGAACACTTTGAGCAGAGTGAGTAATGAGCTGACCATGAAATTGCGCTGCCCCTGAACAATGAGGCTCCACAAAAACAACCGGCGGTGTGTGCACGGAGACAATCCCTCAATACACACACAACCTCTCTAATAGGTCTGGTATGGCCGTGCCCGTTTCCTCCATCACAGGAACAGGACCCAAACAGATGTACCGTTTGTTTGAACACTAGGCAACATTTAGCCAAAATAAGGCCAACTACGCGATAGTGCGCTGAACAACATGTTTAAAAATAGGACAGTGACAGAATCACCGTGAAGCTGCGTCATCACGACGAACGGTGCAGCAGCAATTTGAATTTTCTTTGGATTCCGTGAATAGCAGCCTTTACGGAAAAATGTTTCCTTTGAGAGGAGCAAAAGGGTGAACAGAGTTGAGACACTTTCCTTTCCTCAAACCTTCCTTCACTTTTTACACACACATCCTGACAAGTGTTGCGCAGGAAACCTGTGGTTAGCCGACAGTTGAGTACAGATGTCGCTAAGAAAAGGCCAAGAGGGTAAAAACCTGAGGAAGACTGTTAGAATGCTGCTGCTGCTGCCTCTACTGCCTTTGAACAAATCTCTCAAGGCCCAGGCTCAAAAATAATGTTCTGTATGCTAATTAATTTATGAAGAAACGGCAAAAGCCCACAGGAATCGTTTCATATCTCCCCGACAGAGCAGGAGCGTCCCTCTCTACCTTCAAAATGCTCTTGAAGACACAGGTCTTCCAAGAGCACCTGCTCTCGTTACAGTACTTACCTTTCTCCTCGTCTCTCTCGCCTCCCTTCCTCGCTCTAATATTCCTCTATCCCTTGAACTGCAGGACTATAAGGTCGTAATTTTGTTTGCATCAGTCTCAACTGTTATTGAAGTAGTCTGCTGATACAACGTGGTTTCTGAACAGGAGTGGTTTTGTTTTTATAGACAGGACTTCTGGGTGTGCAGTCAGTGACGGGGTGAGCTTGACGGAGCTACTGGGGCTTAAGAGTGTGAATCAGCAACGTGCTAATTCCTGGTTTGTGTATTTTTACACGTAAATGTTGAAGGTTTTCGACTCAAAATGCCATTCGGGGAGTTAACGTTCAAGATTTTCAAGCTGCTAGTCCATAATTATTTGTTAGAAATTGTACAACACAAAATACCAGGTGAGTAAACCTGTCAGTGTGAACCTATCTGTGAATTTGTCTATTAGTCGTTAGCTTAGCAATGCTAGATTCAAGCTTGATATTATAATATCAAGCTTGAATCTAGTATTTCCCATGTGTATACACATGGGAAATACTGACACCAGTGTCAGCTTTTACCTAATTGCAGGAAGCCAACTGCTGGTATTGCAAAAGTATCAGAATTCTGTGTCTAATCAGAGCTTCTCTTACTCTTACAAAGATAAACGTCTCCGTTTCATAGGTCTGTAGCATGGTCGGGGTTTAAACAAGGTGCAGATGAGACTACAGATTGAGTGGACATGCATCAATGCTGACAAACAGCCAGTCATTTGAAAACTCTGAAAGCCACATCTTCATGGAAAAGTTCACTTAAGGACAAGATATCAATACGAGATGATGAGAACAAACATGTAACCTCTGCCTCGTGCTTTTACCTTTGGCCAAGTCTTTACGGAGGTGCATGACGGCCGCCATATCACAGTCAACCGAGGCGTATGCATGGGGGATGGTGGTCTTCGATTGCGTCAGTCTTTGAGCAATCACTCTGCGAATATTTGAAGCTGGGATCTCTGTGAATGTGCCCTGAGGAAGACGAGTAGAGGGAAGCGGTAAATAACTGAATGAGTAGGAGGGTATTTAATTGGACTGGATAATTGATTGAGTAAAAAAAAAAAGCTAATATCAATATGTCATGTTTTGGCAGCATAACACATTTATGAAAACGTAATATGGTGGCATCAACAAAGAGAGAGATAGAGCGAGAGCTTACCGGTGCTCCTGGCTTTCCTGGTACGGAGAGAGGAGGTATGTTGGGTCTGCTACCTGGGGCTGGAGGAGGATGAGGGGCAGTTGTTGGTCTGGGGACAGGACTTGGACTTGCTGGGTCAGCTCTTACTGGAATAGCTTTGGGGGCAGGTGAAGTCTTCAAGAGATTCAATGCATCTCTGTTAAAAAATAAAAAATATATATTCATAGTTTAAAAAAAAGAATGCTTTTAAAATAAAGTGAAATGTAAGTAAAGAGCCAATGCCACTCATTTTGACCTGTATTCTGCTGAATAAAGTACAAGACAAGGCATTTAATCTTTAAACTGATAAGCTGTTGATTTTGTGAATATGTACACATTCTGAATTTGATGCCAACAAAGTGAAGAAAGGTTTGAAATAAGCAGTCTCTAATTTTGGGCGATGAAACAACCACAGCATCTTTTTTTTTCCACTTGCACAATAGCAGCTGTTTCTATTAATGGTAGCAGTATTTACTTTTGAACTGACGCAACTCGGAAATCCCCAAACAAATTTTCTGAGAACGCACTCAGGGTGTAATTCGGGAATAAAATATCTAATAAAGAAAAAGAAAAAAGAATAAAAAACCAAGACAGCAGATAGACTGTAAAAGATGATTATGCAGGCATATTAACATAATTATAAAATGTTGAAAAAATGGTAAGAAAAAGAACAGAGGGATTCAAGTGACTGACTTGAAATTCAGTATTTATTGATTAGTTTTAAGAATATTTACACACAAAAAGTCAAATCATCACTACAGTGGCCCCTACTCATTGATGAGATAAAAGCCTTTTGTGTTGCTGGGGGGGGGGGGGGGGGGGGGTGCTATTCACACCGACCATTTACAACCCTACTGACAGCCAAGGCAAAGGAGCTTCTGGAGGACTGGGAGAAGGTGAGGTGAATATTAAAGAGGTAAAGCAGTTCTTATATTCACAAAGACGGATAAAATGGTCAAAGAAAGTGCTCACATGAATCAACGTGGTCTCATGCTGCCACCTAGGATAGAGAAGGTGGGCGAAGGCACTGGTTTGGTGTCGAGTGTTACATTTCATTTTCTTGCACATTTCAGCAACCAGTCATGGCTGAATGTGGGTCAGGGTTAAAAGAGAACTGTGCTGTCGAGTGATTTACTATAAACCTTCAGACAACATACTGACTTCTGTCATATCAACAGAATAGCGCTTTACGGTTCACACAGCAAGTACACCCGAATCACAAAACAATCAAATTAAAATGTGTACCGGTACCATGCATGAGGCAGAACGAGAGGTAAAGTTTCACACTAAAAAGATTCACCTTTGAGGCAACTTCAAAGTTCAGAGCACAGATTAACAATAATGAGGGGGGAGATTATAAAATATTGTTTTACCCATGGCATAATGGATGTCATCCATTGCTTCTTGGTGAATATTGCTACTTTTGAAAATGATAAAGGACCAAATTGGAGTTTTAAAACGTGTGTTTTTATTTTTCCAACATCCAATCTGTATTTAATTCTTGCTGTCGGTTATGTAAGAGGCTATGATCTCATCTCTGGGTCACGTGACGTCTTCTATTCATGCCCACTATAGAGGGGCCTCACTAGCGGTGAGGGTAGAATGGGAGGGGTACCCTTCCCTCTTTTCAGCCTTATCTGATGTGCAAAAATAAGTGATTAACACTAAAGTGTATGGAAACCCAATAAAAACAGTTCCATATTCTGTGATTGCATCACGATATTGTACAGAATTATTCCAACTGTTGGTTTGATTTGTAATTTATTATTTTCTCCTGTACATGTATGCCTTTATTTACATGAGAAAATGAGAGAGCACAAAGGGTAGCAGAGGCAGCTGTGGCTCAGTTGGTGGAGCAGGTCTACCAGTGACTGATAAGTCAGTGGTTCAAATCCCGGCTCTGACTGTCCACATGTCAAAGTGTCTTCGGGCAAGACACCGATCCCTAAATAGCTCCCAGCGGGCCTGGCAGCAGTCGCCCACTGGAATGTGAATGTGTGTTTGAATGGGTGAATGCGAGGCCCAACTGTAAAGCTCTCTGGGCAAGTTCCTCTTTTTTATTCCAATACCTCATCTCTGCCATTTTGTTTTTGTCCGACTTGCATCCATCCAGATTTAAGGCCAGGTGGCCGGAATCGACCTCGGTTGTAACTCGGATAGTACCCGTGTATAAAACAGGCCTTACAGCGATCCCAGTCCTCCATACTCACTCCTTGGTGATGAGTCCCCTTCGTCCAGTCGGTGTGGCCAAATTTGGGTCAATACCATGGGTATCCAGGATGTGTCTTGCGGCTGGACTTAGACGTAACCTGGACAAAGATGTGTTAAGAGTGAGGAACAATTTGCTAAAAAAAATTAATTCATCTTTTTAAATTTAATGTTGTCATATTTTTGTATTTATTTTCTTACACATTTGTGGTCAAACAAGAGATCTAACCTTGTTTGAAAAGGCCCATCAGGTACAATCTTTGGCTATTTTTCTAGCCTACTGCACCTGCCTGCTTTAATATTGCTTATTCCTCTGTCTATCACCTAAAATAAATCATGCTTGCCATACAAGACTTCCATGTTTCATCTTTTATCCTTTTCGAGCTGGCGAAGATTTTAGAATGTGGCCAGGCTCAGCGTAAAATGTTTGCATAACAAATAGACCTGTATGTTACGTGGAAGCTCTCTTGCGTTCCACACGAGTATTTATTGTGTAAACAGACGGTGGTAGGATCTCACACATTTTGGAACGTGAACACAAAAGACTGTCTTATTCAGCGAGTTTCAGGGCAGCAGATAGTGGAAAACCTGAAATCAGCACAGCTACTAGATATGCACTGAACAACATGGAATAACATGTCATCCAAGTATTTAAATGCCACTGTCAACCGGTAAGATTTGTTGTTGGCTTATTTGGCGTCATACAACTCAAAGGCCACAGTCTGTGATGGTGGTCATTGGGAGCACTGGCTGTTGATTCAGAACAGCTGTGTAACAACAAAAACCCGTCGTAAAAATATACATTTGAGAACACACTCTGGCATTGACAAGAACTAATTTTAGGTACAGTAATACCTTTACATACGTGTATAATTCGTTCCTGGACCAACCTCGTAACTCAATTCGCTCAAATGTAAAATAGATTTTTCCCATATAAAATAACTTAAAAATAAATAAATAAAAGAATCAGTTCCACCTGTCTAAAAACACCCAAATCAACGCTGATAACTATGGAAAGAAAGTTTTTAATTGCTATACAGATACACACAAAATTACAACATAAATGAAATGTGGTGAATATGTGAATTGAGCAAGTGAAGCGCGCTCGGCCATCGAGCGTCAGCATCCGGAACATCTTGGAGTGGGTGTGGGGTACCAAACTGCTGTTACTGCACCACTTTTCACAGATCAAACAGTTAAAAAAAATGCTTGCGCCACTATTTGTTCAACGTGATGACGGACTGTTCTGTTACTAACATTTTCTGATGTTCAGGAGCACTCCTCGGTAAAAGAAGTCAATAATAGAGGTCTGTTAGCAGTGATGTTGCATACAAAGACAAAGCCACAAGTGAAAGATGGAAGATGCAACACTCACGGTCCTGGTGTGGAGGGTTTCAGTGGAGGAGACGGAGAGGGAAGGACAGGGGGAGCGGAAGGGGTGGCAGCCGAATGCTCTGCAGGTCGAGCTGCTGCCTCTGGAGGGGGAATCTCAACCTGCTTCCAGTCCTGCCCTTCCTCCACCATGAGGGCAATGAGAGTTCCCAAGCGCACACCACGGCTACCCTCCTCCATCTGTACAGAGGGTAAGAAAGGCACTTAAACAGCAAGGAGAGAACAGCAAAACCAATGAAGTCACCTCTTAAATGCAACCAAGACTCACTCAGTTGGGTGTCATGTCATTTTAAAAAGGCATAGCTTGATAGATTTTATATTTTCCATTTCTCTTTTTCTCGCTCGTATTTTTCTCTCAGCGTAAATGTAACACATCTGCTGCTGCTTTCCCTCTCCATATTCTACTTGCTATTCTTAGAAAATATGGGAATAAACTATTTCACTGGAGCTTTTCAGCCAAAAGCCTCCAGAATATGAACTCTCATTTTGAAGTGGATCTGGTTACGGTAAAATCTTTGAAACAACAAACTGAGCAGGATCGGATGCAGCCCATCATTCTCCCCCAGCGTCAACTCTAAAGCCCCTACCCCACAATTCCTGGGTGGTTGCTATGGAAACTACCTCATCCCCACTGTGGCAAAGACAGTGAAGGATGGAGTAAGAATGTGAAAGAATTGAAGCAAGGATAGTGAAAATCAAAACAGAGGTGCAAGCTTGTGGTATCTAACAGACAGACAGACAGAATTTGTTTCACTTCTGCTTTGTTCATGTTAGGAAGAGGGTGTGTTGTTCATACATGGACAATGAATAAACAGACTCATTCCCGATGGTTATTTCCTGGTGCAGATTGAAGGTGATATTTGAAAGGTCTACAAGACAGTGTTGAGGACAGCCATGATGTATGTCTTAGAGACAGTGGCTCTGAGGAAAAGACAGGAGGCGGGGCTATTTTGCTTTTACAAATAAAAGGAAATCACAAGGTTTGAGGTCGTTAAGAAAATAACTATCTACAAGACGTACTAACAAGACAACCTCAACCACCAATAAGTAAAGTAAATAAATTAAGTAAACCTGTTACTTGCAGATTAATTCGCTCATCTAATCTTCTCCCTCAGACGTGTTTACATGTGCTTTTGCTCACTCACCAATATCTTCGCCATGATACCATCTTCATTAGACTCCATGACAACAACCGCCTTGTCTGTCTCTATCTCACAAAGGGCGTCGCCTGTTGCCACCGTCTCACCTGTAAAGAAAAAGAAACATTGCCAGAACTTTCAACAGAATAACATTCACTCGGCAACAGAAGCACCAAATTACAAAAAAAATAATAATAATCGTGATCGGAAACACATCAGCAGCATGTTTAAAAAGAACTGGTCTTTCACAGGGGCTATTCACACATTGAGAAGAAATTAGCTGCCAGAAAACAAAACCAAGAGGGAAGAATTCCACGGAAAGGACATAAAGGTGATGCAGAAATCTATCCATAGGTTTTTGGGTTGCAACTCAAATGAAGACTCTAATCAATGTTTCATGGGAAAGAATGTGAGAAACAGAAACAGTGTGTTTGACAGAGGGAGAGGTCTTTCCCTATCCTTGCAATCTCAGTGGGTTCCCACAGGTACACCACCACAGGAGAGGCCTAGAATATATCAGCATCTAATTAGCAGTGGAGGAACACAAGATTTAGAAACCCCTTGGTTGGTTCTCTCATGCTCAGATATTAATTTTGTGCTACACCTCTTGTGCCATAACTCAGAGAGAAATGAGCCTATTCCTCCTTGACAAAAAAGTAAAGTGATGTTGGCAAGTAAACAATCCATTCGTAGAGGAAATGCATGTTAGACAATAATAAGGAAGTGTGGTATAAAGAGGGTCAAGGGTAATCCAGAACTGACAACTGGTCACATCTCCATCTTCTTGGCAAAAAATAATACAAATCTGTAATGCTGTGCATCGCCTCCATAAGTAGCAAAACATAGTAAAATTACTGACAGTACAAGGGACGACAGCAGGCAACATCTAAATTAACTAGTTAGTGAGCTGTTTAAGGTAGAAAGATCTGATGAAAATGAAAATGGCTGTCAGGAGGGCTGAAAGAGCATAGAGTATTGATATCGGAAGCCCCCGGGAGTGAGCAGTAGTGGAGTCAAGATTGGATTTGTAGGAAGCCTTAACACCACATGACCCCAGGGATTCGGTGTGATGTGCAATATTAAAGATTAAACAGGCAACCCTGAGTTTTTTTACCCCCACACTTTTGGAAGGACATTTGACACAACCATAAAAATAGCGAGATATACATGTCAGGGTTACGTTAACATGCATAAGAAACCCTGTACGTTCGTGCAGAATATATAGTGAATTTTCCAATTCAACGGAAATGATTGCTTTCTTTTAAATTAGCATCCGGAAGAAGAAAAACAAGTCGAAAATAGGTGGTTTTCCATACATAAAAAACACTAAACATTCCAAACGCAGGTGTAAAGCAGCAACCTGGATGCTGTATTTTTCCACTGGGAACTTTTCTTCCCCCTTCTCGCTTACGTACACACATTGGTTTATATATATATAAACCAATCTCCCCAAGTCAAACAAGCACATGGTAACACTAGCCAGCAGCCAATCAGAACTTTGCACACTGCCTACTGATAAATGACAGTATGACTGAGGCACCTGCCTGAACAGAGTCACTGCCCAGTTTCCATGCACCAATTAGTTCCCGAAGGTGGTCCAGTGCTCAATCTTTCCCTTGCAAGACAATGTCATCTAGAAAATGGGTCCATTATTGTGGAATAAAGGTGTGTCATTTGATCTGATGAGCACAAAATGCAGAGAATGTGACTCCGAGAATAACATAAACCATCTAAAAGCAGGCTAGTGAATGTGACTCCGAGAATAACATAAACCATCTAAAAGCAGGCTAGTGAATGTGACTCCGAGAATAACATAAACCATCTAAAAGCAGGCTAGTGAATGTGACTCAGAGAGAGGGAGAGGAGTGTTAATGAAGGCGGGCAAATGAAGTCCTGTGTCACATGATTCCATTACCTTCTTTCTTCAGCCATCTGACGAGGTTTCCCTCCTCCATGGTCGGGGATAGAGCCGGCATTTGCACTTTGAGTGGGCTGACACCTACAGGACAGAAATAAAAATACAGTTTAAGGGTGGCATCTGGCTTCGGAATTAAAACAGAAACCTTGCACAGAAATCATCTTCAGAGCCTTCTTACAGGTAAACATCAGCTAAACTACATGAATGTCTGAAGCAGCAGGTCCAAGAATAACCATGTTTGATCCCAACGAGGCCTCAGGAAGAGCAGCAGTGACAATGAATGCCACTATGACAGCAAAAGGAAGGCGGGTCCCTCCTTTGACATGGGCTGACACTACAACAGTGGCTTAAGAACATATTGTACTCTCACAGGCCTTGGACCTTCCACTGTTACCAGGTTGCAGTCACGCAGAAGGCCAGATCACTGCAATCACTACAGGTTTAGTAGAGGAAGACATCAATCCAAGTTGCAGGTGCATCACTGCTCTGCAACTAGCCTGCAGTGCTGCAGACAGACGCTTCATGCACCGAGTGTCGAGCTCACACACACAGAGCTGACACTCGTTAGCTTTGCCAAAGAGGTTAAGGTTTACAGGTGTTGTGAAGTGGATCCAAATAATATTATTTTTTATTCCTTCTTTAACATGGCAATACGATGTTTTCTAACCACTTCCATCTTTTACACATAACCGCTCTAATGGATTAGGATGAAGCCTGCATGATCTTGAAACTGAGTCCTGAAGAGAGATAAATAAAGTGAAAGCCTTTTGACTCCCATCTCCATTCTGAACACTTTTTTACTGGATGTGATGAGCAGAACCATCCTGACTGTTAGTGTGTCACATGCTACCAGTATATTCCAGCTATCATGGGTCAAAGTGGGGGAAAGACTTTGCGTTTTACATACACATTAAAATATCCGAAATTTGGAAGAGACTTCGCGAAATGGCTTTTATTTGTACCAGTCTCTGCTTTCCTGTGCAATGACAATTCGAACACTCCACACTTTCCAGAATTGATATTTGTATTTTAGGTAATATTAAAATATCGAAATTAGCAAACCAGTCGAGAAAATGACATAGGGTGAGTAAATGCAGAAGCTACTTATAGAACATGTCGGCGGCTGCACAAGGATCGGAGGACAGTAACCATCTTTAAATTAACTCACCCAGGAAACATGGTGACGGAAAGAAGTGTCTGGCATGCTTCTGCCATGGGTGTGGCGTCCACAAACATGTTTTACAATTAGATAATCTAAATCCTAGTAGAATACCCTCACGACCCAGACGTAAGGAGGCAGCCATGTTGTCGTCCTCCGTCGTTACAAGCTGTCCATTCTGATGCCTGTCGATAAAACATCTGTAAAGCTCAATTTTAAAATTAGGGTGAAAATTGTTGGCAGTTTCTAGTCATTGAACGTATGAACATGTCGGATAAATCTGATCGACGATCGGGATTATCATATACTTTGCATTAGTGATTAAGGCTTTATTCAGGCTTAAACGAGCAGGCTCAAGAGAAATAACCTTTTTTTTTGGTCCTTCGAACGTCAAGTAACGTCACTGCCCTCTGCTGGAAGGAATGCACGTAGCTCCTCTATTATTTATTATTGTGTACCATGTTTTTAATCTGTGGAAGAAAGAATACGTTTGATAATGTGATATGATAAGGCTTTATATTAGTATGTGTCATTTGTATATATATATAATGTTGGCATCTTGTTTGATGGATCTGATCGTGTGCTGTTTTTCTTATACATCATGCATCCCCTTGGACCAAGTAAAGTCTTTGTCTGTCTCCAGAATCTTACCGATGAGGTGGGCCTCCAGTGCTGGGTATTTGGCTGCTTCTTGATCATTGATTTCCTCATCCATAGTATGGTATCCATAAGGTATTGAAAAGGAGTTAAGTGAGCGTATGTGTGTGTGTGTATGTCTTACGACAGTGTGTATCAAGGAAATAAATGCGTGATTTTCCGGTCAAGGCTGCATGAGGAAATCATTAATAGCTATTCTAAAAATAGATAGGACCAGGAACATGATTTCATTTTAATAAAGGCCTGTACATTCACAAATACTTCTTCATGTTTTTGTCTCATCAAAAATATATCAACAACAACTCAGCTGTGATTTATAATTCACTATCAATGCCACCACAGGAATCTCAGATGGGTTTTTTGGGATCTTGCAAATAGAAGAAGACGTTTTACCTGTAAATGTTTCCGATATATGCTTAGTTTATCTTTTATGAGTTCTTCTAACTGGCCAAGAACTCCCGTGTACCCGTCTCCCCACGCCATAAAAAAAAAAGAGTGAAGCTGAATGCGTGATTCGGTTCTAATATGTCGAACTCACAGTTTTGGTTGAATGCCTCATAGCTTCATTTGACTGTGAAGAGAAAGCGATAAGGGGGCCTGATAAGCTGACGCTGCGTATCTGCTGAGAGCACACAATAGCCCCACTGAGCAGACACGGCACACAGACACGAAATCCCAGCTGGGAGTCATTGTGCCCATGCTCAGGCTATCTTTCATCACTTCCCTTTTCTTACTCTAACATCTATCTGATTGAATAAATGCACCCCCTTTTTTACACAATAAAATAGCTCTTGTGTGGCTCATTCAAATCAGAAATATAATAATAATAATATTCTGACAATAAGAGATAAAGCCACTTATGCAAAGGCATCCATTGTTTTACCTGTGCAGCACGGTGTAACACGGTGGAGGAAGTGAAAAAAGTTTACCTGTTCATGCATGTTCTCATCTTTCTCAACAGTTGTCTTCTACACCATTCTCACCATAGTAGACGCAACAAACATGCAGCTGGAGCTAGATTCATGGATTAAATCTATTCTTTACAAAAACATTTTTTATCCCATTCTTAGTTTTGTTACAACCGGTTTGGGTTCATTTTTCCACTGTGCCATCAGTTCCAGTTGCTGGGGCAACCAAGTACTTGTTATGCTGGTTTAACGGTACTTTCCCTAAGAACAATACGACAATGCAACTCCAAATTCTCTAACTTAAATTTGTTCTTGACAATTACTGAAGACAAGCTAAGATAAGTCACACACACACAAGCAGGAAATGTACACCCACTTTAGATCTATGAATTGCTTATTTACCTTGACATTGATCACATTCCAATGTCTCAGCTAACAGTACAGTATTCAGAAATGAGACTCCGATGAAACATTTATGCCCCCCTGTGCAACAATTCCTCATTGATTCATTCATAAAGCAAAATAACATTTTACAGAAACAGTTAATGATACATAAATCCACAATCATTTGCCTCGTTTTGTGGCTATTTTGCAGTTTATTCTGTGCTTTACGTCCATCAAACACATTTCAAAGAAATTGCGACTTTATATGATAACTGCTTGATTGACTTGCTAGCAGAACATAGCTGTCACAGCGATTTTGATTTGACAGGCCACTGCTGTAGACACATTACAAAGTGTGATTGCTCAATGTAAATAATGCGGCAGCATCTAACAATGGAACTTGAAGGCACTTCAATCTGAAATGCATTGTTTGCTTTTTGTCAAGTGACGTAACAATATTGCAATCAGAAACTGCTCATCTCACGGCACATTGCTCTTCAAAAACAAGCTTATCGCAGATTCAGTGGGAAAAAAAAAATCTTTAAACTGTAAGTTACTTTCTGTGATTAGGCCCGATAGACCTCTGGCCAAAGAGTGATGCAATTTGGCATTGTAGCTTGAAAAATGATTATATATTTGTCATATTGTACCTAATTTCTATTAAAAGTATCAAGATGTAAACAACGACACCCAAATTATGCAAAAGCACTTCTGAAAAAGTGAGTTTCATATAATAAAACACTCTCCCTTTATTTTTGTATTAAACATCAACAAAAAATGACAAACGTCCTCTATGGCTCAATGAATGTGAATTAGATATAGCAGGTTTACAGTTGATCACTTTAGCTACTATTTCAATAAAAAATGAAAATAAGATGGTTAAATGTAAACTGTACAAAAAACAAACAAACTTAAAAATGGCCAGAAACAGTGAAAGCAAAAACAAAAATCACATTTTCATACAATGTCAAGCAAAAATAATAAATAAATAAATTGTCACTTCTCTGACTCCCTCCATCCTCTTGCATTCCTTCCAAACTTGTAAACGAGTCTGCGGCCATCTACTCGTTCGAGGATTTCCCTTTTGTAGTAGTATCTGTAACAGAGGACAGTGGAACGACAGTGTACTTTAAAAACGTAGGACCTTCTGATCTAATAAATATGATCTAAGTCAGAAAAACTGCACATTTAAAAGCATTCTTTGAATATTTTAAATCTGGTGATTAGATACCACTAATGTGTACACTTTAAATGTATCAAGCCAACATCGGCCTTCTGATCTAATCTAAGCGGACCCCACATAGTGCACTGCTCTAGATAGATAGATACTTTATAAATCCCAAGAAAAATTCCAAATCTTCAGCAGATTATACATTTCACACTGAATATTTCTGTGTGACATTTCACTGTTGCAGTACATATTCACAGGTAAAATTATCCCTAAGAAATGCTCTGCCCCAATGTTATAATGGTCTATTCTTGCATTCTACATTCTAGCATGTAGCTATTTTTATAAGCTATTTTTGTAACACTGGTTTTTGCAGGGTCTGACAAGCACCTACAGGTGTCATTCGCGTCATTGTCTTTCTCTCTGTGTGTGTGGTGCTGGTGGTGGTGGTGGTGGTGGTGGGGGGTTTCGGGAAACAGCGGATTCTGATTATAGGCTATAATGTAATTTATTCATCCATGACACGGAGGAGAGACATATATAAAGATGTAACCTGGTATGAGCAACCCGACAGCATCCAGAGCAAAATCCTCACAAGAATATAAAGATGATGGCAACTTTTAGTGGGCCACAAGGAATGACTGATATGCGGACACTTCATCAACACACATTCATTTTCGATATGGAATGTAATTGTGGAAATGCTCCTACATATAGGGGTTGCACTCGCACAACTGCGTATCGTAAGAGTGGCCTATTGGCAATGGAGAATGTATTCCACCTCAGGATGTTCAATCAGTGCTTTCATCAACTGGGCGACCTTTGTTAATTTGTTTTAGTAAAGTGACAAGCCCAATTTTCATTGCAGTCTGTTGCATTGGATTGGAAAAATATATTTTCTTTCAAAATAGTTTTTAAAGTCCCTCTAAGTTCTTTATCATGCACTCAAAAGAAAGGAAAATAAGTTTGCTTGGTAGGCATTCCTGCGCTTTTGTTATTAAAAATGGAACACCAATCTGCAGCTTGATAGCATCAAGCTGCAAATCCTTCTGCTGTAACACAATGAAACAAAGAAAAGCAGCTTTGCAGCCAGAATGAGAACACCAGGCACATTGCTCAGTTTTCAGTGTTTTGCACGACAATGACATTAAGCTCATTAGATGCGTTCATTGGAATGAAACGCCCTAACTATTAAAGGAGATGGAAGATTTTCAGAGGAAATGACCACTTCAGTAAAGTAAAACAAAAAAACAAACATTTAACAGTTCAAAAAGTCAATTCTCAGTAATCATCAGCAAGAAATGTTAAGCGTGCACTTTAAAGGGTTGCGTTGATTTTTAAACCTTAATGATAACCTATAACCTATAATTATCTCAAGTTGTTTCAATATGTGTTTTATAGTCCTTTAAACATTTTCATTCCGGGAGCAAGTGCAGTTAGCTGCTTAAGTAAATTAGATTCGGAACAAAAATGCAATGTGAAATTCTTCCTCCCAGATTCTAGAAGCTACAGAATGTGCAGTAATGTGTTTTTTTCTTCCTGCAAACAAGTTTTACTCCCCATGAAGGAAAGCTTTTATATGACAATTGTATTTATCGATGTGTAGGATAGTGTACAAGTGTACCTCATTGCTCGACTTAGTTTTTCGTAGGTCATGCTACTGTTGTTCTTCTTCTTGCCCCATAACTGTGCCACTGCCTCTGACTTTAAGAATCGGAACACTCCCTCTGTCCTGTCCTCCCATTTGATCAGTCCCGGGTTTCTTTCAGGGTTCAGCAGAATGTCTCTGATGAACTCCCACAAGTGGGTTCCCCTTGGGTCTATGGAGAGAGGAAATTTAATAGGAATTAAAACATCAAACATCTAAAGAAAAACATCAACATTTATGTATATATTTCTTACTGTGTCGTTTGACCTGATCAGGACAGCTGGAAGGAGTTTTGATATCTGACAAAAAAGGAATCAAATGATTGATAAACTGTTTTATCTGCACTATATTATGTTGTATGAATTTGGGAAATACTCACCAGGGCTTGAAGGGGTTGGAGAAGCAATAGGTGTGGGGGGGTGAATCGGGGAGTTGTATATTTCTAAATGAACAGAAGCACAGTTGGTATTTCCATGTTTTGTGTGTGTGTTCCTATTTCATTTTTGACTGAAGCATGAGAATGAGTTAAAACAGGGTGACAGATTTGCATTACCTCCGGGTGGATAGCTGACATCTGTGAATGGACAGAAGTCTACTGTAACGTAAAAACACAAAGGAACAGAAAACACGATTCCTCTGTAAGGATTCATTGGATTTATCCAAGCAAACAGACAAAGTTTTTTTTCTTTCTCAAATCCTAATTTGTTTACTTACATTCTGGTTTGAGTTCCAGTTGCCCTATTTCTACGTGATGCTGTCCTGTGTGGGTGTGAAATGAAGGAAGGAAGTAGTTGTCAGCATGCAGCAGATTATTCACTTGTCAGTTGTTTGATGATTTGCTTTCATATTCAAAATGAGAATTTTTGTCAACTCTTATTTGAAGTTTTGAAAGCTTCTTTACACTTTCATTCAAATTTAGCATGAAATCTGAATACTATTGTGCTTCTTTAACATTATACGTGGCATGCTGCAATGCAACCAGGGTGAAATGTCAGATTTATTGTATTTTGGAGGAATGGCACTATATGAAAGAAATAATAGTGACCAAAAGAAAAAAAAAAATAGAATACATTGATGCAAGTATCTGCTTATACATTTCTAGTAATAAAGTGTAATTCAGTAAAACAGTACTTTGCAGATGACGCTGCTGCTGTTTAATTACCGGTACTGTAAAATTGCAGCAAAATGTTTTAAGGGACCTACATTTCATGTCACACTGTGTGCATCACTTGGTTCAAATTTCAAATACAATTCTTTTCATTACTTTATGCTATCTGGGTACTGTTTAAAAATACAAAAAATACTTTAGGCACTTGTTTTCAGTGCAAATCGAGCCAACACATTTACTATTTTCATAATATAAGGATGGATCGGGGGAACAAGTACCTACTTTGTCTTTGATTTTTCAACAGGAAGGAACATAGAAAAATCTAATCAAATTGTTACAGATTATTACTCTTACAACCTCACCTTTATGCAGCAATTACACATACTTATTATAGTTTCACAATATCAATTGATGCATATGAAAAGGCAACAGCGTGGTTTAATAAAATGTGGTTTGGGAACAATGGCAGCATTGTGTTCTGGTTGGCCTGAGCTCGTCTCAGAGTGGTTAAACCTGTTGCGCCTGTTCACGTGTATTGAACTGTCAGTGACATCCTCTCACACAAAATTATTTCACTGTTTTGATTTCCGTGAAGCCACGTTGTTTATGCGGCCAAAAGATGAAACTTCAGGCCTGTATGCTCCATCTAAACCTTCAAACCCAAATTAAAGATAGTGGACGAGCCAATTCTTAGCTTGTTTCTCCACTTCACAGCACCTCTGTCCTTTGTTTGCCCTCAGCCATGAAAGAGGCACTGTCCTGGTACAGCTTGAGGTGTGACCCCTTTTCTGTGATTTAAACTCAACACAAATTGCCCAGCTTCTGTTAAATTGGGACCAGTAATTGTATTTTTGGCCCCTTTAGCCCACCTCTCAGACTTTCAGGTACTCCGGACCACTTGAGATCCGTGATGCTGTGGAACAGAAGGGGTCCCACACTGCCTGCAGCACGGACAAAGTCCTGGTAGCTCATGCTGCAGAGTTGGTGGCCGTCCATATCAAAGTTTTGGAAGGGAATGTTGGAGGTATCAATCTGATGCATGTCCATAACCTGCTGCAGCCACTCCCACACCTGATATTTAGTCCAGAACTGAGGCTGGGAGTCACAAGGCCACAGTCGACTTGTGTAACTGGACATCACCATCGGACCTGCATAAACATCAGCATTTGTATAAGAAATCATTGTAAAAAAAAAAAAGTATTTTTCTAAATCATTGTCATAAATTATTGCCTCATCAAATATAAATTAATCTGCTGAATAAATCTATCAGTAATTAATCTGAGAGTTGTTGAGGTCCTTCTCAGTCAAGAATCCCTAATCCATTCCTTGTTTCACAGTTCCGGGATCACCAGATGAGCAATAAATCATTAGGTAACTGCTAAATACATTTCATTTCATAACCATTGAGAGAACTGGCATGTTTAATAGTGCGTAAATAGAATGCTTCAGCAAAATAAACTGCTATAATTCAGCAGGAACAAAAATAATGTTGTTCAGCAATTTAATCAACGTATTTGTGTCAATTGTGAGTGCATGACTAAAACCTGACACAGGTGTCAATTAGAGTGTGTCAGCAATGATCATGACTCTCACCTTCAGGGTAGGAGGTAGCAGGGCCCCAGCAATTGGTCAGCTGACTGTCCAGGATGGTGGATGGAGTTGAGCTCATATTGCAGCTCTACTCTGATTTAGCATGGCCCAGGGACTGAGGCAGGAGAGGAGCAGTTTATGTGGTTAGATCTATACATGAACAAGGAAAAACAACGAATTAAATATTATAGTAATCTGTATATTTATATATATATTAACATTTTAATTAAAATGTTATATTTTTGTTAAATACAGATTTTTTTTGCATCAAAAATGCAGATGCAATATAGTCTGCTTCCCTATCAGGTTTTCCGGAGATAGAAAAATAAGCTAAAACTTGTGATGTCGGCGTCTCAAACCCATGAATGGCCAAGTGAATCAAATAATAAATAAAGAGTTAATTAAAGTCATGGAATCAGACCAACATTTTAATTCAATGTAGAGGTTGATATTTATAGGAAAGCAATTCCACATATACAGTACTGTCCTTGTCTTTCTTACAGTTTTGCTTACTGCTGGTGGAGTTAACACTTCATGCACTGGATCCAGGAAATGTCTGTGTATTTGTATTCCTGAACAATTCTATCTCATTGCACAACCATGTTGACTGTTGATATCAGTGCCATATTATATGGGAAGATTTTCAACCAGCATCGATGTGACCATTTCATGGTATGCAAATGACAATGTTTACCTTCATGCCACATTGCCCGTATACCCAGGCCTCCCTGTTTATTTGCTGGCCTTTTGCCTGGTGCTGTTGATTGAATCAACAATTTTACTTGTGCATCTTTTTTTTTTTTTCAGTGTTCCTACACGTTTCCTTCTGCTTGCACCATCTTCACGTTATCAAATGATTCAAATGCCATAATTAACGGGACATAAGATGCTGCTACTCTTTGAGTATACTTATACTTATGGTACGTTGATTTTATGTGATTTGTTTATTTCATTGTCTTCAATGTAGACTGCGTCCTTCTCAGACTTAACGTTTCACTTGGAGGCTATGACCCGTTGGTATGACGTCACTAAGGCCCCATCAGCCACATCTGTATTTATACAGATGGAAATTTGGAACTACAGCTGTTTAACGTTAGATACCATCTTCAGCTTTTGATCACGGAAATATAATGAAGAAGAAGGTCAATTATATATTATGAACACTAGGCAGTGATATAAGAGACCGCAGGCAACACTGCACACATGTGCCACCTGCTGGTCGTTGCTGGACACTTCAACTAAATCAAATCCCCTGTCCACCCAACACTTTACTACTGTATTGCCGATGCTTTGATGCTGCAGGAGTGCCAGCAAATAAAAGTTGTCACGTCCTTGCATACAAAATTAAATAAAGGCAGGCTGTAAACTTTATTACAAGTATTCCAATTTCAA
This sequence comes from Brachionichthys hirsutus, assembly GCF_040956055.1. Lineage (NCBI taxonomy): Eukaryota > Metazoa > Chordata > Actinopteri > Lophiiformes > Brachionichthyidae > Brachionichthys > Brachionichthys hirsutus. The sequence continues at coordinate 589,622 of NW_027180323.1, read as the reverse complement.
TCTTGTCTAGACTGGACCGTAAATAGTTCCACTGTTTTGTCTACAGAGGTGGTGAAAGGTTATGCAGACATAATAACTGAGCTATATCTCACTTTTCACTGCTCTTAGCCAGTATTTTGTATAATCCTATGTGAGTTACATTATAATTGATTCTCAATGAGACATACAAAAAGAACGATTGCTGCTTATTAATTTTATATCGCTATCATTTATATATACAGTACATTACAGTATGTTCTTGCTTTCTAAATATAATTTGATTTGTACTAAAAAGCACTTTAAACTTAATTTTAATTCATTATTGAACATACTAATTGCAAACAAAGGTGAGTTTTTTGTTGTATGTGAAATCAATGTGAATAGAAACACCTGCTTCAGACGGCTACACAATCTTTGGTTAGTGACACGGACTTCACTTGCTCCCCTGAATATATTGGCCATGCCTTTAAGGCAGGTAATTAATATGCCAAACTCTTATACACAGTACACACAGTAAGTACCATGCCACAAACAAACTACAACTGTGGCAAAACGCTCAACCAAAGTTTTTCATCTACTGTGATGTGCATTAACAATTGCTGATGCCTATTACTGCCACGTAGAAACCTGTTACAATTTCAGCTTTGGCATCATTCAATAATCGAAGCTTGTTGCAGCAACGTAGGTATAAGTATGCGTGTGCGATAGTAGACAGAGTGTTTCCATTATAATACATTCAGTCGTTTTTATAACTCGCAGGTTATTACTCAGAATCAGTCTAGAATCCTACCAGATCAGTGGCTTAAGGTTCAGTCAGGCTTGATAGACGTCTCGCAGATCTACTGAAAGCACGGTGATTTAGTGTCTGGAGATCCGAAGCAGAATAGATGAGACCTTTGGCTTCACATACCTGTAAACGAACAGGAGAAGGAATCATGCAGACACACTTTCTCTTAGCTCACTATAATGGCTCTGTTTATCCATTCTAACTTCCTTTATCTGTTCCAATTGGTTACCTTTCCGGGATCATGCCAGGCTGGCATTTGCATATCCCACGCCCACACGCCCACACGCCAACAACACCTAATATAACTTTTATATTCTTCCTTGGCACTCTTCCATGTCACTTGCTTTCCCAAGCACACTCTCACTCAAGCAAGATGACAAGCAAGTGTGTGCCAGCAAATTCACAGGCATGAATTCAGACACACTCCAAGCCCTTAGAAGGAATGTGAAATTGGTTTGTCATTGCTAACGTAGAACTTGCTTGAGGTGGAGTTCAAGCTCTAGAAAACAAAAAAAATAATCGCCCAGTGTTATGTTGAGCAACAATTATTGTCTTCATTTCAAAATGATAAGGAAACTGCTGACAGTTTAGGTACGAGACCCTGAGATAAATCGTTTTATTATTTTTGAAAGTTCATGAAAGATAAATGCCAGTATGCTTGAAAGGATTGTTAAATACATTCGCCAGGTTTAGCCATTTAGAAATGTCTCAAATTATGTTTAACAGCATATTTAAGCTTTGGACGAACTAAACCCACACTTTGTGTTTGAGGGAGGAACGTTGCCCAGGTGCAGAATGGCTGGGCCAACTGGTGTAACACTGGTGTCCAGGTGCAGAATCGCTGATATGAGCTCTCCTGCATCGCCAACAAATCCCAATCAGCGCCATGCAACAATGGCTGGAGTGGAGAATCAAAAGCAGTGCTACCATGTATGAATTCTGCCATTGTTCGTATATAACTTATTTAACTATATTAACTACTCAACCTTTCCAAAGTACAGTAAAAGAGGACTTGATATATTACATTGCACCAACTCCATGCCAAAGCTATGACACCAAAAATAAAGTCTTGCCTTGACGAATTAGAATAAGAAGAAAACGGATCTTTGATTGTCACTGCACTGCAGAACATAGTACACACAACAAAATGTCATTTGGGGCAAATGATGAATTTTGAGTTGACATTTTTAAAATTCCTTAGAACACGTTTGTCCGGTTCTGTTGCTGTTCTTCCGTTGACATTAACCAAATGCAGGGTACAGCCTTTCCAAACTAAAATTGCAGGCATTGAAGAAACATGCATAAATACTGTAAATGTGTCTGAAAAGCATTTCTGCAGATCTTAGAATCCATTTATATCCACAGTTGCCCTATTTTGTCAAGGATCAGATGGAGCTCAGACATTCTATTTTTAGTTAACGCCTATTAGGGTGTGGGCAAAATCTAACAGCTTTGATCTGAGATCTCAATCTGATCTGTAGCCTTGTAGCATTCCTATATCTCTTGGGACCAGAGAGTGTCCCGTTGATGACTGAAGTGACTTTGAGCAGAGAGGAACTGTATAATAGGCTGGAGCAGAGAGACGTGTGTCAGTTTTTTTCAGATGTAGTGTAGAGGGTACCAGGAACTCATGCTGAACAAATACACTTAATTAAGTTATTCATATATATATAGTATTATATTGATACTTCATGCCTTGTAATTCGCTAACTCTTAATTGGAGTTGAATCGTCTCAAGAGGCTGGCCTACTGTCTAATGGCCTTCTCTGCTTACTCATTGCGTGCATGTGTGTGTGTGTGTGTTTGTTTGTGTGTGTCTGATTTGGATTCCTGCCCACAGCTCAGGCTCAGCGGCAATGAGGGAAATCAGGGAATATCCCTGAGAGTTCCCCTCATCTTCCCTTGCTTGTGAATCCTGCCAATCTTTCTCCAAACTTCCTGAAATGATCTGATTCAGTTCTACCTACAGATGTTACACAAAGTGCAGCTGATTTTTCCTCTCTTCGTTTTAAAGGGTGAATTTGCCTCAAGAACTCAGTTGTGTTTGGTGCCAACCAATCGCTCGTGCATTGACCAGATTTATTGCAGTAAGATTAATAAACCCATCCATGAGTGACCTGAATTCACATTAAATCCCACTGTGCTTAATAGCTTAATCATATGTTTATTTATTATTTTTATTTTTTGCTGCATTACAGCAAGAGTAATATCTGGCATTTAATTTCATGGATCTCCGTCCTGCTTTTTATGGTTGAGGCAGGTCAAACTCATGACTTGCTTAGTAGTAGTGTAAAATATTCAAGCTTTATTTGAGGATGTGGTCAAAAGTTTCCATTTGACAGGAAAAACCCTCCTCCTGTCTTTTTTGACAGGAAAAAGAAAGGAGGAGGGTGCAGTTTGCATGCTCTGATAAACAGGCGCTTATTAGCATCAGTATGTCTATTAGAGTCCCTCATGCCTCCCCTCTTTTATGAGTCACTTGCCATTCCAGTTGCTGTCTTCTTTAATACTTTTTGATTAGCATATGATCTGAGGGGAAAGATGGGGAAAAACAACTTTATTAGTGTCAGCTATTGGTGCAAATGACAAGTTCACCACCTAAATCATCATTTTACATTACTTCCCTGTCAAAGAGCAGTGGCTGTGTAAATGAGAAGTGCAACAAAAAATACATTATTCAGTCTTCTTCCTTTCATGTTTCATATTTGAACCCCAGCATGTCCACTTGCTTGGAGTCAAGCTGCCTGCCTTGGTCACTCGGCATGGTGAAAACGCTTTCTGCATGTCTCATGAATGATGCATTCAGCTGCAGGGGTGCTAAGAGCAGGGCTTCAATGAGCTTCAAATGCCTCTTCACCTGTACAATGGCCATGAGCTTGATTGCGCTTGATGAGGCCGGCTGTTGGTCTCACCTCTGCCCATAGATGGTACTGTTGTCTCATGTACTGCCGGCGAACTCCGAAAGCAAGGTTGTCTGTAGAGTGAGTGAGTAACACGGACACGCTAAGTGTCAGCTGTAAGTCATGCTTCGTGCAGTCTGAAATGGCTATGGATGGGGCTTTGCAGGTTAGAATAACCTACATGCACTATCTTTACCAACTCTGGAAGGAAATATCACACAGGCTTAGAGAGGATACATGAGATATAGGGACAAAAAGGAAGGTCAGAGCTGTTGACAGTGCATCAGGACTGGGTTTGACAAACTATACTATACAAGCTTGTCTTTAATCTCAGAGTTGGGTCACCAACACAGTTCTGCCAGGGCATCAGCAACTGCTCGTTTCTCAGGTGTTCAAGATTGTGCAGGTATAGAAGTTGCTGCCACAGTCTCCGTTTGAAACGGAGACTGTGGCAGCAACTTCCATGCATCTTTGTGTAGAAAAGTCCAGTAAACCTGTGAGATAATAAAAATAATTCCTTTGCTGAGAATGTTTCCTTGATATTATCGAATAATTCTTGAATGTCATGCTATCACCAGTAGCTGATCGTTTCGGTGTTCATTTTACAGACTTAACTGTTTTTGTTCCTTGCTCTCATTATCATGACATTGCATTCGGCAGCTGTTTCCAGTGAAAAAGGTAGACAGACAAAACATAAAGTTAGCCAGTAAAAAAAACCCAGATGCTTCTCCTTTGCTATGAGATTTACACCCAAGCATCACCAAGAAGTGGGACTGACTTGCAATTTAGCTACGATCTCCAGTATGGAGAACTTGTTTGGAGCAGATTTGGAGAATATTAGTCAACACACACTTCTCTCGTCAGAAAGTCAGTCAGTAAAGCTCTCATTCGACCTGGGGAAGCCAGAAAATTACTCATGGGGACCAAAAACCCGTGGCTGGGATCTATTTATATTGTTTGCCGCTGGACTTGAGCCATTCTTCTTACACCTGGTTAATAACACCTCTGTCGGCTCAGCTCTATTGTGCTCTCAATATTCCGGCAATGGTTTGTGCAGCACTTCTTTCTTCAGGCTTTCTGGATGCACTGGAAGGTATATTACCGTTCACCTGGAGCTCATTTTCATAAGCTTGCATTTTCAAGGCTCCAAAACAGCATTTCTTGTTTAAACCAAAGGGCAGAAAAGCCTGATAAATGATCTCGTCTGAAGGGTCCACCTGGTTTAGACAATGGCTCTGACCCTGTGAAGTCTGGGATAAATTGTGGTCACACAATTACGACCAGCATCTTCTTCTGAAACGAAAGGAATGCTGACATTTACATAAGTTACATTAACAGAACGATTTATTCATCAAAATCAAGCATCCTTTTTTGGACGACTAAAGCTTTAAAAAAATACTATTACTATTACTGTCAGCAGCCAGTAATCTAGTTTCTTAGGTCCGAAGTTCACGACAGGAACTAAGAAAACAAAGCATGAATAGTATGATACATCTGTTTTAATTATGCTAAAGGAATGATCCACATGACAATGCTTTTCTTTTCTTTTTTCTTTTGTCAGTCCACCCACCACATAAACTGAGTCTGAATCTTTACAACCATTCAGTTGCCATTGGATTTGCTTCACAGATTTCTTTTTGGATGGAGGTTGTGTCAGTAAATCTAACTGCTTGGAGTCTCTTTGGTATTAATATTGATTTGGGCTGTGTGCCGTGTTTTTGTGATGCGGCATCCTGCCATAGTGTATTACTCTATGATGGTTTAATCCTGGGAGGATATAGCGCCGAGGGTCTTGGTGTCAAATACATGTTCCATCATTGAAGAAGATCTGTGGTTGTGAAGATTAATTTCCTTTCCATTAATATCTTTCTCAAATAACTTGACCTTTTTTCATAAAGAGTGTGAGATGATATTTTATGGGTTTGAATGTTAAGGCAGTGCATTTCACAGATTTCTTTTTACGTCTGATCCTGTAGATAAATTTATATACCGTATTTATCCCTCATTACGTCCACCGAAGAGGTTACGGAATCGCCGGCATTTGTTTGTCCGTCCGTCTGTATACTTTTCAGGAAATGTAGGGCATGATACCAGGAACAGATGATACAGGATGATCAAGAAGAGTTCCAGGATTATTGATGCATCTGATGTATCTTTGAAGATGACTGAGCTAGAGCCTGTACAAAACTGCCCATTTCTGTATTAGTGTTTGTTTTTAATAATAATGCTAATGATAATTAAAAAAAAAAGTAGCACTCTTCTGCAAAAAACAGAATACTTACAGTGAGTATTTGTTCTTCTGTCATCTGTGTTATAGCAATTTCCAGAAATGTGAAAGGTGGCTGCAGATGGCACCAAATCAGATTTTGCAGACATAACAATAAATCTGTAAATGAACCGATAGTTTGTTTTCCATTCTCCATAAATTTAGTGATGTGCTTCCAATCTCTGCTGCTTCTTGATGTTTCATATCAAAGTCAAGAGTCTATTGATTCAAAGACAAAAAAAAAGAAAATGGAAGTTAGTAACCTTCGCTAAGTGCATACACACACAAAAATAAAACTGAGGCGCTGCAGCACAAGCCACATTTTGCTGACCTACTGTATTTTTCTAAAAGAAGAGCAACCAGTGATGGATGACAGGGAGAGAGAGATGGAGACAGAAAAAGATGAGGTAAATGATAAAAGGAGTTTTGTTCTAGGACATGTGAATAACACGTTTGGTTTCTAAGAGTGATGAACCACAAGCCCTCCTGCCTGACACCACTTTCTCTCTCTCTGTGTGTGTGTGTCTCGATTAGGAATTAATAGGTTTTTGGTGAGAACATTTAAACTGTAGCTAATTTGAAAGCTTCTCTGAACCACTTTGACAGTCTGAAAGTGTCACACTGCCACCCACAGAGTGAAGAAACGAGAGGAAAGAAGGATGATGTGTGAGGCTACACAGAAGGAAATGAACGAGTGAGGGGAAGAGGGTAACAATTAGCATTCCTGAGGTGGCATGTGTAACTAATTATCCGTGAGCACTGTGACAGAGGGGTTGTTGAGTGCAGTGATGGGATCCCCGCTGCTTAATGAACATGTCACCAGCTTTTGTCTGCATGCTGAAGGAAACACTTGATGACCAGTGGGTATCCCGGGAGCCTGTGTGTGTATTTATATATAGTATGCATACAAGAACATTTGCTGTCAGATTGTTGCACAGTATTGTGGTGATAAGTACATTCTCAGTGAGACAACAGTCATTCTCTCTTCCTGACAGCATTCACATTCACCATAATTTAGGTTCTCATTAGCACACTGAAAATATTCCGCTGATGATCAGTATTCTTCATCATTAATATCCTATTTACTTGCCAATCAGCCATGAATGGATGTCTATGACTGTGGATTTTATTTAAAAAGCATACATGAAAACCTTTTTTAAATGAGGGGTGAACATTGGTGAGCTGTTAGACAAGTATGCACCTGGTCTCTTCTCTTACATAGATCAGTAGAATATTAATAATAATAATAATGCATTGATTTTATATAGTGCTTTTCTAGATATGCTAATGAATGCTAATGCTCTCCGTCCATAAGGTGAGCGTTAATGATGAGATGATGGTTGCATCTCAGTGTATTAGCATTCATAAAGGAAATGCCAATACTCCTGGGGAGTTTGTTTGCCTTGGTGGTTTCGGTCCCTTCTTTGATTTTTGTTTCTATTAATTATTATGACGGCATATTGAACAATGTGCCGCAAGGCAATGGCTCCAACGTTATGTTATAAAAGTTGCACCAAGAAATGCTGATCGTCAGCATTCAGGAAGTAAAAAAATAAATTAAAAAAATCCCCTTTTAAAGTATACAGTGTACACACACTCCTCAAATAAATTTAAATCACCATAATCACTTTCTCGAGACAACAGTGAGAAGACAAAGATTAATGGTGCAAAAGAGCTGTGGGGGGGGGGGGGGGGTCTGCACCATATTGGCCATATTATTCACTTCCTTTCGTCCCCCATTGTTTCCTAACAGCTGAGAAGTCTGAGATACATTATTGGAGCTAATCAGAGTCGAATGAGGAAAGCGCTGAGGTGAAACAGCAGAGATTACCTCCCACCTCAGCCTGTGTGTTCTCAGTGCCCTCATTCACTGAGCCTCTGTTCACATGTTCTCTGATAGAGGTGGAGGGATAAAGGCGAACAGGGGCGATGGAGGCGGGGGTGCTGATGAGGTATATTGAGAAATGTCTATTGCACCCCTAAGTCAATAAGGTGATGGAATTATTCTCTCATACAATGAAGTCAAAATGAAAAGAGATGAAAGTTACAATAGAGGGTGATTAAGGCTTGATGATTTTTTTTTTTGGGGGGGGGGGGGGATTTGCAGATGATAGAACTTCTAGCCAGCATGCCAGCGAGTTGAAATAATACAATTGAGCCACTCATCTCGGTCAAAATAGGCTTGCACAATCAAAGTAGAACATTGTAGAACAGCTTCAGTCTTCAATTATGCTTCATCGTGTGGTTTGTTGTCTGTTCAGTGATCAAATTGGATTGCAGCCTTCCCTTCTCTCAGCTGGGGGGAGTGTATGTCCAGACTAATACAGGCATGAGAGGTGAGAAATTAATGGGCCTGCACATATGGGCAATTCCCTAAATTGGGTGTTAGGGATATTTAAGGGAAGGGGGGTGGATGATCTGGCTAAAAAATATTACATTATGATCTATTTAATCCCAATCAAGTTCCAAGGGATACATTCTGATCTTCTTTGTCAGTTTTGACAAACTCTGCTCATCTTCAGACAGACTTAAATTGGCCTAAATTAAATTTTCAAACTGAACATAACATTTGAGATCTCACTCTTGCAGACAAAATTCTATATTAGTGTCAACATTTTGTCGACTTGCCAAAAGTCTTAGCCACGTTAATTACGCCACTGTTAATAAAGGGTCTGCTGCTGATTAGAGGGTTGATCCTGAGATCACTGGTTTCACACAGAAGTCAACTATGGAACACCCTTTTGTGTGGCAACATTCAGGTATAGCCACACCCACATCTATCTATTTAGAGCACTGCAGCTCTGTGGACTGCACACACACATGCAGATCGTGCTTCTTGTGATCTGGAACACAGTTTGGAAGCACTTGACTATGATGAATACCAGCAAATTCTGCAGAGAAGACAGCTCTAGGAAATATCGCCCTGCTGCATGCCGTCGGCTTGTTTTGGATACCTGCGGACAGGAAAAAGAACCTCCGGCTAAACCTGTGTTTGTGCTGGATGAAGAGGTTAGCAGCCTTAGAGAAAGAGATAATGCATGTGAAACAGTGCACTGTATGGCATGTGGTCTATCAGCATATGTTATGTGGCTGTTTAACTCCAACTGATCATTGATTACAGCAGCAGTGCTTTGCTCTCTAATGTTTTTTATAATTTCCCAAATTTCCTTTGGGGTCAATAATGTATTTCTCTAAAACTATGAACAGGAGAATTGGAAAAAGAGAGATGTCCAGCAGAAAGAGGAATGGCAACATAAATTTAAAGAGGAGGTTGGCGTGCACCTGCAGGCGTGCTGGCCTGCCACCAGTACACCAAAAAGAGCGCCACCACCAATGCTCACTTCGACACCCATAGCATCATCCTTTCTCTCCCCGCATGTCCCTGCTGGTAGCATGTTTTCCAAAATGTACCAACAGCATCCAGACATTGTCCTTAGAGACCTGAGGCCAGATGACTACGAAGTAATTCACCAGTTGAGCCACGGGCGTGTAGACCGGTACGGCTGCTTGTTGTTCAGATTAGTCACCACAGAGGAGGATTACCGCGCTTGGTGTGACAGCACCAACTGGCATGGATCGAGAGGGAAGTGGGAGCTTCCCCGAAATCTAAAGGAGTTTCTTGCTGCCACACTGCAGCAAAGGTTCCACAATATCACGGTGAGAGAAGAGAGGACATTTGTGAGAAGGATCAATCAGGTTCTGAGAATACCACGTCAGTCTGCTCGGGCGAGGCATAAAGACTTGTAATAAATTCATTGTTTGCAAAGCATCTTTCTTCTGACGTTTTTTATTTCTTTTTTTCATTATGAATTTCAGTTTCGCAAATGTTGATTTTTTTTTTTTAAATAATAAAAAAAAAACCTGACAAACATAGATGTCTAGCTACACTGACGTTGTCAATATAATGGAGTTAAAGTAATTAAAAAATATATAACAGAATATAAGAACAAAATAAAATGAATAAAAAAAAAATCACTCCTATAACTTCAACAGCACATGCAAAATTACAACTCGAATTGTAAATCTTAACATTTACATTAGTGAATGTGTTGATTTTGTAAAATGAAATCAAAGCTTTAACTTATTGTTTCATTTGGCTGCTAAACACCACATTGTTCATGGCCAATAATGACAATGGCCCCTTGATTAATTGCTCATTACTTAACTGCCCCTTCCACTATCCCCCGCTCATTATCGTTTATTAGCTATTGATGACGTCATGATTCATGTGACTCATTGGAATGCATGAAGCATGTGACATGTTTTAAGCCCCATTCTAACATTGACCATTATTCTTTTCAATGCTAATTTAGAGAGGCAGCCTATAACGTGAATGTTTCTTCTGAGTATACCAAGCTTAAAATGCAGCCAATACACTGGGGCAATGCTGGACTCTAAAAATGTAGTCATGTTTGAATATTCTTTTTCACTTCTATTTAAATTCTAACATGTGCCTTCTTTTTTGTCACATTAACTTACTCTTTTCTTGAGTTAAAAACAACAACAACAAAAACAGATTTTTATTTTCTCTTCAACACATGTCGCCACAGAAGATAAGAGATAATTAAAAAAATCAGATATTTTTTTTCTAATTCCTCTACGGATATTATTTACATCTCTCTCACTCGAATACAAACAGAGTGAGTTAAAGGAGAATGCGGTTTCTTCCCCCACCACTTGGGTGCTGCAATGGTGACAGGCAAATTACAGTAGCTATGTCTTTACTTTGCATATGCTTTCATTCACATAATCATATTTGTAAGAATATGCATTAGCTCTTTATGCATGGCGCCCCTATCTATTGCACAAACAAGATGTCTCAAAAGCTTCATTAACATTTTATTATTGTTCACTTTGTGGTCTGCCTATGGAGTCATGCAAGCACCTCTGCAGCAGGATTGACACTGCAGTTGAGAAGCTCAAACAGTCCATAAACATAGAAAAGGTCCAAAGATGACAACATGCCACTGCTTGGCTTCATCATCTGCAGCACACCAAACAGCTTAAATGGGTGTCTGGGGGGGGTCATCATCTCTGAAGGCTGCCTTATGGGGGTGCATAATAAAACCAAGACTATGAACCTGAATGTAAGTGCCACAGCCTTGCCTGTGGCTCATGCTACAACTGAGAGAGAGAGAGGGAGAGGGGGGGGGGGGGGGGGGGGCAATACATCAGAATGAATGCCAGACAGTTGCATCCTCTTGTGTGACATCCTCTTGACACGTGCGTTTTGTTGCACACTGGTGGAATACAGTATCTTAAGACATGTATATTATGTAAAAGTTCCTAATTAAGAATAAGCAAATTTGATTAAATTAACCCCCAAATTTAAGCTGACTCATCACAGGTTGATTCTCTCTCTACCTGAACCTCAGACTTCTTGGTCGTAATCACAGTGCACTTTTCTCTGAGGTTTACTTTAACAGTCCGGAATGTAATACTATTTTTAAGCTATTGAGGAGAAGCGGTCTGCCTAAAACCATGGCCTTAGAAAGATTTAAAGGCATATAGCAGAAGGATCCAGGGAGAAGACCAAAGAGCTAAAAAACCCGTCCTGAAACCGGAACACCCAAAGCAGCTGCCGTGCTTTCATAGATGTGTGAACCTTATTCTATATTATGATGGCGATGATTTTGACCCTGGCTTCCAGATGGAAGCATTCAACTAGCTGGGAAAAGAAGTAAGGCTATTGAGGTTATTCACAGTCCTTCTGCTGACTTATGAATGCAAATGTTGCAGAAAGGCTTTGGTGTAAGGATTCAATGAACTTTGTGTACATCCGTGATTGATGCGTGACGGACGGTGAAATGATGCAGTACAGTACATGACTTGTGGCTGATCTTATTTCTTTCATAGCGCGGCCTCTCAGTGGATTGTTAACTATCATATGGACAGTTGAATTTGTGGCTCCTTCACCATATCTGCGTAATGACCATTTTTTCCAAAAAAAGTCCCTGTGAGACTCATTATCCGTGATGGAGAGGACAAACATAAAATGATAGTCACTGTGCTTTCTGATGTCCCCCCGCGTGTCTCTGGGTGGGAGACTCAGCATCTCCTCTCTTACAATGAATCCAGGGAACAAGGAAAGTATAGTCAGAGCTCTTCAGCATCACACTCTTGGATTATGTTTACTTTTCTGCACTGATGTGCTCCTTGAAAAGAAGTCCACTAGTTGTGTGAAAGACAGCATCCAGTTCAATGGTTTTTCGAATAAAATCTCCAGTCTCCAGTGACCACAGGGTTTTTTTTAGGGTTGATATTTATTTCAATGGGAAATGTGGATGTTCACTGCCATAAATAATAAAACAACTAAAAGATTCAGAATGACGTGAGACACCTAAGCTTCCACGTGAAACACATTTCCAGGACAGCCTTCTATCACTTGCATGATACTGGAATATTCTGTCTCAAAACGATGCTGAAAAATTCAACCATGCATTTGTCACCAGAACATAAGTGATCTCACATTCTTTGCAATGGCTCGCTGTAAAATCTAGATTGCAATAATAAAATATTACCTTCATGTTCAAAGCCCTTAATTGACAGGTACTAACAAACTATAAAAAAAGACCATATGACCAACTCGAACATTACATTCAAAGGATGCATGGTTGAGTCAGCACCGACTTGAGGTTTCTAAAATGACATTTTTATCCCTCATCAGAAAAATACAGAATATCTGAACATGCAAATCACAACCTGATAAAACACATATATGTGGTGAATTACTTACACGTTCCTCATTACGTATATGCTGTATATTATAATAAATAACAGAATGAACTTCCAAACTTTGTTCAGTCTCACGCATCGTGCTTGTAGGCCTGATTTCCTATACACGTAGAACAAATTTGCATTCTCAGCAGATGAATGTGAATCTACACATGCATCATTTTACACCGTGAAACTGCAACATTTAGCTGTAAGAACAAGATGAAAACACATTTTTCACTGAAGGGGAAATTTCATATTTAGTTGGTTTTCTTTATGCAGTTTTAATGTGTCCAATTTAAAATGTAGCATGAGTTTTTCTTTCTTGTTCCCCCAAACTTATTTTAGCTTTGTTATTTTAACTTATAATAGCAGGCCTCATGCAGTCACAGTATTGATTTTTCCGGTGTGTCTGTGTGTGCAGTGGGCAAATACACAGCACTCTGTCAGTCTCATCTTGTTTTAACGCTCAATAACTTCTAAGTCCATGTCTGCTAGAAGTGGCCTTGCTCTAGAGCAGAAGAGGATCATTCTCATGAAAGGTTACCTCATTTGGGAAATGATAAAAAAATATTTAATTTAGCACAGCAGTTTGAGGACATACATTGTAAATGCTGTGAAATTGACCTGTAATAGGGTACTAGCTCATTCCTAGAGACGGTGTCCTTATGTTACAGAGGCTGTAAACTGGGTTAGCATCAGTTCAAAGCAGTGCTTTTCTGATTGCTGCAGCGACAGCTCTGTAAAAGGCTCTATCAAGAAAGCTGACCCTGTGAAAGACATTTGGGATTGGATGTTAGGGCCCCGAGTCACGATTTGTATTTATCACACGTGAAAAGTAAATGCAGATTTAGATTTTTTTTGGCACCGTGGTCTTCCTTAGGGGTTGGAAAGAAGGGAAGCTGTACTTAAATTGTATGTCAGAATGGACCTAGTTGTCTCGTCTGGCTCAATAGTTTCTATGTCGAAGAAACTATGATCCTGTCTTCGCAGATCTATCTCCACCCTGTTCACCTGTTCATCCTCATCACCTGTGCCGACGTAATCACCTGTCTCCCATCTGTTTGATCACATCTCTTTTTATACTCAGCTCTGACGTCACACCCCCTGCCAGATTGTCTGAGGCTTGTTCCATCTTTCCAGCACCCTTATTCAGGCCTTGGATCTTTTGTGCACCTGCACCGGTGCACAAAATCGGTGGAACCTCTTAGGACTTTCAACGGAAACAAGCCCGCAAGGGCTTTTTTGAAATGCTCCTCTTAGACAGGATGTTTGACGTTATTTGTACTGTAATACATGCTACTGTGTGACTGTACTTGTACTCTAACATTCTATCTAATAAATATATTCATCATCATCACCGATTGCTTGCTCTCATTGGATTTGTCTTCCCGATTGTAGTGATTACCTGGTTTCGTGCACTCTGCCTTGTTTCTGGAATTGTCTTATTGCCTGCCTCCATCCTGATTTGTCTGCTGGTTATTTGTACTGACCTTCCACGTATGAATATTAAAGCTCAGTTCTTTTGGAATCCCCTTCTCCTGCCGTGCATTTGGGATCTTACCTTCTGTGGCCCTGTCAACAGTAGAAGCAGGTGTAAGATAAAATGGGGCATCTCCTACAGACCATAACAGCTTATACGTGACATTAAACATGCATGAACTCAACACAAGTGTGTGTGTGTGTGTGTGTTTGGGGGGGGGGGGGAGTAAATGACTTGCAATAATAAATTGCATCCGATGCTCTTCCATGACCGAAAAGTGACATTGCAGCTTCACCCCATTAGATTACTTTCACATGGAAGACCACAGGACTGTAAAATCTCATTTCAACGATCCACATTCAATCGGACTCCAGTAAAACATTCCAAGACTACATTTATGTCAAACATTAAACGCAGCTTGGCTAGCTTTGATCGCCACTCACCTGAACTTCTCCATGAACCCAATTACATTAGGTAAACTGCTGATTCAGACAACAGACTTTTAACACACTATTAAGAAAAACCCTGTGCCAAGAGAAGCAAAGCAATCACTCCTGTGTGAGAACGCAACTCCCAATGCAGCAAAAATTTAATCATAATGATAATTGACTTTTTGCTGGATTATTTTCCTTTTATAGATATGACTGTTGGTTTTAGGATAGCGGCATCTAATAGTCATCTGACATGAACACGAGAGTGATTTATTTTTATCCTGACTTTAAGTTCTTCAGTAATGAATATTTGAGTCACACCGAAGTTGTAATCAACTGTGAAATTAACATTTCTGACAGTCTGCTCAAACAAGTAAACAAGGTAAATTATATATTATGGCTATAAATTGTGAAGCTGCAATCGTGGCGTGCAACGGCAAAGTTAGAAAAGGATTATTATAACGGGGTCACACAAGTCTAGAATGATTTATTGCCCTTTGTCTCTGTCTCACTGTGGCAATGAAGACTGTGATGTATGGTCTTTTATTCTCACAGAGAATACCATTGTCTTCTAATGCAAACAATTCCACGCAGGCAGTATGGGACGGCTCAAATGCTGTCCAGCTGTCCTTTATTTCACACATCAGTGGCTGCTTTCCCTTCACTAATACAGACTTGACATGAATCCTTCTTGGATTGTTTATGTAGTACAATACGAGGCACAGTGTACAATTTCAAATATGATTAACCTCTTATAATAGTAATTGTGATTTCATGTCGAGGAAAAAAATAATGTGTGCCAGTATTTATAGGTAATGTGCATTATGCGGACATAAGTGATCGTAAAGTGTTCAATTCAGCCTTTATTGCATATACCAGACTTTTAGGCAATGTTGTTATTCATCATACACCGAGAAGTTAACTTCAGGATGTGTGTGTGTGTGTGTTTCCTAATATGCACACTTTAAGCGACCTTCAACAGAAAAAAGGCAACACTAGTGTGAAAACCATATCTGATTCCCATGGCATGGGAAGCCTTACCTTTTTTAGAAACACACTCTTTTTATCACCTTGTTTTTCCTAATGTGCAAATGCAGTATTACTTGAACATCCCTGTCTTTGTCCCACCCTTCATTTCTTCCTCATTGACCCGTCTCTGTCAATCCCACTGCAGAACCCTAATGCCTTATTCCTCCACCTGGTGTTCTCAAAAACGTGCCTGCCCTTGACGAGTGAAGGCACCACTCGGAATCCATCCCACATCAAGAATGACATCTTTCACTTTCCGAATCGCTGGTGCAGCACCTCTGTATGGCAACATCATTAGTGGTCTCCAGTCAACATGTGTACTTTCACATAGCTGGCAGGAATCTCTGTGGGGATTTATCCACTCCCTGTGTGTATGTAAGTCTGTATGTGTGTGTCCTTTGTAAATCTCATGAGAAAAAGCATTCGCTCTTATAACACAACACTGAGAGCCGTCACACCTCATTAATCAAGCAGGAATCCTTGTTTTGTGCTGCCATACACCTGTATGCTTTGTAAAAGAATATCTACAACTCCATCGACACACAAGGAAGATATGCAGGCTGCTCTCTCTCTCTCTCTCTCTCTCTCTCTCTCTCTCACTCTCACGCGCACACACACACACTCATGGACGAGGTAGAACAAGCTTGATTTAAACACAGTTTCCACATCATTGTCCTTCCCCTTGTTCCGTGTGACTATGGTCCAGGTCAGCTAAGATTTATAATTGGGTCCAGGATGGGACGCTGGATACGTACAGGGGATAATGGGACACCCCCTCCACACATACACACACCCGCCGCACAACTCTGTCTCACACACACACAAATGTTCAAAACCCAATTTAATTTTTCCTTTGTTCCCTCCCTTCAAGGCAGCAACCTCTCTGTGAGTTGATGTCCCTTGAACACATTCAAAAGAAAGCCAATATCCCATTGTACTCTCTACAACCGCCTATTATCCACAATACATGATAAGATTAACCCTGACCATGCTTTGACTGCTTGACTCAAGGCAGCGACGGTGCTCCTGTTTAGTCTCCATTGGTGCTGCACACAAAACTATCCTGTAAGCTGCTCCAGCTGCATCTATTCCTGCCAGCTTCCATCTATATTTCTATTCATAACCACAAGGCCATAAAAATCAGGGGGTGTCTGAAGGAGAGAATTAAAGCTGAGTATGGGTACTCACCTTGAGGTGAGATGGCAGTTCATACAATCCAGTGTGGCAGCAGGTGCTCATTCCCACACCTTCCTCTCTGTGTGTTTGTGTTTCTGTGACTGAATTATTAATACATGACAAATGACTGCCATTTTGAACAGGGATCTTCCCTTCAACATCAGTTAAATATAAACAATGCAAAGACTGCTTCACGTAATTGTTCTATCATCATCTTCTCAGAGATATGCTGTTGCTTGTAGTGTGTTTTCGTCTGTGTGCATCTCTGTGTTGTTTGTGAGGCAGGAAAAAGAGCAAATAAGTGGCAGAGAAGTGGAGATACAGAGAGCAAATTTATGTTTGACTGATAGAGGAAAAGAGTAATGGAAAAGGACTTTAGAATGGATGACAACACTTTGTGTGCGTGTGTGTGTGCGTGCACATGTGTGTGTGCATGTGTCAATGTGTTCACCTGGGAGGGAGGAAGCTGAGAATAAGATCAAAGGCAAACAACTCTATTGGCGGTCTCCATAATTCAGCAGCTATACCATGGGTCATAGTCTTTCCTTTGAGGTTGAGCTGCAGAGATGAATCTTTAATGCACTCCTGTCTGGAAATAATGGATGGCATGGACCAGCTACTAGCAAGCTCTGCTGCAGGAGTTGTGAGGGGGGGGGGGGGGGTGAAGGGGAGAGTATACGACAGGCATTGGCGGGATTGTGGCCAGAACGTAGGGGAGACAAAACAAAGGATGGATGGAAGGAAAAAGATGGAGGCTAAAATATGTCAGCTCTTTCATTTTTGAGTATCTTGGTTGTCTGTATGGACACTTTTATGTGCTCGCATGCACGGCACACTTTATTTCCTTCCACGGATGACACTTTTGAAAGCTGCATTGCTCTGAGGCACCCTTAGGGTTGGGAAATGATTGAACTGTGCCACCCTTCCCACAGTGACCCATCAAGCCTTTATTTTCCCTCTGGTTCCCTGGTGGTCCCGCCCCTGTCCACCTGCTCTCCCAGCACCTGGACTAGAAAGCCACCGCTCAGTCAGCGCACCATGAGGAATGTAAATCCAATGCATACTTTGGGGTGTGGCGATAACAATGCTATTTGTGGCAAGCAGAGAATCACACAAATACACAAATATGAGCATCATCCTTAAAAAGTATATTAATTAGACTGAACGTAAAGTTCAGTTCATGTAGCAGTTGTATTACTCATGTTATGCTGTGTACCCTCAAACAGGCCGTCTTCAAGTCCCCCATGTTTATAACCCTGACAGCCCAGATGAGCTTTAGTCCTTCTGATGTTTAGAGTGCTGTCAGAGCCGCGTCATGCACTGCGCCGCCATGCTAATGCATTGCATAGCTGTGCCTGAGGGGATGGAGGAGAAGCTATCAGAGTGGAATAGCTATAGAGCTTGTGTTTACCGCTCAGCAAACTAGTCTAAAGGAATATTGCATTCAATCAAATCCAGAGTGCAGCACATTTACGAAAAGTAATATATTATAAAAGGCGATTATTAAAGAAGGAGCGAAATTGGGTCACCCTCAGCCCGAATGACGAGCTGACTCGTCTGAGTCGAAACAAAGTGTAAAATACAATAAATGAGCTTGTGATGCACTAAATCAGGCATCACACTGGCCCAGCTTCTTCTCCTATCTGCTCTCAAACACACACACACAAACACACACATATTTCAGCTTGCTCAAGATTACATCTCAGCATCTCTGTCAATCAAAAACGCACTTTCCGTCCATCATCTTGATCTCTGAGAGAACAAAGGGTGTGGGAGAGGTGAGGTGGGAGTGAAGGGGGGTGTGGGGGGTGTCGGTCGGGGAGGAAAAGCAGGTTGTTAAGGTGGTGACAAAGGAAGAGAAGGATAAGGACAAAGAGAAGGAGTGGGGAGTAACAGTTGTCTGTATTTGACAATGAACGGAGAAAGAAAGAAACCCTTACCCTTTCTTTCGTGCGGACTATATTCCATATTCCGGTTTGTGTGAAAAGAAGCAGCCTCATGACAGCAAGATCGAATAGTGACCTTCATTATGAAATGACATTGACTCAGGCCGATTAGCTGAAATGAACAAGATTTCAAAATAATACTCGTTTTTTTAAAACATATATATATACATACTCTGCGACCCTGTAAGGGACAAAGCAAACAAACAAAATTATTTTAACCAATATAAAGTATCAGTACATCTTTATTGTATTTTATTTATAAAACATAGAAAACCAACCCGTAGTCTTATAACTATCAGCAGCAAATAGTATTTGGATTATTGACATGTCTATTTCATTTGTCTTAAATTGGAATCTTGGACACCCATTCTTATTCCTTGCCCTTGGTTGTGATATCTGAAAGACGTGTGTTTCCATAACATTTTCAAACAAGCCAGATTATTTCCTTGCAGTCAAACTCAATTTTAATTTTTGCATTGCAACAATAGTGCCACGAGTACACCTCTGGTTGGCCCACAAATGCGTCTCTTGGGGATTTGGTTGGGGCCTAATTAGCCATGTTGACGGATTGCATACGATAGACCATGTGTGATGCTCTTTATGTAAGGCGGTCGGTTGTCGCTTGTGAGACTCTCTGGTCTAAAGTCTATGTCAGGGGTGGGCAAACGCTTTGACTTGTGGGTCACAATTGCTTCTAAAATTTGCCAGGGGGCTGGGCCAGGAGCAGATGTATGGGGTGTTTGTGTGAGCTCATATAAATAACATGTAAAAGCCATTACATGAAAGGATTTGGCCTTTTACAGGTAGCATTACAGGGAAAAGGGACAATGAATGAGGTTTAATTATAATAACATTTTATTTAATGATATAATTTGGACAAGTTTGGCGGGCCGGATTAAAAAGACCAAATGGCCCTATATGGCCCCCGGGCCTTAGTTTGCCCATGTCTGGTCGGTGTTAACACAGTAGTTCCTTTTCAGAGTGCTAGCCATTAGCAGGCTTCTCACTCAACCAGCACAGGGGATTATGGGACTGAAAGGACAAAAACTGTGACCTTGGCCTCACACAAGCCACTTCACTGTCAGTGCATCGCTTCTGGATTGAGAGTTTGTCTGCGGCTTGCTGCGATTAACATGTGTCTGTGGCATATTCACATTGGTGTGTAGATATGCTTGTGCAAGTGTGTGAGTCAATGTTGGGATGTCACATGCTGCTCTTTGAGCGAAAAGGCTTCACACATAAACACTTTGTTCAAGGGCTACACTTATAGCTTTTAAAGTGGTGCCCTTGAACTAAGCCACCTATTCTATGAGACCCGTCAAGCCAAATAAAAGAACAACACACATCTGAAAATGACAAGAAGAGCTGGAATGTTGTCTCGCGCTCCCTGGGAAGAGCTGCAATCTCAAGTACTCAGTCGGAAGTTATATTTTATCTACTGGTCTGTCTCTATGAACCAATCAATTACCACCCGGATGATCTCATTCAACCTGAGAGCTTCACAGGAGCTAAATAGCAAGCCTCAGTATAATGTCACCTTAAAAAAGCAAGCACTCTAAGCTCATAATAAGATTCATTCTCCAAAACAGGCCATAACTCAAGAAACAAAGTATTTTTTTATATTGACTTATCTTTACAACTGCTGAATAATGTACTGTTTTTTGTTACACTGAACCCTTTTTCACTGTTGCCAATAACTCTATTTAGGAAAATGCCACACATCAATCACTCCTGGAGATGAACTGCTGCAAGCACGACTTTCCCTTCGCTGCCATCTCTGTCCTGATTGCCTTCCACAAATGCATGAACATGTGCAGATGAAATGTGCAACCGAACATTTGCACAGACAGATATGCAAGCTTTAAGTTGTAGGGTTAAGACAGCAGTTACACTGGGCACCAGTAGAGGGAAACAAAGCACTATCAGTTCCAAACAGTGCATCCACGGTGGGCCTCATTTGCAGCTGCCATGCATGGAACAACCTCACCATTGAATGTCCCTTATCATCCATCCTCCAACCAACAGAAGAAAACGTCAGGAGATTGTTAATGAATGAAAGCAAAATGAGCAACAAAAAGCACAGAAGTCTTTAGAGACATGTTCATGAAGCATGGTTTATTGGTAAAAAAAAAAAAAAAGAGCACATTATAATATAATCATGCTCAACAGTGAGAGGAAACTACACCTGGATCTACATCTGATGATGTAGGGATTGTTCATTATTCACTCATTGTTCACTTGATGTGATTCCCTTCCATTTAGGCCATTTAGGAGATGAAGAAGAGGATTCCTTAGAGTTTTCTGTACAATAGGAACATATTTTTCTTTCAACCTGATCATCCTCGCCTGCTTTTTCTTTTGTTGTCTTCCTTTTTTGCCATTCAATGTACTGTACAAACTAACTGAGAGGGAACATTGTGTGTTGAAGTGTCTTAACCTGGGACCTTTGATTTGGGCAGAAATAGAAAACGCTTTGTTCCATATATATTTTTGTATTGATTGATTTATTGAAGGGCAGCATGGTGGCACAGTGTGTTGCGGTTGTGTAGCACAGCAAGAAGGTTACAGGTTCAAATCCAACCTGGGGCCTGTCTGTGAGGCTTGCATGTTCTCCACGTGTCTGTGTGGTTTCTCTCCGGGTTCTCCGGGTTCCTCCCACCTCCAACAAACATGCAACTTAGGTGAATTGGTAACACTAAATTGTCCATAGGCATGAGAGTGTCTGCGTGACTGATTGTCTGGAATATATTATTCATACAATCAAGTCGCTAATCATCTTTTACAGAACTTCATCCGGGGAACAGCTATTTTTACTTAACAGCTATATCACTGCCTCCAGCGAAGCAATGATCGATGTGAGTGACAATAATAACAATGAAGTAGATGAACACAGTGCATTAGGGGATCAGGCGAACATCGAGAGTGAGAGCAGAACAACAGCAACATGTACCAATACAGGCAATACAGAGGAATGGTACCCACAGCACCCGATGTCCCACTGAAAGCATGTTCAAAGTTGGAACGCTTTAGGCATTCCATTTATTTATGCCAACCTGAATATGCTGACACCATTTTTCATCCGATGTTCATTCTACGTGGTTCAAAAGTCAGAGACAGAATGCAAAGATACCATCGTACCTCAAATTTTAAGCGCTTTGCACGTAAAAACCCCAGGAAGAGTAAAGAGTCCCGGGAGGTAGACTAATATGTTAGGACAGGTGCCACCGTCCATCATATCACTGTGTTGATACGCTGTTCCTTTAAAACCAGCGTGCCAGGCCCAGGCCTCCGTCGCAGTCTCTCCGCAGCTGACCAATCACTCGGCATTAGCAGGACAGATATTATGGCTCAGTTTCAAATACACATAGTGGACTGTTAAAGCATCTTCTGATGGTGGTAGCATCAAAATTGTTTCCAATAGTCATAAGAATCAAGACAGCTTTGTAATTATCAACGTGGATCCGGTTCAGCAAAGTGTGTCGGAACCTCTAAAGGTCTGTCGGAACCTCTAAAGCAAAGACAATGGATTTGCTGGTTAAGTATGAAAACTCCAAAATGAAACACTTTTTTTCGTCATAACTGTCTTTTCGGGACTTTTATTTCTTCATTCCATTTATTTATTTATTGTTTTCGCCAGGAGGTGAAGTACTCATTAAATCTCTTTTATGGAGAAACTGAGGTTTATGCTATTTTGCATTCCATACTTGTTTGATGTTTTCATTTCCAGTGGCTCATTCTGATTTTTCTTCCTCTCCACTTTGATTTCTTTATTCCTTATATTTTTATATGAAGCCTTAAAACAGGTTCTGCGCAGGACAGATAGCAGAAGGAAATAACATCCATTTCACGCTAGTACCCCGGTTGCCGAGCAGAGCAGTGACAGCGGCGGCGGGAGGCAGCTTTGGGTGCAGCCGGGGCCTTGACGGCCCCTGAGACACTCTGTAATTGTGCAGCTCTGAGGAGCAAGTAGGTGTGCAAATTCCAAAATGTGCCGTATAAGCCAATTTCAGCCAGTTCAATCACCGTCAAGCATTTACGAGTTATAAGAAGTAAAAATGTTGGCTCATTTCTGTATTGTTCAGATTTCTGAAAGAGCTTTTCTATCAACCAAGGTTGAAATTAAATTTAAGAGAGGATATTATGCAATATGTCCCTCATCACTGATCTCTCCAGTGAATTACTCAGATTAAAAAAAAGTTAATTAATACAATAATCAGTTAACATTATGGAATTCATTTGATTGACAGTTCTATATCTGACTAATACCGACATTAGAGCTCTTAATGACCTTCGGAACAACATAGGAATAATATATGAAATTGTTTTACTGCATGCAAGAGCCTGGGAAGCTCATTATATTATGGTGAAACTAAATAAGATCATGACAATTTTTGTGACTAAAAGAGCGGCGGGAATTTCAGCACACCTTATTACAAAATATATTACAGAGTACATCATTAAGGTGATATAGTGATATACTGTATTTCTATTTATGTCCCACACCATGTTGCGTTTTCCTTTTCCCCATTGTCCAACTTTTTACATGAAATAAATTCCTTCTCCTTGATGTATTGCCTTTATAGAAGAAAGTGTCAAATCTGCCGGATGTGAAGGATTGCAGGGCGACCTGGGAGTGCCGTGGGGTGAGCAAAAAAATAAATAAAAAATACCAGCTGATGTCAAACAGGCATCTGCTAACAGAGGTGGAACCTCTTTAGGCGGTGTGGGGTTGGTGACCACAGAGGAAACAAAGGAAACACTGAACTCAGGTTCATGACAATAAGGTGCCACTGCAAAACAGGGCAAATTGTACACAGTGCTCCTGGCATTGTGCACTGAGGTTTCTATCTAGCCTCAGCAGTCATTTTTTTTGTCATCCACAAGTCACTTGTTGGGCAGATGTCAGGACATCCAGGGCACGGGTCATGTGAGCTATCAGGTAAGAGCAGTAATGCCGACTGAGCAGGGGTTTGGGGTGAGTAGAGCACATCATTGATCTGTGGCACTGGAACCAACCATCAACAGACTCACACGGAGGTAATAAATAAACGATTAAATGTCAGATTATTATCCATCATTTTGTTCTAATATTCAGACAACAAGTTCAAGTCAAAAGAAAAGAAAAGAAAGACAAGAAACTATACAGCAATCATCAGTCTTCATCACATGCCTATATTGTATACAATACTGATATATATATATATATATATATATATATATATGTATATATATCAGTGAGACACTAGCATACTATTCCATTTATTCAGCTGTGATGGCTGAATAAATTCCTCAGTGATGACAACAAAGAATATAGAAAAAAACCACTCTTATTCGAGTGCTCATATTCTGCCACATTCTGTGGCTTTGAAAGTCACTCAAATTATATCCACTTGGAGCACTGTGGCAGCCACCTGCATCTATAAGGCAAGAAACCCCTCTCAGCTGTAACATCTTGCAGGCGGGCTGACCCACGATCTTCCGCTTTGACCACGGCTCCTTGGTATTCAGCCACCCGACCAGATCAGAAGCAACACCGTCTCCTCCGCTCATCTCACAGTAGAGCATTTCTGCCCATTTCACTCAAGTGCTCACGGTTTCTATGCGTCATGGTCCCGGGCTCGTTTCATTCTGTGCTTGTCACAGTCGTGGGTGGTCAGTATAGTCACAGTTGATTGGTTCCCTGTGGGGACAGAGAGATACTTCTACAGTGTTTCTGAAAAGAGATTCATCTAAAATGATCAAAAGAGTTGCTTCAGTGCATCAGCCAGCTCTAGTTCTTCTTTGACCCAAGCACAAAATGCAAAAAATTAGAAATGGGTACAAAATGTTTAACTATCAGCAGAGTCATCTCTAAACTCCTGACCACAGCCTCTTATTTAGGATTATGACAACACACAGCACCAGTCTTGCAACATAAATATTCTGTTAGGCCAGCACTATTTGGTCTAGGAATATGATGATACCCCATGAACACGGGGTATCAGGCATGCAGGACTTCATCATTCTCAACTAGGCATGTTGACTTCTGAATCTGTGCTTAATATCCTGATGAATTATGGGCTGAAGTTGCCCTCTGGTTCAAACTCGACAGTCATTCTCTCGCTTCAGATCTACGATACTGCCCCAAGAAACAGTGAGAACTGGAGAGACTTGATGAATAGCAAGGAAAGTGACATGGCAGCAGGAAATTAAACATGTAATACTCAGGATGGAGGATACGGTAATCAGGACTTCATTAAAGACATTGAGGAGTAGAGGGCATGATTTAAGGCCAGATGTATACTATATACATCTGTATACTACCTTCCTGCTGACAGCAATGATGATCTAAGGATTATGGGGTGGGGGGGATAACAACTGGGTGTGTTTCAAGAGACCATGTAGCCTTGTAATGAGGTGCCATTTCTGGTGTGGGATAATAACATCCTCATGTTATTAGCATGATATAAGTGTCAGGAGAAGAGTCAACGTTCTGCTAATACATGTGTTGGAAATGAGCTTTATTTTACCTCACACAGGCCTCGGCTGCTGAAACTTTGGACATTAAGAAATGAACTAAACAGAAAGATGCATAACATTTTTCTTCTTAAGATATGGTGGCTATTTAAGAGATACAATACATTACACATGAGCTATGCAGGGAAAGGGAAATACAATTCTAGGACTCTTCCTAAGCTTTTAACAGCTATATTTAAAATGTCTAATGGTGGGAAATGTGCCTCATGTTGCATTTATTCTATGCTTCACACACACACACATACACACATACACAGAAAATTAGGACTTACATCACCAAATGTTAACTTATGTCCCACCTGACCATCCAATACAAACAATACACTGTTTGCTCACAAAAAAATAAAAAATATGTCACCATGATTGGGTTGTACAATGTTTTAGTGTTGTACCACACACCTTTGTTTTTAAAACACGAAAAACACGAATAACTATAGTTTGGCTTGTCATGCCAGTTTTAACCAGGGCTAAAGTTCCATTATAACCTTCTAATTTCATTGAATAAATTGTATAATGACAATTAAGCTTCTTCTTATTCTTCTTCTTCTGTGTAAATTGTGTTGATTGGGTTCATATTGTCCTCCTCAAGTTTGTGATACAACACTTTATTAGAAGGAGAGTGTGATTCTCGCCGAGCAGGCTTCTCCCTGCAGGAGCCTGATGGATGGAGCCGGATTATCAGGATAAATCACTACCTGCTCTCCTTTTGAAGACGTCTTTAACTGCAGCCAGCCAGCGTTTCTCTTCGCTGGTTGATTTTAGATTAAGGTTGTCTTTACCTTAATTTCCTTGTTGTGGCAGCATGCAATTAGAATTGATCATTGTAATTATATTTTGATCTGATTTTGTCATGTTGTATAATTTTCATGGAGCTCCAATATTTAAAATTATTTCATGTAGGTGAGAATTTAGTTGCTAACAGTAATACTTTTTCTTTCCTGAAAATCAGGTTTTTTTCAAAGATGATAGCTTCTAAAGGCTTTTTTTTTCAAGATAATTTGATAAGTTCTCAAAAGCATTATTACGTTTAGACATTATTCCTATGCAAGCAGACATCAGGCCGTTTGAGGCTGATTGAAGCGGCACATGACATGTTGAGTGATGCTTATCTTTCTCATTGAACTCCCCTCTAGCTCGAGCTTCTGGGGCTCTCTCTTTCAACCCCTCTTGCCTACCTTAACCCCCGTTCCATAGATAATGGATGTAAGGTTGATGAATGGAACTAATTGCTTTATAGCAGGGCTGGACATGCTGGCAGCACAATCAGGCTGAATGAGGAGGCCTTGGGGAAGCCATTACCCTTCCTATTGTTGTAAAGGACGGGAGGATGAAGCTTGGCCGGTACATCCTGGAGACACTGGGTCACTGACACAGACTATCTCCTGGAGCACTGTAGTTTACACTGCAGTTTATTGCCTGTACTTATCACTTTCAGTACAACAGCAGCCTCAAGCGGCATTGTATCATATCATCGTATCTTCTCACAATCACATCAATTTTTAATGATTTGAACCTTCCATAATATTTTTTTATACCAGCAATAGACCATATAGTCATTTGCATAACCCTAACCCTAACCCCATTTGCATTTTGACATGTTTGACATTTACGTCTACGGTCAATAGAGTAATTAATACACCTATGTTGTATGCTTTTTAGTAGTGTAAGGATTCCATTGAAGCAATTCACAGAGACACAAGCAGGACATCCCATATTATCATTCATAATGACAACACACTCGACGTGTAAAGCAATCATAGTCATTATGTTTCTGACTTGCCCAAAGTGCTTCAGGAACGACTCTTTTCACACAGAGCAAAGGTGATCACACACTGCAGGCAGAGCATAATGTAGAGTGCATTTTAATCAGCGCTGCCTCATTTTCATGCATATCTTGAATTTGAGCCAAAGAAAGTTAAAGGTAAACATCTGGTTAATAAAAAGACTGGCAATTTATTGACATTCAGCCATTTGCCTCAGCCAATGAAGGCAGTATGATAAGGTGAGGCAACACACTATGTTCAAACTGAGACAGTTCAATGTGACTGAGGGAAACCAGAGTTAGCCTGTGTCGAGTGCCATTTATTCAGGTCATGGAAGGGTGAATCAGATTTCAGTTTTCATTCACTTTTGTACTTACAATTGCTGCAGAATGAGAGCCAACCATGCTAATCATCTACACAAGAACATGTATTTTTCTCACTTTGGTTTTGCACATCAGTTCACTTACAGCAGAAATGTGCTTCAGCGTCCTTCCAGTTATAGTTTATTAATGTTTGTATAAGGCTTAGTTATCCTGTAATCCCAGCACACAAGTGACGCTGGTGCTGCCAAGAGAAACAAGACCACCTTTCCTACCTAACAGTGGAAGTGCTGAGGTAATTCCAGCTGTCACTGCTTATCCAAATCAAAGGCACATTTTCCCTCAATGCAGTTTCCTCTAATCACTGGAACAGATTACAGGCATTGCTCAAACAGTTTCACAACTGCAGTGGATTGGAAGGGAGTTAGTTTGTCAGGAGGCAATCGGTGCCAAATGGAATCGGTTTTTGCCTTAGCTATAAGTTAACCGTGATTGTCTCATGTGTCTACAAGGCGTCAAAAGCGTTTTCTCTGAAAAGTCACCATGCAAATAACTAAATATGTGTATGTGATACACTCAGCAGCAATTTTAAGTGTACCTGTGACAGCCCGCAATAAAATATATCTCTACAAACAAACAATTGTCAGTATTGACATGATTAAAAACATGCCATTTTAGCCAACATATATGAGAATACAGAAACTCCTCTGGATATTATGTAAGTCCAGTACAGCAACAGCGCAGTCTAATGAAGACCATCGGAGGAAATTGTATTGGATAACATTACACTGTTAGGTAAAACTAATCCAAAATACATTGAGCATGTACATCTCAAATGCCTTAGTGAAGAAACTCTCATCAGTGGCTTGAGTAGTACAAATAAATAGAAACCATCATTCAAAGAAACCATCACTAATTACATTCTCAGTTTGAGTTTGACCCATAATGAAATTCATTACAACGGCATTGTCTGTAAGAGAAGTCCCTATTGTTTGTCAACCTATGTACAATCCTTTGTGGGTAGAGGTAATTACTGGTGGTTCCTCTCCCTGTAGACTGACACGGTGACCAAGCTGACAGGTGGATTGCTGTGCTCTGCATATCTGGGGTCAGAAAACAAATTGATCTCTGGGATTAATGCTGGCCCCCAGAGGACTCGGTGGCAGGCAAACTGTGTTTTTGTAATTATACTTTTACATGTGGCTACTATCTCAAGAGTTGCTGACATATACGCTTTAGTATTGCACAGATCCTCTGGTGCAAAAAGACTATTTTTATTTTATTATTTATATATTTTCTCCGTTAATGTATTATTATAATTTTGCTTAGCAAGACAAAAAAAAATAACTGGACCATTCTTCACAAATGCAATGTTTTATATTTAAAAAAAAAGATCTCCACAATCTTTTAGTATCCAACCACCTCAGATTTATGATCCCAAGTGAAACCTCAGCACTATGTTACCCGCTATGAGGCACCACTGAATCACTATTTTATAGTTAAAATGGATGCTAATATATTGATAATCTTGCTTTGATTTTCACCACACCGTTATTTAAGGTGACCTACCTGAAGCAGTGCATAAATGTTTCACAGTCACCACATTTTACAACTACAGCCTGAAGGCTTTAAGGTACATTTGTCACTGCAACAGCAAGATATCAAAGATTATATATATTTCTTCCAAGCCAAATATTATAATGCTGCATTTATCTGGACTGATTCAAACCCGGAGAGATTAGAATCAGGACAGAGCGGGTGCAGAGCGGAGCGGGTACAGGCTGCTCTATGCTTCCAATCTTTTTTATTTCTTTAGTTTAAGAGCAGGATAATTCAAATTCCAAACTGGAATTTGAACCCATGAATTATAACATTTTGAACAGATGACCTAATACCATATGTTACTGTTTTCTAATGTGGCTGTGGTGATTATACCACAGAACAACTCAATTAATTTGAGGACAGATTGTTCCAGCATGGAGGCAGGAGGGCTGTTCTCATGCTCATGATGTACAGGTTGAATAATTGATAATAATGTTTGTGCCTATTAATTGGTATAGCGGGGCAGCTGATTCACTTATTCTTGTGAAGGACAATGAACATGATGATGATGACGAGTCACTGAAGATAAGTCTTGTCAGTAATTGCTATTGACATTGCTTTAAAGGTTTGCCATAAAGGTGTTCCTGTGGGGGTTTTTGTTCTTCTTTTTATCTCAACAATTACAGCGAGCAGCAGAGCAAGCAAAAGCCCTTCCAGTTAAGCAAATAGAACAAGAGTCACATTAAACAAGGCTCGTAGAAAATGCATTACTTTTGGTTGAACAAAAGTAGTGAAAGTATCCATCCATCCATCAATCCATCTTTCACCGCTTAGCTGGAGCCGGGTCGCCGAGGCAACAGTTTCAGCAGGGGTTCCCAGAGGTCCACGACCCAGACACCTCTTCCAGCTCTTCCGGGGGGAATCCCGAGGCGTTCCCTGGCAAGCCGAGAGACATTGCCTCTCCAGCGTGTCCTAGGTCTTCCCTGAGACGCCTCCCCTGGGAGGCATCCAGGAGGCATCTGAAATAGATGCCCCAGCCAAGTTATTGGACTTCATCCTGTGAGCAAATGAAATGCAATGCATCCAATAGTTTTTGAGATTCCACCATTATCAACGTCATGACAGTGATGGAGATTTAGCATTAAGGTAATTGATAAAATATATACAATATATCTATATCATGCAATAAATGTTTGGTGCACGCCTTTTTATGTTGCACGCAGTTATGTTGAAAAGCATTATTTAGTGTTTTGCTCATCTTGTTAAATCAGAATATCCTCACAGCTGGGCTTTTCGTCGCTTGCAGTCCAGCAAATGATCAGAAGCTGGGAGGCAGTGAAGTGACTCATCATCATGTTTCTCTCTCAAGCTTTATTTGCCATCATCTGCCTTTCTGTTGAGGGTACTGCTATTCATTCTACCACGTATGTGCGTATCAGAGCAGGTGACCAAAAATACTAATCCAGGATCTCTATACGATGCAGCAGAACATGCCTCTGAGACAAAAACACAACCATCTGATGAAGTGGGAAGAAAGCAGGTCGTTTCAGGCATTCCAGGCTGATATTTATTGAGAAAACTGATAATGTACTAACATTGCATTTGTACATATTTGCCTTTAGACCTGCATCATTAACTTATTGTTGCTGTTATTATGGTTCCAACACCAGTGTTGTGTGTGAGGCATATGCTTCCATCAAACTCCCATTAACCTTGTGCCCTGTATGGTTGAGATTATTCTCTGAGATTCCCCATACACAACAGAGTGGCCATTTACAGCTCAATGATGATTAACAGAACAAACAAAACAGTTGCTCTCCAGGCTAAACTCAAAGAACCATGACTGCATGTGTGCTGCAGATTAAAAAAAAGACATGAACATTATATCCAAATTATTGTTGTCAAAGTCAAAAAGACCATTATTTTTTAAATATCTGATAAAAAAACACACATTTTATGTAAAATATGGGAAAACTTTAATACTTAGTAAAATAATACTATTCTAATTTTGTGTGTATGTTGTGCTTCAATAGCTTTTGAGGTCTTTGCATCACTTTTTAAATAATAGAGCAGCGATGAGAATGTTTTTGCAGCGATAAATACATTGAACAAGTTGTATTAGAACTTAAACAGGAAGTTGAGTTGAACAATCTTCACACACACCCACAAACACAACATAGAGATTTAGGTACGTCTTTATTGTCATTAAAATTTTCTGGATTGTGATAAATAAGAGTCAACATCCTTTTTTTCAATGGCCAATATAAGGCAGGATTATTGATCTCATGCTCTGGAAAGAGACCATCAAAGACTTGTTGAAGAAAATAAGAGGTGACAACATTCCTGCTTTATGTAAAACAGCCTTCAGAGTCCAAGGTTAAGTGAGGCAAAGTGAATATGATTGTGCTGCCGGTCTTAGTAGAACTGACAAGGCAGGTGACATTAACTTTTTATTAATTATCATTTACAATACAAAATGGAGAAATAAATGTTATTTTTGACTCTGGAAATGAGGGCATTGCCCAGTAGCTCTTGGTCTAATCCAGTGTCGGACAAAACAAAACAAAACAGTGGTCCCAAATGGATCCTGTATCTTCTCACCCCAGAGCATGTTGTTAGCACTAGACCGTGACTCCACAGTCCACTCCTGATGGCCACTACCACAGCCCTGAGCTCAAACGGGCTATGATGTATTCTAGACTGCATCCAGTCAGAATCCACAATAACCTAGCATATAGTAAAAATATGTTAATGTATTTATCAGGGTTTATGTTTTCAGAAACTTAGCTTGTCATGAATACAAAACAAATAGTCTGTCCAATTGTGGAAAACCCTTAAACCATCCTGTCACTCAGAATATTGCTCTATCAAAAAGTTAAATACAGTTTAATCTGCATTAACATGTGGTGTGTATATACTAATAAGATAAACATGGATCAAATACATTAGAAATGGCAGAAATGAAAACTCGTACAAGACAGAGGCTTTATCTTAACTGTATATGTTGGAATCATCTTTTTTTACCATTTGTGATTGCCAGCAAAATCAATTTTAGAGATAGAAAAAAGGGGATATAGGAACTGTCTGGAAGAGAGGCTTTGCAGTATGATGGTACTGGGTAAAGATAGATTTTACCCCCAGGCAAAAAAACAAAACAAAAACAAACAAACAGAATAAATCAAGAAGCCATGGAACTGTCACAAAGGCACATGTATGAGTGTTAAATAGCTGGTCATATAGTTTTGCCCGCTCATAAACAAACCGTGACACAATTTATAGACCGAAATCAATTTAAAGTATACATTTCATGTAGCAAAGCAAAAATTGTTTTGTCATTCTCAGAAAGAGCTGTTGCCCAAAGGTCAAAGGGCATCTTGTGCTTCAATAGTTTTGAAGTCCTTTTCATTTACATTTTACATTTCCATGAAATGTACTGCTGTTTCACAGTCACTGGCACTCGTGCTTCACAGATGGGCCATTAGCTCTAGCCAGGGAGACAAGATGAGACGGCTTTTAAATGCTTTGAGAGTGAGAGCCATCTATTATCATCCAGGCAAAATTGTGTGAGGTTAGCAATTACACAGCTAGTGGTGCATTTAACTCCCCTCTATTCAGACAGTAAATAAACAATATCCATGCAGGAAATCAATGAGATTATGCAATTTATGCCACAGCATAAAAATGTAAATTGATGTGTATAAATGCCTTGAGAGCACTTAAAAAAGTTGTATTATCTGTTTACAATAATGATGGCTCCAATACTGTTTGCTGAATGTCCCAGCAATATGATTAATATTTGTTTTAATTTAATTCACTTCTGAGTTAACACAAAGCAATCATTATTTAATGTTTTTTTTGTGTGAATATTCAACGTGCCACTTTCTCTGGTGGAAACATTTCCACCATCAATTCCAGTAAAGACAGCAGTGACGGCAATGCACACAGCCATCAGTACAATGAACAAGTTGAGCTAGAACTTAAGGGTCAAGTTGAGTTGAGTTGACCGATTTTCAAGCAACACACACACAAATAGTTTTTTAAATGGCCAACAGCCAACATATGGCAGGATTAATTTCTTATCCCGCTCTGAAAAAGATGATTTAAGATTTGGAAGTAAAATAGATTGGATGCAATGGGAACTTGGAAGAGGTAACTCCATATTTGCTTTATGTAAAGCAGCCTTTGGAGTCCAAGTTTAAGTGGAGCAAAGATCTTGCTGTATTGCTAGTCTCATTAAGCGACAGTGGCGCAGTGGTTGAGAGGGTCGTCGGTTCGATCCCCGGCTCAGGTGCATGTGTACACTGTCGTTGTGTCCTTAGGCAAGACACTTCACCCGCATTGCCCGGGCGCACGCGCACGCTGCGACCAGCAGCAGTTCAAACTGCTGTAAACCAAATTGCCCTCCAAGGGACAGATTAATAAAGTATTGTATTGTATTGTATAAGCAGACGTGAGAAGTCAGGCAACGGCAACAACTTGCCTGAAAAGAGCAAGTGAAATTGAACATTGCTCATATGTTAGAGTCTAGAGTGTTAGACATATTATGATCAATTAAAGTTACAGTTGAGCGTCAACTGAATTAATAAAATGTAAAAAAAAATGCTAAGCAATGGAAATGTTTAATCATAGAAAGATAAATTAAAGTACTTAACCCATACAGAGTTGAGAAATCAATTTTTCCCATAGTCTCTGGAATTTAGGGAATCTCCCAGTAAGCTTTGCGTTTCTTCCTATGTTTTTTTTTAAAACAGTGGTGCCAAATCAATCCAGCAGCTTCTCACCCCGGGGCATGCTGAAAGCATTAGACCGTGACACTCTATCTTCCTTGCAACCATTCACCCCTGACACCCCTACAGCTGCCCTTTGGCAACACAGGCTATTGCGTATCATAAACTATATTCAGTCAGAATCCACCATAGCCTCAAATATGGTCAATTGGGTCTAAAACAGGTACCGAGGGATCTCTGCTGATGGTGAGAGCTCCATACTTTCAAGCACTGCTTTTTTGACGTCTGCAAAGTTCCTCACTGAATCTGTAGCCAGACTCAGTGGCCCCTATGTACCGACAGTTGCTAGAGTTTGTCTCCATTTTCTTCTGGTGCACTGCCGCGAGCCGGGTAATATTTGGGTCAGTACCAGCACCAGCTGCCTCCAGTCCATCCTAATCACTGAGTTCATATTCGGCACCAGTATAAGTGAACTCGGCTGCTAGTTGTACAATCCTCTCTCTCTCTCTCTCCAGTTTAGGTTTCTGCTTTTATATGTAAATCAATAAAACATATTTAATACAGTAAATGAAAAGTACACAACTTCAAACAGTAAAGTTAAATGTTTGTTGCGAGGTGATGGTTAAGTGAACACAATTCGGCATTTGAATTTATAAATGTGCAACATAAGGAGGTTTAGTTTCCTCTGAACACTGAAATATAGTTTCAGATTTACAGTATGGGCTGTTTAAAAAAAAAAAAATACTTAGCGGGAAATCAACAAACAAACAAATGAACGACATGTTGGCCACACCTCTTGGAGCCTGAAAACCCACTGATCAATAGGAGGTTTGTCTTTTTAGTATAGCAAGCTCCTGTGGAAAAGCTTTGCATTTATTTCAGTCTACTTAGCGCTACAGTAATTTCCTTACAGAATCATTCAACTCGGTGCTGAGAAATAGAACAAAAAACAAATCTTATAAAGTCAAAATAAAATACGTTTATTTGGCTTAAACAACAACATAGAATGGCCATGTGATTTTAAATCAAATCCATCATATTTATTGGCATTAAACAAAGCAAAAGAAGGCAGCATAGGACCTGAGACACTGAAGCATGCTTCACATTCAGCTGTTCAGGTAGAGAAGGACTTAGCGAGCCATGTCCCCGCCTTTCAAATCCCATCTCCCTCAGTGAAATCAGATGTCAAGGTTTGTAGAAGATGCTGTGAAAACAAGCCCAACTCGATCACGACTGCTGCTGTCCCAGCTCGTCAGATGGGTGATAAAATAACCTAATAAAGAAGAAAGAGCTGTCGCCAACTTGGTGCCGCCGTCATGGACAGCAGGGCAGAAACATTTTACAATGGCATCCGTGCAGTAGATTGCAAAATAGTAAAGTTGCTGAACATTTTAAAGGACAGCAGTAACTTTGTGTGGCACGTGCTGAATCATTTAGGGAGCAGCACTGAGACTGTTATATTGTAAAATAAAATGCTTATTTTTTGATGTCAGTGTTCCAAACTGATTGAAAATTCAGAAGCATTCATTAATATAAAAAAAATAAAAATTCAACAATTCATTATTAAAATTTAAGAAATAAGAAGGTTGAGTTGAAAACTCTGCTGTGACAATTATCCTGTAAGGATAATTTGCTTTTAACAATCACAATATAAACAAAACAAACAGCTCTTTTGGGTCTGATGGGCAGGTAGGCAGAGAGAGGTAGGTAGGTAGAAATTAGATAGATTGGAGCCAGTAATTATGGGTTTGGCTTAATTGCTGAACTGTTATTTTGACCACTAGCTGGATTTCGGTAGTGAGAGAACGGTTAGGGACAGCGAGGTGGAGGAAATCAGAGAACAACACCTCGAGGCCAAAACGAGATGTGTCCTGACCATTAATCAATGCCTTCCACACAATTTGCTGTCTGCTGGTTGAGACTGACCCATCTCAAGGGTCATTTACCAAATGTTGCAGTCAACGCGCACCAGACTGGGCGGCGTGCTTTTTACTCAGTGTTCCTTATGAGTGATTCCGCCTTTAAGATCATGGCTGCCACATTCCTCTTCCTGTGAAGACCATATCAGTCTTACCAGCAACAATCCTACACAATGCGGTACTGAGGATTCATAGCGGATGAAGGATGGGTAGGCTGCACATTACAATTGGCTGTGCCTTTCATGGTTTAGTTCTTTCATCATTCATTATAGATCAAAATTCTTTAGAACTTTTGAGAGAAGCTGCAGCAATGTTGGTCATACTCCATGAGACAATTTGTGGGCAACTTTTGGAACCCACTGAAAATCAGTGTTATAACAATTAAATATGTATTACAATGATGATAGCAGATGTTCTGATAGCAGACATTACTGCCCATGCAATAGAACACTCATGGACGAACAGCTGTCATTTCTGTCGGGCATTTGAAGAATCTGAATCAGAAGTAGTTTATTGCCATTGTAAATGAGGGTTCACTGACTAGGAACTTTTCTCGGTGAAGTTGTGCTCCATGTAACAGTAATGACAAAATACAAAAAACTTACAAGTACAGACACAGATGAAAAGTCCTTATTTCTCCTCATCAGCAGCGCCAGCTCGTCCATCTTGTTGCTGAGAGAACAGACGTTGGAGAGGATTATTCCAGGTAAGCGCGTGCGAGATCCGCGCCTGTGGAGTCGGACGAGCGCGCCGGCACGTTTCCCTCTTCTCCGGCGTCTCACTCGTTTCACCAAAACATGGACTAATTCCGCAGCAGAAATTTTGTCATCATAAATGTTGCTGTTAACTACTGTTAATATTTAAAATGAATAGCGTCTGGAAGTTGCTCATGTGTCAAATTTATGCTCGTGTCTCAAAGCAACATATCACTCGCCGGTTTGCTCGTGTCTCGGAGCTCTTGCATGTTGAGGTATTACTGTATTGATCTACATTCATGATCTTCATCCTCTGCTCACTGTGAGAAGAAGTATCAGTCTGCTGTCATAGAGCACATAAAAGGCTATTAAGATCGAATGATCTTCTGTCTCTTGCCCGAGGACGCAGCATATTTCAATAATATTTTTGAGACTAAAAAGTTCGTACTAAATTTGTATCTTCAAAACAGGATTTTTTTACTCAGCATGTGTGTCCTCTTTATGTAAATAAAAGAGAATTCCATTCAGGTTTTGCCGTCAAGATGAAAGTATGAAGTCTAATAAGACTTTGGGGGTGCTGGAGTACGAATAATTCATATGTCTTATGTTTGATAGCAGATTATCTGCCCTTTGTGTATTGCTCATGCAGTTAAGCCTGTTCATGCAGAACATTTTTGAATTTCACAAAAACACCTTTGCATAATGGTTTCTGGTATAATTGCAAGGCTTGATATGCATCATTTCACTTGCTTTAAGTGGAAGGAAATAAGGAAATAGCTTTTTTAGTTTTTTATGTTTTCAGGCCACTTCATGCTTCTGTTTGAATGCTAAGTACTGGATAGGCAGATCTCAAAAAAGGCATGAAAGTATTTGACATATGCAGAGACAGAATTCTACGAGAAAGCAAATATCACCGTGATTCTACGTTTGCTGGGGCTATGATTCAGCTGTCACTTTTCTAATTTTGTGAATGATGATTTCCGTGATGACACTGCATACAGCAAAGAGGAAGAAAAGAGATATGAGTCAACAGAGGCAGCATTATTCCTGTCCAAGTAGGGCACTGGAGTCATTTTAGAATATACAGTATTTTTGCAGTTTTGCTATAACAGAACTGCTAAAGAAGGAAAGATAATCATCCATCAAGTAAGCATTCATCCGAGGTGAGCAGCCTTTTCAGATTCAAGGTGTTTGTATTTCATTGTCACGTCAGCATAGCTGTCAATAGTTAACAGGAATTTAGTGTATTGCTACATGTAAATGTCATTGTAGCAAGCACGCACACACACACACATACAGTTGCCACAACAGCTTATTTAAAAGTGACAGGGGCTCATGTCTCTTACAAACTCCAAAAGGCCAGAGCTAACGTTATATCAAACTTACCAGTAATGTGCATGTAAGCAGTTTGTTGTGGTCTAATAGCAATTTAATTTCCTGTTGCCCAAATAACATGTTCATTTTATAAAAGCCTTTCAAAGATCAATCTCGTTATGGTTGTGACACACTGACATTTTGCTAAAAATCAAATTACTGCATATTCAGCTATATCGGTTCCATTAGGCTATAGCATTATACATGCTATAGCCAAATATATAGCTTTTGATCTCCTGGCAATTCCAAGTACCATATGTAAGTTATTAAAATAAATATATAGATGTAAACTGTATGTAAAATTCATTAAATGGTCCTTATAAATTCATACATTTCTGAACATGCAAATAAGAGTAAGTTCACAGATGGGAAACCCGTATATTTTGCATGTGAAGGATGGATTCAAGTTTCCACATTACACTTTCATATGCTGCATACTGAACTTGCACTTTCAGCAGTTGATTTTGTCAGACTCTGCAAATACCTCATTCTGCTCAGCAAAGCTCAAACACCAAAGAGCATTATCCCCAAAAAATAAAAAAAATAATTGACTTAAAATACAGTATTTGAAAACCTTAAAAAAATGTTTTCACACAATGGACTGTTCATTCTCTGTTCCAATCCCCTGAATACCACAAGGTGATAGTCTGTTATTTATTTTTTATTAATTCAAGCCAAAAAAATAAAAGGAATAAACAATTGTATCTTATGAAATACACCGGAAAAAATGCATATCTGGAAACAGAATTTTTCTGCACATTGGACATCGGAAAAAACAGCTGCTTATGCTCTGCAACAGGTGGCTGTGGAAATAGTTTAGAAAAGTGGCACTGCAAAATCAAATCAAACACACCCTCAGGCAAATAACAAATGTTCTATAATAGAATACAAAATGAGAAGCTGTCTTGGTATCCAATCCCTATTTAGATTGGGGAGCTGGGTAACATCAATCCATATCAGTACCTGATCAATTTGTCTGTAACAGAAGGTGGTTAAAAAAATAAAAAATAATTGAAGATGTTTTCACTTAATGCTTTAAAACAGAAATGACTCTTCAAGAACAGCCATCCATGGTAAAGCTATATTCACATTGCTCTATGTGTTAAAGGGGGAGAAAATACTTGCACTGAGAACACAGAGAAACAATGTGTAATTTTTGTTTTACCACCTCCAAAGGGAGTGTGATCCTTAAAACTATCAAACATGCAGAAATGTTCTAAACAAGGAGGAGAAGAGGACAAGGACTGAAAATGGATGAGTGGCTGTTGGTGAAAAGAGCTAGCATGACCTTAAAGAATCTCCACATCTCTACTTTGTTTAACTGCAATAATGAGGGCACATAAGTACATAAAGTCCTCTGTCCTTATCCCTTTTAAACTTTTTTGCTCTTCAGTTATTGTGTTCCCCCCCCTTTGATGGCCCTGACATAGTTTTAGTTATAATCATAAAACGGAACATCAAGTATTCAAATAGCTTTAAAAAAAACTCTATTACTTCCTTAACTGGCGAACACATGAGTCACTGCAAAACATTGTCTTGAAACAGTTAACATGGACTTCTCAAGCTGACGACCATAAATAATTTTTGTGTGATTCCATGAAGAATCTTATATGTGACATGCATTAAAATAACTAAATAGAATGCAAATCCTAGAACAATATTGCATTTAATTGTCTTTAAATGTCAGAGATGAGAAGGTAAACATGATTACATTATTACAATGTAAACAGCCAAAAGGTGCCCACAACTTCAGTGAATCTTATTTTGGAAAGCTATTACTAAATCCGTAGAAACACAGATTGCCTTAGCATATAACCTTATGGCTCTTGAAATTATTCCTTTAATATGCCAGCTACACAAAATGTGTTTTAGCATCACCCCTCTCTTATCGAGCCTGAACTTCAAAAGGAAAAAATCCCTTGTCTATTTGCAATAAACTCCATTAAGTTCCTGCTGCTTCCTGCCTAGAGGTGTGAAGCTGAGCTTATCTGCTCAGCAGTGGTGTGTGTGTGTGTGGGTATTGGGAGAGGTTTACATTTGCAAACTCAGAAACAGGATGTGGTGAAGAATCATGCAGATGGCACAGGCTCTGAAAAGAGAGTTATATAATATATATATTGTTTTTTTCATTGTTGACTTGGATTCTTTTGCGAGACGGGTCGGGGGGAAGTAACACAAAAAATAACCCAGATGGTGTAAGGGTAAAGTGATTTTATTAAGCACCCAGGACTTCAGAAATGTGGTTAACAAAGATAGATAATAATAACACAAGCGAGCAAACCAAGTGGGAGGAGCCACGGCTGCAGTGAAACAAAACTCAGTACTCAATATAACAAAAGCTCTCACTAAGAGGTACAAGAAGGGAAACAAGACTCTCTACTGAACATAAACAGCGCCACTGCATAGAAGGAAAATACACAAAGCTTTCCACAAAGTCTCTCGGGTCTCAAAACGCCCGGCCTAGATGCTGACTAGTCGCCCGGACCCCGGACGGACGAGCTTCCAAGGCATGTGAAGCAGACCGTCTTGGAGGAATGGCTGGGATTGGTCAGTCACAAGCAGACTGCAGCAGGAGGGTGTGGCTAGGAGTCCAGGTGACCGCACCAGTCGGAGCCGAGCGTTGGCATTCACCAGGTCAGAGGAAGCGCAGGCAGAGAGAGAGAAATGACAGATGAACCGGGGAGTTGCATTTTAGCATTGAAAACCCCATTTACGAATTCACTTCGACTTTTCATGGTTGGTGTATAAAGATACCAAGAACAATTTGGAACATTTTGATGATGATCCTGATCACCATCTGGATCCAGGTATTTTTAAATACCTGACCAGCTTGTTTATTTATTTATCCATTTATGTATTGTGCCTTAGCGGAGGTTTGCGCTCTCCGAGTCCTTTTCTAGTCTTCTTGATAGTATTCAACTCAGGTTGGTGTTGCTAAATACCAGTAAACATTTGCTTTATGCAAGAGAGTCCGGTCACATGGGATCATTGCTTTATGTCCCTCAATCATTAGTTATTCAATAATAGGGCTTTCGTCTTTTCCCGGTGAAATGTGCCAGTGGCAGGGGATCCTCAGTAATTCATTCTTGTTTAAGAAGGTGTGTCAGGACCTCATTTCCCCATTCAATATATGCAATCCACCCCTTTTTTATTAGTGCAATAACAGCACAGATACATTATCAGAGCTAATCAGAGTCAAATAAAGTGAGACTACTCGAGTGAGACTGCAAGAATTAAGTCTCTCTCTCTCCTACTGGGTGTCTTCCTGTTTACCTGCTCTCAATTTTCAGTCCTGATGTTTATCCTTTCTCAGCCTGTTTTTCTTTTTGTGTCTCCTCTCCTCCCTCTCTCCGGTCCACACATTTCTTTCTCCTCTTTCCTCAGAGATGGCCTGTTTGATATTCTGCATGTGTGGTGGGGCGGCAGGATGAATTATAGTATGGACAGGCCCCACAAACCACCGTGATCTACAGGACAGCTTTTCAATCACTTCGGCAATGCAGTTTCACCTTCATAGTACAAACACAGGGAGAGAGCTCCAGAGCAATACTTAAAATAAAACAATAATAATTATAATAGTGATAAAAACAAACAATTAACACAGGCAAAATGTAGAATTTAATGAGGTATAAATGTTGCTGCATGAACAGGGTGAAATGTGCCATAACGTCAGAGTAACCTTTCCCACTTCCATTAGGTCTGAGAATGTCAAGTGTCTGCAGGTAGCGTTTTGAACACAGGCCAGTTCAAAGAGAGAACGCTATGGCTCATTTGCTCTTTTAATGGTTCACATAAGTTTGGGTTTTACAATGGATGGCCTACAAAGGTTTCATTTTTAGCTTTGTTCTCAGGTAAGTTTATTTTTTTTCCCCCAACACAGTGTATTAGTGTGTTTTACCTTGATCATCAGGACCTTCCCCATTTAAAAGAAAATTGCATGTCCCTTCTGTGGAAGCAGAATTACTTTACCTCCCTAGTCTTTTTTTTTTATTTATTTTTTAATTGGATCAATATGGTGATCTTCCAAGACCGACATTAAAGGGGGGATTAAAACAGGTTACAAATGAGAGTGTTTAGTCCTCTCCTCTCTCCTCCGGGAGAGTATCGACTCATTGTGGCTCATCAAACGGTTTTGTTGCAAAATAAATATTGAACAGTAATCACCTTCATAAAGGTGAGATAATTAGGTGATGTGTGAATTTAGGTGAACAAAACCACTGATGGATGCGGTGAATGTAAGGGTTGCGTCCACGGAAGATTAGTTACATTTCCAAGAAACAGTTCAGAAAAATGTTATTCTGAAACTGTTAAGGATAAATTGCCTGTGCAAATACAGAAAATGAACATATCATGTTTTACATTTTTCATTTGTAATTGATTAATGCTATACTCAACTGTAGACTAATACAATGAGAAAAGAGAAAAGCACTCAGAGAGCACAGACCTCCGCCGAGCATCTCATTCGTCTCCTAACTGGATTTACACTGTCCACATGGTGATCTGGATCAGCACCAAAAGGTTATAAATTGTTTTTGGTATATTTATACGCCACTCATGAAAAGTCAAAGTAAAGGTGTATTTTTAACTGATTTTTTAATCCGGAAATGGGCTTTTCAACGTCAAAATGTAATATTTTTACCTGACCTCATTCTGGATCCGATCCAGATGAAATTCGGTGATATGATGGAGGTGCCCAACCTACATTACTGTGTCCAGATTCAAAAAACATTGATCAATAGTCAACTGAGAAATTGAGGAACAAATTATGAAGCTCCATTGACTGCAATGCTAACAAAAACTTCAAAGTGATCCAAAATCTTGGATCATCACTAAAATGTAATCATCTGTTCCTGGTAACATTCCCAACATTTCCTGAAAATTTCATAAAGATCTGTCTGTCACCTTTTGAATTATCTTGCAAACAGATGGACAGACAAGGCAATGGCGGTGAAAACATAGCCTTCTCGGTGGAGGTAAATAATGTGCGTGTGTAATAATGAAAGGAATGATGGTGGTCAGGATAATAAATTATATTAAGGTGTTGCACAAATATTCATGTATGCTCAGTAGTCTATCATACACCCATTCGACAGTGTGTTGATGCATAAAAAAAATCACATTTACATTCATAGTTTTTTTCTGATTCTGGAAATATTTTAAATTGTGAGTTGTCTGAGCGAGTTTCTCACTAAAAGGACTATACTGCATATTAAAATTCTGACAAGGAACAGAATCTCTCTTTTTCTCCATCCATTTGTACTCCAATCTTCAGCCATTACTGTCATCAGACTGAAGCACTCTGACTTTGATAGTGCATGAACATGTCCTGTGCTGAAGTGTTAAGGGCAGCAGGGAGTCAATGACTGATGTGGAGGGCAGCAATGCTCCCAACAGTGTCAGGCACTGACTGATGTTGAGAAATTGGTCAAAAAATTCATGGCCGGCTCTATACAGCCAGAGGCCCCTTGCTGTGTTCCCCCATATAAAGGTGATATTTTCAGAGATGTAAAATAATTACCACACCCACCTATGTCTCAGTGTCTATGATGTGAAATACATGTTTTGTTTTATATTTGAATCAAATTAAATGTATATTATCATTATCGTGAGATATTAGATATTTAATGGCTACAGTCTAACTTATTATAATTCTGACATTGAAATAAATGTACATTTAGTTCTAAATATGTTGCTGTTGGAAATGACAAACCTTGGGTTCATGAATAGTTTACCTTGGCTGACCACCAATATTTACTTTTGGTGAGATTATTTATTTATTTTATAAGACTATACTTTCTAAATGTATGACAGATTAAATAATTGCATCCAATTCAATAGCTCCAAACTGACTACTTGTAATTGCTGTGCTCATTGTTGAACACAATCTATAAAGTCCATTCATTTATCCTGGGCATAGAACTGAAAAGATAGAAAAAAAGAGGAATTAAAAATAGAGCTGCTTCAATTGATGGAATAAAAGCACTTAAGGGAAGATGATGAGAATGCTGTTGTGTCCCATGACAGGGCATCTGGGACAAATGGTTGTAGCCGAAATAGACTGAGGAGTCCTCTTAAGATTGACACAGGTAAGTGGTCCTGCGCATGCAGGTGTGCTGTGTCAATTAAGGTGCACAAAGGACTCCTGTCTGTCTGTGAGAAGCTCATTAACACCAAGGTCAGCTTCATCAGGCCCCCAAGCTGCTACTATTCTCACATTACCAGTAGGGATGGAAATAAAATGTCATATTGAATATGCACATTTTCTGAGCATGTAGATCCTGAGTTGTGAAAGCTCAGACAGCACACAGAGACCAGATATTTCAACTGACACACATATGAACAAAACCAAAACATCTTCACACAATAATAAGCATATTGATTGTCACTGACACCCCAAACAACACATA
This sequence comes from Brachionichthys hirsutus, assembly GCF_040956055.1. Lineage (NCBI taxonomy): Eukaryota > Metazoa > Chordata > Actinopteri > Lophiiformes > Brachionichthyidae > Brachionichthys > Brachionichthys hirsutus. The sequence continues at coordinate 545,648 of NW_027180323.1, read as the reverse complement.
CAATCAAACGATCATATAACCACCACCACACTTTCTGGAATAACATGCTTTGGCATGTCAGAAAGGTTTAAATCGAAATCTGTATTATGATGTCATTATGCAAATCATAGCAAAGAAAAATAATGTATTTAGTTTCTCATTGGACACGGAAGTAGAGGTCAGTGTGTTCTGTTCTATCCATCCCTAGCCTTCTTATGTGTTAGGTCGCTTTCATAGCAGAGCTGTTTGGTCCGCTTTAAATGGACCAGAGTTTGTTTCCTCCGATAGTCCGCTTCATTTGGGCCGGTGTGAAAGCTCATCCAAACTCTGGTGCGGACCAAACAAGCAAACTCTGGTCGACCTGAAAATGTGGGTCTCGGTTCACTTGCAACTGAACCCTGGTTCGGTTCTTATGCAGTGTGAAAGCTCACCAGACCAATTGCATGACCAAATGTACGAGCCATGTGCATTTGAAACATACAGAGAATATGTAGTGCCATAGATTAAGTACATACAGTACCTACTATGTACCTATACACCTGTTGTCCTGCTGTGGAACAGATCATCTAATATTCCCGCATTTCACAGGGCGACGGTGGCACATGTGGTTTGAGTAGGTCATACTATGATCGAGAGGTTGGCGGTTTGAATAGAATCCCACATGTGCACACTGTCGTTGTGTTCTTGCCTGTGTGAATGTAGTGAGCGAGTGAATGTCGGGGGTGGTCAGGAGGGCCAATGGTGCAAATTTGCAGCCTCGTTTCTTTCAGTCTGCACCAGGGCAGCTGTGGCTACAGCAGTAGCTTCACCACCACCAATTATGGAGTGAATGAATGATGTACCATGTAAAAGCGTCTTTGAGTGTCCAGAAAAGCGCTACATAAAACCAATGCATTATTATCACATGCAAAACAATAGCTGTTTAAAAAGCTGTCTCCTAAAATGGGTTTTAAAAATGCAGATCGGGGGGAGCAGGTGTTTGTTGAAATGAATATTGAAATTGTATTCATGCAAAACAATTTTTGTCAATGATAGCACACGGTTCCATAATGTCTGAATAGCACCAGGGCCTATTCCTGTCTCTCCCATGCACTGATTAGGAGGATATAACAGCTTGCCATGGTAACTGCCAACTTGAGAGCTAGGCCCAAAGCCTAGCTCTCAAGTAAGCTGTCATGATCAAAGACAAAGAGGCTCTTGTTACTGTGCCGAGGTGCAGGGCTAAAGCTCAGCTTGTTTGCAGGAGACAGAGATTTTCAACGACTGAAAGTCACATGGCTTCATCCCTTTGCTGTTCACTCTTCCTCTGAATTGTCACTCAACCTCTTTCCTTCCCTTCCAGGTAATTTTGCCTTTGTCTCGCTATTGGTATTCCTGAAAGGTTTGTGCCTGCAGGCGGCCGTTCCACGCGTTTATCCCTTCCTCTTCAAATCAGAGTATGCAGACAACCAGTTGACAATAGAGCCAAAATCTAGTCTCTTCATCCCACCAGGCACACAGGTCCATGCTACTCATTTAAAAAAAAAATGTATTTAAACTTTTAAGGGCATGATCATGACGCAATGATTTATGCAAAATTAATTTCACTATTAGTTTATAAATTAGGTAGCTCTTCAAAATAGACCAAAAAAAAAAGCTGAAAGCACTAAACATTTGTCAGAACCTTCATTATAAAACAAAACATAAATCTTTGTTAACAGTGGCTGACTTTCTGATGTCCCAAAATATTGTTTGAAATGGCTCCAGAGAGAGCTGATGACACCTGCTCTCTTTTCACCCCAGTGCCTTTTTAACAGTGACCACAAAGTAAGCTTTTAATGCGTTTTACAATAATACTGACAGTGACAAAATTGCACTAATTATGAGTGAGAAGTAAAATATAAATAATGTTCTCTTTTTTTTATTGCTTCAACCTGAATGAAAAAAGTAGGTCACAGCTGAAAAAAACACAAATGTGTTAGTTTATAATTCTGATTCACAGAAAGCTGTGAGGTATTATTACCTCTTCCATTTTACACTTAAATAATCCCCTCAGGTTTTCAGAGCGCAACATATCAAGGCGTCAACCTGGATGAAGAGTTCGAGGACAGCGTCATTCATTTTCCCTTCAGTTCATTCTTCTAATGATTTTGTTATTCTTTGAATAGCACCCTCTCCGACCTCAGCCCGGAGGCTCTGCGCTAAACACCATTCTGCCTTCAAATTGAACACTGATTGTTTTTCATGTTTATTCACAATCTACGGATCAGCAGTCTCCCAGAAGCTGCTGTATCTTCCAAGGACAATTTGCGGATATCATGAATAAAAATGATCTTAATAATATCTCGGTGAAAGGACCCATGGCAACTATGAATATCATTAGACCCTGATCAGAGGCCGTTAGTGCCACATTTTGATATGGCCAATGCAACAATAAAAGGCCTGTAGGAGTGGAGAGTGGCTCTTCACACTCTTTTGTCATTGGTTCTATCATATTTTCTTTCATCTTCGCTAGACTGTATTTCAAAGTCCGTTTCGTTTTTTATAGTATAATAGAATTTTGATCCCCAGAGTCATTGTAGTCTGTATTTGTATTAGACAAAGTGCTCATCTTAATTTTCCAGTTTACTTCACATTAATAATATAGAAACAGAAATAAAAGAGAAAGTCAGAGTGCCAAAGTCACAGCCATTTTCTCCCCTCCTCTCATACCCTTGACCTAGATGGTGAAACTTACTGGGGAGATGAGAATTAAAAGTGAGAAGAAAAAAAATATGTACAGGAAATGAAAAGAAAAACTGGGTAAGTGATCAAAAATAGTATTTACCTTGAACTGCGTGCTAAGGGGATGACTTTTCTAATAATATTAACATAAAGAGCAGTAAAAACTATTTTCCATGGATATGCTCTACCTGCAGATTCTCCAAGGGAAGGGACGGTTACCACGAAGGCTGCCGGCACCAAGTCACGGCGTCTTTATTCTGACATTAAGTTGGGAAGCTATAATTATGCATGGGTTGTAGTTTTAACAGTGAACACAGTTAATTTCTGTTCATTTACAGAATGAAAGTAATCTGAAGGTCATAGTCAACTTCGTTTAGTTTAGTTTATTTGATGTAATGAACACTGATAAGTGTTCCCCCACACTTCAACATAGTAGGTGAGATAGGGGAGTACTCGAGAACAATATAATGTTCTGAGTGCATCATGATCCAAAAATTGCTTAGATTTATTTATAATTGAGAGGTTTTTTGAAATTTTGGTTTGGTTTGGTTTTGGTTGGTTTGTACCAACATCTTTGTCTTAATCAAACCTTTTTATATTAAAGGTTCTTGGTTGTACTCTTTCATGTTTACATGATTCATTTTACTTGGTGGACTGATGAATCAAGGTACAATGGCCTGCCAACTCTGCCATCGGGATTAAAAAGGGGGAGAAGAACGAATCCATTATCATACATTACATGTGAGTGCGTTGGGGGGGAGGTTGTAACAATCATGACCAGCCACAGTTGTTGATTTTAAGACCTTCATAGCACTGCTTTAACACGATGATGTACCGACAGCTATGTACCAGATGGGGGAGGCCAGAAATACTCCCAAAATAATATACCTATACATTTTACACTGTACCTTGTTTTCTTTAAGATGATTTCATTGTTCTTTATTATACTCTGTGACTTTACAATTCTAGTAAATCATAAGGGGTGTCTTTTATTAGATTTTTTTTATCTAAATGATGGACAGGTTTGTCAAAATGCAGAGGTGATTTTGAGAAAACTCAGGTATTCACAATTTTCTTCATGCAAAATTAATTCAAGATTTAAAATTCAATTGAAATGTGCTTTTTAGGGGTTCACTGAATGATTTTTTTTTAAACACTAAGGGAAAGAAGGGGTATATAGAATGTAAACGACGCAAGGTCTTAACATCTGCCAGTTTCATTAGAAATGATCTGAAGCTTAAGGTGTGCCCTGGTTTTCAGATGCTTGCAAGCTCTGATACTGCAGTGCAGTGCAGTGGAGAATGAATATGTTCTGCTTGCAAAGCACTGAAAAATTACATCATTTAACAGTAATGTTCTTTCTGAGGTGCTGCAGGTACTGCATCCTCTTAATAGCCCCAAACTCTTCTTTTTTGGCCCTAAAAACAGACAATGACACAGTGAGGGGGAAGGCACAGAAATACTAGAAAAATACACTGGAGTCATGGCCCAGACATGACAAATCTATTAAATGTTATCTTGAAATTTACCATTCATCCCAATATCATGACTACTACTAACAAATGTGTTTTTGAAGAGGTGCTTTGTTCAGAAGTTTGCTACTGAAAGCCATGCATTGCTTCTGACCATTGTAATTGGTCAGAAGAAATTGTAAATATTTTTAAGGTTGCTGTTACAGCTATTTTCATACACTGATCTATAGTGAATTTATGATCTTTGATATATTATTCCTTAATACACGCTTGATTTACTGTTAACAAATAACCAGTATAATATTGTATTTATAATTATAGATTTATGATAATTTGCTCCTCCTCCCATGGATTACATTGTCTTGTAAAACTGGCTGATTAAATTATCTTTTACATGATTTTACTTTTTGACAGCTTTTAGAAAAATACAGTTAAATTCAGAGACAGTCTCCACTGTCAAAAAGCCCAGAGGTACCCAGCTTGAGCCAACAGAGAAAAACATTAAACCCAGTTCAAGTCAAGTTTGCATTCTGTCCGGTTAAACTGTCTGCATTCATTATTTAGTAATTAGCTCCATGTAATTGCCTTCTGGCACCTTGGATTACGATGTCTTTGTAATGCGTTAGCTGTCTTAATTATAGCAGGGTATTGATAAGCCTGGCCTTGACTTAACATTCTCCACATGTCTTATATCAACATATACTCTATACATTTCTTGGATTTTTTTTTTTTTTTTTGTTTTTAATTAAACTGGGACCACAGGCGAAATAGTGGCAAGAAAGCATGCCACATTAGACCAAATTAGACCTGCAAACTACTTCAAAGGATAGATTTCATATTTGAAAATTAATTGAACTTGGAAACAGAAAATATTATAATAGGTAAAACACAGATGAACATAACTTCAGATGAAAAGTACATATTCCATATACTTCGAATGACAGCATTAAAAATAATTACAAAGGAATGGAGGAAAGTAATTCACCAGATATAAGGAAATGGATTGATACAATAAAATAAGTAACATTAAATAAATGAGGAGATAACACATTCTGATAAGAAATGGTGTATTAAGGACATTTATAATTTATAATGTGAATGCATGTAAATGAGTATATATATATATATATTCTTCCTCTCAATGTAATTTTTATTATTGTTAGGTGAATATATTTATTTAAATTATTTATTTATTGGTTATTTATTTTATATTTTGTTTGATTTGTTGTTATTAATTAAGGAAGATAGTTGTGTTTTCATAAAAAAATTACAATAGTACAACATAAAAAAAATTAGATCTGCATACAGTGGTACCTCGACTTACGAACGTCCCTACATCCGAAATTTTCAGGTTACGAATTTTCTGAATGGGAAAATATTGCCTCTTGTTACGGAAGCATTTCAGGATACGAGGTGAACTCTGGGAGCGGCGAATAGCGCTATTCGCCGCTCCCAGAGTTCACCGAACGTAAACAAACTTGTAGCTGCTCTGCCATCTGCCTGGCAACCCGTTGCGTATGCGTGTATCTCAGCATGCTATTCGTGTCCCCCTCGTGTCACCCGGAAAAAGTGTTGACAAGTCGGGCTATTGCTCATTATGATGACGTCTGCCTCGCACATTTCCGACGGATTGTCAAAAGCCGGCAAAAGCAGACGTCATCGGATCAGTTTTTCAAGAAACGCGAGGCAGAAAACACCGCAAAGGACCAGTAAACAAAGAGGACAAAAAGTAACAGCTAACAGGTAGATTAATATTTAAAAAAAATATCATAATGTAGCGTCCGTCGGACGCTGGAATAAGCACACGACGGGTAACTCTCTGTGTGTGTGGGTGCCGCGGGGAGGAGGAGAACGGGAGAGCTGCGTAGCTCCCGCAGCTCTCCCGTTCTCCTCCTCCTCCCCGCGGCACCCACACACACACACCGCCCCTCCTCCCTGGATGCCTTTGCGGACTCTCTGCAGCGTAGGAATAATGAACACTCCTAAAACATGAACCGTTACAATACTTTTGCGGGGCTTGGAACGGATTAGTGCATTTACATTCAAAATGCGTCTCTACTTACGAAGTTTTCACGTTACGAGGCTAGTCCCGGAACGGATTAAATTCGTAAGCTGAGGTACCACTGTACTTGCCAAAAAAACTGGCAGAAAATGTTGTTTTATAAGGTCCATTGATCCTTAATATGTTGTGTAAACACATATGGATACGTGTCCACTCTTGCACATGTTTTGTGGTTCTGTGCATCTTTCACCTATAGCTGAGCTGTATTTTCATGAAACCAGGGCTTGGATCACAGATAGACCTATGGATATTTCAGGACAGAGACTGACTGATAATCAGAGGAGCCTTGGGAGAGATTGGGGGAATGGCAGAACCTGGAGGCTCATAGAAGCAATAAGCCAAGTTTTATAGGTTGGCTGAGCAGCCCAAGATACCCTTGAGGAATGTGTGAGTGTAGAGCATGCACAGATGCAAGCAGGAATTTATGTGTGCATATAAAGGATTGTGGGTGTTTAAAAAAAATACATTTGAGTTCCTACAGTCTGTAAATTTTAAAGCTTTATCACACACCGGATATGTCTATTACTTTCTGAAGAATCACTCTATCTATTTGTCTATCCATCCATCCATCCATCCATTCACCCACCAACCAGCAGTTTTATATTCCATGTGAATTTTGATTTACTTTTCCCCCAAGCCGTATGTGCTCATTCACATCAGTGGGTCAGTGCATGAAAGGAGAGCTGATGCTGATTTCTCCTCGGAGGGCCGCCTAGAGCGCTGGGTCCGAATCAAATGTATTTATTCTTTTCATGAAGGTGCCAAAATGGCATTCCAGAACATTCTGGCCCTCCTTAACCTCTGTTTATAGGTGCATCATGGGTAGCATAATCGTAATGTCTTATGTCAGTCTTGTCAAAGGAAAAAAATAAAAATAAAAATGGGAATCTATTTGAAACTGTTACAAGCAGTAGAATTAGTTAACAAGCAGTCATGTTTGTGTTTCTTACTACATCAGAGCTGGCTTGTCCTTTGCCGAGATAAGCCATCCACCTGACAGGTGTGGCATATCAAGATGCTGATTAGACAGCATGATTATTGCACAGGTGTGCGCCTTAGGCTGGTCACAATGGCCACTCTAAAATATGATTTTGTTTCTTCTAGGGCCTTATATGTCTCCAAATGCACATCAGAGTAGAAAACAAAAAGGCAGGAATGGCATCACGTGTAAAACTTTGGTGGAATTAAGCGTGTAATTGACTAGAAGGTTGATTTGCTGTGGCGACCGCCGATCTTTGGTTTTATTAACTAAATTAATGCCACTGGTAATGGATGGCATTAAATCAAATGTATCCCACGAACATTACACTGAGTCAAACACTGTTGACAAATGTCAATATTGTGTTAGTTGTATTGGTATACATTTTACTATCAGTATGCCATATACCAAAAGAACATTCATATTTGTTTCATAATTACAGTTTTCCAAAAATGTTTTCAAAAATGTGTCATCATGGTTGACATTCTTGTGAATAGTATCCTGATGCTAAACTGAGACACTGATCTCATATCCTGTTTCATTTTTCTTTTGTAGTGTATGTACAGCTGTGACTTTTGTATGTCTTGTCTGATGCGATTATATTTAAATATTTAACACCCCCTTGTCTGGGGCTTGTAGGAAACAAAAGCTGTTTCCCCTATTCTTTTTAGTACTTACAACTCCAATCCCATCAGGTGGGCTATTCTCTCAATTCATCATGAAATATTCAATGCAATCCCACAATAGATTTTTGTTGTTCTACAAAATAGATTTAATTGACAAAAGAGTGGGGGGAAATAAATCAAGATAATATTTCAGACCCTGAGTTATAAAAAGCATAATCATTTTGCCCAATTACAAGTCAAACAAATGATCTGATTTTGACAGTCATTGTTGCATTTTTTTAAGTCAACACAGCAAAACATGATTGTTTTCCAACAGCAGACCAAGAATAATAAAAAAAGAAAATGGGAATGGTGAACTCAATAAATAGGATGAAATTAGATCACAATCGCCTTGATGTCTAACTAAGGGATTTCGTGAAGGAAACCAAGGGACATGATAAGGGAGGACACTGACAGCTTGTGCTCTTGATGGCCAAATCCAGGCCTCTGATGCCCTTCAAAGTTAGAGAGTACTTCCAGCCGACAAATACTGTGTTGTGTGTGTGTGTGTGCCCTGTCTGGCACACAGTTTGTTACCCTCATAAACCTACTTCATCAGGCTCTTTATGCTTTTCACATACCTATTTATTTGATTATTGTCATTATTTCATCTATCCTGGAGACTCAGAGCTGTACTCTCACAGCCTTTGAGGAAAAAACACCCTGAAAGCTCAGTTTCAGCAACCCATCTGCATGCAGGTATAGACCCACAGCGAAACACATTTGTCTGTGTTTTCAACTAGCAAGACAAGTTGGGTCATGGTTTACTGGATTGCAGTGATTTTAGTAACTAGTAAAGAACACATGGTAAATGTAGACACAACTTTTCTTTTCTCTCATAACACCAAAGCAAAATGTAAACAGAAAGAAAAAAAACACAGTCCGCATGGTAATAAGAGCTTACGTGTTTATCTATAATGTGGATTACAACATTTGTAACTTAATATATTTAAAGAGTCAACAATAATAATGAGAAACTCATGCCCTCATACAACCTCAGAGAATGACAATAGGGTATTAACTTTTCAAGCCCTCGATACTCACTGCCAGTGTTGCCTCTGGCTCCTGAATGTGTAAACATAAATCACACTCACCATTGCCCTTGCACTGGCAGAACTATTTGAGTTCTACCTTCTGGATTATCTCCTGCAGAATGAAACCACTTGTCTTTATCTTTCGCCTTTGTGTGTGTGTGTGTACGTGTGTGTGTGTGTGTGATCCTTTTGCTTTGACCTTCCTCGTCTGTTACCAGTGCTAACACAACTTCTGTCTTCTGCTCCTTGTCAACGACCACGATGTCTGGTTGGTTAACCAGCATCTGCTTCCCAGTCTGGAACAAAGTCCATCTAGATGTTGGCTCTCTTTCTCTCAATCGCTTTCTGTGGCCAATTCACCTAATCGTGAAGGCGGAGAACCCTTAGACAACCCATGGACACGGGGGGGGGGGGGGGCTATGCAAACTCTGCACAGAATAGAATCAAACCCATAACCTTCTTGATGTGAAGCAACCGCACTGCCCACTGCACCACTGTGCTGCCCTCACTCAAACATGTTGTGATGAAATGAATGTGTAATGAAATATAGAATAGTTACGGGCATTTCATTCACACAGCTATGGGATGGATTTTCATTATACTGCAGTTGGAGAGCCTTTCTTCTCCTTTTAATGAAATGGTTTCAGTTGAAGTTTCAGAGCCTAAAAAGCTTTCTATCTGTTTGGGGTGGCATTATTTCTTTTCATTATGTTGTAATTGAAAAGAGGTTTTCTCCTCGTGTTTGGAAGCCAAAAGGGATATTTTTGTAAATAACCCAATTTAAATTAGTTTTTTGTTCATTAAAAGTTCAACAATTGACTTACAAATATAGAAAAGTCACAGAGTCGGGGAAATCACATAGAAGAACAGATTACTGGATAGAACATTCATTTTAGCTCAATATATTTTTGTCTGTTTTTTTTTTTTTTTAATAAAACGCTAACTGTTCTAATTGGCCCTGCAGTTTGGTGTCCAGTTTGTGTGAGTTGGCCAGTTTCTGAGATATTTGTGTATTCTCTCGTATATTGTAGAATAAAGTTAGATGGCACTTGGGCTTCAAGGCACCAAAATAAAACAAAACATTTGATAAAATAAAGGAATGACTTTAAAGGAAGGTAGGTGAAGAGGACAGTACAGTAAATATGTCTTGATTGTCCTCACTGCGTTTTTAAGACTTAGAATTCACATTTAACACATTTGTGACACCAATAACTTTTTTAACATTTTTAACAATGATATTTTTTTCCATTCAACCTTTGAACACAATCAGTTAAATAATCACATTATTATTCATTAATGTTTAATGTTTTTATGTTTGACTTTTTATTGAATTCCTGCTGATAAATCTGTTTGAATGTTTTCTTTTTTAAATAAATTGGTTCATTTAGAACATTTACAAATAACTTTTTCTATTGTTTGAAAATAAAAGAAATTTAGAATTTTTCAATTTCCAGATAATACAAATGTTTCTTTAACAATTAAATTGAAATTAATATTTCCCAGGAATTGTGTGGGTATGCCAATTAAATCAAATTGTGAATACATTTTTCAGATGTTGTAGATTGAGTTGCCGTCAAATTGAATGGATAGATTTATGCATAAACTCATTTCTGTTTTTATTAATCATCTCTCCACCCATCCTTCACCCTTTGTTGTTTGGGAAGACTGATGCATTTCTGTTTCTAGTGACTATATGTTCGTCATTACTGTCTGAGGACAGGGCTTCCTCTAAATGCTTCTCTTTTTGGGGGGATATCTTCATTTTTTGCTCAGGAATGAGATTAGATGAGTAAAGTAGTCAAGTGTGGCAGACTGGGAGTAAAATGTGAGACAAAGCAATTGGGTTTCATATTGAATTGGGAATAAGGGACAGCGTTTTCTCCCCCTGCATAACCCTCAACATTTGAACTTCATGCAGAGACCAATGAAAGTCCAGGGGAAATTGAAAGGCCTTATCATTCATTCTGATAACCCTCACAACTCACGGAGTTTCTTCCGAACTCAGTTACTGTTTCAAATGTATAGTGAGAGAGTATATACCTTAGAAACATGTTATACTTAGCCTGTATTTGTCCAATGATTCACTGCTGTTTCACATGAAACTCATTCATAATATTTGTATTGTTCTAAAATTGTCAAAATGAGCCCATAACACTTTTACACTCTAAATTTGACACTGTACCCAACAGTCAGCTTATCGACCAATCTGCTTCAAAAAGGTCAGACCCTGAACCTTTTCAGAGCCGAATCGCCAAATCGTGACACAGATCACGGTAAGATAGGATCAAAGGCAGACAGACACGATCCTGTCTTATTTTCTTATTTCATCCACACCCAAACATTATATATTGTGGTCATCATCAACATGAATGCACTTCTTTCAGAAAGTGGCACTTTAAATGTATTTTCCAAATGTTTTTAAATCCCCGTCGTAAACGTAATTTTAGCATCACTGTTGTTTTGGTAATATACTATTACACCATGCCCATATGCTGTTGTTATTCAGCTTGTTTATTTTATTCATAAATTCATTATATTTAAAATATGTATATTTTAAGTCGATGTAAAATGTGTGTGTGTGTGTGTTTTCACACTGAATACATTTGCCCATGATGATCTTAAAGGCTTTAATGCAGTGCTTGAACCAAACCATTCCCTCACAATTAAACATTTGGTGTCATGTACCTCAGAAGAAGTATTCAATACAATTCAGAGACAGGGCTCATGAAATACAGTGATTAGATCAAACATTGTAGCACATCAATTCTTTTAAATCCATTATTGGTCATCTGACCAAAAGGACTATATCATTAGGATGCAATTAATACTGTGCCACAGTAGTGGCATGGGAATCAGAATCTGATTGGATGATTAAACAAAGTACTGAACTACTTACTGATTAGACCCACATGACAAAAAATAAGAAAGAAACAGAAACACTTGTTATTGTTACATTGTGTTTGATGTTTTTGATCACTGCAATCCACGTATCAATATCATCATTCATTGAATCTTCAGAAGCGCTTGTCCGTTACCAGGTCGCGGGTTGTGCATTCCCAGCATTCAATGGGCATGAAGCAGGATAAACCCTGTTATGACTATTAATTACATTTCTATCCAGAAAGAGGACACAGATAGGGCTTGAGTGGTTTGGAAACTGGTTGAACTGGGAGTAGAGGCTGAGTGAGAGATGATGGATGGGCGGGGATGAGATTGTGACATGAGAGACAGGGTTTTAGCAGGTAGTCAGAGAGCAGGCTTTCTGCCTTACCCCCCTTCCAAAATGTTTTTCATGAGAACTGACAGGTTTCTGATATAGCCCCTACCCCAGGTGTACCTTCTGTCAGCTGTAGGGGGGTTGACTATTTGAACTTCACTCCCAGACACAGGGCCAGCCACAGACACACCAGACAGTAAAAAGTTCATGCTTCAGAATCAAAATCAGTTTATTCGTCATTGTCAGTGAAAGGATTAACTAACTATAGGAATTTATCTCGGTGCAGTTGTGCAACATGTAACATAAAATAGCAACAACAACAAAATAATAATGAAATGGAAAGCTACAGCGCTGCACTAGGGTAAACGGTAAAAATAGACAATGTTAAAAAAAAGCACATGAATACAAGAAACCCGCAAACGCAGCAGCATCAAGATGGAACAGCAGATTTACATCAGTAGCAGCATAAACTAACAGAGTCACGCACATGAATCAGTGTCCATTGTCCTGCAGATTCAAGTGGATTGCTGAGTCCTGGTCTCAGCCAGTCACATAAATTCCTTTAATTTAGCCTCCTGACCACAGCGTCGTGTGTGTTCTTTCTACACAATTACTCTTAAATTGTCAATATAACATGTGCGACTGCCATGTCTGCTCCCCAGTCCCGCTGACTTTGCTTTTGTGATTAACACGGTTTTGATTTGTCCTAAATTCTGACACTGTTCTTGATTTTATTGTTAATTCAGTGAAGAAAACTATCAGGTGTAAAAGAGTGCAGGACTGACGGGGAAAACTGGACAGGCATGTGGAGGTGAGTGCAGAATGGCAGAGTCAAAAGGTGGAGGATTTAGGCAGCTGACGGTTAGTGAAGGAAGCATGGGGTCATGGTGAGACTGGCAGCGGCGAGTAACCGGTTCGCAGGAGGCACGGCCGTAAAGCACAAGGCACGACTCTAGTGAGCAGAGCACTGAGGGGCTGAGAGAGGGAAGTGAGGATCTTGTACTGTTGCTTGATGAGATGATTGGAGGCAGGTGAGGAGTTCAGTCCTGAGAACAAAGCTGCCACCGAGCGACGCATGGGAGTTAAAACTGAGTCCTGCTGAAGAGAGCAAAACAGGCGATGCAACAGAAAAAATGTGTTTGACAGATTGTCTTAGGTATGGCTGAATAAACTGGAAAATAGTGACTCTGGCAAGGCCATCCCCTGAAGGTGGTCCAGTAAAGAAAAGTGTGGTGCAAGATATAAAGTTGCAGCTATCATTCACTACCACTACTAAAAAGGAAGTCATGCGTTAAATAGGTGTGGTGCGCTATTATCAACCCATTTTTGAGAAGATCTATTTGGTTGTAGTGCCCTTGAAGGTTTCTTTTTTTTTTTGTTTGAAGAATGTCAAACGGTGTTTAAAAATGTGCAGACGTTCTTACGTGCAGCTCCAGGGCTGAGTGCTCGACAGGTAAGAGTACCGGTGTTCACTGTGGTTGGGGGGGCTGCGTGTAAGCGGGAGCCGTCCCTTTACAAGGAGATTATCAGGGAAGGTGACAACTTGTCATCTTCATCTTTACAGAGATTAAAATTTACCACCTCAATTACTGTTGTAGCACAAAGTACCACAGTTATTGTAGCACATTAATTTAAGCAAGAATTAATACAAAAGTTAGGTGTGTTTAAGGTGGAGGGAGATTTCTGATTTTTAAGATTACGTTTTCTACAGTTAGTGTGTTGATTAAGACTTAATAATGTGGAACTAAGAAGTGAAATAGTCCTAAAATATGCATTTTTACTTAAAAAGGCTATTGCTTAGATTTACTTAGGACATTGTTTACATAACAAGTCATAAAAATACTTTTTAAGTATTGCCAAATAAACTATGTTATTTCTAAAATAAACTGCATATTTATTTGTTACCAACTTTGTGTGACACTTCACTTTCATATGTATTGTAAACCTTGACAAATCAGAAATAGAAACGCTTCCTATCGTTTTGGCTGCTGCATTACCCCAGCTGGCTTAAAGTACGTGATTTTGCTGTCTCAAAGCTATCGAGCAACTTCTGACGTGACCTTCATTCGGTCAGGCCCCTCCCACTGCTGTTACTCATTCTACATTTCTTGCCTCTTGGAAGCATTGTTGACCTTTATTATAAATATTTTGCCCTTTTCGATGGATTTTCGATGGATTTCAACAAGGGCAAATTAGTTGAACAGAATAGTTGACAAGGACTCAGATGGACGTGGTGGTGGGTGGTAGAGTACTTGGGGGGTGGGGCTCGGGATGGAAAGACTCCTGAATGTCAGACATGAAGACCGTAGTGAGTAAGCCACGAGTTGGGAAACAGAAGCGTCAAGGCACCCTGGAATGATATCCACTGTCCAGATGACCCCTCTCGCTTCCTCTCAGCAGAAGGATGTGTCCACCAGCGACTCAGTCCATCAAGCTGACTCCAACAGCTGAGCAACATCTGTTCATTAGATGTGATGGATGAAAGAGCGGCCTGTGAAGATGGGGATGGGAGCGTATCCAACATAATATAGCTCACATATAATTATGAGTATCTCAAGTAATGTAAGCAGCCTTTGTCTGCTTCTATGTTCCCAGTTTCTCCTACATCTATGCGCCAGGCTGCACCGACAGAGAGTATGAGACACGACTATAAGCAGTAACCGAGGCATTTGCCTCATCCGTCACACTCCTTTCAGCTCCATGTTGCCGCGCTGAAGGTCTTTCTCTCCATTATATTGTTTTGTTTCTTTTTCCCTCAACCTCTGAAATGTCACACAAATGAGCACAAAGCAATGACATGGATGAGAACTGATAAATAATGCAGGATGCATACCACCCTCATCACCAACTTCAACAATGCCAATCACCTCACGTAATCAACCACCTTCCATCTGTCCTCATATGTTCACAGGACACTGGAGAGCCGGCAGCTAAGGGACGCTGGGGCCAGAAACACTATATACAAAAAACGTATTCATTGCATGCATATTTCTACATAGAACAAATTATATGTTAACTCTTTCAGTGCCAATAACGTCGAAACGTAGTTTTTTATAACCCAAACATTCACTGCCAACCCTGACATTGAAAGCTGCCTCTCTTCAACGGCCAATAACTCCGGAACGGAAAATGGTGGGAACACACTTTCTTTTCCTGATGAAAGAAGATACTTTGATCTTTCGTTTGATATGTTCGGTCTTTTCTTAGTCATAATTAGATTATTCTGTGGGAATTGGAATATCGGGCTGAGAAAATATTGCTTGAGAAATATTAAATGACACAGAGAAGACGAATATGAAGGATCAAACTTGTATACACACAAACATACATCGTAAAGGGTTTTTGCTTATTTATGGCTTCAGACAAATTGTATTTGAGAGGGCATGCATGAGGACACAGGGTGACATGATCCTTGCCTCTGACAAACACTGAGGTGGGGGGGGGGATTAAAAATAAAGGTCACTGAGTACAGGACTGAGACAGAACCATGACTTTAAAAATATAGCTATAGCTGTTTGAGCTTTTATCACAACACTGTCCACTGTTCTAAAACCTTTTCTTGTAGGACTGACAAGGATTTAGCGAGGATTGATAAAGATGTTTCTTGAATGGAGCAAAAATAATTTGAAAAAATCCCAAGGGTCTTGTACAATCTAACATAATACAATTATCAATTTATGTATTGCATTACGCATTATAGATAGATAGATAGCCTACCTAACCCTATATCATCTCGCTGTCATGTGCAAAATGGTTTGGTACATTAGGGAACACACCTGCTAGCACAAGTTCTCCTCACAGACTTTAATTATTATGCTATGCTGCAAATGTCAGACATCCAGACCTTTGCTTTGCAGAAGTTCAATTTCCCCTTTGGGAATTTTGCTTCAGTTCTTTACATGACTATCCCCCCCCCCCTGTCCTCATCTTAAGTGTGGACTTTACACCATGTCCACAATTTATTTTGTCAATTGATGCATGCATGTAATATAATTGGTTTACAGAATTTCAAATCACCACCGAATAGCTATGTGGCTTAATGGTTATGTGTTCGATTTTATCAATCCAATCAATCAAGCTGACATAACTGTTTTAGTATTTCTAGGCGAACACATATGCATAACACGTCTGCCGTTATAATATGTGACATAAGCTCTGTCTTGCTTAATATAAAATAAATATAATATCAAACTAGAAATGATTTCCAGTTTAATTCCATAAACATCTGTCATTAATCAATCAGAATCCAGGATCTCTTCTGGATCATCACCAAAATGTAATCATTTGTTCCTGGTAACATTCCCAACATTTCCTGAAATTTTCACCAAGGTCTGTCGGTAAACCTTTTGAGTTATGTTGCTCACAGACAAACAGACTGATAAACGCTGGTGAAAAAAACAAAAAACAATTCAAAAACCATATCTGAAGTTGAGACTACCCAACTCCATTCACCTGATCCCCAGATAGAAATGGATGTGTTGCATAATTTGATGATTCACTAATGCATAGTATGAACAAACAATCCTAAAACCATATCCGCATTCATACAATATTCATGATTGACAGAGTCACAGTAAAATACATTTAGCCAGGCTTTACA
Source organism: Brachionichthys hirsutus (assembly GCF_040956055.1). Lineage (NCBI taxonomy): Eukaryota > Metazoa > Chordata > Actinopteri > Lophiiformes > Brachionichthyidae > Brachionichthys > Brachionichthys hirsutus. The sequence goes on along the minus strand of NW_027180323.1, from coordinate 528,937 downwards.
GATCTTTAGAACATTGTCAGTCTGCAGACAATCGTGAATGCAAGGTTTATAAGGAAAACAAAAAGACAAAGCAAGTTCACAGGAATGGGACCAAGTGTTCAGAAGAAGAGTCATATGGGCTGCTGAGACATGCTGTGGTAAAATGCTTGCCAAAGTAGCAACCCAAGGAGCTGTTTTGTTGACACTGGGTGAGGAAAGCTGTCGTCTCTGCAGGTTTTAAGAAAAGGCTCTTGGGTGTGGAAGGTAACAGATGATGGCTAAGACAAGATATACTGAAAATCTTTGCACAATGTTGGAGGTGAGAACAGCCAACAACCTGTTCTCAGTAAGATTTGGAAAATGCCATTACCAACTGGAGATGTTGACAGGAAACTGCAAAACTGCCAAAAAAGACAGAAAAAAAAAGGTATTTGAGTAAGTGCAAGATTTGATGCTTTTCAGAGTTAAAATTTAAACATATAAAATCAACGCATACTAAGTACAAATAGATGCTAATGACTCTTGTTACAATTATGAGAAACTTCTGAAATAAATCTCATAGCAAAAGTGGGCAGGGAGATGATAGAGGAAAAGGAGAGTCCAACACAAACCCATTTTCACTAAATCTGTAAAATAAAGTAGTCTGATTGAATTTTAAGAGATCAGAAATGTGCAGAAATTAGTTTTATAAGCCTGTATGCTACTCTGACAGTTATGCTTGTGAATAGCACTATATTCTTTTCTCACAATGAAGACTGTATAAGAAAACATTTACATAACAAAATAATGAAGTGCATGAATCAACCAACTAATGAATACAACAAGTTGCTCATTCACTGTTACTTCAGGTTCAGGGTTGTCGAGGTATGACAAACGCTGCATCCTCTTTTCCCAGACTTCTCTTATGGCTCTAGGCAGACAGAGAAGTCAGTCTTGTCCATCATTTGTTGATTCCAACTATATACTAAATGTGTATACCGGGGAGCCGTGCCGGGGCGAGGGACCCCGTGGCGGGGCTGCTGGGACGGATGTAGCGTCTCGGTTATATATATATAGTATGAACAAGGCAATGTTTCACTTGTTAAAATGTTGGGGCCACTTCAGGGAAAATTATCAAATATAAAGTTAAAAATGAGAATTTATTTAGATTGTTCTGATATTAAACATGATGGTCGGTAATTTCCAATCCAAAAACAAGTCAAGGGCTTTATCTTATTCCTTTTTGGAATAACTGTTCAAGCCTGTCCACTTTATATACTACATGTTTGGTTATTAAATCCATTAGCTGCTGTCCCTTGTTGAATCTCCATCTGGGTCTTCTGTTTTGCAGAAAATAAATCTAACCATTCCATTCCATTTAAGATCCCTTTTATGTTTCTTTTGGAAAAGTTTCACCACATCTGCTTCATCTTTGTCCATGTTTGTTTTGCCAATTTAAAATAATTCCATTGCCATGAGGGGCTGTGGCATTTGCTTTTGCCAACAGAGAGGAAGTGTGGCATTTTCTGTCTCATGGAACATGAACAGTAAAAATACCAGTTCTTAAGAATTATATAAATTATGTATTTCGTGGAGTTTGTGTGCTCTTGGTTTTGGTTTTATTATTTCCTACAAACTAATCGTTGAAAAAATAAATAATTGCCACATGGCAAAGAGAGGCCAGTCATTATATGATTTACCCAGGCATTCATTAGAGGGCGCATCAACTAGCCGCCTGCTACCAAATCTGGAGTTTATTTGGACTGCAATGTCATTTGATGGAATATGAATAATATAAACTGTTTTCCAATTTTGGAGTGTGAACGTGAATGTTGTGAATTACATATCCATAGGACACTACCCAGTTTGAGACATTTATATCTTCCACCTTTTATCAACAACCTACAAAGCAAAAAAATGAACAAAACAAATAATGCTGATGTGATTGCGCCGTGAAAGAAAACCCCACACCATAGCAGAGAAGTTAATTCTCCCTGCGCATGCTCTAATAATACACACACACAAGCCCCAATTATGGTTAATTGTACTAAAGCGCATGTTGATTGAAATTTATAATGTTCTCAGGGTCCAAATGCAATGTTTCAAAATCAGATGTGTTACCTGCTACTAATGTATTGATACCTTTTTTTTTTAATGAAAATGGCTTTCTCACTGACAATAATTTTGCACAATATAATATAAGCACATATCGAATTAATTAGATTTCTGTTGGATCCAAACTGAAGTCATTGATATATTTCTATATTTTTTTTCTTTCCCATCTTCTGATTATTTCAATTTCATTTTCTACACTTCTTTCTTGGTTGCCTTACGAATGGAAACAGACCCTCCGGCATTGTCAGTGGGTTATCTGTAATCATTTGATTGCTTCAAACAAATCTTAAATGACTGTACTTTCATAAGATTGCCAGTCAGAGCCAGGGAAAATCACATCCCATAAACATGCAGATTGAATTGAATAACCCCTAATTAAAAAGGTTCTATCTGATAAGTCTTGGAATGATAAATAATATAAAACTATCTTTTTACAAGAATAACTGAAAATGTTCAGTTATTCTCATAACTGAAAATGTTCAGTTTTGGCAGTGAATTTGACTAATTATTATGTTCATTGTTTTCCTCGAAAGCGTCGCACTGGCATATCAGCTAATTAACATCTATATTATGCATATATTCTCTGATTTTATGACTGTCTTATTGGCCTGTTGCACCGTCCCAGCATGAGGGCGTGTCCTGCCTCTCTTAACTCCACTGTTAGTCATTTGTGGGCGGGTCCTCAGCCTTTGTCTTCCATAGCCTGCATGGAGGAGTGCACCAACCAATACTTCACTGTACCTGATCGCCTGCATGGCGCATGCAGTAGTCCATTACTCTCCCAATATATCTTGGTGTCATTGCACCAGTGCAGGACACCGATTATATAAACTTGAGGCTGGCATGATTTGTATGCAGGGAAGCATAAGGTCTTCGTCTGTATTTTCATATGCAAAAAAACTTCCTAGAACAAAGTTTAACATCAGAGTGCTAGATTAATGGCATTTTTTTTAACTTTGATGTTATGCTCAGTGTTCCTTGGAGACAAACTGGTCGGTGGTTGAAAAAGGGGTTCTAGAGAAAAGCAGTATCTGATTTAGCATATAATTTGTTTAAGACACCACAATTTACATGGGACTTTTGTCTTTAAATGATTTCATTGTCTCATATACAGCCTCAAATAAACATTATCTTATATCTATGAAACATGCAAGTGGTATTTTTAAGGGTGATTTTAAAATAGTCATTAGTGTGTCATCCCTCTTTTACATGATTTGAAAACAATTAAAGCAATCTAGATCAAAATATTTACCACTGGCCATGATGGCATGCACACTTCTGCTCACAGGGCTTGCAAGGATCCGTTCTTTGTAGTGGCTTTAAACAGATGCAGAAATGAGCAGTTGGCATTGCATTCATGTTGTTTTCTACTTTTGAAATTGGAACAAAATACCACTTTCAAAACTTCAGCAGTTATTGTCCTCTCCTCAAAAACTACTGTGTCATTAAGGAAAAATGCGATGTGATGCGATGGTCAAGTTGCACCTGTCCAAAACATTTCGAAACATGTTGTAGACAGTTAACATATATTCATAAAAGTCAGTCAAGACAAATCATTTTGAAAACAATGCTATGTGGGAATTGAGAGAGTATAAATAAGTTAAATAAAGTAAGGGACTACTGTACATTCAGTACATTTTACAAATAACATAGCTAAAGCAAAAGCTTTTAACAAAAAAAATAAAACAATTATGTGAGGTTTATATCCGCCGGGACGGAGGTTATGTAATCACGGGCATTTCTCTGTCCATCTGTTAGCATGATAACTCAAAATATTCTGGACGGATCAGGATGACATTTTCAGGAAAGGTTGGGAATGATACCTGGAATTAATAACATTTTGGTGATGATCAAGAAAAGATACTGGATTATGGATCAGCCTATTAGTGTGCATGTGCAGGAATTTCCCTTTGGTATTAATAAAGTATTCTGAATCTGAATGAGCAGCTCGGCGGAGGTCTGCACTATCTGAGTGCTTTTCTAGTTATATATATTTTATATATAATACTGTTATATCACGATTCTTGTAATTGCAAGAGATAGATATCAAGGGTTTAACAGGAACTTTTCTAAACATAAAAGTTGAAGTTTCACTCAAACTCAATGTTTAACTCAGCTTCTTTTCACATTATCTCAATCCATTCCTCATATTATATCCCATATAACATTCTCCTATCTTCTGCTGATCCAGCATCTCTGCAGCCCTCCTCTTGTCAATTCACTGACATCCCTCCATCCATGGCAGCATCTCTGACGTCCTACATTACTCTTGCACTCCTGTTGGACAGTTTCCCAATGCCGGATGTCCACCATGGGGAGAGTCAGTGTGTCACAGCAGATTAATGCCTTGCTCACTGACTGATCAACTCCTGCTGGTCTGGAACCAGAGTCTACTGTGGCATGGCCCAGATAAGGAAGTGATCCTGACTCACTGTGGCTCAGCTAGGTTTTGCCTGGAAACTAATCCATACATTTAATCTTCCAGACGCTGTCATAATGGAACAGTGACACACAGTTGTGAAAAAGGCTTTCACGAGCCTGCAAGCGGAGGATATCATATTTGCAGGTAATCAGCCTATTTGGCTGCTTTTGAATATAATATGGTGACTTCACTGCTTGCATGATCTCAGTGTAACCGCATCATAAACATGGTGAGTTTTGGTAAAACTATACAGATGATTTCTTCTTTAAAATGTGTTTGATTTAGGATGCTTGTCTTGCAACAAGAGGGAAATGTCTGTATTGATGATTTAATGAGACCAGGAGAGAGAATAGATGTTCAAGTTATGATGAGTAATTACATTTCTCCACAATAGAGCCTGTCTCTTCAACCCCTCTACAACTGTCAAGGGAATTGACATTGAAAACATGAAAAATCACAGAGCTATAAAGTTCTAACAATAATAAAATAATAGGGGGGGTTATCTATAATGATTCGCCACCTCTCCATCTGTCACACTTCATCAATGATGGCCTGTCTGGGTACTCTATCCTCCTCCTTAGCAACCCCTACATCACTTTCTAATAATGGCCTATCAACAATGTCGCAATGGCCAAAGTTACAGAGGGTGCATAAAATATTAACTTCATGTTTTAACATTGTGGAATTAGGTCAGATTTAGTCAAATACCATTAGAAATCAAATACGAAGGAGACGCTAAAACAAGGAAAGTATTTCAAAAGACAAGAAGAAAGGAAGTGTGACCTTTAGATGGCGTGGATTGACTTAATGTCTGAAGATTCGGTTTAATTGAACACTTACCGCTTCAATTCAAAGTAGGAGAATGACAACAAAGGGAATCATTTACGAATAGTTTTGCACAGAGAAACAGTACAATGTGGGGGAAATGGGAAATAAACATGGCCTGAGGCAGTGCATTGGATTTCAGTGTCTCACCATTACCCCTAAATGGATGCTGACTGCCTGCAGTCAGGACCAATACCCCTTCTATAAGGGCTTAGTTCTCTCAAATTTACTTTGCAGCCGGTGAGACGGACGTTCGCTAGTCCTAGCAGCCTAAATCAGTTTAGTTTCAGATACCTCTTCAGGCATGCCCACCTTTGCAAGAGGTGCATGCAATGAGTGTGACATCCCCCCACCCCCCACCCCCTCTTGTCCTCTCTCATTACCCTCACAGATGCCTTGACAAATGGCTGGCTCGAGGTTACAGACGTGGGTTTTCTGTTTTATATTCATGTCATGACAGTGGAGTACCGGGAGTATTCGTTCAATACCACTGCCACGTGAGCAACCTTTCCTAAGGCTTGTGCAATTTGAAAATCAAGAAGGAACTATTATCTGTATCTTGGTGAAACACACATCCACACTCGCATAGAAAATGTCTTCATCTGCCAAGAAAGCACTTAGGCAAGACTGGTATGGGGAATTTTGATACCAATTGATTAGGATTTTTGCATAAGTATTGCATTTTGTTCTCAAGGAGCCACAACCAATGTCAAACAGACACTTGAGAATCAACAGCAATTGCAATGTCTCCTCACGTATACCTGGTTTCCGTCACACTGAACTATCTTCATGGGGCCATCCTGGTGTAGAGCAGCTTGAACCATGCTCTTGGTTAATTTTATTATGAACAGTAAAAATTGTGACACCATCTTGCTGTGCTGTTTCTTCGACTGAGTAATCATCTCTCTGATGAAGTACATATATTCTCAAGCAGAGAGGTCTGATGCTCAATAATGTAAATTAGTTTTTTTAATCTCTGCATCCCTGAAACTGGTAATTAAATTGATGATTTATAGTTGTGTGAGAGGCAATAACACTTTGTGAGCAAAATACCACCTGATTAGTTGGGTGTGATGCATTCCCTCAATGTTTTTAAACAAGATTTAAGCTGCAGTCCACAACTGGCATGATTTCTACGCAATTGTTTAGAGCAAAAAGGCTTTTGTTTGTTTTGCATTTCACTTACTGCACTTTATACAAATGCACTCTTACCACTAACTGCTGTTTCTTGAGACTTCCCAAAGAGGAAGTTCTCTGAGCTCACCTTGTACTCGATTATGAGGTCAAGACTCTGCACCTGCTTTTCCAGGTGTGACATAAGACCCTGATGATGCACTCTTAATGACTTGCCAGAAGGAGGGGCACTCCATGCAGCTGCATACTTTACAGGCATGTAAAGGATGGCCATTACCATCAATCTTCACGTATGTCAGAAATGAGGGAGTGCACTCACTGTTAGGATGTTAGAAAATAACAACAAGAACATCCTAAAGTATGTTGACCCATTAACATAAGTAATGTCTTCTGTGTCTATATGACATGAGTTTCAATGGCGTGGGTTATGGATGATTCTCTCTTGCCTCACTATGGAAAACAGCATTTTGACCAACCCGTTTTATGGAGAGGAGCTCATAAAAACAATGTTGCATGCAGAAACATTATGATTTAGCACCGGCATTGCTACAGGTGGAGCAGATTATATACGTTTTAATCGAGTGATAAATCTACATTTTAGTGACGCATGCTAAAGTTCTAAATGCACATTATACCAGACCATGCTATTGAAATCACTTTCTTGTGAAATCACATAATCAGTATGTCCATCAATCATTCATCATTTTGTTGTAAAAAAAAATAACAACTTGATGTGATCAGAACATTTTATTATCTTTTAAAGCTTTTCTGTTTTTTTTATTTTTTTTTATTTATTGACCACAACAGCAATTACTCTGTACATTCTAATCAATAGATTCAGAGTGGACTCACCCATTCCAAGAAAAGCAATTAAACCAGTCTGAGCTGTTTCATAGTGAAACAACAGAAAACAAAACCATGACATTCCAGAGGTTTTTTGATGCATCTGTTTTCTCTGACTTGTTATGCAACAAGAATATTGATTTATCAAAATGTCAGTCACAAGATGCGTCCACATTTGTTAACACTGGGTAACAGCATTAATTAATATTAAAGCTAAAATCCAACCAACTGCAAACATTCTCTCTTAATTTGTCATTGTCACAGCAGGGCCAAATTATTTTCCACCTTTTGCCACATAGCTCTCTGTATCACTGCACACTTGTCTCCTTCTCTAACCCTCACAATCCCCTCGCACTGCTCAGCCCCCTGTTTGCAGACTGGCCTGTTTTCTCCAGCCTGAGCTGATCTCTGGTGACAACACCCGATTGACTTTAAAGGCACTGCAGAAAATAAAGGTTAATTAAGATCAACTGTTCCTTGCCCAGTCCTCCGCACCATCTGCTGTGCAACGGCAGTCAAAAGGATGCACACGCACATAACAATACCATAATGATGGGAGAGGAGTACTGCACTGAGGAAATGCATATTCAGTGAATATCTCTAGGTTTTTCAGATGTGTAGGTTTCGTCATAACCATAGTTCTCTGAGTGAAACGTGGAGATATCGCCTGCGGCCTCCTTACGCTCAGATGCAAGATGTTGCCAAAAACTTTGTTGGCCCTGAAATATGCAAAGGCTATAGCAGCGAGAGGATTGAGAAGGACTGTTGTACAAGCCCCTCAGGTTTGCTGATGGCTATAGTTAGTACCCTAACAAATACTACTGGCTGTCTGGCCAATTGTCCTAAACAATGTACTTCCAAAAGCATAACTCTTAGTTGAAATAGTCATAACATTACTGCATTATCAACCACAGAAAGCTTGCAAAGCTGCGAGGGCACTGACACTGCTTGTGTTTTCTCCCACTGTTACTTTAACAGAATTAAATCTGGCTGGGGGAGAACAAAAGCAGAGAACCAGTTGGCCTTGAAACAATTTTAAACTGAATTACTTGAAGCCAGAGAAAGCTCATGGTCCAAACAAAAGACAGACAATAGACACAGACAGGATGAGGCAGCAGCTTCTCACTTGTTCCAAACCAACTGACACAGGCGGAAGCAGGATGAAACGGAACACTCACCAACAAGATGACTTGGATCACGACAGATCAAAGTCCAAAAAGGGAACAACTTACTGACCTGGTTAAAAAAAAAAAGAGGACCCGAGCTTGAAGGAGACGCCATGCCGCCCATGTGGACGAGTCAACAATTCAAGTTAACTGATTTAACTTAATTTGCAATTAAAAATAAATATTAATGGAATAATTATTAATGGAATAATAATTTGTTGATCAAATTCAAGCAAGGCTACAGGTAAACTCCAGTAAAAAACGACAAACAAAACAATGGCAGACCTTAACATGGAGACTGGAAGGGCTTTTAAATGCTCATTTTTTTTCTTTCATTTTCTCTGTCTTTATCGCCAATAGGATTCTCTACTTTAATCTTTGAACTGCAAATTTCACACACAGAGGCAGTCTTGACAGTAAGAGAACAAGCAAGTATTGTGCAAAGGCAGATTGAGGGGGTGAGTGAGTGGAGGATTAAGTATGCAGAACATGGATGTCAAGGGCAGAAATGGCAGATACAGCTGGAGGCAGCCTATCTGAATATGGTTAGCTTTGGAACTGCTGCTTGGGAAAAAAAACAATGATGTTCCAAATAATAAAATGATAGAGCACATGAGAAACAACCAGACATCTTCCTACTTTGCAACCTCTTGCTTTGCAAAGTGATATATTTCAGCTAATCATTGTGCCATTGTTTGTATTTGAGGTGAACATCCATATTCTTGAGTTTTGTCTCCTCCTGAATACCGTGTGGTACAATAAACAGCAATAAAATAAAACAGACAACATTATCCAATGTAAAAATATCAGGAAAAAATATAGTAACAATCTCATTATGCTCATAAATTGTTAATTATGGGTTTAATGGTTTAAAACAGTCGTACTTTGTTGCTCAGTTGTAAAATATTTAATACGTGATGTCATGTATCAGACAAGGGATTGGGGAAATGCATCTTACCCATTCACAGAGAATGTGAACAGCTTCACCTAATTGCAGCTGCTTATTCTCCTGTTGAAGAAACTCATTAGGATATTTTTTTTTTTGCTTCATATGCATGAATAGTTTGTGTCAATCATTGCATTTAAAATCCAGGATTTAAGTCAACAATGGCAATGAAAAAAGGAACTCACATTTCAACATCATTTAGATTGTCAAGTGTCAAAATGCCTACTAACTAATCTAAATATGTCAACAACATTATTTTCATTGTTTAAATGTTGTGTTCTGTCGATCCAATCAGGTGGCGTTTGGCTGCAAGTAAGGCAAACAGTATATCCGGAAAATCCATTGAGCATATTGAGCCAGAGAATGCAAAACTGATCACCACTGAGAGGCCTCGTTGCACGCCTATCCTGCCATGCCTTCACGTTGTTTCTTATCCATTCTTTTTTATTGCCAGAGGATTATGTGATTCCTTAAAACCCCATGCAAAGGCCTTTCTCCAAACAAGCCATTCACAAACAGAAAAAGCAATCAGGCAAATTCAGTTAGCAGACAAAGAGAACGGAATGCATGACTATAAACAGAATGAAGACATGTTAATCCTCACTCACTGCTTGAAAGAGCAATCTCGGGTCTGAATATGCATTTACCTAAATTTCCTTCTGTTTTTTATGTTTGTGTTTTGCACATTAAGAGGAAAAAACTGTATCTCTCACAATCTGTTTATCTTGTCTAGATAAGTGCCATGATTGTTTTTATTTCATTTTCCAATATGCACATACATATTGCAGTCATGATCTATAATAATGTCATCCACCTTTTGAATATTCCCTCAATATGCACTAATTTTATACAGAATAACTATGCTTTAAGGTGCATCAATTTTTAAGATAGAATAAAAGTACAATGGAGTCGGGTTATTTAATTTCATTATGTTGTTTTCTCATATACTCACTGTTATGCTATCATATATCTCATCCCTTCCATATAATCAAACTTTGTCAATTACATCTAAGGAAAAACTGTAAGCTAAGTGGAGACAAAACATAGCACTGGCGTCAGTCTATTCCAGATAGATATGTCAATGACTCATTAACCAAAACTCTGAAGGAGAGAAACACAACATCTGTGCGAGGGGTTACTTCCTAGACCTATAAATGTTAAAGATCAACATGACCCCTTTGTTCTCTCTTGGACGGACAATGATACGGGTTCTTCGGTTCATTCCACCTTCAAAAACATGTCATTTAGTTGAATTGATTGCATTAAATTCTCCATAGGTATGTGTGCGTAAGTGTTTGTCTTTCTGTGTGGCCACATGATGTAAGGCGGGATTACACTCCAAATGCACGGGTGGATCCCGCCTCTCGCTCACACGAAGCTGGGATAGGTTGACCTGCAAATTGGAAAAGCGGCTGTCGATCTATGAGAAAATGGATGGATTGATGGATTCTAGTACAGAGCAGATATTTAACAAGCTTAGGCGACTGGCCTTGTGTTTTCACTCAATCATTAGTGTAAACTGTAACACTCTTTCAATTCAAATAATCAGAATGTATTAGCAATGCACACATTGTGGCTTTCAGTGAAACTCCAAACACCATTTTAGGAGATTAATTTTGAAATAATTTACTATCTTGCAGGCAGTATTGAGGTGGTAAATGATTACTGTATCACCTCAGAATTTTCTCTCTTGCAGAACTGGCATTCTTTTTGGTTGCTCTGGCAACCTAAATACATCTTACATGTACAGCGTTTTAGAATATAGATGTTATATTCAAATAGACATTGACTTTTCATTTAAAAATATCATTTACATTTTTTTCTAACAGATTTATGTTAATATTTTCCGAGAAAATTATATATTTGTCCTACATTTTATAAATGTTAGTCTTCTTGACAAAATACCAGTGTGCTCTGCTGGGATTTCTAATTACAGATTCATACCCACCCTGTAAAACTGATGTCAAATGGTGACAGTGAGAGTGATTAAAACAAACTATATGTATTATTAAACAAAATGCAACAACTTTTTATTGTTTTTGTAAAAGAAAAGAAAAATTATACTGAGTAATGTCACATCATGGAAATGCTAACCAGGAGGTTCAGCATGCATAAATATGCAAATAATCTCATTATTGCAAATGTGAACAAATAGAGACAGATGATGCAGACACAGAGAGAAAAAGGACCACAGGCTTCTGTGGCAAGTAAATACATGCCTTGGCACAGTAAGTCTCAGTGTGTAAGTATCCGTTATCATTATGTGCTGCTTCTAGTAGTGGAAGGACATTTCCCCACATCACTTCTTCAATGCTCATCACGAGTACAGATTGGGTCCATTTTAAAAATATGATCCCATGTTTGATTTCTATCCATTCATTCACTTGTTTAAAACAACGATTAATGACTATGCTTGCATAAAAAGTGCAAATGGATTGCAAAGTTACTGAAGTATCCAAATGGTGAGGATTTTTTGGCTCTTATTTTTGAAAAAAAGTTTATTAAATTAATAACCCTACCCATACTTTAATAAGTACATTAGAACTCAACTCAGAAAGAAGTCTGAGTGGCAGTATAGGTTGACCCAAAACGTGAAATGTACCTTTCAACGGGTTTACAAGTTAAACCCTTAGCACGCCATTACAGTAGTATTACAGACGCCCTGCGTCCAACAAAGATGGAGACAAGGATGTCCATGATTTAACAATGGATTTTATGATTTCCCAAAGGACATGCAGACGTAAGCCTTATGCAACCGTATATACGTGATACTGTCTTCACACGCCTTATGTCTGGAACACATTTTTCTATTTGAGAAGTGTCTTTTGCATACTCTCTTGCAATCGCATGGTCCATGCGTGTCTCTTATAAGACTCCAGCTCAGCTCCAGCTGTGCATTGTTTGTTGTTGCTGCCTCTGTTTTCAGCATTAGGGATGCAGTAACAGTAGCCACTTTCACCTCGTCAAGTTAAGTGGTTCTCACTCAAAATAAAAGTAAACGCGTTGAAAACACTTAACAATAATAATTCATTTGCACACCGAAATAATACTTTCTCTCTGCGTATAAAGGCAGAAGAATCAATGTATTGTGGGACAAAGCGAAAACCTGTAAAGGACAGTCAGGAGAAGGATAGCGACTGGATTTGGGTGTCGTTTACATTGGGGACAGCCCAGATGACACTCAAAGAGAAGCTTTTTCTGACAATTATATATATATATATTTTCCTTCAGTCACTCACAATAGGACCTAAATATAAACAAAAATAATGTGGGATTTTTAATATGCTGTTTTTTAAGTAGTTGTGGGAGTAGAAGCCCATATGCAGTGCGATTAAATTGGTGTGATTAAAAGAGAATGGGACAAATGGTACACGACCTTTCATTTCAGAGGACGCATACATTTTCATTTAATCTACTTAATGAATTAAAGCCATGAGAGACTATATTTGATTGTGGGAAATATCCAATGTTCAGGACTAGTTTCAAGAGTTGGGCTGCCCATCAGTCTTTGTCAAAGCTTCCCTCTGTTTTGGAGAAAAGAGGCATCTGGTAATATTCATCATGCGTGCAGCTTGCTCTGTCTCTGCAGTGAGTGTTTCGCTTGTCACTGATGGCACTTCAGGAGTCAGCTTACTGTATGTGCGGCAGGTGTGTCTTAATACCCAGCAGATCTTCTGCGGCTTACACGAGGATTTGAAGTTGTTTTGATAGAGTAAGCTTTAGGTAATTTAAGGAATAGTATTTGGCAGATGCCCTTTGCCACTTCTCAAGATTAGAAGTTGAATGACTGGTCGAATGTTAACAGCATCGCCACAGTCAGCTGGCCTCCACGGGGCATCCTTTAGCGCTGTACCATCATTTGCTAATGCCTTCAGGACCTTGTCCGCATTCGGAATCATCTTTTCATTCCTTTACAGTTTATTTTATGCTGTGAGAATTAACATTGCATTAAATAGTAAGGAAATTTAAAAATCCCAGTGAGTTATTTATAGAGCAAAAAATGTCTGCACGCTCATCTCTATTCTTTTGCAAAGTTGTGTTTGATCGAGGTGCACTATATAAAGAGATGCATGTTCGTTGTAGTGCAACAAAATTCATGCTGACATACAATATTAACAAAAAGTTGCTAGTCACGGGTGCTACTGGAGCCTATACCAGCTGACGATGAGTGAGAGGCAGGGCACACCCGGGACACGTCGCCAGCAGATCACAGAGCTGTTGGTCATTCCACTCAATGTCTATTATTCTCTGCACACTCAAAAGGAGGCTTATGTATTTAATTTGAAAAGGAGTAAAACGTGCTCTGCATCCAATGTCAGTTTATAATGAAAGCATTTGTGCATTTATTTGCATCTGAGGCTATTTAAATGGGTTGTTTCAGTCTGTTAATGACTTAGGAACACACTTGTCTCAACTCATGCATGGACTACTTCTGTAATAATTGCCTTCTCTGTTATGGTAGCTTTATACTCCAGATGTTCAGATTATAGAGCTCAGAGGAACATTTCATTTTCAAATTCAGCTCCATTTTTGATCCTCCCCTGCTTTAAACAGCATCTGCCACAACTCACATAACAATGAGGTGACAGGTGCCAGCTAGCATTTTTGTTGAGGAGAAGGGCCAAATTGCTGGGCGGGGGGGGGGGGGTCAATGTCAGCTGTTATTGGAAGCTATGCAGCATGGATGAAGGCTACATTTGCTGTGCTGTTTATGGATTTAGTCGGTGTAAATAGCAATCGTGATATCTACTGAAACGGCATTACTACACTCATAAACTGCCCACTTGTCTTCATGAATACAATGAAATATTTATCTAATTTAAATTAATGTTTGAGTGCCCTGGATTCATACTTGCATAGCTTTTAAATGAAATGCTGATGCATTCTTGTAGTTTTCTACAACAAGCATCCATTAAAGCTATTGGGAGTGCTTAAATGAAGATCTGTGTTATTCAGTGTATTTTAACACACTCCAGAAGAGACCCGAAAACCCCCCAAAAACATCTGTGTTTAGATAGTCTGTGACCTCTATGCTTAGCACACCACCAGTGTGTGTCCATCTATACTGCCCACCTGGTCGTTAATCTCCGAGGAGAGGACAAGGAGGTTATCATCACATGTCATTTGAAGGCCCCACAAGAAAATCCCCGCTGAGGACATTGTTTCACTCGCAGCACTTTTTCCCCTTGCACAATGGTACATCTTGTGTGACATTCTTGGTGGTACTAGAAATCCCATCTCAGTCATAATCCCCACTATTGACCATTAAAAATGGGAAGTAATGAGGTCAATTTGTCTGGATTTTGAGATTGTGTCAAAGGCAGCAGTATTTTAATGTTAATGATCACAAAACATCTGGCTCTGCGGAAAGACATTGCTTACTCTTCCTCTGCTGGCAGAAAGAGGCTAAATGTGGCAATTTAAAGAGCTGTTCTCCTCTGACCTGAATTCTACCTCAGCTGTGGTATTAGTGGGCCACATTAGCATTTTTGGAATTTCTTTGAAACGCTGATGTAATTAATTTAGAAAATTAGACGAATGATGTATAATTTACAAAAAGGAAAACATATGTGCCCTACTAATACATAATTAGCAAAGGGAGAATATGTATTCTGCTTGAAACGAGGATTAAACAATAGAATATCTGATGGTGGTCTGTTGATGAAACGTATTTGCAGCAGAGTACCTAGCTTGCTGTTTGAGAAATCCTTCAGAGCCCTCAAAGATATTATTTAAAAATACATTGTATTTTAAATGTTAAAATGCTTTAGATGACAGCTGTCCAAATTTGATTTACTTTGTGTGTTTCTGTATAATTTCTTAGTTTGGGCCTACACAACATGCACATGGAAATATATATATATATTGTTTCGAGTTGCATACTCAAAATCCCAACTTGTACATCTCCATCGAGAAGAACCTTTAAACAATTTTTAAGAAATAATTTTCATCCATAATAGCATATCCGCCAATGCATATATAATATTAGCGTTGTTCTAATTAATTAATTAATAAATTAGCTGGTAAAAAGAAGGTATATGCTGAATATTTTGAATGCCTGATATATCCAGCTTCCAAAATTACATGATTATTTTATATAATTCCTATAGCAATTGGAGAATTTTTGGACTCTTAGAAATTTAAGAAGAAAGAAATTTAGAATTTCACTCTTGACTGTGAAACATGATGAGCATAATTTGTTGCCATTTAATGACGTGAATGATCAACTGATTCATCATGGAAATAATTGATCAAAAATTGCATATCGGCAAATTCTCACTGGAGATCGAAAAGTGACATAAAAATTGATTCTGAGGGTTATTTTTACCCTTGTCTGACTTCTGTGATCCGTAATTTTTGTAGTGCCTCTGTCAGCTTCTCAACTTCTATCAGAGATAGTCATTTAAGCTTTTAACAGCTATTTTGCAGAAGCTGCCTTGTACAAGATAGCCACACATGAATGCTAATACTTTAACCGAGAGGTACAAACAAGTGCATTCACTAGGAATATTGTTTTATAGTTTCAGATTTAGCCATTTTGTGTTGCAATTTTTTTTTTTTATGAAAATGGCTATTTGTTAATTAAAGACATTGCATATTCCACACACAGCATTCTGTGTCTCAAATATCTTGTTATAAAAGCTAGTACATCTCCAAAGAACCAAAGAAAAGCCAGAAAAAGAAGATCCAGTCAACTCGCTGTAGTTTAGGTTTAGATTGATATTGATTTTAAACCATGGTATAAATTATTTCTCTGGAGTTGTCCAATTAGCTCAGAACAATAGTGTTTACTATCTTGAAAAAAAAAGGAAAGATGGACATGAAAGGACATTGTGTGTCTGGCTTGGGCCTCACTATGCCTCATTGGGTCAGGGCATCGCAGCTCACTGTAAAAAGCCATAAGAGCAATGTCCCATTTGGTAGATTTTCTCCCAGAAGGGACAGATGAACCAGGGGACACTGAAGCAGTGAAGTAGTTCAGCTGGCCCTACAACAACTCCTTTTGATGAAGCTTGCCATGTTCTGCCAAGAACAGTGGATGCAATCATGGTTGGATTATTCACCAGAACCGGGAATGATGGCCATGTTTTGCTACAAAACACAAGAGCACTGTTCATTGCTCATCCCCTTTTAGAGGGACCACACTTCACTTTTAAGCCTTTTCGCATCCCTGATTGATCATTTCAGACAGAGCAATTTAAACCCTTACCTTAAGGACTTTGGGTCTGGGTTTAGGCCTCTTAAGGGACCAGCCTCCAAACAGGCTCCAAACAACACTATTTGAGTGTTGTTTGGAGCCTGACCTACTGACCTACTCAAATATGGGGCACATACAATTCTGTTACAAGTCCAAGATCAGCAGGACAGAGGGCAGATACTTAACCCACCCTGAGCTATGGTAGCTGTCATTAGCACTGCTTATATGGATTTGCGCAGACTTTCACAGACAAGAGCACAGTATCATGACTGATCCAAAATTATCACACAGCACTGTTGGATTTTAGTTGCATCACTCTGTTTGTGCTACCTTTAGGAAAATTCATCAGACACGAAATGACATTTTAACTGTCCCTTTAAGGATATGTTTGGGCTTCCAGTCTCCAGTTCAAAGGCTGAAAAAGGCAAACAAAACCGAGTAGAATTTGTTGGCAGGCAGGAGTCTGGAAATAGATCTGCAATCAGAAACCAATGTAACCAGAATAACGCAATTATTAAGAGGCAGTATGAAATTGCAGCTCAGACCATATCTGGCGGGAGTCAACTTTCCAGGGAGTCTGCTATTTCCTTTCCGTGCCAACAATAATTTTACTTTAATAATGTCATTTTGTTACAATATAAAAAGGACACTGATATTATTATATTATATGGCATAAATTCCATGAGAGTTTATGTGTAGTAAGAGATATACTGCAATTTAATGTCCCACTACTCTATTCAACTATCACTATATTGATAGATAATTATTGCCATTGAAGTAACTAGAAATTAGTTACATACCATTAAGGCTCATCTTACAAAGCATTATCTTTTCATCATTTACATTTTCAAAACTCATTGTATAAATATGCTGCCGTGGCATTTTGTTGTTATGATATTTCCTAATTTTCCTTCATATCTACCCTGCTAGACCACCCTTTTCCAATGTAACAGCAGATTATTTGCACGTGCAGCTAATACAAATGAATGAGGGGGCATTACTAAATCCGTATTAAGCCATGTCTTTCAACGATGATTGTTTTTGTTATTTGTTATGAAATGCGTGTGCATTTTAAGATATATTTGGCACTTTTTTAATTGATTATTTAAATATATGCCTAAAAATGAGGAGAAAATTACAAATATTTTTAGAGGCTAAAATTAAATATATCAACATTTGTTAACAAAATTTACTTATTAGTAAAAACTAGAATTATCAGGAAAAAAATACAGCTTCCTACTTTTTTCTTTCTGTTATGCTTTTTCAAAAAGCTCATGTCCCAGATTAGATATTAATTGCATGTGGCTTTTCAGTGTGCTTTGTGGGTATTTTAATTTCCATTGCTTTTTTTTCAGCAGGAACGATGTCAGCAGTTTTAATATAACATGCAAAGACTTCCTAAACAGATGTGATCTTAAGAAGAAGAAAAAAATACTCCATATTCATTCCACTTCTTTTTTCCTGCCATCCAGAGTCATAGTGCAGATTAAATGCACATGAAATCATGGAGCTAGATATTGTATTTACTTCATCCATCCCTCATTTAAAAAAGAAAATTAGGAAATTCAAGGAGCACAATCATGTCTTTAAGGAAGACAGCCTATTTGTATTCTGGCTCTCACTGTGTCTCCTCACAAGCAACTGAGTGCAAGCGAACGAAGCAGAATAAGCAAGAAGGGAGGAGGGCTGAATGAGGGAGGGAGGGTATGAGAGAAAAGAAGGATGAACCTCATGTGTTGCAGCAGCAGACGTGTGACAGCCCAGGCATTTATTTTAGCTGAGCCTGCTGCTGTAGCTGGGAGAACACGGCAAGCGGAGCAGCAGCGACGGCAGCAGCAGCACATCAGTCAGTGCCTACACAAAAGCTGGAGACAAGGTGGACACGAATAGAGGGAGCCAGAGGGGATACATACCATGAGCAACATACCTCTCCGACGCCACCACCAGTATGTTTTTTGGAATACTACAGTACGTTGGCTTTTCCAGGTTTACTTTGCAGAAGAGTTGGGTTTTTTCATCCTGATGGAATTCATCTTCTCCTCTTCGTTCTGAAGCGCCAGTCTCCCTCCCAATCAGATATTAGTACCAGCAGAAGAGTCAAGAGGCAATGTAAGCATAATATATATATCATGAATGTTACTGTCAAATCTCCAGGGGTTCTAATCACAGCTTCATCTAGTGGAAAGAAGTCAGTTATTGCTAATGAGAAGCACATACAAGTAGGAGATATGATGCCATTGGAGGCCTCAACTTGTTATTTATTTATTTTTTCGGGCATTTGAGCTTTTCAATCAATGTGTGGAAAAATTAACAGTAGCATGAAAACAGAAGAGCAAAATTGAACTTGAAGTATAGCGGAATAAGGAAAGAGATACAAAATTTCCTTTTGCTTTAATTCTACTGTTGGTGAATCCGTTCATCCGTCCTGAGGGATGCCCTGGACTGGGACACGTTGGTAAGTAGCTCTGACTTGTGCACTCACATTTTCTTGAAATGTATCAGCACCACTGATGTCCCAGCAAGATGATTTAACCTGATATTATAAAACAAATAAAAAAAACCCATTACATTTAAAGAGCAAATTTCAACGATCACCTGGCATATTTCATTATATGCTTTTACTCTAGATTGTTGTTTGTTTATTTCAAAAAACCTTTTTTTCCAGACATTGCTTTGTTTTCTCCCCCCCCCCCCCCCCCCCCCCATTTGATTCTGTAGTTTTTCTATTCTTGAAACTTAATCTTCAAACATTGATACTTTGCAGTTCAACTAACATAAAATTTAGAGCAAGATTTCTCATCCAAAATAAACTTGATCTATCTGTCTGTCTAAATGTTGATGCTAAACTGCAGTGGTCCTCGGCGAGAGTAATCATGCCACCTGTCAGGAGAGACAAAACCTATCTTGTCTGAACATCAGCTTGTGTGTGTGCCTGAAGCCGTGGGCCTTCACACGATTTTGTTATGTTAGCATAATGATAATACAACTCTTGAATCTTGAATCTGAATCTTGAATCTTGGAGCATGATTTGTTACTTTGGGTCTGAGAGCTAGTGTTGAATGGTTGATGCCAGAAGCAAGGGATCTTGCTGAGGGATAATCACCCTGTCCTTTGTTTGTGCCTGCATTGGTCTGTTGAATCAAATCCCTACACTGTCAGAGCCGTGCACAGTGTAGTGTTTGTGACAGCTCAGATAATAGTTCAGTATAGAAGAGCTCAAAGTGTACAATATATTTCACATTATTCAGCAAACAAACAATTAGCATTAAAGGCCACACTCGGCATACTAGTGTTCAATGGGTGGGAGGTTTATTTACCACATTCACGCTCCTCTGCACCCACACAGGCCATATTGAGATAATACTGTTGGAGCTTTGCACACCTAAATTACAAATCCAGTATGCATTTGTATGCAGCCAGGAACTCCAAGATTCTGGACAAGCACTGTAATGCTGCGAGGGTATGTGGTGACGAGCCATGTGTGCACAACCGTTGATGCCACTTGCGATTCTTAAAGCAGTGACATGATGAAGAAAGGCAGGTAACTGTTGCTGATTAAGGCATTCAAAAAATCACTCACCCTTGCGTAATGAAATTATATGCGCCATCAGAACCAGAGCAAGCACACTTCAATTAGCACAATTGATGAAGTCCTTCCATCGAGATGGGCTCTCAAGAAGGGAGTAGAATTTGATTAATTCGCTTACCATTCATTACATAACAGCATCGCCTCCCAGAGATGAATGTATGAATGATTATAGCGGTGAGGTTCAATATTGAATTTGTCGTATTTGAGTTATTATTTTCACACTATTGAGCCATCAGCTGTGCTTTCAACTGCCGTATACACTCCACACGATGGAATACAATGCTAGTGTGCATAATAGTAGTTCTATTTGCTTCCTACAACAGCACAACTGCACTAAAGCAGCAGGCCTGTGGGAAAATGACTTTGCCAGGACTGAACAAAAGACTGGGCCCATTCTTTGAAGCTAGATCCCGCACAAATCCTACACCAAAAACATTAGTCTATGAGCATATGTGCCATTTATTATTGAACAAGGAAAACCATTGAGTTGTAAGTGTAACAGGCTTTTATGAACCATATGTCTGCTTTTAATTTTACACGCATTCACATGTTTTGTGGCAGTCCTTGCAGCCTGCTTGCTCACTGTGGTGCGTGGTTGCTAAGTTTTAAATTAATACGATGGTAATCATGTATCTGTGGCTAGAATATGTATGAAAATCATTCAGCAGGCCTTGACCTTACACTTCAAGGGTCAAATGACATGTGCAATTCATTCAGGAAATGTTTCCTTTGATGTGAACTTGTAGTTATTTCTATTTGCATCTTGGTGATGTTAAGTACTCTTTACGGGTAAGTGAGTGCATGTACACTGCATGTGTAATGCAGGTGGCAGATATCACAGCCTGTCAATGGGCTGGAGATGGAAAGGAAGACAGAGCGGTTTGACCTTGTCTTTGACTTTCTATTGATACTGGCCTCACTAGCATGGCAGATGTCAGTGAGGACTCAAACTCAAAGCATTTGATGCCTCTGCCTCCGGAAAAAGTTGTGGACATGATAGAGTAACCTTCACACAATGATTTGCATCTCTCACTTTCACCAGAATTAACTAAGATAAAAGGTTAATTGGCAGGTATTATTATGAAATATCTGAATGCAGTGTTTTAATATCAAAACATAATACATTAGTTGCTTATCCATGTTCTGAAAATAAACTGTGTTCACATCTATCTGACAAAGACAACAAGCTTCTAGTGAATTCAGTTGTTGGCAAATAACTCTCTGTATCCATAGTAACGGCCGATCTGATAACAGCAGGGGTGGGGGCATATACATTATACTTCTTCCCACTCCTTTGAGTATGAATATCTTGAATTTGAAGAATGTATATGTACATAATGTAAAGTACATGAAAATGTAAACTCAAAATAAATAAACAATCAATCAATCAATCAGTCTCCCCCTCATCAAGAGTCAATCATCCATTACTTTGGGCCTTTTACATAAGCAAGGTTGGTTTTTTAACCAGAATACAAATGATGTGGTGGACCTTGTAGTCACGTGCCTCTGAATTCCACGTAAGCGACTAATGTTAGAAAATGACTTTGGTTGTTGTATTTTTTTTAATACTGGAACTAGACAGAAACCTTTCATGAGGAACAATATGTGTCTCACAAATACACATGTACAAACAATACATATATACATGGGCAATTTGTATCACAATTGTAGGTTCTCTCAACAAACACAAAATAAACACGCACCCTTGTCATCCTTTTAACCGGCTGCCATCTGGATTAGACATTTCTTAGCATGGGCATGTCGGCGGGGGTTAAGTCTGCTATAATTAGTATTTCATCATCATTATATCAAGACTGCAGAGTGACAGCTCTATTTAAATTAGTCTGCTCCAAGCAAAAAGTGACAGACTGAAAATATTACCCTCTCATAACAGTAGACATTACTGAATGCAGATAACAGCAGTTCATTTTCCCTCATTGAACATGTTTAACAAAATAATAATTTTATATGGAAATGAATTAAAAAATACTTTTTATTCAATGAAAATAACACCTGAAGGTATCCTTTAGTGTAAAATGTAGGATACTAATAAAAAAAAGAGGAAACAACTATGAGGTGATGAAAAACAATCCCAAATCTGGGATTATATATCTATCCATCTATCTGCAGCATTTACTAAAATTGTTCAGAGGAGGTGTTATATGATTAACACCAACACTGTTCGCATTTGCCCTGAGGCAGTTGATTCTTCAAATCCTGATATAGTCCAAAGATATAGATGTGGGGAGCCACTGTTATGCAAACAAACTAAATCAACAAGGAGTAGACTGATAGCACAACACAAACTCTTCTCCGCTCACTATTAAACATACAAAAATGACACACACGCAAAGACCACAGTAAAGGTCACGACTAAACATTGGCTTGCCTTCAATATTGCTTTGTGTCAGAAATGATCATGCAGTCTTTTTTTTTCCCTCTCTCTTTTTGTATTCTATTATACACTTTGATGTTCTTTGTTTTTCTGACTCCGAATGAAAGTATGATCTTGTCGGTAAAGATTTGCATGCTAATAACCATCCACATGGTGATCTGGATCATCATTGAAAGTTTCTGAATTGTTCTTGGTATCTTTATACACACATCATGAAAAGCAAAAGTGAATCCGAGTTAATTTCCTGAAGCTCCGTCCAGCACTTTTTGAGTTATCTTGCTAACGGACGCGCGTACAATCAAACGCCCGCCATTACATAAACTCGGCGGAGGTAATTATTGAAACAGAAGGGTTGGTTTGCGCTCTCTCTCCCTCTTTCTCTGTATGTATGTGTGTGCATGTGTGTGTGTTTTTGTATGCGTGTGTGTTTGTTTTGGCTCCCCTATGTTGAAAAGTTGCTGAAGGCAGTGAGTCAGCCTCAGATATAAAAATGGCTTTTGCTTCCTCTCCAAGACCTCCTGTCAAATGCAAGGCATTGCAAAGAAAAGAAAGCTAAATATTTTTCATCTTCTGCATCAAGTAAATGCATGTGCCACAGGGTCACCTATTGAGGAGGATGCAATGCTGTTAAAATGCCTTATTAATTTATTTATTAAAAGTAAACTTCAACCCACTGCAAAAAGGTCCGGCAGAATAACAGTGCATCTATAATATCATCTATAATTCCCTAATGATGATGCAATAATCAGATTGGTTATCTTGTTTTTTAAAGTTTCAAATGCCAGCAGTGAAAGTGATTTTTTTTCTTTTTTCTTAATTGTTGCAGTAAAACTTTAAATCCAGTATCAAAGAAGCTGATGGAGGTGGGGAAATAAGCCCAAGTAACGATACACACTACCTGGCCTGGGAGTTACTGCTCACTACTGTGAGTGTGTGTGCGCTTTGTGCTAAAGTTTCTGGGTTAGTATTTAAACCATCTGGCTCCTCTCAAAGGGATTGAGCGGCACGTTTAATCTAAGCTCTACCAAACATCACATCAGATACTCTACCATAGAGTGCCCACAGCTGAAGTGTCTCAGGATACACTGTTATTCGGTACTGTATGTCATTCATACAGCCCAGCAGGTGACATTTTTATGGCATGCCGTTCAGGAACTTATTATATATATATATCAAAAGTGCTGGAATATATGGACCGAACTATGAAAAGTCTGAGAATATGGACCGAACTCTGGAATATATATATGAAAAGTCTGAGAATATGGACCGAAGTCTGAGAATATGGACCGAAGTCTGAGAATATGGACCGAAGTCTGGAATATATATATGAAAAGTCTGAGAATATGGACCGAACTCTGGAATATATATTTTGATATATATATTCGGATATTTTCATATATATATTCAGACATTTTCATATATATATTCAGACATTTTCATATATATATTCAGACTTTTTCATATATATATTCTGACTTTTTCATATATATATTCAGACTTTTTTCGGTGCACGGGAATATATATATGAAAGCCGCGGTGTAGTGGTTAGGGCTCCGCACTCACACCCCTGTAGCCCCTGTTCAGTTCCCGGTCGGGGAGCCGGATCGGTCTTGTGTCATAAATGGAGTCAGCTCGAAATCTAGTGCCGGCAATCCTCAGTGAGGAGATAATGAACGCCCTGAAACAAATCCGCAAGGTCTTTTTTGAAACGCTCCTCTTAGACAGGATGTTTGACTGTATTTGTAGTGTAATGCATGCTGTGGGTGTCCGTCTGACGCGCGACAAGTCACGTGATGGCTGGCGTGCCGACAGCTGTTCGTCACGCCAGCCATCACGTGACTTGTCACGCGTCAGACGGACACCCACAGCATGCATTACACTACAAATACAGTCAAACATCCTGTCTAAGAGGAGCGTTTCAAAAAAGACCTTGTGGATTTTTTTCAGGGCGTTCATTATCTCCTCACTGAGGATTGCCGGGACTAGATTTCGAGCTGACTCCATTTATGACACAAGACCGATCCGGCTCCCCGACCGGGAACTGAACAGGGGCTACAGGGGCGTGAGTGCGGAGCCCTAACCACTACACCGCGGCTTTCATATATATATTCCCGTGCACCGAAAAAAGTCTGAATATATATATGAAAATGTCAGAATATATATATGAAAATGTCTGAATATATATATGAAAAAGTCTGAATATATATATGAAAAAGTCAGAATATATATATGAAAAAGTCTGAATATATATATGAAAATGTCTGAATATACATATGAAAATGTCTGAATATATATATGAAAATATCCGAATATATATATCAAAATATATATTCCAGAGTTCGGTCCATATTCTCAGACTTTTCATATATATATTCCAGACTTCGGTCCATATTCTCAGACTTCGGTCCATATTCTCAGACTTCGGTCCATATTCTCAGACTTTTCATATATATATTCCAGAGTTCGGTCCATATTCTCAGACTTTTCATAGTTCGGTCCATATATTCCAGCACTTTTGATATATATATATAATAAGTTCCTGAACGGCATGCCATACATTTTCTTCCTGCCATATATAAATGTAATCTTTCAAACTGCTTTATTCTAATAATGACAATATTTAAAAACAACAATAATTTGTCAAAAAAGTCACCATGTATTAAATAGGATCGGGAGACGATTGGCGTGGCCAATGTACCGCATCTGTACATCTTTGATATTGGATATATTCTATGTTATGTAACACTAATTCAGAATGCAACAGAATGAATCAAATACTTGTATTGAGAACAGATGGCAACATAAAAGAAACAAGGTCCTTGCATTCTTGGAGCTTTCTCTGTAAGCTGCGTTTCAGAGCAGGCGCGTACAGTACGCATATTTCTGCATACCGTCTGAATCCTTTGGTAATCCTCGTGTTTGTATGTTATTCTATTTGGATACACGTCTTGAGGGAGAGAAACTAAGATGCAGTGAGAGGAAGAACAGGCACATCTAATAGGTGTTTAAGTTATGTTAAATATGTTTTAATCAGTTCACATTTCCATCATTGTTTATATACAGGCACACTTCAGGTGATCATTGATCATGGTGCTTCTCTTATACCACTGTTAAACAGAAATACCCCTGAAGATTCCTGTACGTTATGCATTAACTGAGGATTTGACATTTGGCAGTCAAACTGTGGTTTGACATTTAATGCATGAGTATGAAACTTTCTGTATGAGTTGTTATTGTGCTTGTCGTTCCTGCACCAGTACAATTGTCTTTAGTACTCGAGGCAGCTCTGAGTGATCGTGACATCCATGGTTCCTGCCCCCAGTGCCAAGAGAGGAGGGGTTGACAAGTGCGCTCTCCATTTGTGCTACCTCGCTTATTTTCATCTATTTAAAGCTGACAGCAGACGTTGCAATGGTGACCCAGGTACGAGAATAAGTCTCATGAATAAACCATCCATAATGATTAAGTTCAAAAATGAAATGCTGTCACTTTTTTTGTTTAAATTGATTTAAAGCTTGAAAACAATGCTTTTTAAAAGACCTTTCTTATATCAGAATCAGAATCAATTTTTTTCCGGCCATTGTTAGTGAAGGGATTCACAAACGACAAATTGTTCTTGCTGCAATCGTGCAACATGAAACATGAAATGTCAAAAACAATAAAAGAACTACAGCACCATAGGGCATGCAATAAAAATAGACTACGTTAAAAAACATAGGAATACAAAAACCCGCCACAAAATCAGCAGCAGCAAAAAACTAACACAATCCCGCAGTGCAAATGGCAGGAATCGGTTATAAAGAGGAGGTATACAGAAATATTTTTTCTCTCTTTCCCACTTTTGTTCTATAACCATCTGTAAGAAAAGAGGGAACAATTTTTATGCCAGGAACAGACAGACACAAGCAGCGCACTTGTGGGTGATGTTTGGGGAATTCAGCACTAATATACGGCCAGTGAAAATGTCAGGAACAGGCAAAACAATACCCCCACACATTGGTGCTGATCCCAGTGGGCAATGTATTAGCGCCGCGGCATTTAAGAAACAATGCCTGCGAATCGAGCAATAAAGATGTATTGGATAGTTACTGTGGTCAAACTTGTTTCTTTGCCATGCAAAATGCCACAATGTGACGGCACTTTAATTACTCTACGGGCGAGGAAGACATTTCTGTCGGATTTATGGGTTTCCATTGGGAATAAGGTCTTTTGTTCTCTCATCTGCTTGTAATATGATGGGAAAAGCACAATCAAGAGTAAAACATGTTCACATGACAGTGATAAATGGCTTGTTTAAAGGCATGAATAGCTACTGTTGCTACATAACAATGGGATGCCCTCAAAAGGGAATTGATTGTGTGCCATGTAATTGCTTTGGTTAGAAAAATAAGTAGGGCTTGTTGAAAAGAATTATCTTAGAGGAAGTACCTTGCACCATGTTTCTGTCGAATAACTATTCTATTATTCGCGTAAGATTGAGTTTGAACATTTTACAGTAAAGTAAAGCATGGGCTATTGTGCAAGTATAAGATCAACTCCAGAACCTATTTTCACTATTAGTGTGAATGTTTTTAATGGCAGATTGAATATCTCCAAGGCTACATGATCACATGTGAAACACACAGAGACATACGTCACTGTTTGTGGAAAAATATATCGGTGTTTATCAGTTAGCACAGTTTTGTGCTTCCATAATCTGTACTGTCCTTATTACAAGATTCTTTCCAACAACTTACATTTTCTTGAACTCAGCCAGCGATGCATCCCATGAGTGTCTTACACAGCACATCCTCCTCTTCCTTATCATCCTCATCATCTTGTTTTGATGTATTCATGGATGCTACTTTTTTCATCTTGGATCACACATCTGACATTTTATAATCTTTTTTGTTCCATGCAGAATCTCAAGAATGTGGATGAGGATGACGGTGCTCATTTGCATCCATATAGCATGCAGAAATGTTCCTCTTCATTTCTATCCCCGTGAGATTCAAACCAATGGCATTAACTCTGAGCCATCTATCTGTGCATAAATGACATGTCATATATCATCCTCTGAAATATCATCGCATAGTTTATATTTTATATCAAATATGATTATATTGTATTGTCTTAGTTTTAAATTACTTTGGGAAATCTTGAAAAGTTCTGCCATTCTTTAGCTGGAATTGGTCAATGTGGAAAACCTGTTGAAACAATAAGCTTATATGAGTTTTTACTTGTGATTTTCATTTAGGCATCTAATAAATAAAAGTTATATTCTAAAAACTATACAAAGTAAGATAACTAGGAGTCATACCATGTGAAAATGATTCAAATCGAATAATGTCCAAACAGAAAAGCGTTATCTGACTTTGACAAATAAAATACATGAAGGAAACCCTCAAAACAATCCAGCTTTATCATTTTTATATAGTTCCTATGACAAGAAAGACCTTCAGCAATTCCAAACCCATCCACGGAGGCATCATCCCAAGCTATCTTTCCCCCAGGGAATACTTCTTAAGCCATTAAAGGGGGAGCAGGGAGAGGGAAAGATAGGGCAACTAGATAGAGGAAGATCTTATCAAGTGAATGCAGCCAGCACTTCTGATGAATATTTCCAAAGGGAACGTTCAAGTAGAGGTACAAACATCTATCAAATACACAAACAAGGCTGAGAATACGTGTAAAGCATAATGCTGTATTCACTACAGCAGTTAATGTCTTCTGTTTTCATTCACAAGTTTAAACAAACTGTCATTGTAAAAAATTAAATATGGGAAAAGTACAACCAGTATGTCTCTGTACAATTCAGTCATTTTCGTAGTTCTTGAAAAAAGTACCGTGTGTGGCGCAGTGGTTGATAGGGTAGCGGTTCGATCCCCGGCTCAGGCACATGTGTACACTGTCGTTGTGTCCTTCGGCAAGACTTCACCCACATTGCCCGGGTGCATGCGCACGCTGCGACCAGCAGCAGAGTGTAACTGCTGTAAACCAATTCTACCTTCGTGTACAGGCCCACATTTGCGAAGAAAAGTCGTAGCCAAAGTGGAAGATGCCATCAATGTTTTTATTATGATGATCAACTAAAGTCAGGCAAATATGCAGTTGAGATCAGTGAGAAGAGAGACAGGTTTTTATATACGACACTTCCTGACAGTATCTGCAGAAATTCTTTGGTTATGAAAACCATGACTATTGCATCAGATGTCAGGGAGTTACTTATGAGGTGGCTGGTCCTAGATGTTAAAGATTTTGAAATGCAATAAGCAACAGCTCCAATGAACAATTATACAGGTAGCATGGTTGTTTTGCTCCATTATCCGTGCATATCTATGTGGGTGCCCAAGTGGTGATATGACAGAGCAAGGTGCTACTAGTGTGAGTCTTAAAAGTTAAATCCCTTTGAAGATGCACCAATGATGTAAATGATGCATGAACTGTATGACGGATGCAAAGGAAGTGTGCACTGGGATATGTAAAAAAGCTAATTTAAGAATAAATAGCAGTAAGCCATTCAAGAATGGCTTCATCCTTGTCTGCAGGTTTTTATTGAAAATGTTTTGTAAGACACGTTGATATCCAGAGGTTAGAGGTTCATGTCACTACAACATATTTCCTTCGGAATGTGAGAAAGGCATCATACTATAACAAATATAAGTCAGAGTACATATGCAGAAAAAAATGAACTGATGGGAAAGCATGATTCATGTTCACAACCTAGGAGTGTGTCAGTGTTAATCTTGACATTTTGCAAAGAAGTTACAGAGTAGTGCTGACATGATTTTGCCTCGTCTAAATGGTTTAGTCTTCCATAGCCATTGACAAACCCAGTTGTGCTATCAAAAATGAATTAAAATGTTGCATACATTTACACCTGCCCTTCTCGCCATATGAGCTCAAAATACAGGCACGTATTGCTGTAAATGTGAGGCATTAAGTACAGAATTACAATCTGAGCACCAAGTCCGGTTTGCGTTCTCATTCCAGTTCAGCATCAATGGAAAAGCTGTTTGTGTGTGCATGGTTGTTACTGTATAAATATGAGTCACATGTTTATTTTTGGCAGCCCATCGCGGAAATTGTTGAACCCAAATCATTTTCAGCAGGTGACCTGCACGCAATACGTTTCGAACAGTCCATGGCAAAGGGATATGCCAAAGCCAATGGGGTGACGGAGCCCCTAAGCCAATATTGTTGAGGCACCTGTACTCAGGTGGACCATGGCATAAATAAACAGTGCACACAGCAATCATGCATTTTGCAATTTTGGAAAAGCTGACAGAAAATAAAGCTAGAGAATGCCGGAAGTGATGAAGGGATTATCCTGCCGCACTGGTTTCAGAGAGTTACATGGACAAATAAATACTTTTTTCTACCAAAAAAAAGCCTGGTAAAACTAAACAGTAGCTTACCATAGGAACTGTCACTGGGAAATAATGTCTTTATCAGACACGACACAAAAAAAAAAAGTGGCGTGCATTTTACATCAAATATTGTGACAATGTATGCTTGAGTTGGTGTTGCTTCGGACTAAACCTGTGACTACTGAATTAATTTGAGCTAATATGGTTTAGCTCTAACTGTTTTCCCCCCGATGCATTATTTGTCAAGAGGAAACAAGTCATATTAAGTGTTAGATTATGAAGTGCTCATTAGCGGACCACTCTGTTGATCCAGAATTTAGGGGAATAATTAGAGGTCACTGCTTGTGCACCAAAATGGGTAATTATTGCAAAAGCTTAGAACCATAAAATTACAGCATGGTTTCATGTCTCTGAAAGTGGGCTTACTGCATTTTTGAAAATGTTAAATAACTCCACAATCAAATCTTCGAAAACAATCCACATGCTGTTAACTGAAATCATACCAGTTACATCTTGCAGTGAGGAAATACACACATTGGATATAGAGTTGCAGTAATACACTATTACCGTACCTTTCTTCAATAATACATGCAGAGAGATAAAACTGGGAACCCTGCCAACCCGAGACAAAGTACCAGACCAGAAATGTGTGCTTCAAAGTTCTGGTCAAACTGCTAGAATATTACATTTGTGTTAATTATTCCTCAACCTTTACAAAGAAGCATGTTTTTTTTTTTTTTTTTTGCATGACTTAACACTTCTCCCACACCAGAACTTAGCCCTGCAGTAAAATGTAGGATTTGTCAGAGTATGATTTTATTAGAAGTTGCTCTGTGAAGGTATAAAGTTAAAAGAAATTCACTGAGGATTCAGAGACCAGTTGTTGAACAATCAATAATCTGTGTAATGATTTTGTTTATATCCATCTGTGCGTTGATGTACATCCATGTTTTCTCAATTCACTGTAGACGGTTGTACCCTAACCCCAGAGCTCGTTTAATTACACTAATGGAAACTGGCAGAAATGTGACAAATCAGCAGTCAAAGATGAGCCGTTGCTCACTGCTTGCGATTGCCTCAGCATGTGTCATCTTCAGCGCTCTCCTCTTTTCTTTTTCTTTATTCCTGTCAGTCTGTGAAACCTTCTGTGATAACTATTTGATGATTACAATAATTGTGTTTACATCGTTCTCACCCAAACATTTTAAACAATGCACAAAATGCATTCATGTTTCACAACACCCTGGATGTTTTTTGTCCTATTATAGCCCTATAAAAATTAAATTGACTACCTTTTTTATATCCCTCCTGTCCCAAACATTTTTGTCTAACCTCTAGTTTTGCTCAATATCGCATGAAGGCAGAGCAACATTTTAGAGTGCTAGCCTCATCAGTGTTTAAAAGCCTTAAACTAAGGCTTCTATAAGTTTGACAAAAACCTGAATGTCATACAGGATTAGATACAGTTTACATTTTAACCAAAAACTACACCTGGTCATCTTATTTTGCCCACAGAACATGCACATTTAGACATAATTTTGCACAATTGATGACTCATATTCATTTGTATGTGTTTACAAAGTGGGAAATCTTTCAAGATGTTCATTAAAAAAAAACTAATCTTTTGTCTCAAGCATCAACGCAATTGGCGAACAGACGTCAAATACTTTCAGAGGATGATCACTTTAATTTTTATACCTGCCATTTTAAAGATTTGTAATATCTTTGCTGACACATGAACATTACGTGACTCATCGCCCTGACTAGGCTAGCAATCAAATCATTTTATGCTTAGCACATAAATCATAGATTAAACAGCATTTAAGGAAGACAACTCAGCATATGCATTGCTTACTTCAGACCTCAGGAGGTTCAATGCAGGCAGATTGCACACAATAACTGCAAAGCACAGCATATGTTTGTTCAGGAAACATTGTGAAACAAAGAACAGAGGTCAAACGGTCAGAGCCGTTCCTTGCTGGTTCATACATTGTTGATTGGTTAAGCTTTGGGGAAAAAAATCCGAAAATAAACAAACATCTGCGAGCTGCAATCTTTCACCCTTGTCAATGAATGTCATTGATATTAATTATAAGTCTGTGACGACATTGAGATTTATTTTGTCCTCCTTTCAAAGGCGATTAACTGGAATTAGTGAGTTAGTGAAGAACTGCCCTGATTGATTCAAAACCCAATATGCAAGTAGGCATCAATTTTGCATGCAGATTTAGTGGTACAAACAAATTAATTAATTTAGAGGGACCAAGTCACCTAAGCAGCACGTATTTAAGAGGTGGGAGGAAGCTGGAGAACCCACAAAGTCACGGGGAGAACATACAAACACTGCACAGAAAGACCCCAGTTGGAATCAAACACAGTACCTTCTTGCTGTGAGCCAACAGTGCTACCCACTGCACCACTGCTCTAACCACAAATGTATTTGCCTATAAAAATAAAAGCAAAATAGAAAAGCACTCAGAGAATGCAAACCTCCACCAAGCAGCTTATTCCCCTCGTAATTGGATTTACACCGTCCACATGGTGATCTGGATCATCACCAAAAGGTTATATTGTTCTTTGTATCTTTATACACCGACCATGAAAAGTAAAAGTGAATCAGAGCTGATTTAACTGATTTTTTAATCCTAAATGGGGTTTTCAATGTTACAATTTTATATTTTTTCCTGACCTCATTCTGGATGGGATCCAGATTGTAGTAGAAGATGATAGTGGATATCAGACCCATTAATGACTGTAATCTTTGGTGAGTGAGTTTAATGAATTTTCTACAAGATATGACTTTTTTGAAAGAGCCTCCATTATAAGTAAATGGGAAAATCCCTTTTTTTTTTAACCAGACGGGCATCCGGATCGCTCTGAAAACTTAGTGGGATCTAAGATAGAACAAGAGCCATCTTCAGATTTATTTTCATCAAGATCTATTCAACAGTTTGTTCCGTAATCCTGCTAACAAACAAACAAACAGACAGACAAGCAAACAGACAAACGGCAACAAAAACACAACCTCCTTGGTGGAGGTGAGGGAAAACAATGCAACAGCCATTGGGATGCAATAAAATATCTGGCAAGACAGAGATGATGGAAACCAATAACAGTCAAAAATACTTTTCTAATAAAAGGACGTTTATGGTGGCATTTAAAAGATGGCTCTGCATGTCTGATCTCAATAAGCACACAATTCTAACTGCAAGCACTCGCAGTGTAAGGGCCCAAGCTGAGATACCAATCACAGTGAGCGCCCAGGCACACACGGAGCCATGATTGCAGAGCCACAAGCAAACAACAGACTTGTGCAGTCCAGTTTCACAGAACATGGTCACACAATCTCAATGTACCGGTATTAGGTGCATTAAAATATGTTAATATGGCTGAATTCAGTCTATAAATATGGATAAAACAATGAAAGCTTAGCAACCCAAGAGAGAAATGGCAAGTGCTAATAAAAATATATTAGTATAGTGCATAAAAAATCTCATAAAAATTGTTTTTAATATTTTGTTGTAGGAAATAATTATTTGCTTTATATAATAGTCAAAAAATGATAGACTTCAAGATTTCCAGAATAAATCGTTGGTGTGGTCTTTTTTTGCAATATGAAAAGTGGCTGTCGTGCAGTTAACATGCAATATGTCCCAAAACATTGGGCCCCACATCCTGATTTATCTCAGCTGTCTTTCTGAACTGTTTTTCCCGCCAAGAGAGAGATGGGGGGGTTGACAAGATTTACGCATGTATATGAGATTAAATTCATTTTGGGAAGAGCACATGCAATTTCTCTGACAGAAACAAGTTATTTGTGTTCCCTTCTTCATTCTCTCTACCACTATGCCTCCCAACATGCACAGCCAGACTTCATGATGGATGTTCATACATACAATGTCTAAATTCTCTTTGGTCACACCAGCATTAACTCCCCATTCTCTATCTTTTCATATATTTTCCTTTAGCATAGATTATAATGTACTGTTATGCTGATTAAATGACTATTTCCAGCATGGGGACTTTTATATGTAGCTAATTCTTGCTTGCAGTACAAGCCTACAACTTTCTTTTTTAAATGGCACCAGCTACCTATAGCTACCATGACCCAAATCATGGTAGTGAAATTTTAAAGTGTGGATACAATCGCAAAACATGAGAACAGCTGATCATAACTGATCCTGTCACCATGTGAGGAGATAAAATACTCAGTGAGAGTGGGAATATACACAACATACTGTACATTAAATTCTACTGCTGGGGGGGGGGGACGACGACACTGCAGGTGTATTAATATTTACCTGATTCAGAAACTAAACATAGCTCATTTGTGCATCATGCCTTGAAATGTGCCCAGATTATGTGCTTTAACAAGTTAGATGTGCCCTTCATGCGCTGGTTACTTGTGATTCAGAGTGTGTAAAATGGGCACTTAATGTTTAATCACGTATGTGAGGAAGCTTCCAATCTGATACTTCAGCAAAGGCTAATCATAATACCAATGTTTCTACATTAATTACTGTCAGAGTCTTGATACTTCTGACAAATTATTTTTCCCCTCGCAGCGACTGACATTCTGTAGTCACGGTTGAATAATACTGCTCTCAGGGAAGAGTCCCATGCAGTGTCTTGTCTCTCTGTACCATGTCACTTTTTTCATCCCTCAATTTCACTTTATCAACTCAAAGCACAAATTGGGATTTAGTGGATTCATGGTAAATTGAAATTCATTGAACCATCTACATGACATTTAGCGATGCTTGTTCCTAATGGAGGAATAATAAGACGTGTCAAATCAAGTATAGTCCTGCTCCCGTATGGTATTTTCATCATAATAGATGTATACCTACATATTATTTTTGTGGCTGTGCTGCCTGTCACTTTGAGTGTGTGGATAGAGCATGGGCAGAGTATGGAATATGCCAGCACTAATGCACTGCAACCAAATGATTACCTTAATGCAGGAAAGGTTGACACTCAAGAAAGTTCAAATTTCTCTATGTGCCCTTGCACATAACTGGTTGTACAATCACACCATGGCCGGGGCGCCAAGCAACTGCCTGGCCCGCCTGTCCGCAATGTTTGGAAATGACCAGTACAACAAAATAAGGCAGCTGAAAACAGGGGGATTAAACCTAATGTTTTAACAAGGCACTTCAAAGCCAACATAAAGGTCCCTCTGAGCTGCACATCGGCAGAGCAAGTGGATGTTTTGCTCTTATCAGCCTGGGGTCATGCCATATTACCCACAGCCTTTGACATGCGGGACAACATTGCATGATAGAGAACATTTGATGTTAAAATACCTTAGTAGGTGAACACTGAGTGAGGTAAGGGAAGATCCCTTCCATTTGCATTAGGGCATTAGGTTTCAGCCTCCAACAGCCTTTGATGATTATATGCTGGATATGCTGAGGACAGTTATCTCTGGTAGATGATAAGTACATTGCTTTATGAGTTATTTTGATCGGTATACTTCAGTAATACTGTACATTATCTTACATCTCTGGGGGGGTGTCAGTGACAATGTTCCTCTCTGCTGAATTCTATATTTAGGAGAACAACAATATAACTACATACGAGTGTAAAAAATATTTAGTGTTATTGTGGTGTTAATGTTGCTTTTTGTTTGTTTATTTTGTATGCCCCAGCCAAAGGGGGCATTTACTGAGTAACCAAGTAAGGCCTAGTCAAGTCTTCTCCTAAATGAGTATACTTTTCATAATCGGGTTCATTTTGTTTACTTTTTTTTTAGCAATAATTTGTGATTTTCATTTTTTCCTCAGACATGATAACTGCATCAGCACAAACTTAGTATTTCCCAGTGCTGGCATTTTTAATTGGGCTCAAATTTGGCATTGTATAATAGGAAGCGTGGACAAACACAGGATTGTAAAAAAAAAAAAACCAGGAGAAATGTACACTGTTTTCAAAAGCATCCTTTAAGTTTTATTTACAGTATATAAATATATAGTATATGTTGTTATTTAGTTGAATGATTGCATCATAAAATAGGGAGTGAAACAAAGGTTGTAACTATTTATTGATGGTTTTGTGTGATGAATCCAACTTTGCAGAATATGAATAGATCAATGGTTACATTTTTCTATCAATACTCACAAGGAACAAAACTTGTAAAAAATAATGTAAAACAATATTGTGTGTGAGTGTGTTTGTGAGCTGCATTCACTGCAGCTGGCTCACCGATGCTTCACTACTGAGGCCCTTGGACAGACTCCTTCAGCATTAATTACTGTGGCCATTAATCAGACCAGTACAGATATCTCTGTAATCCCTCTACAATGCAGTTTTGTGGAAGGGGGGGGCACAATGTTAATTGATTTGATTGGATAGTGGCATGATGCAGCTCACAGAACAGCTTAAGGTAATCATATGAAGATAGATCAATTGCTCCTTTGTGGCACTGATCCATAAGCTGTGAAGGGTTTTTTGATAAATTACATGATATAGTCCTTAAGAACAGTTTTGTCCAATATGGTACATTTAATTAATGTCGTGCTACCGTCATGTCATGCATGTGGTTCATACTATTTTGTTGTGTAATTTTCATGGTTTTGAATGTAGGAGTGTAAATGTATTCTATGTAGGCTAAATAACTTTACCTTCAAAAGGTTGCAAGTTTATGAATAAGATACATATGATTTATAATTTCATGGTTTAAAATGTTAAAATGCATTGATTTGCAATGTAAGGCTAAGCCAGGAAGTTATAATCCGATTCAAATGTCCACTGTTTTGTGCTTTTATATTGATACATGGGAAGTAGGGTTAAAAAAACAAGGGGAAAAAGAGGGATTGGAGCAAAATATTTTTAGGGGCGTGCTAACTCATTACTTTCTTACTTATAGTTGTATATATTTTACAGTTAACCTTTTTTTATTTTGTAATGTTTCAAAAGTTAAGCTGTTAAAATACAAGAAGCGGACTCGTGGGGTGTTTTTTCAAAGTTTTCTGTGGAAAGAGACGGGAGCATGTTGAGCATCAAGCTGAAGCTTAAACGGGAACCGAGGAAACTACATGATCTTGAACAAACAAATATCTGGAAGGAAATATGTTGAAGAAAATATTATCATTTCAGACAAATGGGAATTTTATGCTTTCTGAAATTTTACTTAAAATGATCACTGCCTGTAGGAGCTTTGTTATTTGGGCAAGATGGGGTAGCCAAGGTTAACTTTCAAATAATTGTGAATCTTTAGCATTGTTGTAATAAAAGAGACTCTGATCCCGGGAATCTTTTGTTGTCATCTGTTTTTTTAATTCTTCTATCTCTGCAAGAATAGATTCATAGCCTAAATAAAGAAGCTCTGACAGATCATCACTTCCAGTTTAAAAAAAGATAGATGCCGTCATGAGGTGAGGGTTAGTTTTTAGTTGAATGAAGTCAAACTGGAACAATTTCATTTGACTTTTTTCCTCTTTCTTGTCAAGTCAGTGCACATTTCTCACTGTCCTTAGACCCAAGAAACAAACAAACTGCTATAAATAAGAAAATAAAATTGTGCTTTCTTTCAGTAAGCATCCAGGAAGCCATCCAAGTTCATTTTATTTTTGGATTTT
This sequence comes from Brachionichthys hirsutus, assembly GCF_040956055.1. Classification (NCBI taxonomy): domain Eukaryota; kingdom Metazoa; phylum Chordata; class Actinopteri; order Lophiiformes; family Brachionichthyidae; genus Brachionichthys; species Brachionichthys hirsutus. The sequence continues at coordinate 491,417 of NW_027180323.1, read as the reverse complement.
GTTAACATCCTTTCAGTAAGTTGCATTTCCCATGTTACGTGGAAATATTGGATAATTGTTGCCGTTTCTCTGCTGGAGTCACTGAAGTTGACAAGGAGAAGATCTTGAGTAGGATTTTGATGGAGGGCTGTGATGTGCACCTTAATTCTAAATTGAGTGAGAAGGCAAACAAAACTATAATACATAATAGGCTTGTCGTTGACACCATGTATCTTTGATATCATCATGTTACACACACATTTTTGAGAGATTCGGAATTGACTTAAAGTACATTAGGCATTAAATATGACTACAGAAATAAAAGCTTGCATATTCCTGTTTATAGTTGCCTATTAATTGAGACAAAGTCAGCTGGAAAATGCAATGTGCAGTGACTGTAAATCCTTATTATGTGTGTGAGTGACCCTTCCTCCGAGAACAAATCTTTGTGTCAAAGCAGTGAGTCATTTGTCTCTAACAAAGCAGCCCAGGATGAGAAAGGATTCTACAGTTGGAAATAGATGGATAGATGTGTGTTCAAACGGTCTGTGGCAGAAGAGCAGATTGCATTCTTCTGAAACCATCAATGGCAAGTGTCACAATATTTGTTTTTAAATGGGGTTTAATTTTTTTGGTTTAATTTTGTATGGTTTTGTGGAACACTTGTTCACTGTGGGCTGCTTAAGTAGCATACAAATTGTACTGTTAATGTTTTTTTTGTTTTCATTCTAAGCCACTTGTTGTAGACTTATAACTACAACAAGATGGCATCCAAATCAATTCTTGGTTCATCCCCTTGAACTATTTTCTGCATAAATTAGCACATTAATTTTACTATTTAGAATATCTGAGCAACTTATACGGCCGATGTATACATTTACAAAACCTACGCAGGACACAAACCTATGTATGATGTCTTGACTAGGGTCTTCAGCTTTCAGTCTAGGAATGAGACTTTGCTTGCAATGGAAATGGTTAGGGATATACAGGGTTCATGTATACTACTATACAGCATCCTCTTGGCTTCATGCTCAGCTCTTTCTTTACCACGGTGACCTGTCTTGAATGACTCAGCTGTTGCAGGGATTTGTGTGCTGTGCTGCATAACGTGATTAGTGATACCTGATACATATAATTCGGGCTAGCAACACACCTGCAACAACCATGCCCTTTAACGCAGAGGTTCTGCCCCTTCTGCGACCCCTATACAATCTGTACTAGTGGGAAAATATATATATTCTGATACTTGAAACCATCCCGATTATATTTTCCAGTAAAGAAGCACAGCCTTCACAGTTTGCAATGCCTTCCTTTGAGCAGACATGACCTATATGCCAATGATGCAGTCACAGCAAATATTCTACTCTAGTAGCCACTTGTCCCTGCAAGAAAGAACAAGCTTGACCTGCTGTAAGCGATGCAATGCATTTGAAGCAGAAACAGCAATTGGAGTAGACAGCAGCTTCTTCTCATTTTGACACATGATTTTTTCTCGGTGAAGTCGTGCAACATGTAACAGTAATGACTAAGATACAAAAAAAAATAAGTACAGAACAAATCACAAAAACAGCAGCATCAGGATTGGATACACAGATGTGTATTAGCAGCAGTAAAAGCAGACTGCAGGAACATTTCAGGCATTGCTCGCTGCTAATTTAAAGAGAATAAGAAATAATTTCCATCATGCATTCTTTACTCTTCATTCAGTTAAAAAAATTACATGAAATGTGACCGCAATGTATCTGAACTGCTTTAAAATGTATGATTAACTGTTTGCTTTTTGATGGGGTCCTTTATGATATTGTTACACAGGAGCTGTTTTCAAATCCACCACCCACCCTGTTATAATATTGCACCATTGTGATTGTTATAAATGTGGCCAGACCCAACCTCTGCATTTGTATGAAAATAATTGCAGCTCATTGATTTTCTCTCATAACAAAAGCCCTATAAAAGGTGAAAGCAACATATCAGTGACTACTGATTAGACCTAACTCAGATCTGGAGCTTTCTGCCACTGAGAGTCTGTCAGTTTCCGTCTTTGCCCCATGCTTTCATTCCTGCCAGTCAGCCAGCAGACCTGACAGAAGGTCAGAGAGTCGATCTGTGCCAAACCTCTGAGGATTGTACCCCCTCTTGTTTTTCCTTTCAGTTATGCAGATTCTGGACCTCCTAATGAGAAAATGTTACTCCCAACTACCATCTGTTCTGGTCATAATCTCTATGAGAAAATTATATATATATTAAAAAACATTATGACATGGCACCCCTCCATTGAGACCGATTAATGAAAGTTACAGCAGAGTAGCCCTTTGGAGAAGTGTTTCAAAGTCTGTGTTCAGTACCTTTGCCGGATTAGACAAAAAACACATGGATATGGATCATGAACACGGAAACAGAGCCTTGTGTAGCTTCATTTGGTTATTGTGATTTACAAACTGCTTACCGTCAGGCTTGTTAATGTTTTCCAAACACTTGATAATCTCTCTTTACATACATTTTTGTCAAGTCACATCAGTTCTTTCGACTCACATCAGTCAATTCTTTACCCCAAATTTAAGTAAAGGCCAGCATACTGTATTTTGCTATGTAGCTGGCTTCTATTTCAGCTGCATCTCAACAAGCATATAGTCACTGTCGAGACGGACATTTTCAGCTTCTCCCGGCTCACCGCTGTTACTCAAGTCAAATCGTATCTTGTCTGTGGGCATGAGCATCCCCTATTCCCCAAATAAGAAATGACAGCTGAGAATGCTGCTCTGGAAGGCCAATCATAGAACAGCTCCAGCATGTTGCAGTAATTACTGGACAATGGTTGCAGGCCCAAAACAGGCCAGCAGCATTAGAAAGAGATCTGTAACTTAATAATGTCGTAGCAGCCGACCAGTCGTACCACTTAGTGCATAGCAGAACTTTGCTGCAGCCCTCGGTGGAAACCTTTTTGAAAAAAGGACAAGAATGGAAAAACATGAGCTTACTTTATACTAAAGCAAAATTATTCACTTTTGTTGTAAACTTTCTAGGGTACAAGATGCACAAGGCAATTACATGTCATTACACAGTGTATCACAGCGCGATATGTCTGAAAGCATCTGTTTGCACCCTTCTGTTTAAAGCAAGTTAAGATCCTGGTGCTGATCAAACACAAATGTAAAAGGACCCTGTCATCTCATTTTCATCACATTTAGTTGTACTTCCCAACCTATTACTGTTTCCAGTGGTATAACATCTGAACGCATTTCCTGAAAGGACATTTCGATTTCATTTGCCACATGCGTGAGTCACGTGAGACGAGGCTTCTCTATCGATTAATGAACCGCGTTCGATATAAAATTAAACCAGAATGGCACTTGGAAAAGGTAACAAATATATTACAGTTGTTTCTCCGGGAATAACTCATTAAAATGTGACTTTGTTGGAATCACAGAACCCCTGCAGGCATTTGAGTGATTTTGCTGAGGCGCCACATGCAGTGTAGGAAAAGCTATTTTCTGTCTCAGTGCAAGAGAAAAGGTAAGCAGAAATATGTACCAATCCTCTACAGAGGAATAAGGCAATTCAACTTTATTTGTCTATAATGACAATGAAGCATTCCAAATCTTCATGAATGTTCTTTTACTTTTACATGATCGATTGCGCAGAATACATTTTCACTCTTGATTTTGTTGTGACAAGCTGTTATGCTCCGGGCCACTTCCTTCACAACTAAATTCATGGAATGCTCACACACAGGCTTACTTGCTGCTGATGTGCATCCATCACTAGTCTTCAGAACCTGTTGCACCGCCACAATTTTGTCCTCGTCATGTCTGAATGCACATTGCAACAAACTATATTAAAGAAAAAAAAGAATTTGTTGTAAAACCCATCTGCTGTTTGCTGTTCATTGCTCAAATTTGGATGGATGGATGGCCGAACAGCAGAATGGCATATGATTGCAGGATAACGGACAGTTTTGACTGCTCTACTTTATGTGCTTTTTCTGCATTTTGAGATGTATTGAACATTTTCTGTCAACAAAAATCAACTTATATGCCCTCTTTGAATGAGAATGGGGATAATAATGAAAGCTGGAATGATCCATGCATTTGGAAACGAAGGTCATTTACTTGAAAGAGCAATATTGTAATGGAAGACGAAAGTGTTATGAATGCAAGCCCAGGTTCCTTCTTTTACATGCTGCAGTCGAGGGAGATTTATATCCTTCCACTTTAGTGTCCAGGAAGGCTACATTTCTCTTCATCCTTCGGAATTGCAATCGCGGTTTCAATCTGGATGGTGTTCATCCTGATATCACTGGATCCAGACATTGTGTTGCTAACATATGCCATGTGCTACAATCAAACAAGCATGTGTGGATAAACAAGAAAGGACAGCACACAGAGCGGACACAGGCACACAGCCTGTGTCTCTCCACCATCTCACTCCTCCTTTAACCCTCTGCTCCAATAGACCAAGACCTGCAGCAGATGATGCTTCGGTGGCACCCAGAGAGACAAACACCTACTCTCTACCATCTTTTGAATTACAAATAAAGTGCAAGTAGCAACACCAACACTGGAACAAGGTGATGAAATGTTCAATTGTAAGAACCACAGGAAATAAGAACCTCTCACTTCAGCAGAAATTATATCGATACCATTGCTGCTCCAACAGTCTCTTAAACAGCTGGTCATGGTCAATAGACCTCCCACCATCAAAAACATGTACTAGATGTAAATTAGGATAGTGAACAGACTTATCGGCAGATGAATGTCCTGTTTCAGCAGCCACACAAATATGCACAGAAGTACTACAACTAATCTCCTTCTTTATATCAACTATTTCAGTCAATAGCCATAATTGTCATATCTACCTAGAGATTCTGGAATCGCACACTTGCTTTTTCAAGAATAATAGCTATTAAATATATGATTTGATGACATACATTTACGTACAAAGCCATTTTTTTCTTGCTCAGTTGGGAAAATGTTGTGTAGGATAATTTGCAGTACTGTGATAACCCGAATAGAGAGGATCAACAGATCTACATTAATTAAATTGATTCATCCCTATAACAAAACATTACTAGTTCAACCAGTCTTAAAGTATATGTAGTCTGCACTGCCTTAACCATTTATAGGTAAAGTGATTACTTTTGGTGTCTTGGTTTTCTACATGATATTCAAACATTTTTTAAAACAAGTTTTGTTATGTCCGCCAGTAACATGCTAAGTTTGAATTTTTATATTTCTTATATTTCAAAGTATGTCAACGCTTAACATGTTTATTTGCAATAACCAATCAAGTAGTAGTACCAATTTAAGAAATTGGTAACACATTGATACACCAGGATACATAAAGGGTTCATTCTGCCAAAAACACACAATAAAACAAGACTCGTCATGTTGTTGCCATGTCAATTCCTGAACAACAGGGCTTCCATTTCTCAGACCACATGCTGACACATGGTGGCTGAGGACAGATGGGTGCTGGACAATTTCATATCATTGATCATCAAGAAATACATCTTATCTCTTGAAGGCACTCTCGCTTCATCTTTCATTTTAGTCCATTTATCCATCTTTCCAATTTTATCCATTCATTAAATTACCTGAGTAACAATCAAAGGATGCAATTTTTCTGCCACCAAGTCCAAAGAGTGTTTTTTTTCTTCAAAGAAAGAGGAGCCTGTCTCCAATGCAACTCATTTTGATAAAATGCTTTTCTAAGGAAATAATCTCCTTCACACATGAAGTGAAATCTGCATCATTCTCATTGTGTAGGGACATTGAGGATATTGAAATCCTAAAATAACTATTCATTAGTTATTTTTGTTGGAGTACATCCCTCCAACAACACCATTGTCATTAAAGCTGGACAGAGAACAGTTGGAAATGTCCAGTCCATTTGAAGGGCCTTTAAAAAGGTTTAAAAAAGCTTTCAGGTCATTTTTTAAGCTTCTATCAACCTCTGTTGCTTTACTGTTGATTGATTCCAGCCATGCCTTACACATGCTTGGTGTGCAAAAGTATAATATGGGATAGTATGGTGTTGCACATAACATTATAGATAAATAACTGTGAAAGTTGCATGTTTTTATGTTTGTTGCTCACAGCTATGTTTCCAATTCATTCTTAACAGCTAAAAATTATAAATGTCTCTTTAAACGAACGGAGTCCTGCATTCCGTACATTTATGCAGGGTAGTTTATTGAGGATCTGAAGATAGTTAAATGTCTGTCTCCTGCTACACAATTACACAAGTAAGATGTTATATATATCGTGCAAGTTTAGAATGTCAAACTATTTGATTTAACTGACATGCTCATTTGCCTCTGCAGAGAGTGGGAAAAGCCACCTCCTGTGAAAGTGCAGCAGGCTGCTCTGTGCCTCGCACGCAGAGAAGTTTTATCCCAACCCTGACTGAAGAGCTCATTACTAAAGTGGCTTAGGGATGTAGTTAAACCGGACATTTAACCGGCCTTGTTTTAGGCCCAGCTGAGCTAATTCTTATATATGTGGTCTTTGAAGAGAATATGCCCTTCCTGCCTTTTTACTTGAACTGCAAAACAAAACTCACTAGGATAAATTGACTAATCTCAGTAGCAGAAACCAGGTCAATAATTTAACATGTCAGCCTATAGGAGCCCTCATAACAGAAAATAGCAATTGTTTAAATTATAAAACGGACATGGCAGGTGATTGGCTAGAAGGTTCATCAAGAAGGCTATAGACCAAAAGGGTCACATTGAGATCCATTTACTACACTGACTTATTGCTAGTATTGGAATTATGTGAATATTTTAAAAGATGGGTTATGAACCTTTCCCCAGGTATTCAAGGAGAAAATGTTTGGCCTCTGTGTGGGTAATGATATACATTTTTAAATGTGACACAATTTATATATTTATTACGTCGATATTGTGGCTACAAGGCCAGATTGTATTCATTTTGTAAAACCTGCAACTTAGGCTTTGAGTGGTTTTTAAAGACAAAGATTCATGGCAATGAGTTTGTTTAACTCTCGATGAAAGGTCCTGCGCTTCATCAACAAATAGATGCATGTCCACCAACACATAGCTTGTTAGTTCTGGCAGAGAGTGGGAGGAAAACATGTGTGCGATGTGTACTCATTGCATAGAGTACGACCTTTTGATCCTTACTCTAAGAAATTGAGTTCCAAACTCGGCTGTCTTCCATAATGAACAAATTGATCAAGTACACATAAAGCTAAACAAGTCTCTGCCACTTTTTTCAAAGTGCAACTCCAGTGCTTGGATTCAGGTGGACGTTTGAATATAAAAACAAAACAATTTGCCAAACTGTGAACTCACATCAGTGCAGCTTAGTATTATTCATTTAGATCCATTATGACTCCCTTTGTATAAAACCAGAGGCTCATTAGCATCCCACGCTCCACCACTACTGATTGTTGCTTTTCAGCTACTATGTTTGTGTGGACCTTGGTTCTGTTTGAATTGCTACACGTGGGTGAGAGTCTCTGAGCAAGTCGACGGAGAAGGCATTTTTAGAAGCAGGCTGAAAACACCTATTTATGGGTGCTTTACCACTGATTAGCCAATGGCCACGCTCAAACAGCCAAGCTACATTTTTCTTAAACAGTGACTGCTATATCGAAGAAGAGCAGATGTTTGTCTGAAGCAGCTGATGAGAGGCTCAAGAGGAGTAGATAATAGATTATGTCTCTTAAAAACTACACCACAGCAGTTTTGTTATGTGTCCATCTACCCTGAGGACATACTATGAAATAAAACATTATGCCAAGTAAATTTGCTTAAAATCAAGTCCAAACTGTGCTAAGTAGTGGAAAGTAGCTATTTGCTTTGCGTCTTTGAGTTTCCAGAAAAGTGCTATATAAATAAAATGCATTATTATTATTATATTATTTTTAATTATTATTTTCAGATAATGTTCAAATTGCCTCGAATACCATATATAATAATTGCTGCCTTTATACTACCTTCATATAAATACAATTAAAATGTATATACATAATGCTGTTCTTTTCTTTTATGTTGTAGATCACACTGGAACTGTTGGACCTAACCATTGAAATTGGAAAAGTCCTGAGGATCCTCATACCTGAGAAGCTCTGTGCCCCATTTGGTAAGTAAGAAAACTAGATCGTTATGAGCAGAAAAAAGTGTATACATTGAAGGTGCATTTTAGGATGATAATGACGAGTAGTAGTGGTAGTCGTAGAAGTAGTAATAATTGTTGTTCTATTATACTGTAAATGTCAAACATAATGAAAATTGTAAAGATTTTTGAGGCACCGGCAGACTCGCACAGCATGTAGGATTCCATGATTTACTGACAATATATATCCAACCTTCTAGGCAAACAAGGTTGATGAAGCAAAGGCAGAACCAAGTTCATAAAGTAAGAATGACAAGTTTGGCAGACAGAAAATCCAAAATGTCAAAAACAACCGAGACAAAATTCAGAGCAAATACCAAACAAAATACAGGGAAAAGCAAACTAATGGAAACACATGGTTTTATCAATGCACATTATGAACAGCTCTCCCCTGCTCTAAAGTATGTGTGATTACACTCACAGATTTGCTAAACTGCAAGGCCCTTGACATTGTGCTGACTTTTTTTATGATATATTTTTTATGCTTCAGTCAGTGGAGCCACCAGACTATCAATTCACAGATGGAAGATAAAGATAAAAACAGAACAAAAGAGATGTGTTCTGACACATAGTCCAAAGGGCGTTAGAAAAAGAACTTCAACGGCTGCACTATATATTTTCAGGATAGGAGACCTTTTCGTGCCAGAAAGTACACTTCACCAACAATTTCTTATGTTTTGAGCCTTTCAGCATCGCACATTTGTTCTGAAGCCTTTTGCTTCAAAACATAGCTGTGACATTGCATATGACATTGAAATAGATTGACGCCAACAGTGATTAATGAATTAAATGTGTCAGTGTGTGATGTCTCAGTGTATATTGTGTATCTTCTACAACCATAAAAAATACTTTCTTTAACAGAACAACTCATGAGTTTAAATGCACATAACAATTATAACATTCATTTTATGCTTTATATACAGAGAGAAAATATTCTGGTCCAAACAGTCATTTGAAAGCAAGCGTGTCGTGGTACAGAGGTTGTATTCAGATTTCAGAAAGGTGCATCTCCTGTCTCACATCACTTCACCAACACTGATATCTATCTCTTAACCATAAACAGGTTTTTTCCCCTCACCATTTCAAGGATACATCAGGTAGTAAGTGTGTCTTGTATCAAATAGACCTGCCAGAGATGATGGCTTAAAGATCTTTCCAGTATTGTTTTGCACAGTAAACTGAATTTATTGTTATGATACATTTTCCAGCTGTGCTAACTGTGTGTACATCTGCAGTTAAAATGCATTTTATTTTAAAGCTGCCAGTGGAATTCCTATTGAGCTAAGTAGAACAAATCATAATGTAGAAAAGACGATTCCTGCCTCACTTCATGCGTCTTGCCTTGAAAGAGAACATTTCTATTGATTCACATTTTGAAAGGCATCCTTACTCAGCTCACATTTATAGTTAATTAGTTTAGTGCAAACCATTAAGCTGTTCGAAATGTTCTTACTTTTCATTTTGACTCGTGGCTGTGAGCTGGTTAGTGCTAATGCAAATATATTGAACGTTACACATGCATGCGTTGAAATATTTAGTAAAACAAGTGTTTTCACAGTTCAGCTGCATGTGCCAGTACCAAAGAAAATAATGGAAACAATTAAAAAATACAAAATAAATAAAAATACATCACTGTGCAACATTTAAAAAAAAAAGGAAAACTTCAATATTAGAAAATCTGTAACGAGATACTAGAACAAATACTAATACATTCTATGTAACGACAGTCTGATAGGACATTTTCTTGCTAGTATCTTGCTTCTGCAACATTATCAGCGGGGCACATTCTAGTAACTTGTCAAGATAGATACTCCTGTGTGTCAGCTGGTAGTGAGCCTGGGGGATTATGGCAAAGGGCATGGCTTAAATTGCTGGCAGAGAGTTTGCAGAGAATCTTATCTCTGGTGTCATGGGCTTCTACACAATGCTGTCCATGCAGGGTCAGCCTGAGCTCCTCATTTTAGAATAAATGTAGAGCAGCTGGCATTCCGGTATACAGATTCTCCGTTTGTTGTTGAATGCTGTGCCTCGTAATTTAATAAACACTCACATTATGCAGAACAAGAACATTTCTTAGAAATGAGACAGAGGGACAGTGAAGGTTAGACGTTTTGTAGATAAGGTCAGACTTCGATGGTTTGGACATGTCCAGAGGAGATACAGGGACTATATCGATTGAAGGATGCTGAGGATGGAACTGCCAGGGAACAGGGCTAGAGGTCGACCCAGGAGAAGATACATAAATGTAGTGAGGGAGGACATGAGAGTGGCTGGTGTTGGGGAGGACAATGCAAAGGACAGGGTAAAGTGGAGAAGGTTGATTTGCTGTTGCGACGCCTCACGGGACAAGACGAAAGTACAGTAGTAGATTGTGATGCTTACTATATTAAGCTGTATTGCTTCCGTGTCAGATCACAGACAGGGAGAACCCAAAAGCACGACAGGAGAAGGGAATCCAGAAATGCAACTTTAATGTCTCCAGCAGACAAATCAGAGTGGGGCAGGCAGTAGGCGAGTTCCAGATCTATTAGGCAGACAATTCCAGAGGAGCAGGCACACAGATGAAAACCCAAAAAAACCAAACAGGGCAGTTACACGTGAATCAGAATGAGCATTAGAGTGCTGGAGAGGAGGAAAAAGCCACTGACAACCTGGCAGAGAGCAGAGGACTGAGCAGACTATAAAGGCAGTGGGGCTGATGAGCAGCAGGTGTCCAGAGCAGCACAGGTGATGTGGATGAGCCGATGATGGGCGTGGCAGGCTGCTGACATATTGTGGCTCTACTTGAGTTTACGTGTCGAGGGCTAAATACGAATAACTTTTATAGATCAAATACATTTAATGCTTTATTTAAATCATTTTACATTGCCAGCTAACTTTAAGGCAAAGCCTACAAAATATTATGCTAAAAATTTAGACCTATGAAAAGCTGCAGGTCAACTAAAGTATAGCTCTAAGTTTTTCTTTGCACTTGAAACTTTGTGTGGTATTCCAACTTTCTGGCAGAGAACCAATTCACCCAGCCCACTTTCTTCTTCTTCCAAACAGAAAAATCATGTTTTCACACGTTTGTTTGTTTTTATTCATACTGAAGGCTGCAGAGGGCAAGCTTTTTGTGTGAGTGTGCTTGTTTTAACAGCTTTTTGTCAAACACTTCAAACCACATAAAAATATCTAAAAGCGTGTTTTTTTTTCTCTCAAAGGAAACACTACACAGAATGCCATCACATTCCTGATCCCAGTATATACTCCAATTCATTATATTGATTGTATATTCAGAAAACGAATGCATACTTAGTATGTAGTACTTAGAATTGAAGGCACATTCATCTAAACACCTAGATGGCATGTGTGTTTAGATAATGTGTGAACATGTATTGGAATATTTGGAAATAATGGACAATGGGAATTATGGAAATTAAATACATTCCATCATACTTAAGATACTATTATAGACGACATTTCAGTGTGTGTGTGTGATGCACTAAATTAAACACATGAAAAGTTCACGAGTAATACTTATATGTAACTCATGCTGCATGGATGATGTTTTAAACAGAAGTCAATTTAGACAGTACTGTATAAGAGTTAACTGTTAAACAGAATAATTACATTTTTTATACATCATGTTCATTATTTCTTCACAAAAACGGAAAAGAAAATCTTTTCTTGCTTCTCGCATGTTGTATTTGAGTCTTAGGATTTAAGTCAAATAATATCACACAAGTTTTAAGGTCTTTATAGTACTAAAGTCATGTGTTGTACCATATTTGTCGGACTATAAGATGTACCTGATTATAAGGCGCAATATCAACGAACTAATCTATTTTCATATATAAGGCATACTGTCGACTTTTTAGAAAATTAAAGGATTTTCAGTGCGCCTTATGGTCCGAAAAATACGGTACTTATCCCCAACCCAATATATTTATAGATTCAGTACAATTACTAAGTAAGTACCATCTAATTTTTTAAGATTTATTTGAATAGTTATATAGTTCAAAATGTAATCTTGAACTGACCATTAGAAAGAAAGACAAGAGCTGAGGAGGTGAATTATGCTCCAGCATCCAGGGTGGTTAATAGTCCCTGTCTTTCATGCCATGTCTCAGGTGCCTTTATATTCTATTCCTCATCTTACTAATCTCTTTAAAATATTGTTATCTTGCCCATTATACGTTATAACAAGCAGCCCTTATGACTGTCATCATTAACCAGTCATTGATTCTTATTGTCTGTAGTTAACCGGAGTGTCAAACGACCTTTCTTGGAGACAGATGATTAAGGTAATCAGGAGTGAACCTCGTGGTGTTTCATTATTTCTAACCTTACAAGCTAATGTCTTGCAGTGACCAGATGCTGACCTCACTATATTCTCGATGTCTTCAAAGTTGAGTTTTCTTTGTTAAGAAGATTAGGATATGTAGGAGTAATCACATCAGATGAACTTCATCAGGCAGGGACATTTTCTAGTTAATATGTATCCTTATATATAATTATTATTTATAATAATAGGTTATGTACTCACCGACATTCCTTTGTTTGTCTTATCTTGTCTTTCAGCAAGATAACTCAAAAAATAATAGATGGATCATGAATTCAAATGTTACCAGGAACAGGTGACTACATTTTGGTGTTGATGCAGAAGAGATCCTGGATTATGGATCACTTTGAATGTTTCGTTAATATTGTAGTCAATGGAGCTTCAAATTTTGTCCCACAATATAACGATTGATTATTGAACGATGTTTAAGGAATTTGAAAAGGTCATATAAGGTGGGGGACGTTGTGGCATCTCAAGGGTTTGTATGTCTGCTGCAAGAATGAACTTTTTGTGACATTATCTTAAAGTCACTTAATTTAACCCTTCAAGCCTGAGCAGTTGCCAGAAAGATCAATCCATTCATTTATCTTTCCATCCATTTTCTTGTAGACGAGACAACTTCAATCATCTTGTCTACAGCCACTTCATCCATGTAGAAATCTCAAAATCCCGAAAGGCCAAGTGTAACAAATATTATAGACAAAAAGGGGTAAGAACTAGTCTCCATAAAACAATCTGAATGCAACGTGAAAATTAGTGGCACAATTTTAAGGGGTTTAAATTAAGTATCAGCACTTATGAGAAAACAACATGTAGGGGATGGCAGAATAAGTCAGGTGTGTTTGGTACTCATATAATCCAAATATCCAGTGCAAACAATTCTGAAACATCAAACATAAACAAAACCCAAGAGACTGAGAAGGAAAAAGAAGGTCGCACACAGAGATGCACGTTAAATGAAAAACATAGGTGAAACCTAGCAGGAAATAGTATAACACACACAGAACCATGACAAGTACATGTTTTGCCACGGAATGCGATTTCTTATTGATTGTGCAGCCAGTTTCCCTATTTCACTTTATCTGCCTATGGCATGCAAGATATGAATGGATGGTTTAATAGATCCCCTGTGTGTCTGAGCAGAAAGCCAGTCGAATGGAGGATTAGAGAGAGAGAGAGAGAGAGAGGATCGGCTGTCGCATCCAAATGCTGCAAATCTGTTCCCTGCCTCACATGTGAATAGGTACGGGATTGTCTGGAGCACCGTTTGTTTTGTAGGGGAAACAGACACAGCTGAGGAGATAAGCTTAAAACTTAGTTTATGCCAAGTTTAAACCAGCTATGATACAGGATTACAAGGTTTATGTCAAGCTTAAGGCTAAATCCTCTGATTGTCAGTCAAGATTTTTTCCAGAGGAATATCGAGTAAGTCCTTAATGGATGTGCATTAACCAAACAATAATGGATACATTAATAAGATATATTGACCTGTTTCTAGCTTCCCAATGGCGTAATATGATATTTCCACTTTGGCAGCAGACTTTGGTTAGACTCAGCAAATGTTTGCAGCCGGGCTAAAATAGGACCCTGTCCAATGAACTGGCTCTACCCATGCCTATTCAAAATTGTTTTGAGAAGGTTTGTACATTAATCAGTAAAAATATTCACTATCCTGGTGAAAAATGGTTTTCTGAAACAGTGAATTCCTTCAAATTACAAAGAAATTCACATGAAAATGTTCTTCTAGAAAGCTGATTCAACGTTTAAATAAATGAAACTTATTTATTTTCACATCCATAGACATCCATATTACTTGTGTGTTGCTGACACTAATTTGAGTTTACCCAATAAAAGAAACTGGTAACACATGGCTGTGCACTGCTGTATAATACATAATGTACTGATTGCATGATAATCAACTGATTCATCTTTCAGTGAGTGTGAGCCTTCTCATCTTCTGACAATGATTAGAGATTAAACCTGACAATTTGCATAGGCATCTTGGAGATTCAACAAACATTCAGTCACTAAAACAGTTGCCAAGTCATCTTTGGCACGATATTATGTTTGATTCAGGTTAGATAGTATTTTAGGGTAAAACACAATTTGACTTATTTTGATTTACTACAGATACAGTAATAGATCAGAAACGCATGGCACACAGGAATAATGCCGTGGTTAAAAGGTGAAATTGCTGTGAGTGCAGTTGAAAACCCGTTTTATTTGCTTCACAAACTAAGGTTCTGTTTAGATGGATGGCGTATGATGGGGAAGGAATGTTGCGTTAAACAGTCCACAGACTTGCTTCCTCCATCTCATCTCTGATAACACAACCAACTCCATTATTTCACAGCCTCTGAGCAGGATTTCAGTATCAATGTCTCATCATACTCCAAAAACTGCATCGTGAATAATGAATGTCAGCTCTCAAAATAAATAACTAATATCATGAATGCATTCAGAGCACCGTTTAAATGGGACAGCTGTAGGTGCCCCTCGCTCACCCAGTCAATAATAGATTTGAGGTTATCTTTGTGGAAAAACGTCAGGGGCCGGCAATAATAGCATCAAGTGTTTTATTTAAATACAACTTCATCTCTGACAGTAGCGCATGCCAACTTCAGAGATTAATTTCTCGGTGGTAAATTTGACATTTGTAGATTGAATTTGCTAGCTGGTGGGATTGCATATTTCAACACGACATCTCTGCTGTCAGTATGAAGCTCACTGCTTCTCGGCTCCTTATTGGTGCATAAACCTGAGCTACAGTCAAGTGTCTGGATATTCTTTTGATCACTTTGTTGGACCTACGAGGCATACGAAACGAGATTATTATATTATCTAATTGCATCCCGACACATGTATTATTTAGGACCTGACAACATGGTATGCTCAGGGAAAGGAAATGTGCCTTAAGCTGTGTCTGAATGGCACATAACTGGTTTCTCCTTTCTTCTATCGTAGTAGCATTTTTCTAATGATCTCGGCAAAATGACGATAAAGCACATCGTGCACTCAAAATTATTATTTTAAAGCCTATGTCATCACTATTTCAAGAAATCTTTATTTTTATTACAATACTGAAAGCCTATAACTAGATTCCTTAAAATAAGCTGCTTAATTTTTTTTTATCACTTGTCCTTGCTTTTCCATATCTAGATTACCTCTTCTTGAAACAAGATCATACAGTTTACAATAGCGGCAAAATCGTCTTTACCATTCTCTGAAGGGAGAGTTGTGATATTATAACAGTATTCAGTGCCTGTGCTCCAACATCACTAAAAAAACTAATAAATAAGACACATGAGGAGTTGCTGAATAATGCAAATGCATAGTGTCTAAATGTGCGGACTGGGAACGGCATCTATCCCGAAACGTTTCACTTTGTGGGAGCGGGCTTTCATCAACATAGACTGTGTGGTCTCAGACATAAATCAAGATGAAGGGTGTCACCTCTGGTGATAGTCCCCAAACAGCAAATAAGATCTAAGACATTAAGGAGTGGTCGCTGGAGACAGGCGGACTGAAAAGTAAAAGCTTTTAAACCAGATCCTATAGAGTTGGCACATATGATGCAAATTAACAGAGAGCAGTCAGCCTAGTGTGATGTAATCAATTACGTGTGATTGAAATGCAAATGCAACACATTCTCGTGTATTTTACAAAAAAAACACTGTCTCTATTTTGAAAAGCAGAATGGTTAGACAAGTCAATGATCTTCAGTCGTCTACTTTAATCATAGCTGGAGCAAATGTGAGGTGGGGGGGCATGGTCTGAGGGAAATGAGCGACTCTGTCTCCTTCGACTGCGAAGAAAGAGGGCGGCACTCTTTACCACCGTAGCCCAGACACAGACAGGCAGGCAGGGCGACAGTTATGAAGACAGATGATTCAATGCCTTTGGCACTGAAGGGAATGAGATCAGATGTTGACAGTGAGATGGACAGAGACCTGGGTTGGCATTCAAATGTTTTCTCACACATACTATCACTTGCTATGTGAATGCATATTCTTCCCAGCTGAGCTGTATTCTCCTTCTGCAGTCCGCAAATTCAGACTTTTTCTTTTATCAGCTTCGCCATGAATGTTGTGTGAAATGACTGAGTTTGGCATAATAGTGCTGTGCAGAAGGATGCCTGATGTGAGCTTTGTACAAACAATAATCTCCTTGAAGACGTGATGCCTTCTACGTCAGCCACCATGCCTAAAATCTGCAACGTGCATTTCATAATTCATAACACAGAGACAGCATTTCTAAATTCTGAAGCCTGACAGATTAGGATTGTTCCATTGAACTGTTTTCTGGATTTTCAAATTGTTTACATTTCCTTCATGTCCATTCTGCACGCACGCACGCGCGCGCACACACACGCGTAGTATCGCCAATGTAATAGAGTAAATCGAACCGAGGAGTCGGTAGGTGGCAGTCTTATGCCGTTTGCAACAGACGCACGGCTGAATCCCTCTTCCTTACTCCCTCGACTATCTAAACATCCTTCTGTTTCTCCATTTTATTTTCACGTACGCGCGCGCGCGCACACGCACACAATCGAATTATTTCAAAATTACACAGTAATTTGACGGTCTATTAAGGCTTTCCGATAAATGTGCATCAGGAATGAGGCAAATATCACAGGCGCAATTCCGCCTTGGTCTCCGTACACTGGAGACATGTTCGTGCACCTCTAAGTTCAGTCAGAGAAGAGTGCGCGCTGAAGCGGTGAGGGAAACAAGACTGGCGTCACAGCAGAACTGCAGCTGCCCAAAACCTGCAGTGAGTGGCGGAACAGTCTCACCAGAATAGCGCAGCTCGTCAGTGGGAGGCAACCTGCACCACAGCCCTGTCGTGCGCTTCTTATCAGTCCATGTTGCGTCGAGCGTTTTATTTGGGCACGTAAATGCCGAGCCTATACTGAGGTGCGGTGAGACGCGCCGAGGGATGCGCGCGTATGGGAATAAAGTGGTTTGTGATCACGTTTGAAGAAGCTTAAAACACATTTCAGTGGACAGAGGAGCTTGGGCGATCTGAGGCGAAGGATCCTTAAATAGTTTTTTTTTTTTTTTAACCCTCTGGTGAGTCTTGGGCAGGCTAAATGGATATAGTGGAACGAGGGATGCTGACTGCCGGTGGTGAATGTAACTCCTGTCCAGAAAGGGTGAAATCAAGGTAAGACTGGAAATCATGTGAAATGATCATCTGGTAACTCAAAGAAGGCTCCTTCCAGGCTGCTGCTGTTCCCGATGGGCTGTTAGAGGCTTCTGGAGGATACCTGCTGGATCGTTCTGGTTTTTTTTTATGCTGCATTATAGGTCAACAGAGTTTCCCCTTGGAAAATGGAAAAAAAAAAGCGACTTGAAGAGAACCCAGAGATATTGCTTTATTTCGGCAACTTTATAAACCCCCCTCCCGTATAGGATACATATTTAATCACTGAACTGCGGGACAAATGTCTTCGACGTAACGAGGAGGGGGGGGGGGGAGGAAAAAATAAATAATGATGTTGAATTCCGCACTGGGCTGTGAGGTGAAATCTAATCAGATTCAGCGCCGTTGATGACTCGGAACTTGAAGAAAAGTTGACGTCGGGAAAACAATATTAGAGATCTGGACGTTAAAATGAGCATTTTCAGTCACGCCGTCGATTGACTTGCTACTCTGGATTTATCAAACTGGGAATTGATAACGCGATCTCCAGATAGAAGTACACGTTACTTTTGAACATTGATTTTTTTCAAAGGGAACGTCTGACTCATCAGCACTTTGAGCGCTAACAATACGCCACTCGGGCTGATGCGTGGATTAAATGCGTCGCATTGAGAGCATCACGAGAACATATCACGGATTCTGCCAAATCGCTTGATTGCGGAAGCTTTTCGATGCAGTTTTTGAGAGGATGGGGCACAAGTGGGGGGGCCGCTCTCCGTCTAAAGCAGGGATCCTGCAGACCTCGGCTTCTCTGTGAACAAGTAAGTTAGTGTTCGTGGTGTGAAACGCTGTTCCGGTCTGATTGCCTCACTCATGCCATGCAGGGGTAATTGTGCATCTGCGCTGTAATGTCTAATAGGGCTTCTTCTTTTGATGACTGCAGCGACGGGCTAAATCAGGGCTTCGCGCGCCAGTGCGTTGAATGCGCGTGCATCGAGCATTAACGTGACGAGGATTGAACTGTAACAAAAGAAGAAAAAATGAGTTTTACTCCCGTACATAAACTAAAAATAAATTCGTCTCTGATACTAATCTCCAACATGCATGTATCACGGACCAGGCGTCTGCAGATCGCTCTATTTAACACCGGCGTGCGCTCAAGCTACAGAACAAAATCCCCCCCAAAAAATCTGCCATATTTAGTATGTGAATGTCGTGAAATCTTTTTTATGCTTTATATTAAGCATTGGAATTTAAAATTCGAGGAAAATTCAAGGACTGCAGCTCTAAATCATCTACGTGCGCACAGAATGCGCTTGTGAAGCCTGGGAGGGAGCTGTCCTTCCTCTGTGGTGCTGAAAACGAAAGGCTGGCGTCTCTTCTCTGTGCGTCGTTCAACTGGAGAAGTCATGGACGCTGTTGCTCATGCCTGCCAAACCTGAGCATCGCTTCATATCATCCTGTTCCAGGTGTGCATTGATGCAACTGGTGACACGTTGGGGCATTTATGTTGCATACACAAGCGAGTTGCAGTTGGTGTACTGTCATTTTAATATATGTTAAGTTTCTATATGGAGTGATCCCAAACATACATTCTTACAGTGATTGCAGTGTTTATCACAGCCCCCCGATGCTTCCCATTCATTTTTTTTTTATCTATCAGTATTCTCAGCTCAGATGATTAATGAGTTGAGAATAGATGAGACACACTTATACACTTAAAAATAGATATCTGTCATCTTGGTGATAAACAAGTGTTATTGGTCAGAGCATAAATGGTGGTGGCTGTCAGTCTTTAGACAAAGAACAAATTGCATTTCTCACCTATATGAAAGTGAGAAGCATGGCAAACATTATTCACCCACTGGGGGGAAAAAAAACAAATCCATCGATATGACGGAGTGACATCACCTTGGGGAGACAAATTAGATGGGAGATTTTATGTATTTGTCCTGTCAGAGGCTTTCGTGTGATAAATCATCCCTACATGTTCCCAGGATGGCAGTAGTTCGTTGGTGCCCAGGAAGATTGATAATTATTCATCCCATTGAACACCTCTCAAACATGTTTTATTCATGGGGAGATTTTCTTAGAGATGAATGCATTTCAGTGCATTTGTCACTATGCTAGAGTGGCAACAGATGTGCCCCCACTGTATCCCCATTAGCCCTTATGAACTGTGGGATACAACATCAGAGGAAATGTAGCTGTGAGACGAGTGACTTCTTACTGCTCATACAAAGCCTGTCTTCAGATGTTTCTGAAAGATATATCTAATTTCTGTCTTATTCCTTTATCCATTGTTTTCTAACTTACCTGATGAAACTCATTTAAAGTAGCTGTACAGCAGGATTAATGAACTTTCACATTCCTTCCTCCTTGGCTTAGATTACAACTCAGTTTAGATCAAGTTCAACAATTTGTAGCCAATTCAGAAATAAAATTAACTTAATTAAAGCCTCGTTCTGAACATTTGAGTAATTTGATATCTGCTCCCTTGTTTATGGTATATTGGACAACATCAGTGCAAGGCATGAAGTCTGAAGCAGCAGCCAAGATAGGAGCTAGAAACTTTACTGGTGGAGGCGTGACAAGTCTGTGTATGAAGATGACAACATCCGCATAGTGAATTACTACTTCAGAGCACATGACTGTACTTAATATATTTGCATTAACACTGATAAATGTCACTTTCAAAGCGCCTAACTCATTACATTCAATATATGTAACATAAATTAGCCCTTCCGGGGATGGAAGGATTCGATATAAGAGTTAAGCAGCAGTGATGTAAGCAGAAACTTTGCAAATTGCATCACCGGTGATGATTGCTGATTTTTTTTTATTGAAGGTTTTTGTCATGGTGATTAATAATACAAAGTTGCTAAAATGTGCAAGAAAAAGTCACCTTAAAAAAAAAAGACAACAAGCTCCAATGTGACGACCATGCACTGACATTGTGTTGCACGTATGCAAGACAGGTAGCTTATGTCAAGTTGATAAAAAAAAACATATATCATCTTTTAAAACCTGATGCTTTTAGATGATGCATACACCGCTATAAGAAAGTGGCTAGGTCAGATTGGTTGGCTGTAAACATGAGTCAGTTTGTCCCTTTTGTTTCTCTTCAAGCCAGCTGTCAAAGCAGCATCTTGTTATGTTTTTTTTTGCCCCACCGGAGAACATCATCTGAAAATGCAGGCTATTTTGCTTACACTTTCATAACGGACTATTGACTATCATTCAGATACATGTGAGGATCCTGGTTGCAGCACGCATCGCATGGACATGAACACTATCTGCAGTGGCTACACTCATTATTCATCCTCTGGAGCACGTCTGGCTGAATGTTCTGGCCAGGGAAAGAACAGCTGAGCAAGAGGATGACCACACCAGATTCCGTTAGTGAATGGCTTAATCAATGGGTGTTCCAACTCAGCCCATCCATCTTGGGGAATAGTCTGTAAGACATCATAAAAGTGCCAGTCTGTCATTCCGGAAGCCAGAGAGTACTGCCACTTTTTCCCCGACTATCTCTCTCCACTGCCACCATATGAACAGGAGTGGATTAAATGGAATACAGATTATATGTTCAGCATGGCAAAAAACAAACCGTGGGGCTTGGTCTTTGCTTTTTTTTTGTGTGACAACACAATGACATATGTTTGCTGATCTGACTGAGGGCTAAATTGACATTCTTTCAACTTCATCACTCTCTCCTTATTTCCTTGCTTCCTGTGTGAAATTCAGTGAAGAGCACTGACCTGAATTCAGGGTGCATAATTACTCACCAATTGCCTTACATCACCCGCCTTGCCACTAGTGTTAATAGTGTCTTTTGCGTTTATTAATCCTCAACCCCCACTCAGGTGGCAGTCTCTCTCTCTTTCTTTCTTCCTGAGCTCACTGTGATGTCATATGATGCCAAAATGAGTGACAGAACCAGAGGTCGGACTGATCTGACACATCTGTTAAAATAGCTTGTGCCAGGAAAGTTAATTACAGCCTCTCTCACAGACAACTGCACAGAGACATTAACATAGATATAAGTATGCACCGCTGTCAGTCTACCTGCCTTTAGGCACCTAGACAGCATCTGTTTAAACTGATACTGACCCAGACCAGCACATTAATCCATGCTGTTACATTAAAAGGTTAAATGGGTTGGGAAAGGGCATCAGGCTATCTCTTTCTGCCTCTCTTTATTTTTCAAGAGTGTGTCTCTTGGAGGTTAGAAATCCAAGTAATCTTTAGAATTTGAAAGCAAAGAATGTAAAAAATAAATAAATAAAAATAATTTGAAGGCAGTGTACAAATGAGACTTCTCAAGCACTGTTTTCTCATTTGTTTGCTGTTGACAGTAGAATATAGAGCAAGCAGAGTAGGCTCGGTTCTCTAAACACCAAAGTTAAAAACATTTGAACTTGAGAGATACCCTTCAAACAGGTTTTTAAAGATTGCTTAGCAACAGAGCCATGAGTAGTACATCCCCAGGCAGCTTATGAGATGCTAGCTAAACTAGAGGTTGTCAGTGGACACCAGCCTTTAGCTGCAAACCCAGTAGGAGTCGGGATTTGAAAAAGCACAGGCCTTTAGTCTGCTGGAAATGATGGATGTTAGTTATCGTGAGTTCATTTCAAATGAAGAAGAGTTACTCTCACTGGAGACTAAGATATAGAAAAGACAACGGAAAGTTACACTAATGAAGCCATCTGTTTTGCAATAAGACAGTGTACAAGTTTTTAACTTGTACATTTATTTTGGAGAGGAACTAAGAATACATGCTCCATGTAATTTATGCAATGTTTTGTCCATAACAAAACACAACCTTTGGTGTACTTTTATAGTTGTACTTTACATTGCAGACAATGCAGAAATAGTTTTTCTTGAGTATATAATCTTCAGTATTTTTTTTTTCGAAAGGAAATTTTTAAATAAGCATAAAACCAGAATACAAGTATATTAACGTGGTTGTTTTATACTCAGTTGTACACTTTTTGATTCACCGTGCATGATTCATACTGCTAAAAAAATATATATACTGCACTTCTTCTCAGTTTTGACTATTCACAGATAAAACTAGGAATGGACAATACTTGTAGCAATATTGTCGTACAATTTATTTTCCAATGGGTTCTGCTGTGTGAAGAAAAGCAGAGGATAAAAAGACATAATCATACATGGTTGCACAATTTAATTTAATCACCCTCAAGTATATTATGAAAGTTAAAGTAAAAGATATGGCCTCCACACTTTTCTTTGCCTACATTCAATTGCACTCATCACAGTATGCAAGATGCAATTGCACCCTTGAGGGCCAAGCTTATATGAAATGCCCCATAATAAAAAGCCAATTTGTCTTGTGCGCAGAGTCAGGAACAAGAGTGCACTGTGTGTGCATGAGTGACAGTGCATGCACATGAACTCATAAACCAGTGCCGTCTGGAGACCAAGGGCTACAGATGAGTGTCTGGGATCCAGACATCTGGGCAGAGCTTTGCCGTCTGTCTCCCAGATCTGCTTCTTAACTCATGAAACCAATCAGGCTGGCAATCAGACTGCAGCTCAGATTGGACGTATGACAGCGTGATCGCACACCAGTTAGGAGGCGCACATTCTTCGACTGTTGAACTTTACAGATATGGCACCTTTGATCATTATGAGGTAAAAGGAAACTCGAAGAATGTGTCACTTTCAAGACTGACTTGCTGTTCTTGCAATTATCAGTTTTCACTCGCTCATTGTGTTCATGGTGTAAATGATTGTGTGTGTGCATGTGTCTCTTTTTCTTCCAAAACCATTTTTCCATTCACCCAGTCCATCTCTGAACTTAACGTGTCACTCATTCTGCCACTTATATGTAAGGCAGCCTGCCCTACTATGATAGGTTTGGTCTGACGAGGATGGATTATGTGATTTAATCCAAGTTGTCTCCATGGAGTCCACTGAGGTGCCAGTCTTTTTCACCACACAGGTTAAGGTGGTGTGACATGGGCTGTCAGTCTGCTCGTCTACTACATGCATAAGAAAAGAGCGAGCATTGTATATGCTGTGAGTGCTCGCTGCATAAAGGCCTGGATGAATTAGGAGAGAACTCACGTATGCCTGGGTATTGGCTAATCTCCTTCTTGCACAGCACAGATATTTTTCTGTATATCAGCAGGTAATATTGACACAGAAGTAGTAGAGCGACAGATAGTTGTGCGTGACAGAATGGTGTGTGAGTGTGTGTGTGTGTAACCCAATGGCTAACCTTCTTCTGCACCAACCAGGCTCAGCCTTTGACCACATAATATTCCCAGCTTCGTCATATTTCATTTTCATTCAGGAAAAAAAAAATCATATAATTTAACCACTGCACATGGATATATTGAATCAATTGTACGTACTACACTACTGATACAAGCAAGAATGATACTTTTAAAGCAAATTAAGATTTGAACTGAAAAAAGATCAGTTCAAGATACTAGATTCTCTGGATTATAAGATCTTGGTTGGATTAAAACGTTTGTTGAAACTTTACTACAATGCTATGATGGAAAAATAAGTTTTAAACAGTCTGTATTACTTAAAAATATATATTTAAGGGACTCTATTATGTGAGTCAGAATGCAGAAATGATCATGTTTTGATTCCTGGAGTCAGACTGTTATTGTGCAAGATGCTGAACCCCAGTTTTGCTCCAACTACTGCTTCTACATTGGTTTGTGATTGGACGTGTGAATGGTTATCACTCCTGATGAATCATTGCCACTTTGCCTGCTGGCCTCTGCCACCACTGTATGACTATGTCTGCGTGTGTGTGTGTGTGTGTGTAAAAGAGAGAGAGACTTGGTCAATGCTCTGCAAAATATTTTGAGTAGTCAGTTTGAACAGATAATTGTGGTCTGTACCTTTGACTCATCCTGCAGTGAGGAAAGTCTACAGAGAACTAAATAGATTAAAAAAAAAATAGATGAGGAATATTACTAATGTTGTATACTGTATTACTGTATCTCCTTTAACTGGAATTATTGTGTGTGTTATAGGATATTTTAAGATAAGGTTGGGCCAACATGACTGACGGCAGTATTTCATTCCCATGCAGCAGTGCTGCCTCCAGATCAACTGTGAAATTATTTTGCCTGTTAATGTTTGGGGTTTTCTTTACTGCATTTTGTGATTTCACATTTACCACAATTGCAGAGAAGAGTGTTGGATCTTTGGCTTGATTCAGAGGCAGGATACAACAGAGGCAAATGTCACAGCACTGCAGCGTTTTCATTCGTCATTATTTAGTCCGAGGATTTTATGCACTGTGGAAGTCAGGCGATTAGGTGTTTTATGTCCTCAACATTGTTGATGTGAATATTCGTAAGTGGCTGAGCTCTATGGTCCATCGACCTGTATAGGACGCTGATATATTTTGTATCGTGTGATATGATCTATGTCAGCTCTGATGTCCGTCACACTAATATAGTGATCTTGTTTAATTACAAGGGCCCATTTCCGGCTCTGCATCGACTGCTAATTGGGTCCCAGTGTTGCGACTGTGTTATATTAATGACCCAGATCTGGTTCATTGTGATATTCATGAACTGCAAAGATTGCTTTTTCTTTCTCTGTGTAACTGCATGGTGCATAGGTGTGTGCATGTGTGTGTGTGTGTGAAAAAGAATGTGTGGGTGTAAACAAGAAAGGATCATCACTGGGGTACAAATCCACTTCTGTCTCCCTTTTGTGTTACTGAAAAGCGGGTACACAAGTTGCAGTCTCATTTGTGCGATGTGGTTTCCTCCTTTCCTCAATGCGGACGGGCAGAAAAAAGGTTGAAGGTTGAGGGGCTTCTTCGGAGTGCATAATGTTGAATAGGAGATGAGGAAACATGGATTTAAAATCTGATGTTTTGTTAAATCAGCTGTGTCAAAAGCAAATCTGGAATGAGCTGTTTCCGCAGAGGACGACAAAGCTTTTTGGGAGACGCGTTTCTTTAACAGCATCATGAACATGCTAAAAGCGTATTCTGTGGCTGATGAAACAGGTGGGATCCCTGTAGTCACTGGCATGTAATCCTTCCTTCCCCCACTACCGGTATGCTTTTCATTTGCATAATAATAATCAAAGCATATAAAAACAGTCACAAAAACGTCATAATTTCTAGGATATCATGTTGCATATATATCTGCTCTAAGGCTCAATTACACTGTGCTATTTCCTTTTGTGATGCTTGAAGTGAATGTGGAGATTTGTTTTTGGACAAAGTCACATGGATGTGATTTATCCCTTAAAGCTTAAGGCAAAGAAGGCTAAACCTCTTCAACACGAAAGCAGGACAGAAACAAGTTTTCCCTTATCGCGGCGTGAACACAATCCAAAAGAGCAGGGTCTTTTTAATGACAGATGAGAGTCACATCTAGATTGTGGTTGGAAAAAGTTATAAACCTTTTCCTCAACATTTTATTGCCCAGCTAACCACAGGGCCACATGAAAGACAAACAAACACACACTCACAATCACACTAATAGACAATTTGAGGGGCGGCTCAGTGGGTTGGGCCCTGGGCTGGGAAGCGGAGAAGTCCACCGGCTCTGGTGAAATGAGGAGTGTGGGCTGGTGACTGGAGAAGGGCCAGTCTGCCTCCAGAGCACTTCCCTTGAGCAAGGCATGGTGGTGCCTTCACCCTATGCCTTTGATGCATATATTAGTGTGTGGTTGTTTCGAGGGGCCCGTTGTTCTCGGGTGAAAACGCAATTTTGTTGTGTGTTGCAGTGTAGAAAGTGTGACAGATAATGATAAATAAAGCATTTCATTTTGAAGTGATCATTTCACTAAAATACCATGTTTTTTTTCCTATAAACTTAAAATTCTTCATTTTATTTCTTTGTTAATTTTGAATCATGAACTTAAATGACTAATTGTGTTCAATGTTATAGAATGAAATGAAATATAAAAACAGCAACTTCTGTCTCCCAGAGATAAAATCCGATTTTAATGGAGAATGAGTGCAGCTCTTTGTCGTGTCAGGCATAACGTGAAATGTGGCACAGTAACTTTTGTCTAGTGATGAGGCATTCATAATAGCCAGTTAAGAATGGCAGTTATCAATCTGCAAGTGAGCTGTATAAATATGTATAAATTTTGCTACAAGTGTAGGAAGCACACCCATAAATGTCAAAAATGCAAATAGACTTAAATGGATGGCTGAGCAAACAGGGAAAGTGTAGAGAAGGCTTTTTTTCAATCTAACAAAAAGCTAGGATCCCCTCATGCTCTCATTCACTTAACAATGGAGGATTTCATCATTGTAAAGGGAGAGAGATTTGATGAGCGAACACTGATCTAGTTCTCTATGTGCTGAAATTGGAGAACAAATCTTTCTAAGACTATGGTGTTATTTTTGCATTCATTTGTTCGCGATCAAAATGGTGTCTTGACCGTGATTACAGCCTCTGTAAAGTGGAGCCTGATGAGATCAATTGATGAAGCAATGCAGAATGAGTAATTTTAGTATTAATTTCTAAAGTGGAATATTAAAATTATATTAACAACTATTCACAAGGTTGTTTGTATTATTTAGCCTTTAAATAAACCTAGCGGTTAATTTGAAGGTGAGATAGCCACCTATTATCCCCTATCAAAATGGATAGGGGGTAATAGGTATAGGTTAGCATATAGTAATTTTACTATATGATAACCTACAGATGAAAAAAGTAATGAATTTACAGTATGAGCATAAAACAAAACGAATTTAAATATTTACTTTTGTACCAATAGTTGCAGAAGATTACCTCTAAGAAAAAGCAAGGGTGTGTTTTATGCCTATTTAATCATGGAAGTTTACTTTGAAAAATGCTACTGCAACATTGCTGGTGTTAAACCGTGTTCCCAGGCTGACCAGCAAGCCAGTCTTTGGCCATAAACATTATTCAGACCAGCTTCAAATGTTTTGTGATATCAATATTATTTCAGTATTTAATATTCCAAGCACTGTGCATTTCATCAAACAGAATTAGATTGAAGAATTGTGCTCAAGCAATGTTGGGCAAAGATGAGTAAAAATAGATTGAAGAATGCATAATTATATCTGAGAGTGCAGCCCAATTCACATTGGAACTTGGTTAGCATAATGTATTTTGACACTGAATGGATGGATGAAAGGGACTTGTTGAAGGCAATAACTGCAAAATATATATTTTATTTTTTTCTGATATTTACTGACTATTTAGTTTAATGCCTCCATCTTGAAAAATAGTTAAGAGACCAAGAGAACCACCATGCACTTCAAACACACTACATGTGTGTAAATGAGAAGATCCCAGGGGGAACAGTGAGGTTACAAGGAATCGACGCACAGAAGGTAGAGGACTTCAACTTCTTAGGATCTAGGTTCCAAAAAGAACACCACCATATTCTGCTGACTGTAGACCTGTCCTGTATTTTCTTCACTCTTTTTCTATCAAATTCTCAGAAAACTTCAAATTATGTCGGTCACAGGCCAGCTATAAATGAGTGGTTGCCGGGGCAGCTCACATACAAAGCATGTATAAGGGGTTCGAGGCTCCTCCTGAAAGTAAGCACATCAGTGCTATTGTTAGCACATAGTTGGAGCTTAGCACTGATGGCTGTATGTGATCTAGCAGGCTTGGCAGGCGTACTGTGTCAGTTTCTAACACAGCCTACTCCTGCTGCCACTAATTTCATGTCACAGCTCGCCAAAATAGCTGCGGCTTATACCCTGGTGGCAATGCAGCAGCATGTCCATTCAATCACTGGGATTTCACCTCCTTTGTGGTTGATATCAGCATCAGGAAGAGTGCATCATTGTCTATCCAGAACAAGGCGATGACACTATCCATTGTCCATTGCTCTGACTTTTCAGCACCAGGATAATCAGAGGTCTTGAAATTAAAATTTGAAGTGAACACGCAGCTTTAAATAGACTCTTTATTATCCATCTCATTAGGCCACAACAAAACATAAACTTCAATGTATGTTCATATGCTAAATGTCAAAATGGAATACGCAGCTGTTTCCCCATCACGCAAGGTGTCAGTCACACAATGTCCAGTATTTTAGTGCCTCTCACTGTGCATGATTAATTATTACACAGTTTGCACATCAAACTGCGTTCACCACCATTTAGCAGGGGTAAAGACTAGACTCTCCATCGGCTACATTATTGCCTTTTATGCCCTCGTCGCTCTCGCTCTCATCTATTCCTTCCTCGCAATCTATATAAAGCTCTTCTGGGTTAATAATTTCTAGAGGATGACAGCCCCACAGTGCTGCAAAAAAGTGACATACAGTCATGTGCAGTCAGGTTCTTGTGCACCCATTTCCAGTGATTACAGAGGGTTCAAAGGATGATCACAGATCCTAAAGCCACACTGTCATTACCACACATACAAAGAAGTGAGTTTTAAGGCTCTGTCTTGTCCCCTCTTACTCATACAAAACAGATTCACCTGTCCATAGTCCTTATCTTTATAGCTCCCTGTCTTTTCCCTTCTGCACCACCAGGGTTATCTAAGCGCCACCTTATTTAATGGCATTCATTTGCTTCTCTTAACAGACTCACACCCTATTTTCCTGTGGCATAGCATTGACCCTGGCGGGAGGCGAGTGCGTTAATTTGTTTCTTTGCATAGGGGAGCTATATCCAGCTATGATGGATGGCTTTGGCTTCTGCAGTCCCTCAGTAGCTCTGGGTTTACAGTAGAGTTTGCTTTTAGACTCTCAAAGGACTACATCCTTAAATAGAGAGAAATAAATAAAACACCCCACACATAAATGCAGTGCATGCAACTTATCGACATAGAATTCTCTAAAACCACATAGTGATGCGTACAAACACAATCACACACAAGAAGAGATTAAGTCTGTCTAAAGACCAGCAATCAGATTCATCTACAAACACATGATATGGATGAGAAAGTTAGAAGCAGTTGAATCAAACACAAAACACATTCAAAGTATTGTTATATATTAAGCGCAACGAAGTGTCATCACAATAAATCCTCCATTGTCACTAACTAACTGTTGCTGCTTCATGTTCAAATTAGTCTGCATGGTGACTGTCTTAATCAATGTGTTTGTAAACTGTGATGTGATCTGACTGCTAACATGGAGTCTCTCTCTTTCTCTCACACACACACACACACACATTCCCGGGGTCTCCAGCTAAAGTTAAATGTCTGCCAGCTGAGCATGTCCCTCAGTCAGGCTTTTGTTCATCTCCAGCTGAAGCGCTGTCATTTGTCTGCCAATGATTTGTCAGGAATGAATATTCCTGGCAAATTTGTTGAAATATATACATATGCAACACAAGCTGAATTATTACAACATTTTATTTTTAAATAAAGTCAAGGAATGCAAATAATTTATGTATTTCAGCACAATTATGTATGCAGACATCAAAAAGCATGCTTGAAACTGTAATGCTTCAGAAACCACATGTAAGAGATTCACATAGTTCAACCATGTGTGGTTCTGTCTGTTGTGTCTCTGCACACATGAAACAATTCATGACTCTGAAGTCACACTCCCTGACAATGCTTTGCTGCCGCCGGTTCTGAGTGCTGTAAACAGCTTGTAGCACTGCACGCTCCAGCGTCATCTGTAATGGGATATGTGGGTGAACTCAAACTGAAACAGCACACACTGTCTCATGAACAAATCTGAAACAAAGCTGAGTACACCAGTGCTTTGATCCATGCTTTTTAAAGTTAAATTAGATGCCCTTGAGACAATTGTGCATTTCACTGAAACCGCAAAGGCCAAAATGCCTGTGACTTGACAGGGTGAATTGCGGGCATGTGGCAGGGGAAATGTACTTCTTTGGTTCATTTCATCCATGCTCTCTCTCTCTTGCTCTGTCTCTCTCTCTCCCCCTCTGTGGCTCTTTCTGACTCATTCTCAAAATAGAGCAACACACCCGAGTACTATTTCTTTGTCATGGAGCACCAGTAGTATTGTGTGAGAGCTTTTGCGCACTTGCTCTTTTATTATATCCTTGTTACGTAAACCACCAGGAGACAACACCAACGATAAATGATTCACCATAATTCAATTGTTTAAGAGGCCTATTTCAACCAAAGTGGTGATCGAGAGAAAATGTCTCGGGAGGCCTGTTGGAGTTAATTACTTTTTTTTTGTCATTCAACATGAAATTTTTTAACTACATAATTGAAAAGTCATGATTTATCATGTAATGGATTTTTTATTTTTTTAATATGATTTATGAGATTACACACATGCATTTGCAGATCTTCAATATGTCAGAAGATTTAAATGTATACATAGAGTAGTAATTATGTGGCTTGGGTAATTAATTAGTAAGGTAATTTAGTAATGTTTCAGTATGAAGCTACATCATATCATCATAAAATATAAGGTATTGTTTTTACTGACTTTCCCATGTGAGTAATGATAAACGGAGCACTTGATCTCAGTTACAGAATACAATTCTTCAGCACGTAAGCAATCATGCGACAGCTATCTTATCTGTTGTTGCATTACACAAGATCAATTGCCTTTTTTATCATCTCATCTCACACCATTAATTCTTTGGTATTGCTGATGTCCTTGATATTGTGAAGTGTTCCACGTTAATGAGGGAAATTAACTTCAATCACACACTTCTTCTTCCTCTTTTGACTTGTCCCATCAGGGGGGTTGCCATTGCAAATCAACCTTCTAGTTGATTGCATGCTTAATTCTGGCAAAGTTTTAAGCCGGATGCCATTCCTGCTGCAACCCTCTGCATTTACCCGGGCTTGGGATTGGCTCAGGGGAGACGCTACCACTGAAACTGCATTAACTTCAGTCACAAGCTATCTAGGCTAAGATCCTACGTCATTGCTTGGTGACAATATGATACCAGATTTAACACAACAAATTAGGGTTATATTAAAATTGACACACTAATTCTGGGAGACATTTTGCTTCGTGGAAATAGAGAATTAAATGTCAGAAAGAAAGCATTGAAAATCTAATTATGAAAAAAGCGAGATGACTGCAGTTTTGTTCGTTTCTAACGTTTTCACAGCTATTTATTGATACTTTAGCTGGAAATATAAGTGGAA
Organism: Brachionichthys hirsutus; assembly: GCF_040956055.1. Taxonomy (NCBI): domain Eukaryota; kingdom Metazoa; phylum Chordata; class Actinopteri; order Lophiiformes; family Brachionichthyidae; genus Brachionichthys; species Brachionichthys hirsutus. Next base: position 459,768 of record NW_027180323.1, on the reverse strand, counting down.
TTAAATGAGAGGTTGTTGTTACCATCGCACTCAGACCTTCCACATATATTTCACTACAGGTCAAAATGTACATAGCAGACTTGTATATATATATACACATCACTGGCAAATGGCAGCAACATTTTACACAGGTCACATTGTGCCATGCCATCTGATCTGGCAGTCCTCCCAGAAAAGAAATAGAAGGCAATCACAGCTGCTGTCCCACACTCTCTCTCTCCCCTCTCTCCATCTCGCTCACTCTCAGACACGTTATCCCATCCACCGATCCACATGAGGGGATGCACAGCCTTCGTTATCATGTTTAATTTGTTTCCCACAGTGCCGTCAGTGTTCTCAGTTGAATTTTTAGTGGTTTGAGCTCCTCTCTTACATTTCGTGTGCAGTGAGAAATACAACATAACGGAATGAAAATGCAACGATGCAAAGGCTTTAAAGAGTGGGACTTTTAATTACCTCATTTTATTTTTATCAAATAAATTTTCTACAGACCTGTTGAAATATCAGTTTATCATACATTTTTCAATGCAGCCTGTGAATATCTAAACGTTATTTGCCGTAGTTTGAATGCACAGGTGAATAAAATAAGACTGACTAAAACATTTACGTCAGAGTTCCCACAGAAAGCATGTGCAGTGTGAGAGCACGGAGAGCCAGCATCATGAGCTATGACCTAGATCGCGCTTCTGTTTTAATCAGTGAAATGCAATTAAATTGCTTTTTTTTATAATGTAGTAATTTAATTTGGTATGAGGTGACACAAAAATAAAGTGCTATCTAGAGGTTAATCGATGATGGTTACTCATTTGTACTGCATTCTTATCATTGCTCCTTCATGGCCAGCGTGGTTAAAAGGATAGGGGGAATGGAAACTAGAGAAAGAAGGAGAAAAGGCAAACTTGTAAAATAAGGTTGCGCAGAGGATGTTAGTTGTTGTATGGACGTTATCATGTAAAAGGGAAGTCATTTGAACACAGTAAAACGGTACCACGCCCTTGTCAGGTGAGAATTATAACAGCGGCGCTTATAGCCGCTATAACTGCTATAATCTGAACAATGTCATCTTAATTACGTGTTTTTGGAAAACCTGTACTGACATAAGCCTTGGATAGCGCCCTCGACACTATAGGGGGAGGAAGAGATTGTCTCACACCAGTTTGAAAGTACGAGCTGCCTTGCATACTTTCTGCAGGACTCTTATTTTTAGTTTTTGCAGGTATTGTAAACCTCCCAAATGGCCTGAATGTAAGGATGCACTTGACATTTTTGTTCATTAAGAGAAACAGGGAGTAGAAAGGCAGCCTTACGGAGTTCACGGAGCCCCACTTTTCTACCTCCCAATAATTCAATCTGGTCCTGTTGGAGTTAAGGTGTCAGGAATACACTCTCACCGCTGCTTTATCCGAACAGCGAACAGAATGATGAAAGGAAATCATCAGGGGGGGGGACAAGGGCTCTTTTAATGACTCAGGAGTGTTATGGGAATGCTTTTGATGAGAAGGACTGGGATAAGAAGCCACGCTTCCCACATTGAGACAGACAAGCCTGAGAGAAGCCTGATGAACAACTCAGCTCATCTTCTCTCATTGCATTTATAGCTGAGCAAAGCAGAGCTCAGCAGACCACAGGAGTGTGGGATGAATCGAGTTTGGCTGTGAGGCAGGCAAAGATGGCATAGAGAATGAGTAGTGCCTCTCTTCTTCTCCTCTTCCTCCTTCTCCCATGGAGACGATGGCAGCTCTATATAGTGAAGATCAGAAAGGTGGGAGTGAGCATGAGAGGGAGAAAGAGTGAGAAGAAAGAGACAGAAGCCCCGGGAGCCCCATTCCCAGTCAGCAATTCCACTGGGAACTCTCCCCACTGCTTTTCAGTTTCCATCTCCAGATGAAAAATAAATAACCTCTTCAGATGACCTCCCTCTCCTCTGAGAGAGAGTCAGAGAGCTTTCCTGAGAGCAGCTTCGTTGTCTATGTGGTTATCGCTCTGTCCCTCCTCTTTAACTTAATCCATTTTAACACACACTGTCACTTCTATTATCTTTCCATACATGGTTCAATAACGTATGATATTTAAAAGGTCAACCTATTTAAGCCTATTCATCTACTCCAAAGTGAGATGTCTTTACTTCAGCATGCTCATCTTAAAGATGCCTCACATATTCAAGTATCAGATGTATTCTTCTACCTCAAACCTCTGAGTGTTGACTACGCTATATTGGCTCTTTGAAGTAACATCGATGATTTCAAACAATGAAGCATTTCTTCACGGTGCAAGCATGACAGAGGGCGTAGCGGGCCATGCTAGTCTGTTGCAGGATTGTTCCAAAAAGTGCTGTGAGGCTGATGGCCTCATCGAGAGGGAGACTCGTGGCCGATTGGGCACGACGCGTGCTTCCTGCTATATATCTGTGCTTTCACGTGCAAAACTGAGTAGAGGAAAAATATGGCTTCCACGAGCATGTCTGTGTTTGAGTCCCCCACTTTCAACACAACCCTTTCATTATACTGTTTATCAGCTTGATCAAATGTCATTCATAATTTCTACTATGCTGGCAAAAACAGTCAGTGTTGTGCTCTGATAATTGACACCCCTAGCCCTCGTGAAAATCGAATAGAAACATTTTCCCTCTCTTCATTGCATGCGTTAGTTATCACTGCAGTTTTCGTCACTCGGCTTAAGGAAGACGTGTGCACGTCAACACATTTTATAATATAGAAATGCTCCCTGCCTCTCCTTTCCTTCTACTTTCCTGTCCGTCAGCATTTAGTATCATAATGCTGAGCATTACAGTCAGGCCTTTATGCTACCTCCTTTCACTGGTAGCATGTCAGCATTTTTTTTTCTCTTAACTCTGCTATCAACATAAAGCCCTGATACCTGCAATGAACACTCTGCTTATTCCAGATACCGCACTACAAATCTGATTTGGAGCCCCGGCACAGAGCCCGGTGAGGAATCACTATCGCCTTTATCATGTGTGTTCCGTTCACTTCACTGTGAGATTCATAGCTGAAGACCAATGACACCTCTTTCGTGTGGTTTTAAACATTACAATGAAATGTATCTACATGGATTTTTTTAAATTACATGACGAATCGTCCTGGAGAATGAAAACTACCATGAATGAACTACTATTCTATTTCTAAACTGATTAGTGACTTATTCGATTTGAGATTACACATTTTGACAAAAAAACCCATATGATTTATATATACTTTAAGACTAGTGGTACTCTGTGTAGGAGTATTTCAATGCAAAGTAAGATGTATGCAACTGCCTTCAGAATGTATGTATATTGAGATTTCTAAATGAGTAAAACAAATTCTCAAAATTCTGATAAATATTTGAGTGTATTGAAATTTTTAAGGCATTGAAACCGTTTGGCAAATTAGTAGAAAGATCTGGCATCGCGTAGTTCCAATTTAAATTTAAATAGTAATTGGCAGAAAAATCTAAACTATCAATATTTTATATCATTAATTCGGCACATACTCAGATTTTCATAGATGACTTTAGATATAGGCAAGATCAAACTCTAACTCAAAATCTAACAACCGTAAAAGTTATTTTCCACACGTATCGGTGCATTAGACGAAGCCACCAATTTGATTCTTCCAGGAAAAATCCAATTGCATAAAACCTGAAGAGAGGACAGCAGGGGAAATGAGAGAAAATCTCTCACATTTGTGAGCTTGCCATGTTCCTTTGATGCCGCTGCAAGCTAACCACTTAAGTCACTGCTTTCATCTTTTTCTGGAGACAAACGCATTCTCTCACTCACTGTGACGTTCATCATGCTGGGAATTAATGATGAATGAAATGTAAGTATATCCTTCCACCTCCCTTACGCTACAGCCTTTCTTGTTTCAGGCATCTCACCTTCTTTGATCACATATCACACCCTTTTGCAAAAAAGAATTCTATATAATACCTTTCTTTTTCATTTATAATTTGCTGTCATTTTAACTTGTTCTGTTCTTACTTGAGACTTTGCCCGTCTTCTTACGTAATACTAGCTCACTTTTTCTCAGTAACCATGTCTCGCACTTATTAAATTATTATTAAAAGTTGTAAGCAATGTTGAAGGTTATATTAAACTGCACATACAGTCTTTGCCGTTGCATTTATTTGCTTATACCACAAGAAAATTAGTTACTGTAGTGCAGCAGTGGTTCCAGTTTTTACCAACCTTTGGAGAATGAGGCATTTCTGAACTAGATCTCATAGTGATAATTGACTCATCTCCTTTTCTCTGTGCAGCTAACCATGCAGTCTGTGTCTTTCATCTTCCTTGTCTTTCCTTGCACTACCTTCGTTCTAACTTTGGAGCGTTGCTAACATGCCCATATTTGCCTCTGAATATTTTCCTCTTTGTGTCAACATATATTTGACTCTTTGAGTCTTTTTCTCAGCCCTAATGATATGATCTTTATAAAAATCAGATCACAAGTGACCACTTGTGAAACACAAACAGAATAAATGTTCTCTGTACAGTTAAATGTGTTATATTACAGTCACTCCACCAATTCTAGTCCCCATTTTGTCTTTGTTTCCTTATTGTCATTTACATCTTTACGACTGTCAGCCTTTCTTCTCCGTCAACCACATCTCATTCCTCCCTTCCTGCTTGGCCTTGCGTTGGACCCAACTTTTTAAATCAGGTTGGCACTTAAGGCATATTAATTCCTTATCTTCCGGTTGCCTAAATCCTTAAATCTGCAAAGATTGTCTTTACAAAATGACTTCAGTGCTGCAGAACCTTAAATTACAAAGCTAAGCATGGTCTTTTAAAGTGTTTGATTATCAGTCTAACAAGCTGTGCACAAAGCTATCCTGTGAGAATAAACAGACCACATTTTGTACCAGTTTTCCAATCAGACAATGTGATCATTTTCAGTGATATTCACTACTTCCCTTTTGCCAAATGACGCATTATTACAACATATATGTTTACATGTCAAGAAGGTCTGGTTGTCAGTGGCAGCAATTATCCATCCAGCCATCCGCTTTTCTGCTTTGCGGGTCACGGGAGTTGCTAGAGCCTATCCCAGCTTGCTATGGGCGATTTGGCGGGGTACACTCCGAATGCGTCGCCATCGCATTGCGGGGACACACAGAGACAGACAACCACTCATGCACACACTCATACACTACAATTTGGAGTAATAAATAGACCTAAATTGCATGTTTCTGTAGGTGGGAGGAAACCGGAGAACAGGATTCGAAACCGGTACCTTCTTGCTGTGAGGCGACAGCGTTAACCACTACGCCACAGTGCTGAAAGTAAATCTTTCATGCATTGCCGACACAAGCATTACACCCAGGCACAATACATACATTTATACACGTGCAAGCGCACAGTAAAAAGCAGCATATGCTGTAAAAGTGTGTGAGCACTAACTTTGTCGACTTACAAATGTTGTACTGTTGAGATATGTATTAATTAAGATAATAGGAAAGCACTGATTTAACTACATTATAATTTAATAAAGTTGCACATCGTGGAATTGAGAATATTACAAATTGACATTCATTCTTCCATATAATTATATTCAAACAGACGTTTTCAAACAGAACATCTGTATGTACTGTACATCTTTCTCTCTCTCTCTCTCGCTCTTTTCCCCACTGGTCACTTAGTATTTTGGCCTCACGAGGACCCGCTACCGGACACAGATGGATTAACCATTAGATAATGACAAATGGCAGGCACAGCTGAGCTGATTTCAGCACTTACAGATCCTTTGGGATCCTTTGGGAGGCTTTGCTCAACGCGCTTCAACCTCACTAACCATCCCCACCTAAGATATTAATTGAACGAATGGCTGTGAAGCAAATTGACTCATCCGGACATGCACCGTTGGTCATTTCCAGTGGGTGATATAGTGTGACCTATGGGTCAAAATCTGCTGCTATCTGGAGCAGAAGGCAACAACATTAGCCTTGATTTGTTGGAATACTACTCTTTCAGACGATTTTATCTCTGTGAGTTCACGGCAAATAAAGAGACAGACACCAAGACTGCCGTGCAGACCCAGAGTAGAAGTTTATTTCTCTGTTTCTTTATTATACTGACTGATGTTGTGATGCAGCCCTGGTGTACAGGCAAAACATCTAAACTAAGTGTGGTGATGTAAGCAGGTTATTAACTTCCCTATGGCGACGCGGAGGTTACGTAATCGCTGGCCTTTGTTTTTCCTGTTTATCCGACCGTCCGTCCGTCTGTTAGCAAGAGAACTCAAAAAGTTTTGCACGGATCTGGATGAAATTTAGGTAATGTTACGTGAAAGAGATGATTACATTTTGGTGATAAACCAGAAGAAATCCTGGATTATGGATCAGTTTGAAATTTGTGTTAACATTGAAGTTAATGGAGCTTCAAGATTTTTTCCTCAACATCTCTTGATTATTGACCAATGTTTATGGAATTTGACAGTCATTTAGGGTGGGGACTTCTATCTAACCACCGGATTTCATCCAGACCGGGTCCAGAATGGAGTCAGTAAAAAATATATAATTAAATTGAATATCCTCATTCACCTGAATACACATCAACTCCGATTCACTTTTACTTTTCATGTTTGGTGTATAAAGATACCAAGAACAACAATTTAGAAACTTTTGATGATGATCCAGGTCATCATGTGGATGTGTAAATCTAATTAGGAGGGGAATGAGCTGCTTAGCGGAGGTCTGTGCTAGCCGAGTGTTTTTCTAGTTTATTAATTAATTTATTTATCTATTTTAATTTTAATTACACATATTTGTGATGTTTACCGTGTGTTAATCAGATATTACAATATTTATGAGCTGTATTCCATGGAGCCTATGAAATGAAGTGGCCACAAACTCTATCAATGTAAACATCTTTTACACATCATGTGCTTTATATTTCCAAGCACAGTGTTGCCGTGGACTGTAAGTTAAGATAAGGATGACTAAAATGCCCTCTGGAATTTTTAAATTGTTAAATTAACCAGAACGAGAGGCTTAGCAGGACATTGAAGTCGGTGTAATGTGGTCCGAACAAGATAAAGGCTTGTGCTCGTTTGTCACTATAAATATTTGCATGCAATCTAAACACACAAACATGATACGAATGAGTTACTCTTTCAAAATGTGTATAAATCATATATATATATATATTATTATTATTATTATTTTTGATACACTAAGGTTTATAATGGACTTGTAAAAATAAATCATCATCAGCATATGATAGCATAACTACTGCTGGTACACTTCTTGAAGTATAGAAACACAGTGTGGACCAAAGGTGTCTAATTCTGGAGGAGTTTGTCTCTCTTCTGTCCTGTGTATGATGATTTGTATTCACATTATTCATCAATATGATCCTGGGTTGGGTCACAAGTCTGCTGGAGCCAGTCCCAGCTGACAGTGCCACACATAAAAACATATTCTCACTTGCATTTATTCCTACCTGTGGTCAATTTAGAGACACCAGTCCCCATATACAGTATATAATAATTAATTCTATATACTGTATAGACATTATTATTATTATTATTTTGCTTTGCCGTCAGTGTTGACAAACACAGCCTTGGTCATAGTTTACGAGATCAATCCAATCATAGCACACCAACAGAATAACAACTTGCTCAATTGAAATCATGCGTAAGGGGAAAATGGAAACATAATCAAATAATAAATTATGAAACTATCTGTGAAACTCAGCTCATTCCCCAGGAAGATATTTCACATTTGATTCAGACTATGAAGCAGGTTACTGTACTGCACAGAGAAATTCACCACTTGTGTGGACAGCCATGCTGCAACTCATGCAATTAACTTGCACTGCTTTTTTTTGCATGAAATGTCTGGTAGATTTTACTTCCATCTTTTGTTCCGTGAGGCTGAGGATGATGTTTTTTTCTGTGTTGGCTCCATGTTGTCATTATTTTAGCATTTATTAACCCTGACAAAGTAAATCATTCTAGAGTAAAAAGAAAAAAGAATGCAACAGCAAATCAGGCACTCCCTCCTCTTTGAATCTCAGTCATGTCCCTCATTTTCCCTTTCCAAACTGGCACATTAAAGCACCAATTTTAAGACCTCCTTTAAACGTAAATATCATTCAAGCGCTTTGAAATGTCTCATGAGTAGCAAGCTGCTTTTGTGATTCACTGAGTTCAAACGTCCGTTTCATGTGATATTTCTCTTATTTTATTCACCCATTATTTCTGTCCAAGTGGAGTGCGCAATTCAGTGTGGGGTAGCTGTGACTCAGTTGGTAGAGCTGGTCATCCAGTGACCGATAGGTCAGCGGTTCAATTCCTGCCTCTGACTGTCCACATGTCAAAGTGTCCTTGGGCAAAACAGCAAACCCCAAATTGCTCCCAGTGGGCCTGGCAGTGCTTTGCATGGCAGCAGTCGCCCACTGGCGTGCGAATATGCACATGAATTGGTCCACTTGTTTATTTTCTTCTGAGGTGCAGTACATGGGCATCACTGGCTCTCATCGCTGTCAATCATGTGAATTTGTGTTTGAAATGTGATTGTGAACGTCTCCAAACTGGCGTAGCTTGTTTATGGTTATGGCTCAGATTGCTGGGTCGAAAAAAAGTTAGGAAAAAAATAAAAAAGGGGGCGCCTGCTATGAAGCCTTAAAAGTCGATAAAGTCCATCCGTCCAGCCGTCCAGGTCTGGGTCGGGGAGGAAACAGTCTTCGCAGGGATTTTTTAGACTTCCCTGTCCCGATACACCTCCTCCAGCTCTTCCGGGGGGAATCCTGGAGCGTTCCCAGGCCAACCGAGAGACATAGTCTCTCCAGCGTGTCCTAGGTCTTCCCCGAGGCCTCCTCCTGGTGGGACATGCCTGGAACACCTCCCCAGGGAGGTGTCCAGCTGACTCCTCTCAATGTGTGGAGGAGCAGCAGCTCTACTCCAGATTTGCTCCCTGGTGACTGAGCTCCTCACCCTGTCTCTAAGGGTGAGCCCAGCCACCCTGCAGAGGAAATTAATTTTGAACACGTTGCCGGGATTTTGTCCTTTTGGTCATGACCCAAAGCTCATGACCATCTGTGAGAATAGGAGCGTAGATTGACCCGTAAATCGAGAGCTTCGCCTTTCGGCTCAGCTCCTTCTCCACCATGATGTACCAATGCAACAACCACATCACTGCACCGATCCGTCGATTTTCTCTATGATTAACTATTTCGTGTCTGCACAGCTTAACGACACTTAAAGTGATTTAAAAATTACAAATCATACTGATCACATTGGCTTTAAACTCAATTTGTAAACTGTGCATGTGCATGTCTGTTCCATGCCATGGTACGCCAGCTTATGCAGATTCCTACACATTCCTGTGTTTATCCTTGCATGCATTTTCAAGGCCAGCAGCAATAAACAAGCTCTTGGTTGGCATTTCTGTCCAAAGAGGCCAAATGGAATTACTGCAGCTCATTCATCATGAAAATGTGTTTCTGTCAAGGTCATCCTCTGGCCGAAGGGGTGGCCAGTTGCTCTTTGTGTAGAACAAGCCTTCACATGAATACCATTATTAATTCCCTGCTATAATGAAAAAGTGTCCTAATTACCTGGATAAATTGTATTTAAAAATTGTATTAGCAAAAAAGGCACATTTAAAAATTAAGCAAGATGAGTAATTGTAATTTATACGACTGCATAAAGGTGACAAGTAAGCAAAGTATGAGTTGGCATAATGCCAAAAAAGTGACTCAAATTAAGAAAAATGTGTAAATAAATAAACATATTCAGTTCAATTTCACTCCAGTTAATGTTTGATACACTATTCATTTATGTTAGATAATCTTACGAATGGTAGGTAGATCTCATGATAACATTTACCATTCATTACTATTTGATTACGGCCACTTTAATTGTGTGAGGGACGCAGTTGGCAAAGCCGTCCCCTCTTCACGGGCGCTAATTATCTTGGTGTTGTGCTTTATCTGTTATTGCAAAGGTAGAAGTAAAGCAGTTAAGACAAACATTGAGATTAAAAAGAAAAAGAATTAGCTGCAAAGTATTAAAGAGAGATACACAGATGGTTCTGACAATGCCTAAAAGGGAGGGAAGTCATGGCCTGCCTTGATCACAAAAAAAAGTCTGACCTCATAAGAGAGACAAAAAAAGAGGGAAAATATTTTTGATGCATGTGGTTTGTATCCCCCCCACACTGGTATCGACAAATGACTCTGGTTTATTTTTGGAACAGTTGCAAGATTGCTGGCATCATGAAGAACTGACCTGATTTCCTTTCTATCGCATTATCTCATCATCTCTCTTTCTCTAATGTGCACATGTCGACCTTGCTTTCTCTCATATGTATCTCACTTGAAACTCATCATCCTTCCCTTGTGCTACACAATGAAAAGGAAAAAACAACAAGATAATAGTCATCAGTCTCTTAAGCATGAAAAGCAACTTAGTCTAGTCCATCACTTTCCTTAACATTCAAATAAACAAATGTAAAGATTATAGACAGGAAAAGTGGTAACGGAAGGAGAGCAATACAAAAATCATGCTTTCTGCCAAGCAGTGGCTTCACCAAAACTTTTTTTAGGGGGCTTGTAGCCCCGCTAGTGTTTCCAGTAGCACTGCTAAATTATTCATTCTTCTTTCCCTGGCTGATTCACAATAATAAATGGGGGGAAAGAGGTAGAATGAGTGTAATCATGATGATGACTATGATCCAGGGTAAACTGCTATGTGGCACAAAGTGTAAACGGGTGAAATTAGCAACAGCATTCTAGGTGCGCCTTCAGTCCGGTTCATGTATGCTGTGTCGTATTATGATTTTACATAAGCTAAACTTTGTGAAATCAATGGGTTTTTTTCCAGGTAAATGAATTGCAGTAATCCAGTCTGGAAGTTACAAAAGTGTGGACAACCTTTTCTGCATTTTTTTTGGTGAATAGATGCCCGTTTTTTTAGATATTGCGAAGGTGAAAGATCGCAGTCCTTGAAATATGCTTTATCTGGGCCTGAACTGACAGGTCCTGGTCAAAGAGAGAGATAGACAGACAGACAGACAAACAAAGGCCAGCGATTACATAACATCCACCTTGCCTCGGCGGAGGTAATAAAGGACTGGTGGGGGTGGCGGGCTCCCATATTATTTATGTCCCACAATCTGATATAAATCACACCACAGAGCAGTCACAACTGCTTTTCTTCCTTCTCTTCTTCCTCCTCCAAAGTCACAGCACAGAGTTAATGTGAATGTATTTTATGTGACAAAGGTTGAAGGATGTGAGGAGGACAGTGCACACATAAAATGACAAAAGTAAGTTAACCCTATCAAGGCTGAATTTGTTGGAGAGTGTGTACAGTGTGTATGTAACATTGATACAGATAAACAAATTATAACAACTTAAATATTGTATTTGTAACGTTAATTTTCCTCTCTTCTGTTTTCCAGTGAGTCCAAATCATCTTTAGAATGAGTGGAAGACCCGTCAATGAATTATGAATGTTAAACAAGATGACCTCCTCCCAGCAGCCACAGATGATGCGAGGTCCTAGGTGGAACCGGGCCTTGTCCGACCCTTTATTTGTGCTGCTTCTGGCCCTCCAGCTGCTGGCGGTGGCGGGGCTGGTACGCGCCCAGACGTGTCCCTCAGTCTGTTCCTGTAGTAACCAGTTCAGCAAAGTCATATGCACACGGCGAGGCCTACGAGATGTCCCTGACGGCATCTCTACAAACACACGCTACCTGAATCTGCAAGAGAATCTCATTCAGGTTATAAAAGTCGACAGCTTCAAGCACCTAAGACATCTGGAGATCCTGCAATTGAGCAAAAATCACATACGCAAAATTGAGCTGGGGGCCTTCAATGGACTAGCCAGCCTCAATACCTTGGAGCTTTTTGATAATCGTCTCACTACTATCCCAAATGGGGCATTTGAGTACCTGTCGAAACTAAAAGAGCTTTGGCTGAGGAATAATCCCATAGAGAGTATTCCTTCTTATGCTTTCAACAGAGTCCCCTCACTACGGCGGTTGGACCTTGGGGAGCTCAAGCGGCTCTCATATATATCTGAGGGGGCTTTTGAAGGGCTGAACAATTTGCGCTACTTAAATCTGGGTATGTGCAATCTGAAAGGAATTCCCAACCTTATCCCCCTGGTGAAGTTGGATGAGCTGGAAATGTCTGGGAACCAGCTATCTGTCATTCGACCCGGCTCTTTTAAAGGGCTGATCCATTTGCAGAAGCTATGGATGATGCATGCACAAATCCAGACCATAGAACGGAACTCCTTTGATGACCTGCAGTCACTAGTGGAGCTCAATCTAGCTCATAACAACCTTACCCTCCTGCCCCATGACCTCTTCACACCTTTACATCATCTTGAGAGGGTGCACTTGCACCATAACCCGTGGAATTGTAATTGTGACATTCTCTGGTTGAGTTGGTGGCTTAAGGAGATGGTACCAGCAAATACCAGCTGCTGTGCTCGCTGCAGTTCCCCGTCCCATCATAAAGGACGGTACATTGGTGAGCTGGACCAGAATTACTTTCACTGCTATGCTCCTGTTATTGTGGAGCCTCCTGCAGACTTAAATGTGACAGAGGGAAGTGCTGCTGAGCTGAAATGCAGAGCCAGCTCCTTGACCTCGGTGAGCTGGATTACACCCAACGGATCCATCATGACACACGGTGCATACAAGGTCAGAATCTCCGTGCTCAATGACGGCACTCTGAACTTTACCAAAGTCACCGTGCAGGACACAGGCACATATACATGTATGGTAAGTAATTCTGCAGGTAACACGACAGCATCCGCCACACTCAATGTGTCTTCTACGGAGAACAGCAGTTTCAGCTACTTCACCACAGTTACAGTGGAAACCATCGAAACGCCCCATAATGAAGGCTTTACCACTTCTGTGCAACAGAAGGTGGGGCCCACCCCTTTCGCTGGTACATGGGAGTCCGTTTCTCTCACCTCTACAACTACCACCACAATTCGAAGCCCGCTCAACACCCGCACCACAGAGAAGACTTACACGATTCCAGTTACGGAGCTGGGCGGGGAGGGCTCTCTGAACGGCTTGGATGAGGTCATGAAGACCACAAAGATCATAATTGGCTGCTTTGTTGCAATCACACTCATGGCAGCGGTCATGCTGATCATCTTCTACAAGATGCGAAAACAACACCACCAGCAAAACCACCATGCGCCCACACGCACAATCGAGATCATCAATGTGGATGAGGACTGTGTGACAGGAGGGCGCGGCATGGAAGGCCACCTGACTCTGCCTCCTCTTGAGCACGAGCACCTCAACCACTATAACACCTATAAAAGTGCATACAACCATACCTCCACCATCAACTCCATACACAGCTCGGCGCATGAACCTTTGTTAATCCGGGCCAGCTCAAAAGACAATGTGCAAGAGACTCAGATCTAGTTTTTTTTAAAGATTAAACTCATGGGATTATATGAAGATATTACTGACAGGACATCTCTAATAACTGCTTGTCAGGACTACGGCTAAAATGGGAAGCTCTTGAAAAAATGGTCTGATAACCAGTCAACTCAGTGACTGGTTATGTTTCCTTCAAAGACTTTGGAAATTAGGGTATGTCAACTGTTTCAAAAAGTGTCTTTACAAAGCAAAAGTTATTTATTTAAGAAAAAGGTATTGTGGTTAAATCAAGAAAAAAAAACTGTACTCTGCAACTTAATTTTCAGCACTTAATTCATATATGTTTTCTTTCTCTCTCATTTTAATGTGATTGGTTTACTAATATGCTTTCAAACTCTGAAGACATCTGCTGAAAGAAAACTCATGAAGCTATTATTATTATTATTATATTTTTGATAAATTTAGTGTCAGATTAAAGAATAACCTCATTATCCACATATGTCAAAGAATAGTTGCAAAAATCTGTGTAATCATTATTTATGACCGTTTGTAAGTTGAAGCAAACACTGTTTTGCTATTTTAGAGTGAATGGTAGAACTGCTCAATGTTATGTTCATAAGTCATTGATGAGGATATTAAATGACGAGAATATGTCTGTTGTAAAGGTTGAGCCTCACTATTTGAATTACATTTTAAATTATATGAATTAACTATGAAATAATCTGACATTTGTTTCTATTATAAATGAAAAAATATGATCTCATCCATAATCTGTTTGTTTCGATTTAAGACATCTTTGTTGTTATATCATGGATATTATAGGGAACTTGACATTAATTACATTGAGAGCAATTCTAATACTTCAGTTACAGGATAAATGAGTTAGCTCATATTTTAGAATCAATTTTATTGTAATAGGTAAAATTAGGGGTGTGGGGGGGGGGGGGGTGTATCTGAATTTAAATCCCGGCACATATTTGCAATGATTCATGGCCTCACTTTTTTACCTTTCAGTTGCTTGTTCTGATGCATGAACAAGACGGTTGCATGAAGACGTTCTGTTGAAGCCACCCTGTTCACCTTAAAGCAAAGCTGATGAGAAAAAGAAAGCCCATAAACCCTTTATCTAGCTGTCAGAGCACATTGCCTGTCATCTGGGTGCCACTTCCCCAGATGGACAGCACCTTTCAGCTCAAGATTCACACCCTGCCGGGCCCAACCACTGAACACGGCCTTCAACATTAGGGCTTATGATGGAAGAGGGTGAATATGCATGATCAGTCATCAATCAGCTGTTCAGAGGTTTGGGTTGAATCTGCCTTTCTCCATCTTGCTAAGCAACAGTACAATTTCCTTTTATATTTAACATACACATGGGTGATTGTTGGACTCAACTTTGCAGGCCTCCATACCCTGAAACCCAGTCCAAAGCCCGGAGCATTAAAGTGGCACTAGGTGCCAGAAAAAGGAAAGGAAAGGAGGCATTTGTTTGATCTGACACCCAAGGTTTATTTTTAGAAAATGAGTGCAGTTTTAACTCCCATAACAGTCAAATATATAAAAGGGTCAGGCCACAGCATCCTAAATCATGCTTTGTTTTTGTTCAGGTTCATGTGGAAGTCATTATAAAGAGTTGACCTCTTCTGACAAACTATTGGTACTAATAATGAGAGGCATATCCTTTCTGTTGAGTCGTCATGCCCACCATTCACATCAACTCTTAAAATGAGTTCTTCACCACACAGGAAGTCTCAAACACTCCTAAGGCTCCTCTTAAAAGGTGTCTGTGAAAAGAATATGATTTTTTCTTTTACAAAGATCAGATTCTTTCATCATCTTAGATTCTTAGTGGTTTTAGTAGATCCTACCAGTAATGATGGTTTGCTCTCGCAGCAGAAAGGATAATTTATCCACAATTAAATAAGGATTTCATTAGAGAGGAAAAATAGATATAGTAGCAGGTTTTCTTTTCAGCATCTCATGACAGTATGAAAAGACAATTAAATTAAACAGCAAGATAATAATCTAAAGCCCTCACAAGACTAGTATCACCTGGGGTCCTCTTGTGATATGTAATATGATTATTGCACAGATTATATATATTCATAATCTGTGAGTAATATTTTAACGGATGTAAATTAAATTCCATAACCTGCTTAATAATTTCATAATGTTGCACTATCATAATTTTATTATTATATTTTTTTTTACACACTTTGCTGGGTCAGACTATGAAGGTTGCAGTGGAAATTATTAATAGGAGCTTTGATACCAATTGGGGTGCAGATACAGGATGTTAGTCATCTGGGTATTGAGACTTATTTCTTTTTTCACAATATTTTGAGAACCCAGGTAACCTTTAATATTTCTTCAGTAAATTTGAGTGAAATACAGTGTCATTTTAATTCATATTCTATAAGATAATTGATTGTCATATATCAGCCTTTTTTACTTACATTCTCTGTCCCAGAATTACATGTAAGTGGAGTTTGGCACATTTGAAAACCGTCGAATGATCTGGTTTTGTGTTACTTGGTCTGTGTTTGATTTCCTAGTGGTGGGATGTGGATCACAATTAAATTTTCTTTTTGCCTTTAGTTGGAGTTAAATCGTCTGAAAATTTGAAATCGTAAATTTATTGCAATTTAGTCAAGCTGTCTTATGTACGTAAGATATCTATATATTTTTTATCATTATTTTTCCCTCATGCTTTTCTTTTTTATGAGATTGAACTCTGTTCTCGTCGTAGATTTATATGAAATATACATTTTGAAAATAAAACAAAACAAAAACTTTTTTTTTTTTTTTTATTTTACGTGCCAACAACCTGTTTTAAAAGTGAAAAACAGAAATATGATGTAACGGAAAAAGAGACCGATTTTCATGTAAGCATTCTTCATGACATTTAAATATATGGAGATTGATTATAGAGACCAGAGTTTGTAGTTCATACACAAAATATGGTTAAAATAAAGTATTGTTGTTTTTTCTGTATTGTTTGTTTGTTTCTTTTTTTTTATTCACCCTGAACCAGTGGAACAAGTGGCCCACCCTTAATGACTAGGATGACATATTTTCTCATCTTGTAATTTTTAATCTTTGGAAATATCTAGAAACACAATGAAGACTAAGACAATGTTTAACTTTCTGGGGAAAAAAAGTGTATCTAGTGTATTTTACCTAATATTATGTTTTATGTAACAGACAAGTATTGCAGTGATTGTAATATCCTTGAAAAAATGACCACAATATTGTACACAATATAACAGGTGGAGTACACCCTGGATGTGTCGCCAGTGCATTGCAGCGCTACACATAGACAGACAACCATTCACGCTCACATCCACGGAGAATTTGGAGTGACCAATTCACAAAGTTGCATGTTTTTAGAAGCAGGATCCAATAGTCACACTTTGTCCTTGCACTTGCTGCAAGGCAGTTTGGTCTATTCTTATCGTTGTCTGCCATCGCCTTTTCATTTTCACTGGAACATTTTTAATTTTGAAATTGCATATTTGCATATTTGTATCAGCTGATCATTAGCAAGCTAAAGCCTTAAGTCTAGTCCTTGACAAAATATTTTATTGTAATCCATAATGCCAACTGATCTGATCTTTCCAGTATGTGACACGTTGGTTTTCATAATTGTTGCCTATTCAAAACAGAGCCCAGGACCTGTTCTGCTGGCTCATCACTAATGCACCTCATTTTCTTATTTATTCTAATCCTAAGGCTTATTTACATGAATGGGTGCTTAATGCCAGACTGCTGTTTGGTATGCTAGTATTTTTCTCATGTAAATAATATTTGAGTTTACATGGGAGCTACATGTAGGCAACTTTTATATGTTATGTCAGGAATTCTGCATGAAAGCAGTATATTTCAGATAGACATGGCATAACATTGTTCACATGAGTGAAGCGGAAACTCCAGATTCATGTACAAAAGCAAAATGAATGGGTTAGTAACTATGTTTTATCTCCAAGCCGGAGTTTTCGGTTTCATGAAGAAGGCGCTCCTTTAATCACAGTGGTACCTTACTGCATTTTTCAGGGCTAAATTTGTTTGGAAAAGAACATGTCTTGCATTCACATGGGCTGCACAGAGCTACCCTGGAACATATTCTCACACTAACAATATTCTTTTTGAAGAGGAGCTTCTGTACCACCCAGTGAAACCAAAGCTACTCTGAGGTCCTTCCAGATCCACGGTCTTTAGATACCAATATTATTTTAGATTCATGAATTCATTGCACGTCTATGCGGTGGTCCATGAGGTTTCTTCTCCTTCTTAATTTAGTGTCTCATTCATAAAGTTTTAAAGACAAACTATGACAAAAGCAAAAAAAAAAAAAAAGTGCAATTTTTATGTGCTATAGAAGCTTTGGACACATGCAGATTATGCATTTTATCATCAACATTCATTTATTGACTAACATTTGCTGTAAACCTCAAAGACCTGCATCATTTTAAGAGAGGAGAGGGATTTGATTTTTAGGGGAAGCCGAATGCCTGCAGTAAGCTCTGCTTCCTGAGGGAACTACCACTGCAGTGATGCTGAAAGAAGAGAGGCGATGCAGCATGCTTTTCTACAACGAGGTAACTCCCTCTTGCCATGCTGCCAGTTAAATCAGTTGAAGACAGGGGATGCTATCCTTTGATACCTTTCCAAACTTAAGGATGATGGCTTCATCCCTAATATATGGACCTTTTAGAGCAGACAATCCTGCAGAATGCAATAGGTTTAAGGCTAGTACCTGCTTGATATATAATGTGGAATAGTCATCAGTAACAATGTCCTTCAGGCGATGATTCAGTCCAAAAGGCATGCACGGTAAAAACTAGGGACGTCCTGATCAGAACAAGAGCTTGCAGACTCAATCGGAATCAGATGTTGGCTACAGATCAGGACCCGGATATATATGGTTACTGTCATTACTTTTTATCAGATCTGGAGTTAGGCTGTGGCACAGAGTGAGACCTCTCTACTCCAGTGACACTATTGCTTGAATGCCGTCAAGCGACGTGAAACACGGAGGCAGCTTGAAGCTAGTGGCAAGAGTATGTATGCGGTGTCAAAGTATTTTTAAGTGGATGACAAAATTCTTGCGATTGAGGTGCTTTTCATTTTATTTTAAATATTCATATTTAATATTAACTAGTTGCACTAGTCAAAGTCCAAAGTGGATAAGTATTTTAGTTATAAACCTCTCCATCACTGTCACTGCTCGTCTTGCTGTGATCCCAAACTGCCACTGTCACGTGTCGCGACAAGGATGACCCTCCTTAAAGGGGAACCGAAGCACTCACAAAGTGTATAGTAGGCAAAAGCCAAAGCATGAAGAACTGTTTTTTGGGAAATATTTGTTTTCTGTTTTTTAAAAAATTCATTTTTTTTTTCATCTGCCACACTGTAAATGCAGCACAGTTGCATGACTTTTATTTTGAAATGTGTGCTCTTATTTTGTAGTGCAAGGAGAACGGACTACAACGCTGAAGAGCGATCTACGGGCAGCACACACTTTATTACAGCACAGACACCTGACAATGGTTAATTAGGTGATATTAGATAATTTCCCACGGCACACCTGGCGATCTCTCACGGCACACACTGGTTGGGAAACACTGATCTTATCTAAATCTATGTGTTCCAAGGCCACCAGCACCAATACAAATCAATTACCTATCATCAGACAGACAGAGAGAGTGTAAGATACAGATTCCTCAATTTAAAAATGTCTCAAGGGTGAAATTCCAGTTCAATATATAAAAATGAATAAATAAAATAAAAGCAATCAGTCTTTCTGTTAACTCTTCTCTAGGTAAATGAGTTCCACTCCATGTTGCAGGCAGAATGAAAGGAGCGTTTAGTCCACCTGAGATTCGAGTGCTTGTATCTTGTTTGAAAAATATTGAGTGCCCTTTTCCAATTTTTGACGCCAACATTCACAAATTCCTCCCGTCTGAGATTTTTTTTACGAAATACACTTTAAGCAACAGAGAAGGCAGCGTTTCTTCAATGTCAGCACTCTAACAATAACTGTGAAACCGTTTTGATTCTATATGCACATTCAGATCCTCTCTCTCTCTCTCTCTCTCTCTCTCTCGGGGAAATAAACACATGGTATTTCGGGTTTTAATGATACCCCAGTCATTATAAACAAACAGCATATAGTGTTGAATGTTTTGTTTGTCATCAAGTCATATAAAAAAAAAACCCACAGACAATTGCATTGAAGTATGACTGGGATTTTCTAGAAATTTGTTGCTAAAAGAATAATTGAGCCTAACATATTGGAAAGTGTTGAATTGTGGACATTGCCAAAGTGTTTCATGTTTTGACAGCCATTTTTTACGCGACCAAAAGTAAGTTACATTGCAGAATGGCTACACACACTAACTGTCCCCAAACTGAGAGTACTATGTTGATGAATTAACATATGCTTTCTGTGTGTTGTTCTGGAAATTTATGCCCGTGCATCAACATCACGAGGTGCTTTGACCTTTAAAGGGTGAATGCTGCCGTTCTAGATGATGGGATTTGAGACTGAACTACATGCACAAATTCTAGCTGGGCCGTGATTTATTGGAGGAACATTACCTACAGTTGTGCTCATGTACACATGTTTTTCATTTCTTAAAACAGGATTGAAATTAAATGCTCCGTTAAGAGACTTGAATATAATTTGTCACGGCATTTGCAATAATGCTGTATTCTGGGGTTTTTTTTCTTCATCAACACCATACGATTGTGCACTTTTCACAGATGTAGAAGTGATCTAGAATAAGCTAGAAGTGGATAGTGGTTGGCAGAGAAAAGCATTGGGAGGGAAGGAACAATTGTTTGGTTATTTGATATTTTCTATTACCGGTATTACGTTTTTAAATTATGTTTAAAATCAACCTTCATTTTATAAATTAGTTAAACATTCGAATGCTCCCAAAGAATGCATGAGACGTGAGGTTTCTTAAATTGAGTGTGAGAAAGGAAATACAATCAGTGCTATCTCATGGTTTCTACATTGATCAGAGAAGCAATCCACCCAGTGAAACACCAACTCAGCCTCAGACTCACACCTGTAATGTATAGTGGTGACCATGGTCTCATAATTCATCATCTGCACTCTCTCTTGTGTCTCTTAACTGTTATGAGCCTGGGGCCTGTTTCCTCCTGCTCAATGTGACTGACCCTCTGAGTGATTGGCCCATTTAGTCCCCTATTGTGCATCAATTTTGTCCTGACACAGCAGCAACCCCTCATCTTAGAGCCCTACCTTAGACATATTCCTTTTATAGTGATCTCCCAAGTCAAATTTCTGAATGGATGGGATCCATAACTGCAACATGTCTAGGATTCAGATTCCAGCCTCTGTTATGGATCTTCTAAATATTGCATTAGGGATTTGTGTCTATGCAATGGAAATGTGTGTAGACCGAATGCATTAGAGATGTATTAACTCTTATGCTACTTTTCTTGTATTGACCCGGTGTGTGCCAAGTCACAGTTCACTTACGTAGAAAAGGCTCTACCTTGCTGTCATCTGCATAACTGTAATATTGTACATATTGTACTCATATCATATAAACAGAGTTATTATTGTGCTTTAAGACATTAATAGCATTTTGTGCATGAGGGACTTCCTTGTGAGGAATTCACTTTACCGTAATTGCTGAACTATTATGCGCACCTGTGAAAAAGCCGCACCCACTGAATTAAAAAAAATATATATTTTGTACTAAAATAAGCCGCACATATTCGTAAGCCGCAAGTGCATTGAGACAAATGATATTTAACGGAACACGGCTCGTAACGATATCCGCAGCAGGTCTCCAAGGTGAACAGCCTCTGGCATGTTAGAATAAGGGAAGTCGGCAAATCAGATCCGTAACTTCGGGATAAGGATTGGCTCTAAGGGCTGGGTCGGTCGGGCTGGGGTGCGAAGCGGGGCTGGGCTCGAGCCGCGGCTGGGGGAGCAGTCGCCCCGTCGCCCTCCCCTCCCCGCCCGTCGGAGGCTGCGCGGCGCGCGCGCCCGCCTGGCGGGGTGTCCCCGTCCCCCTTGCCCCCGTGCCCCTCATCCTCCGTCCGCGGGAGCGTGGTGCGGCAGGGGTGGGGACGCCCGGGAGGTCAAGGGGCGGGTTCCGGATGGCGGACAGGCGCCGGGGACCGGGTACGGCGGTCCGGCGGCGGCGACTCTGGACGAGCGCCGGGCCCTTCTCACGGATCTCCCCAGCTACGCATAAGCGGGGCTTTCCCTCCGGGCGGGCGGGCGCTAATTTTGTAACGAAAATAAATAGGCTTTAACGAAACACGGCTCGTAACGAAAGTGGGAAAATATACGTAAATTTGCCGCGTCGTTGCATAAACCGCAAGGTTCAAAATATTGGAAAAAAGTAGCGGCTTATACACCGGGAATTACGGTATATATAAATATGTTAAAAAAAACATTTGCTCTCATTTGCTGACACCTGGCTTCTGCCCAATGTCGTGCCTGTTGGCAAAGCAATAAAAATAATCTCACTTGAGTTATTCAAATTCTAATAAAAATTCATCTTTATGGCAAAACAATAAACTTGTAACAAATTCTAGGTGCATTAAAGTTTACTTCAATAATTTAAATGTTCCTGTTTAATCACATCCATCGTTTTAGGCATAAATATTACATTAATCCTAAATATTTACAAATGGCTGTGAATATGCATAGATATAGAGAACCTTTAGGTAAAACTGAATTCTAAATTATTATTTTTTTTATCCAGCCATTATTCTGGAAAAAAAGAAATTATCCAAACAAAGAGAAAACAATTATACTGACTTTTATTACTGTCAACAGGGCCAAGTCAGGCCTCCCTGGGGCCCTGAACAAACTGCTGCCATCTGTCATGGTCTTGACAACATTTGAAATGCCATTTTGACATGGGTCTCCCCGCCCCTGGAGTAATCTGGGAAGCTGGCATGGTGTATCAACAAGACATCACTGAAATGAAATAAATGCCTGGGTCAAGCCACAGGAGTCTCTTTTTGTAGATGTACATGTAAGATGTACATGCATGATGGTATGAGGAAGTATACACGACCAGCAGCCTAGTGAGCTGATCAAACCACAACAATCTGCCGGTAACGGAAGAAAGATCTTTACATTTCTGTCTGCCACTCTGTTTGATCTAGACTTAAGCAGGACGGATGTGGGTAATGGTGTAGACGACTTTGGCAATGTAAACTGGGGGGGGGGGGGGGGGGGGGGGGCTTTACATTGGCCAAGAAAAAACAGTGCCACCTACAAAAGTCAAAATACATTTCGTCAATGGGGAGTGGTCCGACACAAGCTTTGACGTACAGCCACGAAATTCAGTACAGACATGCGTCATATCACGACAAAAATAAATAAAATTATGCCACGCCCCCAGACAAACAGTAAGGTGGCCATATTGGATTGAAATCTAAAAACTACTGAGTGACTGACTCTGGTGTATGTCATTTTATTACTATATTTTTATATACTTTTAATTCATACGCACGGTTCAGAGGCCCTGGTAAGTTGGTTTAATTGTTAAAACTAGATGAAGCTGCTGGATCACAGTGACTCACGCTTGGCTTGATTTTCTGTATAACCTCTCTCTGGCTGTCTTTATCGTGTGAAACTCATGCTCTTGTATGCTGCCCTTCCAAATTGATGCTTTTTACATTCTTGCCGTTTTCCCAGCCTCTAGGCAGAACACATCCATGTTTACTAGTCACTTTCAGCACTACTCAGGTCTGCACTATACGTCTCCAGGGTATGTTGCTGCTTTATCCTTGCACTGACCTTTGACCACCTGGCTAGTATTCCTCTGTGTCATAGCTCTCTAATGATGTAGGTTGCAGTCACTTCACAGGCCAGCCTTTCCTGAGCCAAACCCACTTTACTAGCTCTACACACATAGCCATTTTACACTTGTTAGCCCAGTAAGGGCAAATAATCACTGTTACAATGTTGTAGCATTTAAAATGCTTTCACAATATTGTATTGTTCTTTTCAATTTGCAAACTAATTTTGTTTTGGACTGCAGATTAGTTTGAAGCTAACATGCACAAATTTGCCTTAATGTTTATATTCATGCATTGTATGAAAAAAAGTGTCTAAACTCTGTCATGAGTTGCTGTTTCTTTAATTCACAGCCCTTACTTGTCTTCTGAGTGCTTCTCCACTCTGTCATAACCAAGTGGTTAATGTCTTCTCTACAGAGAATGCATTTTTTTCTGTCATACATGTCTAACCAATAAATGTATTTTGGAGATGACACAATACAGTTGACCTATACTCCGTTC
Source organism: Brachionichthys hirsutus (assembly GCF_040956055.1). Taxonomy (NCBI): domain Eukaryota; kingdom Metazoa; phylum Chordata; class Actinopteri; order Lophiiformes; family Brachionichthyidae; genus Brachionichthys; species Brachionichthys hirsutus. The sequence continues at coordinate 436,101 of NW_027180323.1, read as the reverse complement.
TGGGCCTCAGTGCATCCTGTTATGGCGTAGAGAGATGGCTGAAACAGCTGCTGCTCTCCCAGCATGCTGCTTTCACTAGACAGGCTGTTTATTATCTCACACCTAGGCCATTTGTGCTAGCCTGCTGCAATTAAATTGTGTTAGAATAATGTCACCACAACACTATGACAGGATGCTGCATCACAATTAGATATCATATAGCCCAAATCAATACTAACAGGGAACAAGAAAAAACAAGCACAAATAATTCAGTCAGAATGTAACAAGCTTCACCTCAGTCAGTAACCCCCGACTCATTAGATGAAGTCTTGCATGGTAGAATCTACTATGTTTGAATGAATGAAAGACTCTGTGTGTGTGTGTGTGTGTGTGTGTGCGTGGGTGTGTGTCTATTGAGAAAGGCCTTTCTCAATGTCTACAGCGGTCCAGACAGAATGCGTCTGTTTGTGATTCAGAAAGAAAAAAAAACATAAAATTGTCAAGGCCTAGAGTAATATCAAATTGTATATGAAATGTGTGAAATTTTCTCCATTATATTATTAAGTTGTATTTTCTTAATAAATATGAATCAACTCAGCATAAACCAGTCTGGACTGGCCTTCATTCATTAATCTTCTTGAAGGTAATCGTCTCGTCTTCAGCTGGGTTTATGCCGTAGCCCAGGGGTGGGCAAACTTTTTTACTCGCGGGCCACCATGGGTCCTAAAACTTGACATAGGGGCCGGACCAAGAACAGATGGATGGAGTATTTGTGTGAGCTAATATAAATGACACATGAAAGCTATTGCATTAAAGGATTTGGCCTTTTACAGGTAGCATTACGGGGAAAAGGTCAAATGAATGAGGTTTAATTATAATACAATTTTATTTAATGACATAATTTGGACAAGTTTGGCGGGCCGGATTAAAAAGACCAACGGGCCGCATATGGCCCCCGGGCCTGGGTTTGCCCATGTCTGCCGTAGCCTATTCCAGCTGACACTGGACGGGAGGCGGAGTTCACCCGGGACAAGTCGCCAGTTCATGGCAAGGCCACTCCCTCACACTCACACTCACACCTACGGACAATTTACAGTGACTATTTAACCGAAGTTGCATGTTTTTGGTGGTGTGAGGAAGACAGAGAACCCAGAGAGAACCCATGCAGACGCGGGGAGAACATGTAAACTCTGCACAGAAAAGCCCCATGTGGAATCAAACCAAGGACTTTCTTGCAGTGAGGCAACAGCGCTAACCACTGTGCCATAATGCCCAAGTCACCTTCATTTCATTTGCAAAAAATGGAGCAAAACAAACAGTAATTAATGGATCTGCAATGGAAACTAGCCTGAGGCAAATATGTGGCAGTGATTTTTGCTATGAAAGAAGGCCTCTAACAGTCCTCGGCAGCTTTCAAGTATAATAGAGTAATAAAGCATGTACTCTCTACAGCAGGTAGTTTATTCTATTACCATTCCCCTTGGGCTAATCAGTATGCACTCGAGAATAATTTCCTCACATTTACCCAAAGAATGTAAACTACAACTGACAGATACTGCCACAGAGGGTCAACAATCTTAGCATTTAAATGTCTGCTTTATTTCTTTGTGTAGAAGTATTTTATCATTATTTTAAGGTAACATTAAAAATGTTCATGATTCTCATAACTGTACCCAAGCTTTAAGTATGTGCTTATGTACTTAAAACATCCATCCATCCATTTTCTTGTACACAAGATGACCTCAATCATGTTGTCTACGGCTGTTTTATTCGCCTGACTACGGGCAAGAGGTGGAGTACAACCCGGATGAGTCGTCATTACAGTGGAAAGTTATTTTCCACCTGGTAGTTATGAAGATTTCATGCATGACACTATTCCTGTCCATTAGAATTATCAACAGGGCCTTGAGAAAGTCTTTATGAACTGTGCTCAGCTAATACTGACAATCACCATAATCATTAACAGGGTGATTGCCCATCGTCCCATGAACTTTCACTCCATTTGCAGGAATTGTTGTCAATGGAATTTATCTTCATTTGTCCAGTCTTATTTAAAAAATGTATATGTGTCCATGCCGTTTTGGCCTACGTTGTAAATACGTATTTGCAAACCATAGGAATGTTCCAGGGTGCCTGTATGCAAGTGTAGCTCTTCCCAATGCACTCATAGGAAGAGGTGTTTTCCTCCATGATGAACTGCTTCAAAACTGATCACATTATTTCCAGCCCTGTGGCTGGCAGCAGCTGTAAAAGACATAAAGTCTTGCGGCTTAATCCTGTTAGTGCTGCAAACCTGACACAGCTTATTGGCTCTGTGGTAGCGTGTGAACATTGAGGACCAAACTGATTGCCCTCTAAATATACTGTATGGAATGAAATTATCACAGTTATACTTTACCGCCATTACAGTGATAGCCTACAGTTTGCTGTAGAAGAAACAAAATGCGTTGACAGAAAAAAAAGGTTTTTAGCACTTGAGTTTGTCTGATTAATTACATTTGAGTATGAGTGACACCCAAATTATGGTCAGGACACATTCCTGAAAGACACATTCATTGAGGAGACGGTGAATGTTTTAGCATATCTAGTTCAGTTCTCCTTGACATGACTGCTGCTTATGACAAACAGAATCAAATTAGCATGCAGGTGAAGATGAATTGGCTTGTCGGCCTGGGGGATCAGAAGTATCTCTGGTTTGGCAGGTATTTGTCAGGACTGGAATCAGGGGGCCACACAGAGGTGGGACACCAGCGTTCCATCAACAAAATATTAAATTAAATATAAATAATAAAAAAACCTGAATATTTTATGTTCTATTTTATGGCTGAACAAATAATAATACATTTTGCATTTTGATCTTGTTACTATTGGTGATTTATCAGAATCAGAAGTAGTTTATTGCCATTGTCAGTGAGGGTTCACAGACAAGGAATGTTTCTCGGTGAAGTCGTGCTACATGTAACAGTAATGACTACGATACAAAAAAGATATACGTACAGATATATCACAAAACAGCAGCAACAGGAGTTGATACACAGATGTAAACTAGCGTTTAAACAACAGTTTTTTTTTTTCCACTTAGATTTTATTTCAATTTTTTTAACAGCAACAGGGCATTTAATATCAGTATTCTTGTCCACATGATACATAACATAACATAGTACTAAGACATAAACAACAGTTTTAAGAATTTTTAGACCTGAGTTTACCGGTATCACCTAAAGTCCCCATATGACGAGACCAATGTCTCAGGTTACTGACTTAGGAGATACAGAAAATATAACTTTCACCCGAAAATAAGTGTCCTATTGTGAAGGATAATGGACCAATCTGCATGGTAATGGACATATGGTAAGTGAAGAGTTCGGCAAAGCTGAAATGGGCTGTCATGGTTTAGTAATTGTGCTAGGCATAGGATGCAATTGCTTCACACGAAAAGATGAAAATAGGATTCAGAAAGAGGAGGCTCTCACCTACAAAACACATTTTCATGAGAATATTGGCTTTTGGATAAATCAATAATCTGACGTTAACAGTGAAAACCCAGATTGCCTCTTAAACATCTCAAGGTACCTTTCTCCAAGTCATATCATTTCCATATTTGTTTAAAGTTTTATAGTCAGTATTTTGACTTTAATTTCATTCAACAGTGCAATAGAAAGTAAACAAGTGCGTACATATGAGATAAAGAAACATACAATTCCATTGTGAAATAACAACAGGGATAAAAATATGTTTGCATAATCTTCAAGAAATCAAGCACTGATGTAGGAAAAATGATTATTCTCATATAAAGTATATAAAGTAATACATTAAAGGTTGGTTTATGGCACAACTAGAAAACATGAATAACTATGCAGTGGAAGCTAAAATTAGCATTTTTAAAAATCATAACTATATTTTATTTGGGATAGATGCCTCATTCTCATTTGGTTACTAATAACCTTTATATTTACAACTATTTTTAATTTTCGTCATCTTAATGTATAATTTCATTAGTAAAATTTGATATTTCACCAAGCATCAACTTTCACCAAGGCAGGGAAGAATAAAATGGCCCAGGCTAAGATAGACAAATGTTGCCAAGCAGTGACAATTATTATATTCTTATAAGATATTAATATAGTATATATTATAAAGATATCCGGACTCTTCTTCCGGACTTTGTAGAGGACGGACGTGCTTCTCTCTGCTCCAGCCCCCATCTCCTGGAATCTTTGTCTCGTCTGTCTGCTGACTTTTTTCACTGGCTGCTGCGCTGATGTCAACTAAAATCATGGAATTGATTAGTTGGTCTCTTAGTGCAATTGATCACATATTTTTAATCGAAGAAAGGCAACCTTTTCTGACACAACCCTACACCTGAGGAAATGGGACTTTTACTTATAATGGATGCTTTTTCAAAAAAAACATATTGTAAAATATGAATTCGACTCACTCAGCAAAGAGCACAGCCATAAATATGTCCGATATGCACCATCATGCAAATGTCTTCTGGATCAGATCCATAATGAGGTCAGGAAAAGATATGTCATATATATGAAAGCCTATTTAGAGATTCGAAAATCAGTTACAAATAAACATTCACCCAGTTTCACTTAATTCTCATGACTGTTGTTTACTCTGGAAAGCAATATTCTAATCTTAATTCCTCATTGTGCATTACTGTAACTTTTTAGAGGTTGGTCTCGTCTGTAAAATAAGTTATATCATCCAGATGAATCTAAAACAGACCTTTCATTCACTGAATTGACCGCAGGTGTTATTTTCTACTATATGATTGACTGTCAGGATGTCAACCAGTGAGATGATAAATTGAGACGTGAATGAGGGAACAGGTGTCGGAAGCTTTAACTCGTCCCTCTGGCAGAGGGCGTTTGGATGGATGAGATACAATGTAGATTTTTTCCATCTAAAAGTCTGAAATCTAGAAGGTTGTAAATTTGAAGAGTGTAAAATTTTGATTCATGACTTTTCCTGAGCAGTTGACTGATTTCATATGTTAATTTTTTATTGCCATTGACTTTCAGAGTAAAAATGACCACGTGTGATTAAAGGGAAGCCGATTGAGTTGTGTGACTCGAGGAAACGGTGAATGACGTGAAGATGGAGTAAATTCGCCAGCAGCAAAGGAACATCTCCCCGTCAGGTGATTGAACCCCAGTCTTCCACATGACAGGCAGAGATACTGTCCACTATATTACGAGGGAAACTGCAAACTCACTGATGGTTTGCTGAATTCACAGATTGTAAAATTATTTCAATACCTTTAAATATTTTTGCCTGAATGAAAAACAGTATTTCATGAGCAAATGAAGATAACCCTGCATCAACAATATTCATTTTACAGTAATCTGTGGGCATTTCGATGTGATGTGATGTCAACCAACAAAACATTTCCATGTTGTTCCCCATCTCTACAACTGCTTTCCTCAAACCTGCAGTATTTTCAGAAAACACTTGTATGGTCATTGTGCTGATGGAAAAAGTTTGATAAAAGTGTTTTTTCCACCAACATGGTGGTGTCGTTGGTAGCAGTGGTAACTCACAGGCGAGGATCTGAATTGAGTGCAAAATGTTGTGTTTTTGCAAATGTGTTCAGGAGGTCATCATCAACTCGCTGTTCTCTGTGTTGCAAAAACAATAGGCCCCCCTTACGCCAGTTAGGTGCTCGGGCCTACACATACAGTCAAAAGTAATTTGGATGAACAGGGCAAAGCCACATGACATCCATCTTAATACCTCTGTGACTGACAAGTATCTGCAATTAAATCCGTCATTACTACCAGAGGGTGTCTTACTACCAATATTCTGCATGTCCTTTTATGCTTTTTGCTTCCATGCATCAGCTCATTAACTTGGCACAAATGTTGGGGCAGCTTGGGTCATTTCAGTCCGTCCCTTGTGTACGCTGTACACACCACTTGATCCGTTTGTCACTGATAGGTCTCCCTGCTGTTCATCAAGCTTGAAAACAGAGTGTGCTTGCAGCTTTTCAGCAATGTGACGCACACCGGAGAGAACACCTACGTGTATAGCAGCAGCAGCAGCAGCAGAAGTAGCCTTTCCATTTCAGGAATCTAGCTCACACTACTCTTTTGACAAACTGGCTGAGCTTAACTCTCTTATACTCCTTTGTTTTAGAGAACATAGAATACAAGCATCTGAGCATAATATACAGTAAATATATAGAAAAATGCCCTTTGTGACTTTTTGGTTCTGTATTAAATAATGGGAATTTGAAGATATTGCACCTACTTCCTGTTTTACACTAAATGTGTTTCTGCAAGCTGCAATAGTTCAAGGACAATTAATCAAAATAACAATACTTATACATAAACTAATACTTTTTAAGGTAGTGCTTGGTTAATCGCAAATGCACAGTGCATGTTTTCTCGCTTAATTTAATTTTAAACAGAGGTAAGTATTTACACTGAATTTAATATATTTGGCAAACAGGCTGCCACTAGGTGAGTACTGTATACTTCAAACTATACTGCAATACTCCAATTCAATAATAAATGCACATTATGCAATAGGTTGAAATGTGTTTGAATTGTTGAGGAAACGTTTGAATTTGGATGTGTCGCTTTGTATTCTGGTAAATATCTGTCTTGAATTGTGAATCTTTGGTGGCAGCAGCTGCAGGAGAGTGGAGGAGAAAACAAATACAACATTAAATGGGAATAATGGCACATGAAATCTGTGATTATACATGATTTACAGCTTATCTATAATACAGTTTCCACAGTATTGTGCATTAATGTTAGAGTGAGACGTGTTGACAAGCCGACTGTAGAGAATGTGTAGATATTTCATAATTTATAACATTTGTAATGCATGAATCATCCGCTTACATGGCAACGTTACATCACGAGGGTTATGTTTTGATGTAAGGCACTGCTGCCTGCCAAATGATAACATTTTAGCCTTATTTTAAATAATGAACTATAGCCCCTCTCCCAGGTCTTTCTCCACAATTACACATGGAATACCGCATGAATCCCTCTCTGTTACTTCAGCTGCAATGGAAAGGATGAGCAAATCAATAATGAAACCAAGTATTTAAGATAATCCAATCCTCGGCACTACCTTTCAGCCAGCAGCTTATTTGAGAAGCAGCAAAGCCTGCAACAAAAGCAAGAGGATATTTTTCTTTTTATATGATTGCTCCACTGCAGAGTCTTACTGGATGGAGAATGAAAGGCGCTGGGAATCTTAAAACTGACTTCAAACCATTACAATATCTACTTCCCATACAATTATGTAAAACATGACTTTGGGAGTTAGTGGCTGCCATTTTATCTCACACCATGTCACTGTTAATTGTATGCCGCGTCAGTGAGGTATGAGCTATTCCTCCTTTTACCTTGCTAGTTTGAACTACGTATGTAGCTCTGTCAGAGTGATATGAATGGACGTCAGAAAATAATTATTGAATTATAATTAATGAGTCTATTGTGCATTATGCTACTCTTCAAATAAATGCCTGTTAACAAGCATGCATGTTAACAGGACCCCTCACATGACAGTGGTTAAGATTATTGCTGTTCTATCACAGGTGATGTCATGATGTGTTTACATTTCCAGCAACATGCTCATCAATGGACTTATTTTTCTGAGCAAGAAGTGTTTGCATTATTATTGTACTTCTCTATCCATATGATTATTAGAGGCAAGGCCTCAGGGTAAATATCTAGATCCATTTGAAGTAAGGGCATGTGAAATAGAGGTGTCAAATAAAAGGGGAGGTTTGCTGTTGCCTATGTGTCTGTTTACACAACAGTGGCAATAAACGGCAGATCTAAATCTCCAAGGCCAAAGCAATATATCTCTCAGTTGTCCTTATGTCAAGGATGAATGCGTCAGTGAGTCTTTTTAATGTTCTGATGTACAGTGCCGCTAAACAGTAATAACTGTTCGTCTCTAAATTGCACTGAAGCAGGCAAAATCTTTACTGGATCATTGGAATTTGGTAGAATGAATTAAAGTTCATAAAATGGCCTCTGCTTTCACAACAATATTCTTACAAGAATACAGATGTAAAACACTGGTCAAAGATTTTTCATTGAAACATTGGTCCCACAGCAGCAATAGATAATTAGTAGACTGCATAGAACATTTAGCACTACGGTATACACAAGACTACATTAAACATTGGCAGATCTATGGTGCTTTTAATTACAATGTTTGATTAAAATTATAAACTTGAATTTTACTTGAATTAACGAAAGCACAGATGGATGTACGATGTGTCTACGCATTTGATTACAGAAAATTAAAAGACTTCCACTGGTCTGGTTTCCTCATTCACATTCAAACTGATGAGATCAGCTATTGTGCATACGGCATTGTTTTCTTGATTTACTGAAGCCACAGCCAATACTGTATTTTACAAAGATGTGGATCTCTGGGAAATTATAATGGTTTCTATGGTACGATTACATGAAACTGTATATGAAAATTAGCAGCAATTTGCTGCACTAAAATATAGAGTGTGATTTTTTATTTATTTCTTTCAAGAGGGAACGAGAGGCAGAGACAGAACTACACACAAGGAAAGCTGTCAACCAGGGATTAGCAAAATGAGCAGGGAATTGACAATAGGCAGCAGCTTATATACTTTAGAGGACAGGATTTCAATTTTAAACCACCACAAAAGAGGAGAAAAGTAAAATACAATCACCACTTGTACCCTAAATTATACACTCCCAGGGAGCTTATGTTAGATATAATGAAAAAAAGTTAAAAAAAAAGAAGGTTTACACATGCGAACACTGAAAGATATATTTGTTAATACAGCATGTCCAGTTGTGTTTGTTGTTGCTGTAGTGTAGATTTCAGGTTTTTTGATGGGCAGGTACACATACTCACTAGCAAAAGTAAATAATAGTAAGTTGTATTATTCTAGAGTTTTAGCCTGGAGAGACTGACTTAAGTATCATACAACTTTTCCTGATTCCTTGTTAAGTTGTGGCTCTCATATTGAACAATGTATAGATTATCTTGGCAGAAGCAGAGCAAACATATAATTTAGATATATATATATATTAATGTTAATTCACTTTTTTTCTCAACATATAAAACCTGAACTACTTACATGAGAGAAGCAAAATACAACACCTCCACAAAGTGATTATTCGGTGTAGGCCTCAAGGTGAGTTAAAACAGTGTCTCCTCATGCTAGAAAAACAGAATCAGATTATGTCAAAGAAAACACAAATCTTTTTATTTTATTTTGAGTAAAGTGAGGAGGGGAGAGAGTCAATACTTTATTTTCTTCAGGTATAAATAGCTTTATAGCTTCATAACGTAAGACATTCTCAAATAGCTTCTGTTTTGACAGTATGATACCAACCCTACTTTCAACTAAAATGTGTCTTCTTACAGGAGTCAGTGTGAGCATCAACATACTGTTTTTCACAGCCTTGCTTATGAGGTTCCATTAACGTCACTATGGTCACTAAATCACTTACTTAGCCCTTGCTTATTTGCTTTGAAATTGTGTAAAAATGCTCTCGCCTGGCCTTTAGAGTCTCAGTAAGAGGGCATATGTGACAAATCAAGTTTGATAGTGACTATTGAATTCATGGGTTCTAAAATAACAGTGTGAATGAAGTCTGTCTTCATATATGTTCAAGACTCATGTCTCTCTCACACACACACACACACACACACACCTACTTAGTCTTTGCAAGTTGCAGCTTGAACTCTTGCTGCTTCTTCAAATTAGATTTTCTTCCACTGAATCGGCACCTTCCTACATAAGTAGCTCTGTAAATTACTGTTGCTTTTAACAAGAATTCAGCTGCAAGGCTGAATTCACATTTCTATGTTGACTCAAACTATTGTCTGTTCAATTTAGGATAATTCTAATTTCTCTTTTTCTCACTCTTTCTTCCATATTTCATTTGTGTAACAAAGTATAGTCACTTTTTTTACGTTTATATGTCAGACTGGGGAAGTATTTTCTTCTCACCACAGGTTATGGAATTAGATTGGCTTTAAATAGAAATACTGTATACTGCACTTTTACGCAGTCTACATTTTCATTTTGTTTTCTTTCTTTCACACACAAACATTGATATGAAGCTGAATGATGAGTTAAATAATTATCTAATAAAGAATAAATACTGTATAACAGCTTCTTGTCCAATCAGTTTTATTAATGGAATATACCATACAATTCCAATTTAATCCCTGCCATTTCTTGGTCTGATTAAGGATAGAGATGATTTAACTGGTTGAGCAGGTGCAGATAATTGTGTACCTGTACTCACTAATCTCGGACTTTAAAGGTAATAGAGCAAATCCACGAGCAGTTTAAATTGTACATGTCCATCTGATGGTCTTTGATCCTTGTATTCACTGGTCGTGTGGCTATTTTTTACTCTACAACATCCCAGGAAATACTTTGTTGTTTATTTATTTTTATAGTTTGTTTTTCTATTCTTTTTCTTTTACAAACTGAAGCATTTTAAGCAAGAATGATTATTCAAAAAATACTGAAACTCTCTAGAGCTATAAGTGGAACTGTTCTTTTCATTTTATCTGTTGTTGCCTTAGAACATTGCAGAATAAATTTGCAAAGCACCAGCTCTTCATATGCCCTGCTTTTCTTATCAGTTGGTAAACCGCCATGTGTGTCTAAGTAGTAAAAAATAAAAAAAAAGGCCTGTCATGTTCACATAAGAGACAGGTTTATGAGGTTACATTGTAATGAGTCCCTTTGGCAGGCTTGCCCTCATCTGATATCTCCCTGTTGCTGCTGTTAGAAGCCCAAATCATGCTATCATTGTGTACACAGGGCTAGCCAGGTCCACCGATAATACTGCTCTTATCATTCTGTTGTCCACGATTTCCATCTAAGACTCTGCTATCAGCGAGACCCATATTAAACCATGTTTGTCTTGTTTGAACATACAGCTGACATTTGCTACGAGACACACTGTCTGTTAAATGTTGCCTGTTGGCCAACAGACCACGCCACAACCTTGACATTAATGACTCAATGAGCACAGCAATTGAGTGCCTTTCTCATTTCCTGGCGGCTACAATACAAAGTGAGTGGTAGGGAGGCTGGACAGATACAGAAAAAGGAGGATAAGAGCTTGAATGAGAAACCGTTGTCAGGGAGGGGGGGGGGGGACTAAAGGTAGAAGATGGAGATAGGAGTGAGTGATAAGATACAGCGTGAAGAATGTGTGGACGATGAGTAAAAGTGGGGTAGGAAAGGAAAAAGGATCAGAGGCTGAGGACAGTGAGAAAGGAGATTGCATTAGCTGATCATCCCAGAGGACCAGAGTGTGCTCTGTGGTTGACAGTCCTGAGAGCTCCTGTCCTTCAGCTTTCTCCAGTCTGAGTGTTATCTCCTACTTACCATAGAGCCAGGCACTCAGCTCCGCAAATCACATTATTTTTTTAAATCTTACTTTCAATATGATATAGTTGCGTTATAATTTGTCAGGAGCTCTGTGAATGCTTGTTATTATCTCAATTTCTCACCTAAATCTGCCCCTCCACTGAAGTGCTCCGACAGCAAGACTAAAATGTGAATTTCTACTGTGGTCTCAAGCTTATGTTCATTGGATTCTGGATTCCACTGACCATAATAATTATAAGCATAACAATGATATTTTTTCAGCCCAATCCTGACCTCATTTTTGTTAAATTGCATATTGTGAATTTGCAGATCCTCCTCTGTATGGAGAAGAGGTTAGAGTGAAGATTGTGCACATAATCTTTCCAAAGTCCACACAAGTTTTAATGGCATTCCTGACCAGCTCAAACATGCTAGAATGAATATTACAAAATGTGTCAGGGTTTGGTTGTTAGTTAGTTTCCCAAGCAAGAATACCATCCGGCATAAAATCTTTACAAATTACAAATGCAAATTAAAGTCATATTTCTTACTTATCTCGCATCACCAGCGAGAGACCTCATGACAGGGTGCCTAGAGAGGAACTGTGGTATGATGTTTGCAGATGACATTGTGCTCTGCAGTGAGAGCAGGGAGCAGGTTGAGGAGAAATTAGAGAAGTGGAGGTATACTCTAGAAAAGAGAGGAATGAAGGTGAGCAGGAGTAAAACAGAGTACATGTGTGAAAATGAGAAGGTCCCAGGGGGGAACAGTGAGGTTACAAGTAATACACGTAAAGAAGGTAGAGGACTTCAAATACCTCGGGTCAACGGTGCAGAGTGATGGAGAATGTGGAAAGGAAGTGAAGAATCGTGTGCAGGCAGGTTGGAACGGGTGGAGGAAAGTATCAGGTATGCTCTGACATGAGAGTGTCAGCGAGGATGAAGGGAAAGGTCTACAAGACAGTGGTGAGGGCCAGCCATGATGGACGGCTTAGAGACAGATTTTCAAAAAAATCAGGGGCTGAGTTTTTGGTGGAAGACGATTTATTTGTGTTATTATTAAAGACTGTCTCTCTGCATCTTGGATTCATACAGAACTCCTGCCCTTTGACACAGGCTTCTGGTCTGAATAGATGGGACAAATAAATGCAAAGGAACATGACTGTTTTAATTTTTTTCCTCTTGTCCTACACATTTTGAGGTGAATACTCACGATAAAAAAAACAACAACATTTTTCTGGTGTTATATGGGGCTTTTTATGGGCCTGTTTTGCAATTGCATATAGAATTTGGATTAGAAGCAAGTAAACCATACTTCACAAATGGTCCAGCTGTCATATTTATTTCACATTATCAAATGACAGTGTTAAAACAATATGACGGTTGCAAAATGAGCTGTTTGTGAAACTAAAATTTATTGTAATCAGTTTCCTTCAGCTTTACAGTTCCCCATAACGAGTTTCCTTTCATTATTCAGCAGCCCAGCCTTAAACTTTAATGGCTAGATTCACTGTCACATTTTTTTCACATTGTCATTTCCAGACTGCTGATTGCAGTGAAAAAATACTGCAAACTATCAAACAAGAAAGTCAGAGACTAGATCGAACAAACTTGAGCAATAAGCAGCAAAATATTAAAATATTTATTGCTCAAGCCTCCCAAAAAGCATCCATGATAAATAGACAAATGAATAATGCTTTAAAAAAAAGTAAAATATGAAGTGTCTGAAAATGCTCTGAGGAATAACAAGCTGTATTTTTTATTTGTAGTAAATGTTCCCAATATGTAGTTAATACAAACAGCTGAAGACTATGATCTGATATAGCAGCCTATTACACGCAGCAAAGAGGAGTTTCACTCTTGTTTTTGTCCAAACAAATGACAGTAACAGTGAAAAATTATTAATCTAGAAAATTAAGTCATAAAGTCAACAACAACAAAAATATTTTTTTAAAACATTATTTTTTTATAGCTCTAATTCAAAAACGAATTTGCTATACCTCGGATCACAACTTTAGCCATGCAGTCATAGTTTCAAGACAGGGAAAGAAGTAAACAGATTGGTGACACACAAAACTGATACATGAATGGTGTAAGTGAGCATATAAAAGGTAAATGGGTCAGCACATGTGGGTTTGAGTGTGGCGCTATCTCAGGCCAGGCTGCCTGACTCAGCCACCTGTCAGCAGGACGAGGCAGATGGGAAGCATAAAATGCTCCATGCCTTGACAAGGTAGTCTGTCAAAGTTACGGAGAACAGTCACAGGGGTAATGTTTTGACAAGGCGTTAAATGTCTCCTTCACAGATGTCCTGTATGTCATTTCAATAGATTGATGTACTGGTACAGATGGCTATATGCCTATGGGGATTCTATATGTTCATGCATTTTGACATTTATCCTATGGCCTGCATTTACCTCATATGGCTAATTATCAGGTGTGATCTATGTCACCCCAAAACTCATAATTATATGATTATAATGCGATAATAAATTACTTTCCCCAATACAGTTCAGATCTGCATTGTTTCATTGCTGTTGCAAAATGCTCACATACTGTTTGAGAGCTAAATTATAATATAAAAGAACATGTCATGTTTTTTCCTCAAGCTCAATAAACAAAGTGGAAGTTTGGGGTAGTGAAGCAATTAAAACATGTTTTATCTCTGTGTCTCTGTCTCTGCATGTGAATGTTTTTGAACTTGAAAAATCCTGCTGAGCAACAAACTGACCAATAAAACATAGATGGAAACATAACATATTTGATGAGGGTAATGATGTGTTGCTTAATTTAGGGTACATGCTGAATGTCTTCTTTACAGCATGAATTTTATAAATTCTGTATCATACCATTTCACTAAGCAGTGCTATTTTGGACTCAGACACTTTGTCCCTCCTTTATTCTGCCTTATCACTGTTTTTGCAAATATTTCAAATTATATCCAGTTTGTTCTGCAGGGCACGCCATGAGCTCTAAAATACCTTTTAGCCTGTATCGATCCATAATGATATTTTTGGCTACCACTGTTTTTCCCTCAAATGTTTGCATTGAGTGAAAGCCACCTGAGGCAAGGCCTGGATAAATTGCAGCATGCAGATAGATGTGTCCAGATGTCTACTGTAATGCTGTAAAAATAGATAATGATTATGTGCTCAAAGAATCTGTGCGGGCTGATGATCCTGCAGTTACCAGAGCAAACAGAGTTAATTATAAAATAAATCCCTCCACATATCTTCTCTGGGTTAGTCAGCTGTTTTTGATTTATATAATAAATATAAATATTATTTGTATATAATGAAAATTATATATATAAACATTTCTCAATTCAAATGTATGTACCGATACTGAATTTGCAAGAATATCACCCTCAATTTGTTTAAAAGCATCACTATACTTTCCATTAAAACAAATTAGACTTTAAAATGGTCATAAAACCTGGGACCTTTTCCATAGGCCAGAGCCTCCAGACTTCCTCTTTACTGGTTGCTTAAAAACCAGGACTATGGTCACACTAGAGGTTCTGTGACGTGGCTGTACATGGGGTAAATATGTACTGTATATGCATCAACTCCCACACTTCGCAAATTAAACAGATGTTATTTGTACATGACGAATTTCATAAATAAGTTGGTTGTCCTGTCGGGCAGCTTGCATAAGGTTCACCCATGGCTCCGCCCCTGGTTGGGACCGTTGCACGCATTTGGTCATAAACAAAATTAGTGAACAAAAAAAAGATTTAAAAAGGTTAAGTCAGCCTTTTCATGCCCAATCCACGCTGGGATGGGTTCCAAAATAAATACATCCATATGTGTAATGCATTGCTTTTGTGTTGTAGTGTATAATATATGTCTGATTTGTCAACTCATTGTTGAATTGTTTTATATATGTGAAGTATATTACCTCAATGCAGTGTTAAAAGTAGTCACTCCTCACCTGCTCAACACTTTGAGACGGGCCTCGTCTGCAGCACAGCTGAGCAAATTGAATCTGTCAGTCAACTTAAGCGCCACACTTATCTGATCTGACCTGTAATACAGGATTACGCTCTATTGCCTTTGCTTAACACTCTCGCCATGCTTGTAAACAGAGTCCCCAAGGTAGTGTTAAGGTATTGTCATTCCACTTATTGTAAATCAAGGCCAGTCCCATTTTGCCTGCCCCTTTCTTTCTCTATTGCTTCCTGTTATTGTCAGGCGTTCTTTCTGGGGCACAAACACTAAAGTTCACGTTACACACATAAGCACAACTCTTACAATGTAAATGCATACATCGCCAATCACAGTGAAATTAGTGGGGGGGGGGGGGGGGGGGGTTCTAAGAATTCATCCCGTATGCATTTCTGCTGAAGTCAGCAAGGGAGATGTTAATGCAGCTGTGAGACTTAATGGAAGTATTGGCTTCCAAACATTTGAAGATACATTGTTGTGGCTCCGAGCTACAAGCTTTTCTAAGGTTGTTTTTCAGTCGCACATGCCGTGAGGGAAGTACTTCCTTTTTAATTGGATACTGCATAAGCAAATACTAAGTCAGAAAAACTGTGGGCTCTGCAGTCAGCTGTGTCTTCTTTCAGAGAAATAAATAATCATAATTAATTTACTTGACATAAATTAAGGTATATTTAATCGTGGTGCTTTGGTAGATACTGAACTAATATATTAATTTAAGACTTGATCTTACACAGTTGTTAATGATTTATCATGATTATTGTTCACTCGCAGATACCGTATATCCAAGACTTGGTCAGATGTGGTTCCGCTCATGAGGGTAAAATCTTAGGCTGTACAACGCTGTCGCCTCACAGCAAGAAGGTCCTGGGATTAAATCCACCCGTGGACCAGGGGACATTTCTTTGTGGAGTTTGCATGTTCTACCTGTGTCGCACAAATTTCCCTCCAGCCTCAGCAGCAAAAAAATGCAAATGCAATGGCTACTCCAAACTGGCCATATGCATTAATGTGAGTGTGGCTCGCTGATTGCTTTTCCATGTTGACCCCTGATAAACTGCAAATAAATGTGATGACTTTCATGAACATGAGTGCCATTACATCTCCAAGGATTAAACAATATTCATAATCATTACTTGATTTTTGTTTATGTCACGATGGAATATATATATATATAAATAATACACACAGGTGTGTTCAGTGAATACACTGAACACTTATGTAAACAGAGAGGGCATATGCATACAACTGTGAAGACTAATGACTGACATGTCGAGGAGGAAGTTTCTGTCTAACTTTATTTGAAGGCGAAGCAAAAAATAAATAATAATTCTGTGTGGGAGTTATTTTAGTAATTGGGTGCAGTGAGTGAACTTTGCTCTGTATAAACATTGGGTTTTGATTGCAAACCACAATATTCCTCACAAAGACAAACGTCTCTTTTCTCAATAGCTTTTATCATCCGTTGAGGTAAAAAGGACCTGGACTAAATTCATTGGTAAAGTGTTATGTTTACTCTGGTTTAAAATCTAATACTCTCCCTAAATTGGGACCCACAAACCGATCACACAAGTCAAAGTCTCAAGACTGGCTTCGTGTTTGCAGTTGTTAGCAGTGTTCTGTTTGTTGGGGGCGTGGACTGTTTTGTCGTTTTAAATCAGAAGGATCTGTGTGTAACCATATGCAACCATATGTTTCATGTGGGTTAAACATGACTAGTGAATCAATGAACAGAGAATGCTCAGTGTATCATTTATAATTAAATCATTGTGTACATAGTACTTTTTATGATGATTAACACTGATCTGTTTTGGAAGTAAATATTTGATCAACAACAATTATACAAATGCATAATTAACTCACATCAAATTAAGGCATAAAACAACTTCAATTCATGCTGATATACGTCAACATTGTACACTTCACTGAGGATGCAGTAATAACATGATTTATTCAGTTCAGCACAGTCAGGAAGAGGAAAATACAGGGAAGTATTTTCTTGATTTCTGTTTGTAGATTGGTAACCTGACAATAGCGTTCATTTAGAATGAAAGTTATCGATCTCATCTCTTTTTAAATGATCTTTATTTTCAAGGGTATACACTCAAATTGAAAATGGGATATTTACAAGTGAGAGTCTAACACACAAATGAGCAGACACAGGTTAAAACATAATCTTTTTGGAAGAGGTAACAAACAGATACCATAATCTACACTTGACAGGAAGGATTCTACCTGAGGCTCTTTGCCCTAAATCTGTCTGTCCTGATACCGTTTCTCTGGTCAGTATGTCTGATACCATTTAGGCAGATATTGTTTTGCAAGAGGCCTTGTAGCACAATGTTTGTCTGATTTCCCCCCCTTTTTTTTTTATTATCTGGACTCTGCATGGTGCTACAATTGTTTATCCCTTGAGCCGTCCAAAGTAATTAGGGGAAATGCAAGAAACTCCATTTACTCTACATTCAACTAACCATTTCATTTTTTGTCATGTTAAATGTAGGTATTCATTGCAATCGTGTCACAGGTTTAACTCCAACCCCATCCTTATGTCATGAAGGTAAGTGACCCCATCAGATATGCATATGATTGACCTATCCTAATACACATATAACAGTGACAGCAGAGGCCAACAGAAACAGCAGCATGTATTAGCAGGTAGATTGCTTTTAACACTGTTTTAACTTTTTTTTTTTTTTTTTAAACTGACTCGAAAATAGAATCCGGAACCTTTCTTTTTTTACTTGAGGCTCATTGATATGGGAAAGGGTCAAATCTTTAAACATTAAATCAAACTGTGGAGTTCACTCATAATGGCAGCTTCAAAATAAACAATCTCACGAATAGCCTGCAATCCATCTGTGACTGATGTGTAGCAGAACTCTGACTGCTGGGCTTCTGTTTGGGTATAAAGTTGTTACTCAATTTAATGACAAGCTTAATGTTTCAACCGCTGAGTCATTTTGCAGGTGTGAAATTTTCCAATTAAAATAAGTAAAATACATGATAATTATTCATTTCTGCTGACTAAAGCTCTCTACAATTCCCATTACTGATCAATCTCTGTGCCAAAATGCGATGAGCAGAACTGACGATGGCTACACTCAGTGTAAAATTAAATGTACCTATCTAATAATTGCTCGTTTTCTGCCCTTTTCAATGTATCATGAATGCACCATGCTGAGTCGTGCTCCGTTATATTTAAATAGGCTACCAGTTCCGTAGAGAAGAAATATGCAGAATGAGGCTCAAAACGTTCAGGGCTGGAGCAGCGGCAGCATCCAGGTTCTGCAGAGTTAGCCCACAGCTCATAGCTTCCATGCATTCATCCATTGCAGTATGGATTTGGTTTACCAGTCAATATCAATAACAAATTGGGAATCTGTCAGCTTTTTGGGGGTAATCCAATGTCATGCTCGATGTCAAAGCATGGCTATGAGCACTGCTATATTCTCTAAAAAAAATTATCAGATCTTGAAAAACTGATTCACGCTTTGAGCTAGATATCTAGCGTGAAAGGTATTCCAAAAATTAGGTTAATTATTATTAATGTCTGGATGTCAGTTTTGTAAGATAGAGTTAGATGGACGATAAGGTGACATGTCCAGGAGTGATGATGTGCACAGAGTCAAGAGCATTTATAAAACACAATACAAATACGAGTGTGATGTTGAATATCTCTTTAATGTTAAGTAAAAGAAAGATCTCGTCTGTGTAGTTAAAATATTATTTGACAGCTTCATGGATATGTCCTGCCTTGCACTACCCCCTCCCCTCTGATAAATATATTCACTTGTCACCTCAGATTTGACAATGTTTAAGCTTTCATGTTGACATTTGCGGTGGGTGATACTGATGAGTTGATGAGTGAACGGGCCCTGGAGTCTGAAGTTGTCGAACGCCATCGCAATATGTGCAGTGTGTTCCCTCTATGCTCTATACAGCTCCGTTCTGAGTCAACACGCTGCACATTTCCTGCGTAACAGCCAGCAAATGGAGACCGTTGAGGCTTTAGATATGATCTGATATGGGAGGGACTCTGAAGATCAAATGTATGTGAGGGGACAACACGGTCCTGCCAGGCAAACACAATTAAAATGTGGCACTCAAAAGACATAACAGGAAAAACGCTCCCTATAATCTTGTAAAATTATGTTAGCATAATATAACCCACACTTCACCGCGGGCCCTCACCAGTTCACTGCAACAATGAGTGGATGAGGAGATACTACGCATCTTTTATTTCTACAACATTTTTCCTCCCTTATTTAGGTCTCCATTCTGCAGTCACAGCCACAGTGAGGACTGCTAGCAAAGTCATCAAGACAAAAACTGGATTCCTGTCAGGGACTTCGTCTTATCACCCTGTATTGTGTCCTATATTGCATTCTCTACAGTGATTCTGTCATCTTTCTTATCAACCCACCATTTTTCTCCACACCAACCCCCCTGCAGTACAAAACCCCTTTAATATGCCCACTGTAGTTGTCCTCCCCGTTAGTTTAAGACTCTCTTTATCACTTCATGCTGGTTTGCGTCATTCCTCTATCACAAAGACACACACCAATACCATTGCTATAGAAAATAGAATTAACATTTTGTTTGTTCCAAAGGGTAATTTTTAAACCACGTATCATACTTTAGACCTGCGTTGTTTCTTCTACTGCTATTTTTGCTTTATATTGTACCCAAGCACCATACGGAGCAGCACTCCCAATCTTGTTGTATATCCATTATGCAATGACAATAAAGGCTTTATATTTCTATCCTTTAATCTGTATTGTTGTTCATTTATTTGTTATGCTATTTTAAGCTTTGGCCTGCAATGCACAGTGGAACATCGGTTCTCCAACATAATTCGTTCCGTCATATTGTTTGAAAACTGATCTGTTCAAAAACCAGATAAATTGTTGCATCCCATAGGGCTAACGAGCAGAGGAGACCCCAAAAATGCGGAGACAGGGAAACAGAATAGAGACTTTAATCGTTCTCAAACAAAAAACACACACTCTGAGGGGTGGACGGGCTGGAACAAAAGTGCAAAAAACAACAGCTGAGCTAGTAACTAAATCAAACAAACAAAAATCCAAATACTCAGCTGAGGTCTCGTACCAACAGCAGAGAACGGAACGGCATCACAAACAGAGCAGGAACGGGAAACAGGAACAGATTGGAGGGGAGGGGACGGGGATCACGCACAGGAGACATGTGTGTGATCTGGTAGTTGTGAGACTGATGACCAAGGGATTATAAACAGTTGAGTAATTGGAATGATGAGTTACAGGTGTGTCCGCTCTGCCACGCCCACTACCAAGAGAGAGAGGGAGAGAGGAGAATGAATGAAATCAAGCAAAACTCAGAACCCCAACATAAATTCCCATTTACATGCCTACAGTTCTATTAATATGTAACTGCGTGTATCTAATCAACAGATAACACATAAAATTGTAAATAGTACAAAAAACAAAAGCATAATAAAAGTTAGTTGAACACACACAAGTATGTATACCGTTTAGGCTAGTGGACTTCCGAGGCATTTTAAACTCTGTTTTTTTATTTGAAAACCGAGTTGTTTCGAGAACCGAGGTTCCACTGTATGTGCTTTTTTCATTACGCAAGAGGTTTCAGTCTGTCAGTTTCAAACTGAATTATACTCTATGTTGCAGAGGCACCCCTTTTCTTTCTTATCCCTTAATGAGAAATCAAATTAAATTCATGGGCAACCTATATGGTAAATTAATTGTCAATAAATAAAACTAGCTCAGCGTCTGTGTGCATTTTTAGACCTAGAGACAGAAGACTTTAGCCCAGCTTTTCCAAGTTTCATTCATGCTGGTGTTGCTATCACAACAGTATTCATTTATGATGCCTCCAAACCACACAGAATAAAATTATGACATTTGCCATTATTTTCATTTATATTAAAGGCATTTAAGTAAGGTTTTCATGTTCCGTTTTGCCCTCTATTAATTTCCACTCCTGCACCTCCGCAGAGGGACTTATTGAACCAACGAGGCACACCTGTTCCACATCTTCTCCTAATCAGTCCCATGCTAATTAAGCTCGACTCTTCTGACAGTTCTCCCCTTATTATTATCCTCTGTTTTTGTCAATTAAGACCAAAATGTAAAAAATAGATTTGTATGGGGCTTCGAGAAATTGCAACCATTAAGTTACAACCCAACCTCCATTAAGCCATTATCTGGACAACCTAAAATCCATTACCAGCAATGATAGAATTGATTCCCATGGGGACAACATTTTGGAGCGTTACACAGATTGCATGTGATGAGGCGGACAAGGGAACATGGAAAATGGTTATAGTCCCCATTCCTCCTACTCACTTACTGTGCAGGGAGCAGCGTAACCTATAAATGTGTCACAGTTGTCATTTTAACCATGGTTGAGTGGACCAAAAATAATTGTAGAGACCTAGATTTTTTTTAATTTTCATTTTTAAGATGAAAGTTCAGTTATTTTAAAGTAAAATAACAAAAAGAAATAGCTTTGATCATAGCAAAGTTATTAATTCAAATGTGTCTTCTGAAATACAGTTAAACAAGTGTTTAAGTTGATTTAAAACATTTCTGTAATATTGTATTATTTTAATTGCAATAATTTACAATGTAGACATAAATATAGACAGTATACAATATTTCAAGATAGTCATGCTTCTATAAGTTATACAGCTTTACAATTAAAATAAATAATTTTAATAATATAAAATCGTAGAAAAATAATAATTGAAGAGTGGAAATTCAAATACTTCTGGCGCATCAGGATGAACAACACTATCATATCAGTTGAACGATCAAATGGCTGTGACAGACTAGGAGATCAAACAAACAAAAAAGGTGCATCATACATTTCAAACGGGCATTTTCTGTCTTGGTTTTACAGGATGTATTGTAGATTTCCAATGTTTCCTGCAACACTGCTTGACTAAAAAAAGGCTGCTGAATATTAGTGAGTAAAATAAAAAAAGCAAAGAAGGAGCTCCACAACTATCTTCCCACCCCCTTCAGAGAAAACTGCATTCACTAACACAGACTGGACCTAGATTGTCTTTGTTGATGCTTCACCATTCTTCATTTATGAGAGGCAGCCCATAAATGTAGATATCTTAGGTCCAAACAATAAAAAGCGGGCTATTTTGGGTCTGTTAAGAGGTTTCAGTCATGTGCTTTTCTGAACTATAGTACAGTATTATACTATATGCACCAACTGGCATTGTAAAATGGTTTTGGTAAATGCTTTTGAAATTAATTATTGCTGTGGTTAACTGCTGACTTTCCATTTAATGTTTTTTTCTATTGACTCTCATTATTATTATTACCTCCGCCGAGATGGAGGTTGTGTAATTGTCAGTGTTTGTCTGTCCGTCTGTCTGTTAGCAAGATAACTCAATATGTTTGAGATGGATCTTGATTACATTTTTAGGAAATGTTTGGAATGATACCAGGAAAAGATGATTAAATTGTGGTCATGATCCAGATTATGGATTATTATTTTATGTATATTATATATAATATTATATTATCAAGTGAAGAACTGTAGATATATCTTTATGGATATTATTTATTGTTTGAGTTATTGTTAATTAATATTGCATGTGCTGCGTGTGTGTGTGAATATGTCTATATATATATGTGTGTACAGTATATATATGTATTTATGTTTATGTATATGTGTGCACATGTATTTGGCATTGTTTTATCATTTTATTCTTTGTTGTTTACGTGGTCGAAATAAATAAAAAAAAGAATACAATTTAAAGAATAAATAAAAAAAAACATATATATTTTCATCACATGCAGGATATGGAACTTTAGCAACATTATTCCTATTAGATATAAAGTATTTCCATTAAACGCAAGGATTTTATTCTTTTTGACCTAAAATGATCTCTGCCAAGCCTTGATTCGCTGAAGGAGTATTGTATTACAAGGTAAGTTAACATTTGAACTGCCCACACAGCAACTGTCTCTGTGTGGTTCCCCCCATCAGCTTCTCAGCGATAACAGCATGTTGGCGTTTATACACCACCAAAGATGATTAATCTCAAGCCTGACAGTAAATATGCTTACATTTGAGTCATGCACACGGGTGGAGGAAAAACTTGGCCCATGAAAACATTACTAAATAGCTCAAGTTTATTTTTAAACGATTTCTTTAATACCCTGAGTACTTCTAAATGGCCAATAGCTTTAAGAGCAGAGGGGAACCAGCTGAGGACAGGTATATGGTATATTTCATTGGACATGGAGCCTGGTGAGAGCTGACTACACTATTTACTTGTCAGAGGATTGATGACTGCTTTCTATTAAGGTACATAAATAAATAATACCAGTAATCCCAAAAATGTGACACAGTAATGTGTGCTCCAATAAAAGGCTGTGGACTGACGCTTCTGATAGAAGTTTAATTTGCCATGGAATGTGCCTCATTTATTTATTTTTATAACTGTGCTATTTATTGATGATAAATAGCAAACATGTTGCTGAAAGATTTGATTCTTTTTTGACTGAAGTTCGGTGGGTTATCAGGTTTAATGCCACCTATTAACATCTGCTTTAAAGCATTTGTTAAAGCACTCAATGGTTATTTATGGGAGTAAACAGTAATTAGGAAATCAAGTTAAACTTAAAATAAAGGTGAACATTAGTTTTACAGCACCGTTTTGATTAATAAAGTTTATTACTAATAGTTATGCTTCAGTCAACTTGTCAATGTGGGACTCGTGGTATAGAGCTAAGTGTACGTTTACATTTTGATTTATAACCTCATATTGAATTAATGGTTGTAAAGTACATAAATTGTTACACATGGCTTCTTATTTTGTTTGTGCAAGTTTATTTTTGCAATATTGATGGCTATAGCGCAACTGCACCTGCAGCCATAGTTTAGAGACTGACTAAACCGGCCACTCATTAGGGCATGATAAAGCTTAGCCACAAACGCTCTTCCAATCCCCTGAATCAATGACACATTCCCAAAAAAATTTCAATGCCTAAAATAGGCCAGGTGTTCACTAATTTGTTGTTGCTTTGCTGCTTCGTAAATCAACCAAGTCTATGCTTTATTGGATTAAAAAAGAAGACACAACCTTCCTCGATGATAGAATTAGGTTTAATCAATGTTTTTTGTGAAATGGGTCCATAGTTTCGCAAATCAACTTGGAATGGCAACCCTAAAATCAACATAATTATTTTAATGACATTAAAAGCATGAAATTAAACTGCTTCCAAGAAACAAACAGTATGTACTGGCAACTAATAAAACTTAGATTAACTAATGTCTTAACTTGACTTAACCACTGTTTCCGAATTTCTAAGGAAATAAAATTGTAAAAGACGGAGGTGTGCAGTGGCGACCAGTGCTTACCACTGAACCCCCTGATGACCTGGTGATTTGGCCCACAATTGACCTCAGAGCGAGCCACCAGGCCAATTATCACTGACGGTCTGCATAGACTTCCTATCCGCACATCTGATTACCCAAGGCCAGACTGGTATTCAATATATGGCTCAGGTGACACTGTGGCCTTCACCGTTTGGTTGTTGGAAAGGTATTCACGGTGTAAACACGTTCAGAATGATTTTCTGTGGTTAATGTTAAATTTTTTAAAGGTTGAAATACATAACACAATGAACTATACTAAAGTTGAATGCATAGCATTTACTCATTTATATTTAGTCGTGTAATGAAGTGCATTTTCTACTTCCTCATAAAAAAAAAACTGACAATATTAAGAAGTAATATAATTATAATTATTTATTTTCTGTCAGCAAATTGTCAGCCTGGACCCAGAATGTCTCCACCTTCTGTGTAAAATCTATTAATTTCATTTTGTGTATCAAATGATATCCAAGATTTGTCCCTGAACTATTTGTGATGTCACAAATCAAACTTTTAAGTCCACCTCTTATAATCTTATTTTAAATTAGCAGCACCCTTGCTGTTTCATAAACTGTAAATACAGCATCCAAAACTGTGACGCTCAAACATTAAGCTGAAGGAGCAAGAAGAAAAACACATTTTTGACCGGAGGGGCTCTTGAATAAATTATCAACAGCTTGACTCATATTAGACTGCAGATGCTTTAGACATGGCATTCTTAGAGCTCACTAACTACTAGAGCCCACATTAATAATACTGATGTAAGCATATTATAGTCAAAACAGCATTGATCTCTGGACTCATACATGTCAAGAAAAATTATTCTTTCTGACTGTCCTCACCTCTATTAGTCCTGCAACATGCTGTTACCCAAACAAGGTGTATGCAACATGGGGCAGTTGCAGGTTCTGTGTGTGTGATGCACTTGAACGTTTGCCTAAAGCCTGTCACATCTGAGATGCTTTTAGCAAATTTAGTTTGGATGCAGTTAAATTTCATTTACCTTGGAACGAACCTGCATACACAGCTACAGACACTTTCTCCGAATTGGGTTTCTGTCCATTTTGTTCTTCTGGATATTATCCGGTATACAGAATAATTGAATATGTATTTACGGTTTGCAAGCCTAAAGCCTCTGTGGCCAGATGGCAGCGCCAAAAACTACAATCATGCTGCAGCACTAGTGATATCCAGACCTATTTTATCAAGGGGTAATGCATCACTAGTACTGCTTTTCCATTATCGCAAGATTTTAAAACTTAAACATGTTAAAGAGTTGCCACACACAAATAGGTTTTTACTGAAATCCAGTAAGTGGACACTGATGGAGAGCATAACAAATAAAATCAAAGAAGATCACGTCACATCTGTCTAAAACGTCTATGACTTTTAACTCTGTGATGCACAAGTTAGAAAACGCTCCACCACTAGATAAACGAATAGTAACAAATAAGGCAACTGATCAAATGTATGGTTCTCTGGATACTAGTTATTTATTTTCTTCTTCTGGTGTTTCCCATCATGCAAGAATCTTGACCAAAAGGGTTATACATTGTCACTGTTTGACTGAATTAAGAATGGAAAGAAGTGATTGGCCTTTTGCTGGAGGCCCAACAACCTTTCAGGTATGTGGACCCCACCCTGATAAAAAAAAAAAGGCAAATTTGACCAGTTTAGTTGTTTCCGTGTTTTGTCTTAGCTATGACATAAACATTACAAAGCACCATAACCTGAGTCTGAGTCTGTAGTGTTTGCTGATTCTGTATTCTAATCACATGTTAAAAAAAATTACATACTAAACTTCTTTTACTGAATCTTAATCTTCAGTAAAAAAAAAGGTTTACTATATAACATTCTTTTTAACTACCATTACTACTGACAGCTATTTCCAGACCAAAGAGCTGATCAATGTGCTAATGATCTTGTCAAATTGATCATTCTGTTGTGCCAATACAGACATCCCCTTGAGCACCCTCAGCCCTTCACCTATTGGTAACAACATTCTCTTAAGGGGTTTCTGTCAAGTGCTGACATAGAGGAAAAACATGGCTTTATTCATCTGTTAAAGCAGGAGGATTATCCTTAGGAGAGTAGTTTGAACCTCTCAAGCAGTCTTTGAATGGCAAATTAAACTGAAATTGTTTTCTAACCTGAAGCCACAATGCTTCCCTGATGTCTTCATGCCTAAGGGATCATGCACATCGTTTCAAGGATAAAAATGCCTGCAAGAACAACATACATGATTAACAGAGCATTACTACTATTACTATTACTACTATTACTACTGTCAGTAAAAGATGAGATATTTTCTCTTCCTTTACAACACTGGCCCAGTAGCTTCTGATCTAATGATATTAGTGTTTATTTTAATACAATAAGCTGTGTTGACTGGTATATAAAGGCTTATTTGTTTGAAAGCTACTGTATATTCCTACACACATATTTCCTCCTTGAAGTGACCTTGCTCTCCTTGTGTGATCTGCTTTCATGCTTCGAGATAGATCTATGGGAAGAACAGGGGCTGTTGAGTGTTGTATAGTTCTAGCAGGGCTCTTTAGCCCATTTGAAGGCTACTGCTTATGTGAAAAATGAAAAATGCATTAAAGTAAGAGTCATCTCTTATGCAAAGGTTAGTTTGAAGCAGATACTTCCTACACAATAGTCAAAGGTCTCTCTGCTTGTTCTTTCCCTGCATAACATGTGACATAGACAAAAGCTGATGAGGAATTTGAGGACTAGAATGTGAGAAGGTCAAGCATATGTTAACGTCTCTACATTATGACTGCATAAAAATCAAAAACGTGTCCATCACTTGTCAAAACAGATTCAAAAGCAGTCAATATCCACTGTTTTGATGGTTGCTTGGTTTGTTAATGGCTGCATGTATCAGTTTTGTTTTGTTTTGTTTTTTAGGCCCAGATTGTTTGAAGAGAAATGGCTTGTGAGACAGATGTAAATAAAATGGAGGCGGTAAAGACAAATGGAATTGTGGGAAATTGGACTGGAAAGGTAATCAGAGGCAGACAGATGACACCAATAAGTCCTGCAGGAGGGGACATGCCACTTCAAATGGCAGCTCCTATTTCCATCCTCCACGCTTTTAAATCCCTTCAACTCTCTCTAAGACAGACAGCAGCTCCATTTCATGCTATTCTTTGTACAACTCTGAGTTGCCCCCTCACTTTATAAAGAACTGGGTGGTCATGTGCCGCAGTTTGCTGCTATTTTTCTTTCTCTTCATTGCTTTTTTTTATTATTTGATCCTAACAGATAAAAATCAAAATCAAGACATCTTGAAGGCAAAATTCTGAGATTGTCATGATTCTAAGTGTATTTAATCATATATCCCTCATAACATTCCCATTATTTCCTGAAAATGTAATCAATATCCTTTTTCTGCAGCCTTTATACCAGTATGGTACCCATCGTCTCTTTGTCCCGACTATTCGCAAAGCATTATGGGCTTTATTTCTACTCCTCTTTTTGACGTCTGCATCTGAAAATGTTTCATTGCCATCGGAAGGGCTAGATTTCCACTACCTCTCAATTCCCTGAGGAAACAGGGCATACCACTCTAAGTGATGACGATAACCGCTAATGGCATTTTTACATTCAATATCATGTGCAATTAATTATATGGGAATTGATAACCGGTAATGTGAAGGCTTGACTGTTTTGTCGTAATTGGTTTTACTTATGATCTTAAGATATTTAAATCAAAGGTATCTCACTGAAGTTACTTAAAATTTCGAATGATTGCTGAGATGGACTGTTTGGTTCACTTTGATTTCATTCATGATAGACTTAATGGCACTGCTTATTCAGCTTCCAAACACATCCTGTTCTGAAGCTCTTATGCTCTTTCCTCTCCTCTCAAATGCACTATGTCTCTCCGTACAGCTGTCTTCTCTGTAAAAAGGAAAATGGCAGTCAGAAAACTATAGCTACTAGTGTTATATGTAAGTACTTAATATATTTGTGGTTACCAAATAGACTTCATATATATTGAAATCTGGCATTATATTTTCCTCTCAATAAGAGTGGGCGGACACTTTTTGCTGACAGCATTACTCCACTTGCAATGATGTCACATGTTAAATGTTGATTCTCATTTTGCTTTCATTTGCACATTTTGAAGAGCCTCTTTGTGAGTGGCCTCGACAATGTTTTCTTTGTTCTGCAAGCTGCTCCCGGGAATGTTGACATATGTAAAGAGGCTAATGCGTGTATTTGTGGAAGGAAAGTGTTTTGTTCTTTGATGTGAGCATTTGAAATGTCAACCTGGTCCATTGCTCTGTGTAATCTTGAACACAGCATTGTCAACCTTTTTGTTTGTGTGTGTGTGCGTGTGTGTACACATGTATGTGTGTATTTGTCTGGAGGAAACTCATCTGTCTTGAGGCTTTTATCATCAGTGTAACTGCCGTTACTATCGTAGCTCTATCACCATTATTTTTAGTCAACTTTGCTCCTGACAGCAAATAATTGTTGACTTTTTTTCTGCAGTCTTGCTTGAAATTATCCATTCAATGATTCTCTGGGACAGAGAGATGGATCCAGCACTTTCAAAGTTAAAGCCCTTTGCTGAAGGAAAACGAGAGTGTGGTAAACAGCATTCTGTGATGTGTCTTAAAAGCCCATAAAATAGAGTCAAATCACAATATGCTAAATAAAACAATGTCCTTTTCCCTTACTTATGGCCTTTCAGTTCCTGACCTCTCCTCAATCATGTTAACAAAATCACATTTCTGACAGTTACCGAATCATGAACAGAGAAAGACCGGAGCTGCTTGAAAACCACTAAATAGTTCAATCATAATTATCAAAGCCTAGATTTTATGCTCACTCATTTAAGGCTTTTCGGAATATATGTCCAGGCATACATTTCTGTGTTGTAGCGTTTTGCGTGTATTGTACTGAAATACAATACAGAACACCTTTGTCTGCCTGTAATCTTAGCGTGGGTTCAATTTTGATTCTTCTTTGGTTTTCTTCATTGCTGTCTTCAGAATCTCATGATTTTTTTCTTTACTGCGCTGAGCCTCATTACTTCCACCGAGTCTGTTAGGAATTCACATGATTGCTTTATGAGGGATACATGCTCACTGTGTAGTAACATGGAAGTAACATGGTTTCTATGTAGGAAATTACATTATCATGATGGTTTGTAATGGAATCTAATTTTTTTTTTAAACTGTGAAACACATTTCATCCTGGCAAATGGCAATGTGCATGCGGAAATAAAGACATACAACGTCTGTCTGATTAAAGGCCGACAGCTAAATGTCCTTAATCCCAGAGTACTTTCCACAGGTCATGTATCCTCTACATATAACTCCAACAAATACAACTGATTAAGTAGGATGCCCTGAATGTAGCCCGGGAAGCAATGTTCACTTGGGGTGAAAAAATAAAGTTTTCGCTCGCTCGCTGCACCAGTCTGCTCATTAGGCCTCTTTCTTTGAACACAGGACAATGACTTAAGGCAACTGAGATCAGAGTCAATGTTTTTTATCAACTCTGTCGTCCGTTTATGGTGGCATCATAGTGAATATTGTTTAAAATACCCCAGAAAGAAAAGAAGTAAGACACGGTCACAAGTAGAAATCAAACCTGTATATTCTCGCTACTAGAGTAGAATGCAACACTCTTACCAACCACATATCAACAAATATGTATCAGGACCATTTATTTTTCAAACTTAACTGGGTATCTTGAACAGGACTACAAATTATTGTTTATTAAAGTTGTTACAACTATATTATGTGATAATGTCAAACTACGACATGTGCTAGAATATATATATATGTATGTGTGTGTGTGTTTGTGTGTGTGTTTATTGTAATAATTCTGAAGGTCTATTACAGTTTGACTTTTTATTGCTTGAATAAATCAGGCAGCAATATGTGAACCTACTTTCATCTTCAATACAGGAGCTTCGAGTTCATATACTGCACAAGTATTGTTATATGAAGACATAAACTATAAATACACTAATTCCTGGCCTTTGTTTACAAATATAACCTTGGTGGAGCTGCAGTAGGCGCCTTTGTGTTTGTGAAGATGTGTGCTCAGGGGAAATCTGCAAGCAGATACTGAGGACACTATTTGGCAGGAGAAACATCTGACAATCTGCCAGCACTAAAACTGTCACCCTGTCAAAGCACAAGCACAACTCTCATACCCTCAGGCTATGAGCACCGACCGAAAGTAGCAGTACAAAATCATGCATTTTTATTAGTTCCTATGAAATATCAAAGCAAGAACTGTACAACTTAACATATTCTGTTCCCTGCGAGGCAGAATAAGAATATGAGGAGTAAATCCATATTGAAGAGCACGATCAGGCAGGCGTACATGCAGTGAAGAAGATGGTTGAAATATGTTATTTTAATTAATTAAACCATGCCATATTACAAATAACATTTCTTGAAGGGCAGCATGGTGGTGCAGTGATTAGCTCTGTTTCCTCACAGCAAAAAGGAACTTGCGGCATGTCCAGGGTGTACCCCGCCTCTTGCCCGTTGACTGCTGGGATAACTTCCGACACGACCCGCGACCCGGTAACGGACAAAGCGGATAAGAAGATAAATGAATGAATGAAGGAATTACATTTCTTAGAGATGGGTGGTTGCAAGAGGTCTGAATAACTGACTATGAAGCAAAGGGTGGGGCATGGATTTTTATACAATGAGCCGAGAATGAGACTCTCATTTAAGCACAGTATTATGAAGTTACAGTTACCAAATTTGCATAGCTTGGTGTTGAAATGAAATTAGTCTTTCTATATGCCTATCTGAATTTAAAGATTAAAACACTGTGGCTCCTGTAATAGGCATTATCCTTTATCAGAATGTGCCACGAGGGTGATATTTAGTATCACCGTCTGATGAGAGGGTGGAAAATCTGAGCATCAGCAGACTCCGTGCATGTTGGATCCTCAGCTGCACCTCCGTCTGTTTTTCTGGTAATGCAATTTGCCTTTAATTTCCTAATGTTTCTCTAATCACCAGGCCGGGTGCATAAGAGCTAATAGAGAGGTCACAAGTTGAAGTCCATCCCGAGGAATGGATTTAATAGGGAACAGAAAATGCAAACTGCATTATAAAACACAGCTGCCTCTGCCTTACGAGTCCAAGTAATGCATGAGGCAAATATATATAAATAATAGAATGAAAATAGAATTCATGTGGGATATTTCCACGAAGGCGACTAAAAGCAAAACTAACTAAAAATAGAAATAGAAATCAAAATTTATGGACAACTGGATGGACAACTTTCCATCTTCAAATATTCTTGACAAAAGTTTGCCATAGATGTGTTTATGAATGCTAGATATTAGATCAGTGGCATAAAGCCCTGGAAGAACCCAGATGGGAAAAACATCCTCTGTGAGAAACTAAAATTACCAGCCAGCAAATGGCATCTGTTCAGTGGCATACTTTTTTTCACATTTTTTTGTGCCATGAACTCGAGCTAAATCCATTGCCAGACACACACACATAATGTATTTTCTTGAGATTATTTTTACTCCAAAATGTTTGCACTTCCTGAACATACTTTTATATAAAAATAATAATAATCTTATTTACAGTTATGAACTCCTGGTCAAGTTGTTGAGTGAGTTATGAAATTCACATTTGTACATTTTAACAAGAACATATTTATGTCCTCTATATACAAGATGAAGAAGGAGGTCAGAGGTAATGCCATGTATTTGTTGGAATATGCCCCACATTCAACTGAGCGGAATTGAATAGTGCAATGCATTTTTTGTGTATATTGTAAGGCCTTGTTTATTGTACCATTCAATCTTTTGACCTCATAAATAGTGGTGAGCCATGAAACAAATCTAAAGGATATATGTATTAACTTCCTGAGCCTATTTGCAGTGAATTTGTTATAACAGAACGCACAGAGACCTCAACTAACTACCAAAGTAACTCATATTTCCTGGCAAAATATCCATTTTGGCCAACTTGATGTTTTTTGATCCTAAACTGAAAAAGCAAAAATGCATCACGAATTAAATATAGTCATGTTGAATGAGATTAATTCATAATTTCAAATGGATTATTTAGTGCTTTGAGTTTTCATCAGCAGGCCTGACATTTATTTAACCATCACTGGCTAATTGCCAGAAGCTATTAGAAAATCCTGACCAAGCCTCTGGTTTTGATCTGAAATACTGTGTTGTATATTGTTCACTGATAAAGTTTTTTTTTTAAAAAAAGCACCATCATCACATTGAATTTATTTCAAAACCTGATGCAAATCACTGCTGTTTTGAATATATTAAACATTTTTGCTGGCATGACCTTTCTCAGTGAAGTGCTGCTTTTTGTGTACAATGCAGCAGCAGCAGCAGAGCAGCAGACCACAGAGACCCCAGGCTCTTTAGATTGAAGGACTGCAGCTGAGTAGAAGAAGTTGCAAACAGCAGGGGTCAATTTCATGTCTAAGCAGGGCCTCTTCCCACGGATATGATGCATGTTTAGCACTCTGCTGGTGATAATGCCCTCTCCTATGAGAGCTTCTCATTTTTTCATGCACAACAATCAAACAGTGAGACTCAATATATTGTTTGTTTTTTAATCAGGTGAAACCACGTTATTCTTTTCGGAGATCTCTCATTTGAAGCAATGTGAGAGGTAAAAAATGTCTATATCGTTTAAAACTACAAAAGCAGCGCACACATTTCGCTGCGATGCTTTATTAGAATGTCTTCATAACAGCCTGACGTTTGATGATCTTGACAACATTATTTACCACCGATTTTTCCTAGATGTTTAAATATTGTATTATTGATTATGATGTCTTGCTTTTATTATGATTTTAATGTATTTTTAATGTTGCTTTTATTCTTTGATTTTCTTAATGTATTTCCATGCCTTTGTAAAGCACTTTGAGATGCCCTGTGTATGATTAGTGCTATACAAATACATTTGCCTTGCCTTGTTTAGGAACAACGAAGAGGTAGCAAATTATTGTCAATCTTTCTGGAATCAGAGTCCTCGCGTGTATTCGAATTCTGAAAAATCTGTTCGACTTCCAAGGCATTTTAAAATAATCTTTTTTTGTACAAAAACCGAGGAACAAGGCGTTCGAGAACCGAGGTTCTACTGTATCTAAACAAGATAAATAACTGTTGTAACCATGTATGCTATTTACCACAAACAATTATGGTCATATATATTTTAATGTATTATGCTTTGATTAAAGTAGAATCAGATGTTGTCTAAAAAGGAAGTGTAATTTCCGACTGAAATTGAAACTAAACTGGAATAAAGTTGAAAAACTGAAGCATTGGGAACTTGTTTGGTGATCTGAGCAGTGGCATTTTCAACACAGAACCAACTGGCAGAGACTCAGTGATGCAGTTAATCTAAGTAGCGCACATTGGAAGAAATGAACAAGAGTGGTCCGACTTTAAAGACTCCAAATAGCTTCATATACACAACATGGTTTATAATTCCATATGTTTGCTTTGGTATATTTCAAATTAAATGTATGCTTTATGAACTCAAATGGAAAAGTTTTACTCGCCCACAAGGATTATAATACGAATATTAATTAAAAGTGTGTATTGATTGATGATATGTCATTTCTCTCACAAGCTGGGGTGTAAAATGTGAGTAACTCTCATTCTAAAATTGTCTTTCTCCATTTCTAATAAAAACAGAGTATTCATTGTCTGTGGCCTTCCTAAACAACGCAATCAACCTGAATAAACAGGTTGTGCTTTCGTTGTTAACATATAAAACAAAGACCAGGACTAAATCTCCCAGACTCATGTAGCAGCAGGGCTACTGTACCAGAGCAAAAATGATTCCAAAGTAGCCTTGCACAAACACTTTCACCTTCACAGAACCTTTCCTCATACATCTTCACAGAGAGAGTTTACATTTGCTTGAAAGTGAGGTCAGTGAACCCTAAGATGTGGTAAGAAATATGCTGACCAGCGAATGAATTGCCAACTCTGTGTGAGTGCAAGCTCAGGGCCTTTATCTCTATTTGTGGCACTTTCCTGAGTAACAGTCCCAGGTAAAAGGCTTACATGATGAATTGTGTTTCAGCAGCAACACAGTGCGGCAAAGAATGTATGTCATGTTTTCAGGAAAAAAAAAGACTTTCTGAGTTGTGTTCTCACATTATACCGTTTAAAAAACATTGTGGTAACAACATTAAAGGTTTATATTCAGTATCATAAAGTATACAGTATGAACTGTATGTATTAAAAAAAACAGATTCTTGCATAGTAACACATAGACTTAAAAAAAATCCTTCTGACAGCATACGTGATAAGATGGGCTCAATGACTGGCTGCAATAAACAAAGCAATTATTGTGGAATGCTTACGGTAAACTAAATATGTATTGCATTATTCACTTTTATAAGGACAGATGGAAAAAAAAGAGCTGAAAGAAAAAGAGAACAGAAGTTCTGCAAGGATATCTGGAGAAACTCATAACGAAATGTTTTTCCCTTTTGGTCAAATCAAAGTTTTCGCTACTTTTCACCCCCTCATAACAGTAGAATTCTGCTGTCATTATTATTATTAATTACTTTTTTATTAATATATTTTGTATAGCAACTCACTCCAAACACTGAAATCTTTAAAAATGGAATTAGAGATGACAGGAGAAGTAGACTGTGGTCTAACCGCCCCCACTGTGCTTTTATGTTAAATCCAGGACAAAAAATCTGCAGCTGAAGTTTAATAGAACTGAACACAAGAGGGGACAGGGAGCACTCAAAGATCAAACTGAGGTCTTGTTACAACTTCATGATTACCAATTCAGGACGCCTGAAGTTATATTTAAGCTGCTGTTGATTCAGCATTACTGTGTAAAAACGCTTATCAAAGTCTTCCTGTGGGCATCTACATTTCAGAGGTTAGTTCTAATTGCAAATTAATTGCTGATAGATAAACATTAGCGGGTGGTGGATATATTTTATAATTAGATTAATGATTTAAATTAGGAAATGTTTTAAATGGAAAAAAGCAACGACAAAATATATACATGTATATACATAAATAAATAAATAAAACAGTTAATATAAATAAAAAAATATATAAAACAAGATTTTTATAATATATAAATATAATTAAACATCACGATCTGCTCTTATTTATTTATTTTTTTCATGCTGCAGACAAAAAATGCAGCAAAAACATTTATTCAAATGAGGGTCCTCCATAGTTAAGAAGGTTTCCGTCACATTTGTATGATGGCAGTCCTTAGTTCTCGGTAATGAGCAACTTGTTAAACATCTACACATGTAAATTGCTGATACTGCAATTGACTATATTACACTGAACAGAAGGTTTATCAATCTGTGAACTGAATGAAATGTGAATTGGTGCCCAATGATCAATTAATCAGACATCCCTCAAGCAGGAAAATAATAAAAATAAAATAAGCATATGCTTTTCCTAGTTACACTATATTATGATGATTTATTGCATTCTTTTCAAATATTAGTTCAATCAGAAAAGCCAAGTGAATGAAGAAAAGCTAAATTGCTTGCGACCACAGATGTTCTGTGTAAGCAAAGTCTGTCTTTGGCATTTAAACTCTTCAGGGAGATTGTGTTTGAAGGGCATCTGGCAGCAAGATAAAAAAAATCCCCCAAGGAGACCACACACTGGTGGTGGTGGTGGTGGTTAATGAATCTGGAGAGACTGTTGAGGATGATAAAATTAAATGCAATTCTAGAAACTGGGATGGGAGTTAGGAAATATTAAGGGATTAAAATGTACATTAAATAATGATGATTTTTAACTATTTACAAATTAAGCGATGATTTGATTTTGATTGAGAAAATATTTAACGGATGATAAAAATAATTGTTTGCGGGGGACCAAGACAGATAAATAGATTTAGAATTATATGTGCTCCATCATGGAAATCTCTTCTGACTTCATGTATGTATCGTACTTTTAATCCGAGGTCTGCAGAGGTATTGTCACTTGATGTTTTATGTGTAACGCTTAGTTAAAACACTGAATTTCCATCAAGGGAGTGATCCGGACCGGTGGTGACCAACTTTAATCCTCGTGTGCCAATCCCGAGCAACTGAAAGGACATTAAAATATATGGACACGGGAGTGCTGAGATTAGATATAACAGCTGCTGAATGCTGTGACTCCAATTTAACAGTCTGGGGGGGGGGGGGGGGGGAGTTGATGATGGATGATATTGATACTGGTAGAAGCATCCTTACCTCACACCCTCTTCACAGAATGGCTATCGCTTCAGAAAAATACAGCACATCTGTCCATGAAACCTATGTCGTTTTATCTCTGAGTCTGGTTTGCTGGTCACAATGAAAGCAGTTGGAGTCCACCAGTCTGCTCTTGACCAAACCATCAGCATGATGAAGTGTCCTGACAACCACTGAATAGGCTGGAAAACACACCGTCCTGTTGTAGTGCAATCTTCCATGCCAGAGGTTGGCGAATGAGCAATAAAACACCGCTGAGATTAAAGACCCTGGTCAGCAGCTGAGATCAGCCCAATGTGCGCAAAATCTCCTTAAATGTAATCGGGACAAAATCATGAACACAGGACAAATGAATGGCTTTTTGCAAAGTAGGCAGTTGTTTCCCATTAGCTTTACAGGTTAAAAAAAACAAACAGACAAACAAAAAAACCTAATAGTAGAGAGTAGATGGACTGTAATGTTGTGTGTGTGTGTGGGGGGGGGGGGGGGGGGTAACATGTAAGGACTTTGTTGTGACATCAGGCAGCTCGGCAAAATGGATGGCCTTGAAAGGGCCGATTTAACAGAAAACAGCGAGGGAGATGCATCATGAGGCCGTAGCTGCAGGACATGACTGTGTAGTTCTGTATTAGAGGGCCCGAACTCTGATTGGCTGTGCTTGTTTGTCATTTGTTAACTTCACTCCTCACCACCCCAAAAAACACAGTCAGCCTCAGAGCAGCATGAATAATCTTGACAAGAACCTATTAGAGGCATCGGTTTACACGGATCATGGTGTTTTAATTTGGTGTAACTGCTGAGTGGCCTCATAGAAGGAGGGACCGGGAGTTCAGCAGAGAATCAGGAGCAGAGAAGGCTGACAATAAAAGTTAAAAGTAGATGAATTATCACGAATTCATGCATGAAAAATACATCATTGTGTTTAACATTCTGGTTATTTAGGCATTGCCAGAACATCACAGATTGACATCAACCAATGGGAAGAATTGGTAGAATATGGATTTTTGGATTTAACTGGAACTTTAAATTATTTCGGTAGAAATGTATGGACTAAATGCAAATATAAAACAGAAACGGAAAAGAAGCAATCAAAAACGGGTTCAAAATCAATTTCATATTGAATCAATTGAGTAATTTATTTTTATTTTTAATTGGTATTGTTACATGTCGATGAATTACGTGCTCAGGACTTTCAACGGAAACAAGACCGGAAGGGTCTTTTGAAATGCTCCTCTTACACAGGGTGTTTGACTGTACTTGTACTGTAATACATACTATTGTTTGACTGTACCTGTACTGCTCTATCATTCTATCGAATAAATATATTCATCATCATCATCATTTAATTATTATTCAACATTTATTTCCTCCTTTATTTTCTTGTAGCTTTAGAATTTGTGAAGACATAACATATTTGTGTGAAATTTAAGTTGTGTTTTTGGCAATATAAATTCTGCATATTGCCCTTCACACATTAAATGTTTGAATTGCTGTCTGTGTCTTTTAATAACAAAGTACAAAAACACAGTCGGTATTTGCTAAATTCCGTTGACTATATAAAAATTGTGTTTGAGAATTTAATCACAGAAAGAAAATACAAATAAGTATCACTAATGGCTTCTGCTTGATTCAAACGCATGAAGTTCACAGAGCAGTGCTGTCAGAAGGAGATGAACTGAAATTAGAACAATTGTACAGTGAAAATGGGAACTGAAAGAGAACAGGAGTCTTGCTTGGGAGTAGTATATTGAGCCAGACCTCACGGTGTTCCACAGAGAAACCCCTCTTTGACCCCAGGGGCTAATCACGATGTTAAAGTATCCCCGTCCTCCCATCTTGCCATGACCCTTAGTGCAGACTCAGAGGCAACCTCTCAGGTTCATGCCCCCTCTTGACTCATGAGAAATGGATGCAGTGTTTCTGTCAGACATGCTGGATGTTAGGCTTGATCAATTCAGCCGACGGACAGAGCTACTCTCCAGAGTACGAAACTGCATCTTCAGACACACCAGAGAAGAATATCTCTAGGTTTAGTGAACAAATTATGCTCTCTAACTGCACAATCTGGTGAGCATTCTTTTGTTGTCTTTTTGAGATTTAAGAAAAAGTTTTTTTTCCCCTTCCATTAAAGGTCAATATTGTGGGTAATTTCATTCTCTGAAGAGGAAATAAAATGAAGAGAGCAAGCCTCAAAATATATTGGTGCACGGCTCCATTACTTATATCCCATAATACATCTTTGTATTTCCTTATATCCTGTGCCTGCTTTCGTCCCAGTAAGCAGTCCAAGAGTCAAATACAAAGATAGCAGTTACTAAGCAAATGGGTCTCTTTGCAACAGATTTACATTTAATTCCACCCTTTATTTTGCTTCAGTCAACCACTTGCTATACAGTCTGTGTAAGCGCATAAGAGCATCCTCCTTTTTCTTCCCTCATGGATAAAAGTCACCTTCTCCAAATCTCGTTGAACAAAAAGTCACATGGAAAGTAAAAGCTCAACTCTATATTCTGCCTGCACACAGAGTTCAAGCTTACAGAGAACAGGGTTGGCACATTATATTTCCCTCTTTGTCAGCAGGAATAGGGAGAGAGAGAGAGAGAGAGAGAGAGAGAGAAAGAGAGAGAGAGAGCGAGAGAGAGAGAAAAGGAAGAGAGCCAAGGTTAATGTGTGAACCTTGGAAAAAAAATAACATAATTTTTCTAATTTACGAAGAAGCTCACATATTCACTTGAAAGCACTTCATGGACTACTTTATAAACTAAGTCTTCTAAAGTAGTTCACGCCGTCTCACTTTCTGTACCAGGTTCACTCTTTGACACGCTCTACCTCTCACGCATTGTGTCTCATCCAAGATAAAGGAATGGAGGAAATGAAGCAAGTAGTTTTCTGCACAATGATGACACACAAGGGATATGCAAAAATGTGAATGTTATACTGGAGGTCTGAGAAAGTCCAAACAGGTACCACTGTAGTATTTTGATTGACAGGTGTATATATCTAAAATACTTTACTAAAGAATAATGCTCTGTTCTTGTCAGCCCCCTCTAGCCAACATCTGGCAATTACTTTTCAATGTGCTTCACAAGACATTGGGATCTGACCACTGTTACCATGGAAACCTGTCTGTGGCATTGATTGACAAGTGGTACAATCTGAAGATTGACTCATAAAATAGAGGTGGAGCGCCACATTTAGTCAAGCATAATGACGGACGCTAACGATAAATGTCACTGAGCATATACTGTATGCAAATATGTTATTATTCCTTATAAATGAATTTATTTGGAAACTATTCTCATTGCCTAATGTTCTTGTGCCATTGTCTCTGATTACATGCACAAACATTACGTTTACAGTTCTAAATTTTCCCCCATAATGAGCTGACAGCAAGAACAATATTGTCCACCTAATGAGCTCATAAAAGCAGTATGCCAACATGGAGGCAAGGTGTAATTGATGGAAAACAACAATAATTTGATGCGCACGAGAGAGAGAATATAATGATGAACTTGGTAGAAGCAAATAAATTAGGCTTGAAAAAAAAGTGAGAGCATATTATAGTGATGAAATTAAAAGCAACGTACTCCAAACGCAATAAAGTGCTCAACCTGAAAAGATAAACGTGTCAGTATATAGTGTCTATCTCATGCCATTAATCTATCCGTCCCTAATGTATATTCATTTCTCAACCGAACTCTGAATCGAAACAGTTGTTGTGAACAAACAGTGACGAGAGCTGTAGAATAAAGCTCCAAGCAAAGGTTCAAACCTGGAGTTTGTAAGAGGATAGAGAGGAGAGGGGATTTACTGTGCTTCTCCTCTTTCTTTGTCTCTATAATTCTCCCTCACTGCCTGCATGGGCTTATGAAAGACACTGAAGTTAACAGCCAGAAACAATTATACACAAAAAAGAAATACCGGCTTGAAATAAATTATTCAAACTGCATTTTTCTAAATCTCCACGCTATCCTCATCTCTTTGCTCCACTGTATTTCGCACCCTTACAACTGACCTGATTCACTGAACCTGACTCGTATCTTCATTGTTTGATGGGTTAACCCCCACCCTCTTTTTCTCACTCTTATCTGGTCACCCAGGTGTATAAGATAGGATAGGACCTACTACGCCATGGTACATTTGTAACAGTGCTCTGTGTTGTGTGCTCGGTCACCCTGCTGTTTCATTGAGGCGGAGGCACTCTATGGGTGTTCTTGTATTATTATGGGAGACTTTCAAGGGGATAAAGTCCATGATTAGTGGGTACTTGTTCTTCTGCTGCACTGCATTTTCAGCATACTTAGATATCTAATGTGTTATGTTGCATAGCCAAACTTAATGTTTCTTTTGTACTATACGTACTATGATTTCACTCATGACAGTGTTACCAAGTCTCTTATATGGATAAGAAGATAATTAAAATATTCGATTCCCAGTTGCATGCACCAGCATGAAAAGTGGCCGGTGCTGCTCAGACATTAGTGGCCACCCATCCTTATCCTTGACTTCTGCTTCCAATATCATTACAAACAATTTTCTCCAAGGTACAATCCTTGTGTGGCTCGTCTATAAGGAAATGAGTTGCAAGATCTGTTTGAGCGGTCAAAAGTTTCCATAAGCACTCTTAGCTTTGAGTATAAGGGTGTGTACATTCACGTCCAATGTGAAACCAAAGGTCACTTTGCTTTTCTGAAATCTAACCTAATTCTTTTTGCACCTCGACTTTGATTTGCACCATTGACAGAGAAGTTGCTTGGGGAGGAGTGTTTGTTTGGGTTAGTATTGTATTTATATGTTGTGTAGAAGTTACATATTGAATGGACACTGACATGTTAAATGTATGTATGTGATGATGAATATATTTATTAGATAGAATGTTAGAGTA
Organism: Brachionichthys hirsutus; assembly: GCF_040956055.1. Classification (NCBI taxonomy): domain Eukaryota; kingdom Metazoa; phylum Chordata; class Actinopteri; order Lophiiformes; family Brachionichthyidae; genus Brachionichthys; species Brachionichthys hirsutus. The sequence goes on along the minus strand of NW_027180323.1, from coordinate 394,305 downwards.
CAAGTACAGTCACACAGTAGCATGTATTACAGTACAAATAAAGTCAAACATCCTGTCTAAGAGGAGCATGCGGTCTTGTTTCCGTTGAAAGTCCTTCATACATAAATCATCCATGTATGTATGTCTTAGAACAATAGTTTATACAGAATTGCTTTTGGGATAAATGAAGTATCTATCTAGCCTCCATTGTGGTTTCGGATGACACGGGATGTGCAAAGTGGTGGTTTTTGATTAAAAATCAAACAAACATTGAGCTACTTATAACTTAAAATCACTGTTGAATCACTAATGCCTACACTTGCTTAAAAACACTCGTCATGCGCCAGGATGGAAGGGAGCAAATGTGCACAGCAGCTGAGGTGTTAGTGCCCTAACAAACAGGCCTCTTTTATATGATGGCGCATTAGTTGATAGATATCCACAACACTTTATGTCCCACACTCAGCATTGTGAATGAATATTAGAAATATAATTAAATGCTTTGTAACACTCAATAATGTTGATATTAACAACAGCTAAAATGTTCGGGCTGTAAAATACATAGGGAATGTTAGAATTTCTGATAAACATGCAGTATGTTAACAGATGCTTAAATAATTCCTCTAATTAACTGACCTGCACTGTAAAACTGTTAAATGTTTGAATTAAGTGTACAATATATAAAAAAATGCATGTGTTTCCAGTACAGGTTTATCAGCCTGACTTACACAGGCACATTTAAAGAACATCAACTTCTACTGTTTACAGTTATTCTCTTTGGCTGATCACAATGAAAGGCTTGTCAAGTTAAGTGAGAGAGCATACGGTCTTTAGGCTGCAAACGCTAGCAAGCACAAAAGGATTGTGAAACCTGCCTCCAGAGTGTGCAAAAGTGCAGACGCTGAAATGCACACTGCCATTCACTTATAATCACAAACACACACACACTGTGCAGCACGCATTCTTGCTATAGTCAGTGTGCAGACACAGTACCTCGATACACAGCTATGCCAGGATAAATGCATCATTTTGAGATATCATGCTGTGAGCGGTGCTGGGGAAAATTGCATTCTCCATCCCTCATCTGTCCTTTATTTCCGGCTAAAAATAAGGAGAAAAATAAATAAGTCTGAGATTTAATGCCACAGTCTTAGAGTTGAGCTTGGACTGACAGTTCAGGACATTCAATAGAGATCTGAAGTCTCATCGGCTTGGAGGGTGGTCAATTTGATTTTGAAAGCGCTTTGTTTTTCATTCCATTACACAATATATGAAAAAACACAGAATGGCCCAGTGAGACTAAATTGAATGAAGTGATGTGATATGACAAATGCTATTCAATTCAAAGGACTTATGTTAGACGCCTGATAAAAAATGCATGCTTCGACGTGCCCTGAAGTGTTGTGATTGGTGAATGCCGTGTGGGAGTGTGTCTCCATGTCAACAGGATCCTGCTTATGGTTGATAGGGAGAACAAGCCTGGCAGCCCATCTCACCAATTCCATGCTCACCCCTTTAAATGTTAAGCACCCATTACATGATGTAATGATCAAGCTGGTGGACCCCAGAATGCAGACAAAGAGGCACAAATCAAAGTTCAACAAAAATACTTTGCTCATAAATAGAAAAGGTGAATACAGAAAAAAAAATCAGAAACGCAAACTCACAATACAAAAGAACTAAGGATTGGACTGGCCGAGGTCCCAGAAAACATTAATTCAAAATACACCCATTCATCATTTGAACCGCTTTGTCTGTTACCGAGTCACGGCTCATGCCAGAGCCTATCCAAGCAGTCACCGGGCAAGAGGCGGGGTACACCCCGGACAAGCCGCCAGTTCACTGCAGGGCCACACACAGACAGACAAATACAAAATGCAGCTAACACAAAATAATAAATACGAAACACGACACAGCAGGCGGGTGCTGGAAAAAGACGGAAATCAAAAGCACTGCCAAAACAAACTACAAAAATCTTACGGTCGCAGGAGAGAAGGAGAAACACACATGGACTGAGAGAAACACAAAGGCATCTCTCTCTCTCTCTCTCTCTCTCTCTCTCTCTCTCTCTCTCTCTCTCTCTCTCTCTCTCTCTCTCTCTCTCTCTCTCTCTCTCTCTCTCTCTCTCTCTCTCTCTCTCTCTCTCTCTCTCTCTCTCTCTCTCTCTCTCTCTCTCTCTCTCTCTCTCTCTCTCTCTCTCTCTCTCTCTCTCTCTCTCTCTCTCTCTCTCTCTCTCTCTCTCTCTCTCTCTCTCTCTCTCTCTCTCTCTCTCTCTCTCTCTCTCTCTCTCTCGATAACATCAGTTATCATCACTTTGCATTTGTTCTAGGATTGATTTTCTCTTTAAATCATGGTTCCTGCTTCCATCTAAAATAGCCACAGTTATTAGTGTATCCAATACTTAACCACTTAATTTTTAACATAAAAAGATAATCATCAATCAATTAAAATTGGTGATTGGTGACTATTACGGTAACTTTTGGTGTAATTATTCAGTCATCATATATAGCGGCTTCCAATAGGTTTTTTTCATCTGGAAGCTTATCAAAAAATATAAATTATAATAACGTTTTTTCACAAAACTATAAAGTATAATAAAGTGACAATTTAGTTTACAAAGTAGTGGTTAAATATATGTGTATTGGTACAATGGATGAAAAATGACATTGATTTTATTTATTTCTTCTCACACTAGTCGTACAATGCAATCACAGTGATTTATCTCCGTGATGTGCTAAGCCCCCAGTTCTACACACTCATTCAGAAGAAAAGCCACAGACTAATGTGCAGACAGATTGGAAGTACAGCACAAAGAGCTGCCAGAGCTGGAACAAAATCAGAAGCTCGGAACACTTAACCAGGAACTACTCAAATTTACGAGTAGTTTGCCATGAACAAATTATGATAATAATGAACTATTTTCTTTTTTTCAGATAACTAGTAATCACATATGTAGATTGTTTTAGGACATAATTAATAAACAGTTTCCTAATAATGAAAAAAACAACAACGATGAATTACTAGAAAACAGGTTGGGCAATTTTTCTTCCTCAGCCATGTTTTCACGAATATCTTTTATTAGGTTGGGTGGTTTGTTCATTAATCATGAAAAAACCCACAAAAAAACAAACTTGAAGTACTATTATAAATCAGTGAATTTGTTTACACATAAAAATTTGTAGAAGACTGGATGAGTCTGTTTTGTGCTTTCGTTATGATGCTTTGGTTATAAATATTATGAACTTTAAACCTGTGTTCTTTTTAAATCAATTTCACAAATACCTGTCTTGTAATACAGGATCATTTGATCAGCTTACATACATATGGAGAATTTTCACAAGGGAATTCCCGATCGCAACAGTCTCAGTAAATTTGTGAAAGAACACATTGTTAACATTGTATAGGTTGACTACAGCTCTGCCAGACTGAAACCAACTTCATCCCGGAAACCAAAATCATGGAAGAGCTGCAAAACCTCTTCACTTTGTTCCTTGCCATTTAATTCAAATATTGATTAATTTACTTCTCTGTTGTTAGAGACGGACACAATGTGCACAATTGCGATACACAAAAGTGCCTCTTGTTCTAATGCATGCCGTGAATTTGTCATTTTGACGACACAGGGGCACCACATATACATGTGCAACGTATCTATACTGTCATTGTTTTCTTTCCTGATGCAAATCGTATAAAAAAATCACTTGTCACAAAATCACAAAACTGTTTCAGAGAGAAATACAGACAGCATTCAGGTCATGCATCCGGCATGACCTGCCACTTGAATAATGTTACTTTTATTACCACTAGGAAGGGTTTCTTCATAGTTTGGCATATCGTTTTTGTAAGCAACACAGATCTATCAGATGCTTCAGAGTAAATTATGAGGTGAATAGTGGAGGAGAATGCGTTCCACTGTACAGAAAACGTGGTTGCAAATAGGACTTTCATGTTATGATAATTTGTGTCAGAGAAATCCACAAAGGGATGAAAGGAAGGTGATTGTGATGATGCGCTTGCGAGGTGAGCTCGGAAGCTTTTGGTTTTATAAACATTGCAAGGTCAAGGAAGCAACTGTGAACTCTCCCACCACAGCTGCTGTATATTGTAACCCTTAATGCACCCTTGAAAGGAAAGCTTGACACTCCAGCTCCAAGCAGCAGCACTGTTTATTCATACTTTTTCTCCTTCTACTCATCCTCACCCGACTTCCCCTGATACCAAGCCCCATGAAATCTACACATCTTTAAAATTACATGTGAACAAAAGGTACGTTGTCTTACAGCCTCATTGCTTGATGGTTGAAAGCCGATAGTAAATATAACTTTGGAACACAGTGTCTCTCAGGTTGTGAGCTGGGAAATATTCTACACTTACAGACTACATACAGCCCCCTTCAGAGAATGTTATCCGTTCACGAGGCTTATAGATGGCGTCAGCAGGAGCTCCCCATCTCAACCGAGCAAATAAATATGGGGGATGATAGGAAATGGTGCAATTTGTGCCAATAATAAGCTACATTTTGCGTTGGTCTATTGCACATAAATATTAAAGCATTTGCATTACTGCAGAATGGACTCCAATAATGCACATGTATTTATATAAAAACGGCGTTGATAATGGCGTTGCGGTGGATGATAAAACGGCGTTGCGGTGGATGATAAAACGGCTTTGCGGTGGATGATAACGACGTTGCCGTGGATGATAAAACGGCGTTGCGGTGGATGATAAAACGGCGTTGCGGTGGATGATAACGGCGTTTAGATTTTAGATTTGTTTATTGCTGTAATTCCATGCGTTATATTATACAAAATATGTGTTAATATATACAGTGGCATTGCTCGGGTCCCTTGGGACTCCAAGCAAGAAATCCCTGGGGCCCCCACCCCACCCATGCACGCCGCAAATATTTGTTTTTTGCACATTAAAATGCAAAATAAATAGGTAAACAATGTATAAGGCCAAATCAAAAGAAAAATAAAGTTGCCACAATATATATAAAACAACAGTGTAAATAAATAACGTCAAATAAAATAAATGGCATTATAGGAGCTGGCCCGTGGGTTCTGTACCCTCTAATATTAATTTTATATTGCCTCGCGGGCCAAATATAATTACACTGCGGGCCAGAGTTTGACACCCCTGCATTAGTGAGATCAGCTGTTGGAGAGATGGTTGGAAAGGAAACCTGGAGTGTCTCGGCCCTCCACTGGACAGGTTTGACACATGTGCTTTAGACCATACCATATATATATAGATATAGAAATGTTTGTTTGTGTGTAATGTAGTCCAATTTCATGATTGGTCTGGTTTCTTGACAAGCACCAAAGATGTATGTCATTAGTGTGTATACCTTATATCAGATGAGGCACTTGCCATTTTGACAGAGGAGATTGGAATACCTCACATATGAGAATCAATTCACAGATTTAATGGTCTTTAATATAAATATGCTCAGGATTAGAAAACTGTCATGTCATGAGTTCAACATAGAAAAGTATAATCTTTCAGGTCCAGGGGAGACTGCAGCACAGCCATTGTATCGTCCTGTTCTTAACTGGCCATATCACAGGACACAGTAATAATTTATAGGAATGAGTGCTCTCACCGTGTTTGATAGGTCATATTTTTAATTAACTTTCACTGAAATCCATTGACGTTTCATATTATAACAATTTGTTTCCAAAAAAAGGCTTTTTCACAGCCACTTCATTAATACGTTTTACATTTATACTCTGTCCTTTATATTAGAATACTGCAGTCATTCCTGAATATAACCCATGGAGATTATTCTGGATGATACTCATATTCAAACCAAAATATCTGCAGCTAGTAACATAATTAAATGTTTAAGATTTGCTGGTTCAAGTCAAGGGACAGCTTCCAGGACTTGTCTTTCTTTTATTTATTTATTTTACTGAAACTTGGACATTTCCAAGTTGAAGTGTTTGACTTTTTGTCATCGACATTACCAAAGTGATCTCAACTACAGCAGGTCATCACTGTGGAAGAATCGGTGATGTTCTTTTGTTTGCTGCATACATTTTCATTATGGCCATATATATATAAATCTCATAACAGAATTATACATTATATTGGTTGGTGTAATTCTCATTAATTCTGGTCATGGTAATCATTGAATTCAGCATCACTGTGTACACTGTGCTTCCTGTGTGATCCAATTTGATGAGCGCACTGAAGGAGCTGCATTAGCTATATATCGTTTGGTTCGTTCATTTTTATGTACTCGCATGTGGATCCATGCTTTGTAAAGTTCATCTTAATGAATATATAGTCAGCTTCAGACCATTTTGAAAGTCTCAAAGCCTAAATGACTGGGGGTCCGCCGTGCACACAGGGATTAGGCAAAAGCTTTTGACAATCGTTAACCAATTAACTTATCATTCCCACAGCAATAACAGGCCACATTGATTTTCTTTGGTTTGATGTTCTTCATCCCTTCCTCTTACTGTCTTTCCCATCTCCTTCTAAGTGGATCTATCACTATGTCCTGTACGTCTTTGTCTCATTGACAGAGCTCCCTGATAACACCAGCTGACAGGGCTGAAAAGGGCTTCAAGGTAAAGTTCTATTTGGAAGGAGGTTTGGCATTGGGTTTTGCATTATGCTGTCTAAATCTCTAAATCTGTGAAAGATTTCAGATAACCCACGTGTAGACAATTCCACCAAAAATTGACAATGAGAAGAGCAAAAGCCAAAGTGCTTTCACCTCCGATCTGCATCACTGCTAATAGTCTGTGCTGTTGCTCTTGTTTGGGGCAGGCTGACCTTGCCTGTTCAGTGGATATTCTGTCTTAAGTGTAGAGGAAAGAGTGCTTTCATTAGGAGATTTTGCCTGTGCAACATCTACATGGGTATGCACAGATTAATTTACCCTTGGATATGCATGCATATACGCATAAACAGACATAAAGGCACAAAAAGAGCAATGCAATGTCCCTAATGCAAATGCAAAAAGAGCAATGCGCTTGCTAGCGTAGCAGCTACTTCCAAGTTCTTAGCCTTGTGTGGTTTTAATAAATGATATCAGTGGAGCCAATAGGCATCTGTTGAGCTTCTTCACTGCAGGACACATATGGCGGCAGATTGGCCACCAAAGACCAAACAGAGTGTATCACTCGGTAATATTCTGCTGACAAAGCACTCACATAGGGTTTGTAGAGATGTGAATTTAACCCTCGGTCAAACACGTACAAATCAATAAGCATTATATAATGTATCAATCTTAGCTATGAAAAAGATGGCATATTAACATTCTTGTGACGCTATTCAGTGAGCAATATCACCATGGCAGCAGGGCTTATTTCAGATTTCTTGCCATAACCCTCATCTCATCATTAAATTTTTTTTTAGCTTTCAAGCTTCAAGTAATATTGCCTTGAATCAGATTTTCTCCTTATAATAGGAGAGCAGTGGTCATGCTATGAAGGCTAATGTCAAACAAAAGAAAAGATTTATATTGTTGCATTCTCTCCTTTGTGAAAGATACCTATTTTCAGCTTGAAATAAATTGTTATCAAGCTCCTGTTATGATTATTAACATTAGTTTGAATACATGGCCAAGCATCCACAACATATACTATTAGGGACCTGCCCCTATACTTTTAGAGTTTTACATAATATTCAGGCTTATTATGCATTTTATTTTCGATTCCATGTGGGTGAATGCACAATGCCACACTAAGGTGTGTTTGCCTTTTGGGAGCAGTGAAAATAGATCAGTTCAGAGGATGTGATTTTCTGGACTTCTCTAAAGACCACAGTGACCCCTGCTGGACAGGTCAAACTGTAGGGAGAAACATATAACAGGGAAACCAAGATAAAAACACTCCTGACGTGCTCTGAAAGTGAACTATCATAGTGGTAAACTTCACCTAATGTGTTCTATTGATTCTATTGTGGAAATGCAATTAACACTTTAGTGCTGACGAGTGAGTGAGATGTCAAATGACAGAGCAAGAGTAATATCAATCATTAATTTTAACTGAAGCCCAACACTAGGACAAGCCATTTGAAAACATAGCAATAAAACAATGACAGGGAAAATAAATCAAATATTCTTAAACCAAGAAACGGTTTATATGCTGCAATAGTGTGAAAAACCGGAGCCCATCCTATCGCTCCATCAACCGCTACTTCCTTGAAATTATTCAAATGACTGACAGACTAAAATATTGACAGCAGATTGCTCGATCAACTGTGATCTGACTTGTCGCTAAATGTGTAATTTCAGCATCTTTCAGAGCTGGAGGAAGCAGTCAGTGAACGTCTCCCCTGTGGGAGGCCTAATGGATTTATAGTACTGCGTCACTTTACATCATGTTTTGTCAAATATGTATTTCTTTCATTTATTCCAAACATGGAATCTCAAACCTGACAGTCAAGCATGAAATGAGAGGAATATGTTTGTGTAGTTTGACTCTTCTTGTGTCTCTCTAAATATTTCTAATCGTACAATTCCTTTTTCTTTTCATTTGTCATGCTTTGACTGCACCAATAGCAGTGAAATGAGATTTGCTGCCTCATATGTCTCCAAGTAATTTCAACTATGATGTGACTTAATCATCCACAAGATAACATCTTAAAGACAATGCATCTCCAGTAATGTCCTCTACTCAATAACATCAGATGCATGCCAAGAGGAACTGTCAGCTAAGCAGGTTAGCCAGTAGAAACTATTTAACAGTCAGGACACTCAACTCATGACTGTAATTTTCATGTGACTTCCGATGCAGATCAATGATAGGGACAGGACGACTGGCCATTACACAACTAGCATGCTTATCTTCTCACTTTGACCCACAGGCTTTTCGATTGAACATAATTTAAATGAGCTCAGAAGAGAACCCCCCCCCCCCCCTCTCAAATGCTCATTATCTCACATTCACAAGCCATGTGCCACTGGATATCCAATGCATTATTCTCCCTTCAGGGTCTCCAAAAGGTTATGTGTCTAGTAGTCTCTAACGTTCCTTAACGAGAGAATGAAGAAAAAAGGGCTCCCATATGATCTCAGAAGCTCCTCACTAATTGGTTTGAGTGTTCCTGCACTGTCCGACAGAATAGTTACTGCTTGATAGGACAACCGGCAATATAACAAATATGTCACGAGAAGAGAACGGTCTAGATGAAAAGCGTAACAATCAAGCCTTTTTTTTTTATAGTGATGCCTTTGTTGTGTGGGTCATGTGCTTTCTATTAAAATAGCTCCAATTATTAACTCAGTGAAGCGTAAAGTCATTGGGAAAAAACACATATATTCTGTCCTTTGTTCCTGAGGATCACTTTAATCTGGTCTTTATTCCATATGATCTAAATTTAAATCTCTAGCAACTATATATAAAATGTATTTATTGAAAAATATATACTAAAAGCCTGGATAATTTCCATTAGTTTTGACATGTAGACATGAGATTTGACCTCGTCAGTAAGCATCTCAGGTTTGAAAAATCGTCATTTCCGTTGAAATTTATGTTTTAGTGCCACCCAAGTGGATTCATTATTTTCAGTATAGGATTTATCCTTACACAGATTTTGAAAATCACATTTAAAGGCATGCTGATTTAATGTCATGCTGCTGCGACTGAACACTGAAGTTATTTCTCTTGTCACCAGGGAGTGTGTGATTTGTCTGATCTTGACTGTCTCCAGACTCACTGGTGGGGAATAACAAAACTCCATTCATTTCCACAGTGGGCTGACTGATTGCGCTCACCTTCAAGTTGCTAGACTTATTTATCTTTTTGTACTGCGTGCTACATTTCCATCAACCTTTCTCCACTATAATTTGTTACAATGCATTCCTTAATAAAGATAACATAATGAGACAAAGAGGACTAATATAATTCACACCCTCAGGCTGTGTTTATTGGACAATCATGTCTCATCGTGTCCAAACTCTGAGCAATGGGATGGCTCATCTATCTTTACAGAATAAACATTGCTGCAGCATCAGAACATAGCTTGCAATGTGTATTGCAAATTAATGAGTCTCATTACTATTAAAACCAAGTACGTGTACTGTTACATGGACGTAGTGAGGGAGGACAGAGTGGCTGGTGTTGGGGAGGACGATGCAAAGGACAGGGTGAAGTGGAGAACGTTGATTTGCTGTGGCAACCCCTGATGGGACAAGGAAGAAGAAGAAGAAGACGTCTTTCTATTTAAGCATTTTCACTTCAGCAAACAAAAAATATGTGATTAGTGGATTTGATTGTACAGTATATAGAAAAGGCATTTAAAAAGTTGTACATTCATGCATTGTTTTTAATTGTTGTGCTTTTCGAGGAAGCAAGTTAATCTTGTTTCGATAAACTATGTTGACAACTTTGAGTCGAGTCACAGTCGACAGCCACTTACAGGGTAAATAATAGCCTCCGTACACCGCCTGCCAAGCAACGACTGGCACACTGACAAATTTGAACAATTAGTTGATGAACATATGGAGTATTTAGCTGCTGAAGAGATAGATATATTTATCTAGAGTTGTTGAAGAATGTTAGACTTGCAAACACCAGAACCAGAAGCTCAGATCTACAGCTTAATGCTGGTTATGCATCCTCCATACTTGAAAAAATTAAGGCAATTTTAGAGGTAACCTTGTTATCTTTGGTCACATTTTAAGGATGCAATGGCAATGGCTTGATCTGCCCTTGGATGTGCAGACATGCACAAAAGCTCATTTTGATGAAGCTCATGGTCAATTAATTGTAACCTATATAACAATAAAATTATATTTAAGCAGTCTTAAACCAGTATCTGGAACAGCCACTTGAGGCTGGCTCCATTTTCTTGTATACAAGAAAAACTCAATGGTCTCATCTTCAGCTACTTTATCCGCCTTGCGAGCCATGGGTTTTCTGCCCTTAGTCAGCTGGTATAGGTCCCTGCTGACTGTAAGGGAGAGGCAGTGTACCACCAAGGACAAACAACCACTCACACTCACACCTAGTGTGTGAGTGGTGTGAATATTCTTCCTGCTTTCTCCCAGCCTTCAACTTTTCATTTCAACTAATGCTGCTGGTCATTCCATTTATTTTGCAGTCAAAACTTCCCTCCAATCATTGGCACAGCAGATTATTGCCCCTGTCTGTTCGTGATAAAACATTGTGATATTACGAATACTGAGATAAAATTAATTTAAGCTTCTTCTATTTGTTCCCTTGTTTGTGGGTGCAGGATGGTATATTGCCATGTTTATATGACACCCGTCCTCCTATAAACTCTAGTAAACAGAAACAAAGACATCCAGCCTATAAAACATGTTGTTCGCCCAAGGTCCAGGTATTTATGGGAATAAAAACAACAGGCTGTACATCACATTTCAAGAGGGACTGAAGACAACACTGAGAAATCATGCATTGTCTACTCTAAATTATCTGAGTAGAACTTTGCCTTTATTATCATAGACGAGGGTAACCTTTAATAAGTGGAATGTCTGCTTGAGAATTCATTTTAAGCATCTCATCAAAAGTAAAATATTGTCTTTTTGTTGTTCTATACAAATGTTTTCATTTGAAGAGGTAATGTGTGTGTTATGTGAGAGACTGGTGACAAATGATGGCTCTGAAGCATCCATTATACTGCGGGCTTATATCTTCCACATTAGTTATCCCCACTGTCCCTCTGTTCTTGCCACACTGGCTTTTGTTTAAAATAGGACAGATAATGTGCTTAAGCCTTCAAGCGGTTTTTGCCAGTAGGTGTGAGGAGGGCAATATAAGATTGTTCTTGTTATATTTGTTTTCTATGTCTGGGGGTAATGCTATAAATCAGGAGTGAGAGGTAAAATAAAATAATTCTGCAAAAAAAAAACAGCCGCAGTGCAAATTGTGGTCTTGCACGACAGGTGAGTGAACGTAGCATAAACAGTAGCAGCCAATGCATGAAGTCACTTTCCATTGTCGAAGAGCAAATTGTTTATTCTGTCTTCTATATTTGTAATATATTTCTGTATCTTTGGATTTTCTCTCTATTTTATTGTCTGAATGCATTATTGCCTGTGAAGAATTATTAGTTTCCATTGTGTTACCACTTTCTTTTTTTACTCAGCCTATTGTTAGATCTCCTAATTGTGTCCGTGCTGATCGGAAACCTTTCTCCTAGAAATTACATTTGTGTATGAGCGATTAGAAATCCATTTATCGGCGAAAAGTGATCAGCGTTTGCAGAAGTTCATTTCATTGGATGAAATATTCCATTCATGTGCTGTGCTGATGGTTACCAGTTTTCATGTTCATTCATCAACTTATTCATTTATATATATATATTAAAAAAAGGTGCATTTTGCAAGAAAAGAAAAATCTCAAAATCCTCTTTAAATTGCAATACAGCATGTACCTGCATCTGTCAATCCAAAACACACCTGTCGCTTGTGGAAGTAAACTTATGGTTCCTTGTCTTTTCCTTAATATCTGTTAAAGTACTTGGGAATACATTCAGGACAGCCATTTCTGCTCAATGGGCAATCTACCTGCACATTACATCTGCTCTCCAACTGCTCCTTTTGAATTAATGCACCGAGTGAACTTTTTTTATAAGACAAAAGGGAATTGATACATTTTAATTAAAGTCAAATTAAAGAGCTTGAGGGAGCAGACATAATGCAGGAAACTAAAATGCTACCCTGGACAGTTTACAATTCATTTGCATTCAAGGCTTCACCATCTGGTCCGGTGTATAACAGCAAATGTCTCAGGTTCAGTTTGTATTCTGACAGTAATACTTAATACTTCTTAAGTGTCACTAATATTGAATTCAGTGTGTTTGGAATGGCAATCAATAGCTGCCCACTTGTAAGATTAGCAGGGATACTACACGTTTTCTTCTTCTAAATCCCAGAGGAGGATGCACAATAAATTAAATGTTCATTGAATGCCCTAACATGTTACCCTCGCTTGTTACTTCACCTCACATAGAGGTGAGAATCAAAGTATGAATATAAAAGAAAGCAAGTACAAGGAAACCTTCAAGGCCCTGAAGTCGAGGATTATATTTATTTCAAAGAAGCTTAATCCAGTTAACATTTAGGTGTCTCGAGCCTGGAGGAACACAGGGCCTTTCACAACAAAAAATGTTTAACCAGTCATCATGGTCTCACAGAGCAATGTTCAGTCTCGTTACCATGTAATAGCCTTAATAAAGTTCAGATCCAAAGCACTTACATGGCATCAAACATGTTCCAATAAATTGGAACATGCAAGATTTAATGCAAAATTGTGGAAGCAATAAAAATGCAAAAAAAAACTTGGGCTAAACCTCTCCTTTTTTTCCATTTCGGAAGCTTCAATTACAAAATTAGGGAAGCTAATGTTGATTATGAAAAGCTTTCCACTGAATACTCCCTTGAGGGAGAGTCTTGTAGTAAGTGTGCTCCCTGAACGATCATTAACCATAAACATCAAAGATTCTTGACCCAATAATTTCTGCTGTGGCAGAGCTAATGCAGCTTAATTAAAATCCTCTTAAGGATCACGATGGGTGACCTCTGGAACATGTTTGTCTGGATCCTCACAGGCAAACCTCTCTCATACAAGCCACGCATGAGCAATCCCAATGTTTATGAGTCTTAATTGAAGAGACCCATAAACAATCCAACAACAAAAAAACATGCGTGTCCATTGGTTGACACTTTTCCATCCAGCGAATATGCTGACTTGGCATGGTAGCCACAACGTTTAAAGTGGCAAAAACAGATAGGCATAAATGCATGCATACAAAATAGAGCAAGTACAAGAGAGCATTGGAGGGAGGAGGGATTGGTGAATGGCGTGTTCAAGACAGTGTGAAACTTTGACATAATGTAGTTATATATAACCTCTATGTAACTACTAGAACATTATTTTACTTTTTATTTTCCAAGGGTTCTCCTTAAAAAAAAAAAACAATTTAGGCACAAACTCATGTTTTTAACAAAGAGAACCAGACCAGAAAATATTCAATATTCTAAAATATTGCCCTTTTGATAACATTCACATCCAAACGTTAACCTGACAACAATGGCACAGTGCCCCCTGCCCCCCTGGCTAGCACCCACCTTTTGAATTTTGAATTCTGTCTCAGTGCTCCACCCTCAAAAAGGTATTTGAGTCACATTCACAGCATTAGTTTTAGTCACGGCCAAACAATATACAGTAAGAGTACTATATTGGGGGGTGGGTGGGAGTTCATTTGGTTGTTTGTTTAAAAAAGAAAAAATTTAACTGTACGTTTGCACTTTATGTCCGACTTGCATTTGATAAATAAAAGTATAAAAAATAAATAAAAAAAAACAATATACAGTAAGAGAATGCAGGACAAAATAATCCAAATGTAGAACCTGCTTAGCAGAATTTTCTTTGATTAGATTCTTTCAAAATATATCAGGGACATCTGTAAAAGGAACAATGCTCCAAAGGCTCTTAAACCATATATCAGCAGTAGTCATGGCATTTAAATGTCACACAGGATTAGATATTTGCATCACCACCACACCTGGAGCTCATTTGTACACTTCCCTCCATAAGAACAAGGACCTTCTGTCCTTTGTTGTTCACGACCAATGCATGGTGGTCGCAGGAGAGCATCAGAAAGCCCCCTAGAGCAATAGCTGCACAGCTTTCTGCTCAACCTGAACCTTTATTTCTCCAGCCTCTCTACCTCTTTCTCCTGGCAAATAATTTGGACATGGGACAGATCATGCAGAGCCAAACCCCAGTTATCTGGCAGGAGATCACACAGATGGGCCAGACTGAGCCAGCTGAGCCCACAGGCAGCTGGGAGTGATGATGCACAGGATGCTTCCTATCAACACAGAGGCTTCCACAGGCTGACACACCAGATAGAACCACTAAAGGATGGCCTGTGAAAGGACCAAAGGAACCAAAAGAGAGTAGCAAGATCAGGAGGCAGTTCTTTCTGTAGAATCGCAGTGAAAAAGTGGCAGAAATACTTCTGTGCATGTGTTGACGACCACAGCGGAAGTGTAAAGTGAGAAGTTTGTCTGGTGACATTTCCTTTCGTGGCTTAGTTTTTTATTTTGCCCCGGTATTTTCACAATCCCTGCTTTATTTTTTATTTTCCCGTAGTTACAGATTTCACTCTACTAATTTCCGCAGTACGCCGTACTGCTCAAAAATCTGATTTTCCAGTTCGAAAATACGCTGAAACCGCATTAGTTGACAGGTATGCGTAGGTGTGAGTGTGTATGTGAATGATTGTCTGTCTGCGGCCCTGTAATGAACTGGCGGCTTGTCCAGGGTGCACCCTGCTGAGATAGGCAGCAACCGACAAAGCAGTTTGGAAAATGAATGAATGAATGCATTGCGAATGTTTGTAGGCCTACAATGAGGACAGAAACAATGGTGATCGATTACAGGATGGTTTTATAGAAAGACCTTTGAAGGGGAGGAGGAAAGACAAATATTGTGTTGAGCAAAGGAGATGGGAAGAAAGGAAAATGGCAAATGTGTTGAGACTACAAACGACTCTGAGTTCTGTGGTTTCCCGTGGGATATTACATTTGTTTGGAGCTCATACAGAATGTGGGTTGCAGCTGACTGTTGATTGTGGTTGACATTTTGTTTCATTCACCGCTAGGTTATATTATTTAAAGTCTCTGATGATGATGATGAATATATTTATTAGATAGATTGTCATTGTTTTGTACTTACAGTATCATCAGCTGGTTATAATCACTGCATTGAAGGACTTTATTATGATTAAGCGCTTATGTATTTCTGTGTTCTAGTCCTTCAAACATCCAGGTAGGTGACTCTGTATGTTTGTTTGTTTTTGCTTGTACATAATTTTGTGATTCCTGTAGTAGTAGTGTATAATACCCTTTTGAACCTAGGAGTGAATGTATTAGAGAGGTATGCTTTTTCAAACATCACAAGAGCATGATGCAATGACACTGTCAAACACAAAGCTGCAATGGACAACATTTACAAGTAGGCTACCCCACATTCATTGAACAGATATCTTGTGGATGTGTAGGGGCTCTGTAGCATGCAGAGAAGGCAGAGGGTGAGGGGATCAGTGCCTTGCTAAAGGATACCCCAGCAGTGCCCTGGAAATAGAAAGGCCCCTATTGGTGTAAAGCAAAATGTTCTCCAAATCCTTTATACGTCACTAGATTTCAAGGTTTATATAATGTTTGACTCTTTATTTTTTTATGCATCACAAAATCATGTCAGCTTATCTATTTTTGGCCACTTGTCTGTGAGAATTAAAACATGCTGCATATCTCTGAGAAATAGGTCAAGATATTCAAGGTGCATCACCGGTAGCTATATTAAAGTCTTTAATCCAACATTTAATCCACCCTTAAACACTTTAACAGTGAACGGTGGATTTATTCATGCAGTTCCTGCAAAATATAAAGACAGTTGGAATATCTGTCCTCTTCTTGGGTACCATCCTTCTAGCTATGTAAGAACATGTAATGATTTGACATTATAGGGGGACTGGAAGCATGACTTGTTCTGTACATTATGGCAGGTGAACAAATTCAGTGGCACCTGTCAGCTAATCCAGCAGGACATTTCATACTGTGACAGTAAATCGTCTATACTGCTACACTGTAAGTCCTTATCTAACATGTCAACAGCATCAATAACCACATGACCATGAAAAACACATTGAGATCCATTGAGAATACCATCATTTCAAGAAGTAATCATGGCCTGACAAGTACAGCAGTTTGAATGTTTATGTTACAGCAGAAATAAGGTTTTATGTCCTCCAATAACACTGAATTTAAATAAAATATTTAATATAGTCATAATTCCACCGCTAATACCTGCATAGGAGTATCAGAAGGCAATATATTTCTGCCAATCTAAATGTATCACAAAATATACATGCTATATTTATGAAGGAAGGCATTGCAACAAATTATAGTGAGAAAAACAGTTGGCCACAACAGGGAGTATACTGAGCATACAGTTATTAAAATGGTACCAGCTTATATGTGGAAAAGAGGATGATTTAAACTTTCATTTAGTTGCAAATATGTGGTAATGGCAGGGATAGTGTTTGTGATCCCACGCTCATCATACACCATTCACAGATTTTCACATTTTCGCAAAATATGTTGTGCTCACTTAATTTGCAGTTTATTTTTCTTTATATTTAAAGTGATGCAGTAAACTACTTTCTGTCGGCTGAGGTGTGCATCATTCTTTTTATACACCAGGTACAAATTAGCTTTCATTATCCATCCAAATCTGTTTTGGAAAAACAAAAGCACATCCCTGCATTTCTTTAGTCAGTGGGAGGGAAAGAGAAAACGTAGAACCCTGGTAGAGTGTCAACAACAGAAATGAAACGTCCCTTTTTGCTCATTCAGAGTGGAAGAAGAGCTGACATATTTAAAGATATGACTCCAAGTGGGAATTCTTTGGAAATAAAATCACTAAGTGGTTCAATATAAGCCTGATTACAGGATAGCAATAATCTCAGAGGGAGACAGACAGAGAGAAAGGCGGGAAGAGAAAGAAAATACTATTCAATATACTCTATTTGACATTTGCCATGTTTCTGGGATGAACAAAAAACAGTTTTAAAGGCTGTGAAATATTCCAGTGTGGTGCTTCATTAGTGGGCTGATTGGATAAAGATACTTAAAACATTTGTGGACACAGTTATATTAGCAGATGCGTGATGAGTATTGCCTTGCCTTTGGGGTAAATATTACACAAACAATCATATGGCAGAATGGATTATCTTGGAAATAAATCTCAGAGAGAATGGATTCATCAAAACTAGTCTTTGAGTGAATACATTTCTTTACTGTAAATATAAGATTAAATATATAAACAAAACAAAATTAACAATAACTTTTGTTATTAATTAACTAACGAATTTGTGTTTATGAATAATTTTACAAAACCTATTACAATTGGATTTATGTTCATCACCTTTCATCCTCTATGAAGCTAAGGGGGAAATAACATCAGGTAAGAATCAAATCTGCATTTAAAACACTTGGAGACAGAGATCAATATGTGACAGGGCTTCAGAATTCCTCACACTGGCTTGACATTTATTTTGGAAGGGCCAGCTGTGCATCATGAATACTAAACAGCTGAGTGACAGCACAAAATCTCACAACTTTTCACATGTTTACTTCTCATTCGAACCAAGTCATTAGCACATTAATTGTTCTTTTGTTTTTAAGAGGCAAGTTCTCACAAGCAGGTTTATGTATGGCCAACCCATGCAGTGTTTATTGATTTATTTCCAATGGTCATTCTACTGAAAACACGAGCAAGAAAACGTTTGAATAATTCTTTTAACTTTCTTTTCTGTATAATTAAGAATTGATTGTTCAGGATGAGAATTCTACCCAGTAAACATGATTCCACACCACCACTTGGCAAATAAGACATTCAACACATACTGATTGATTTCATAAATGTTCTTGCAATATATTTTTACCTCACTATCTCAACAACTTGATTATCCTTTAAAAATCGTAATTATATTCCATGCTTGACAGTTAAACATTCATGAACAGTAATTATTAGGACGTTCACCTGAGATGCAAAAGAGTGGTCCACATCACATGCTCCAAACTAATGAAGGTAAATGAACATAAAAAGATAAAATATGTTTTAAATAATACAATTTCACACCCACTTGTTCAGAATATACCTTTTCTATTAGGCCCAATCCTTTATGTTGCATATACATGGGTGATTTGGGCGAATTAACACTGGCCAACAGACATACTCGCTTTAAAACAGGCACAGTGGCAAGTTGAGAAACAGACATACCTTAATTCATTAAAGATTTTTTTCTTTGCAACAATAGTGTTTGTGGAATTAATTCCTGGCAAGTATTTATGCTCAATGCATCCATTAAGTTGTATTACGTCACTTAAAAAGACATTACTCTTAGAACGCATTAATTGTGAAAGTTGCAACATTTAAATTGAATGAGAACATAAGCAATAGCAATTTTCCAAGCTGCCCCTGGGGAGAGTGCATTCATTAAATGTGACCACATGCATATTGTTGCTTTAAAAAAAAACAAGAAAGTCATGAATTAAAATAACTCTTCAATATATCATCCAAACTTGGTCTTGCTTTATTGTGGGTTTGTAAGTTGCCATATCTCTTTAGTACATTAAATACATTTTATATAGTCAGTAATGGGATCCCATGCAGTCTTGAGTAATTCATTTATTTATTTCAAGACTCTGAATGAACTTACAAATATAGCAAACATTTGTCTTTATTACCAATACATATAGACATTAGCTGGGTGCACTCTGCTTTATTAGAAAGTAATAAGTCACTGAGCAGCCAAAACAATGCCTGTGTTTTAGTTTGCTTTATGCAATCTTGCATCAATAGGTTCAAGACTTGATGTCATCATGTGGCATATTCATTCAACATGATGAATTCCTTCATATGTCACGTTAAGTTCAAGTCCATCAAGTGATGGATGAACAATATCCCCTTTTTTCACAGTTTGTGTGATTATATTTTTAAATTAAGATTTCTACACTACTGACCAAATTAATTTCCTTATCTGAGTAATGCATGTCAGTCAATGCCAGTGTGACACCCAAACCCTGAAGACTACAATGAGAAATGGCAATGTTTCAGATTAAGGACTGCACGTGTCACGGTGGTACCCTGTTGATCGATAGGGTTTGGATCCGAGGCTTTTCTGGCAAACTGTCCTGGACTCTTAAAGCCCTGCAAAGCAAAGATCAGTCTGCATGGTCCCTGCCAGGGCATCTCTGTGCTCAGCTCAAGTGCTCCAAGACCTCACTTATGTTATGTGTGCATGTAAAATCATTGGTTCTGTGAAGATCTGACAGACAAACAAACAAAGCAATGGCGGTGATTACAGCAGGGGTAATTATTGGAAGTACTGAATTGCCAAATCATTCAATATCACAGAATAAAGAACTCTGGAAAGCTTAATATATCCCGTAAGAACGTTTGGAGGGTGAGGGTCTCTAAATCTGATACATATAATAATAATTAATTTACAAAACACACTTCTTGGTCATTCCTCTTACCTACCGGTAGTTTTAGTTGTTGTCTCAACTACTGTTTGCCTTGTGTATATAATCCATATTTATATACTTGTGACTGTGTTGTATTAAAGATTTTTGCACATTTTAGTCTTCTTTAAAGAGGTATTTTTAAGTTATCAACTATTATTTCTCACAGAATTATAGTAACCCTTGACAAGGACTGCAAATTAACTATTGTGAGAAGTGTTACTTTAAATATAAAAATGTATAAACGTATGTGTAATCCCTGACAAATCACATGAAAGCATCCAGTTCAGGTAGATGATGAGTAGACTATTAAACAGATTCAGATAAACTCAAATAGTTATCCAGAGATATATTTCACCCTCCTTTCTCAAGTATCTCCTCTTTTGCTCTTTTGACCCAGACATTTTTCTCAGCTCATCATTTTTGAAACGTTTTTCAATTCCTAAATCGTATTTGAGGATAGACATTTCGAATCTTTATAACAATTCAACAATTCACCTATTCATTTTTATATTACTCGCACCGTGTCCCCAACTGAATTCAATATATAGGTTTTTTTTTATCACCATTATGCCGACCTGACAGAGCTCGACCTGCATGCGGCTAAGCCACATGCCACAATGGTGACTTAAAATTACACCTCAGAAGCCGTCTCATTTTGTTGAATTCCTTCAGCCTTGACTAATTTCTCCTCACAGATTTATCACACGCAGCATGTCTTCGTGTTCATAATGGGGTTTTAAAACTCCAGGGGTTTTTTGTTAAATTGTCAAATGTGAAAGATCTAAATATAACAAAAGAGCAACATTCACAAGATTATACACACAATTGAACAGGATGTGTGTGTGTCCGTGTGTGTGTGTGTGTTCCAGCTGTTTCTCTTGTCCTATCCCAGTCTTATTGGTATACCGAAAAAAAATCACAATGCAAGTCTTGCATTGCACAACACTGCAAAGTTTGTTCTTTGGCACAAGATGAGCAGTGTAGTACGGATTGATTACAGCAATAATTCAAGAGTTGGGCTTTTCCCGAACCCTCGCTCAATACCTACAGTTGACATCTTTAAAGATGACACAAACAGATCTGTCCATTGATGCTGGATGGTTGTTGAGGTGGATACAAAGGGGGGAGCTGTGATGAGAGGGATGTGAAGAGGTGCTGGGGGAGGAGAGTGCCATCCATGTACAAACAAATGCCTCGTTAGAATTCTACAGATCACTCCGCTGCAGCGTGTTTGGTTTCCAGGCAGCACTGCATTATTAATGCACCCATCTACCCCCATACTCCCACCCCCCCAGAGCATAGAGAGAAGGGTGGGGACAGATAGAGAATGGGAGAAAACACGTTGGTTTGGGGTTTAAAGAAGGGAGCAAAGTATATGTTAAGGCTGCTCATCAACATGTACTATTTTCAGTGCTGTCTTTAGAGTTAAGCTTCGACAGCCAAAACTCCTTTTTGAAGTGAGTACCTTTCCCTCTGCTCTTATAATTCCATGTTTTCTGGGGACTTCATTTCCTATTCAAGGTAATGGGTTGGCGTAATGAATTCTTGCCGAGGCCAAACTATGTTCCCCTTGTGACCTCATGTCTGTAAATGAAATAGTCAGCAGAGCACCGGGCAGGAGGTTATTCTGGTAAACAACCTCAGTGCACAGCTCCGCGGGGAGCATTTAGGGAGATTCTCCTCTCCATCACCTCTGGATGTTTTTTTGTTTTGTTTTTAAACCAGTTATTAAAATGTAAATTATTCTTGTCAGTGAAATGTTGCAGCAATTCAGAACGACGCAAATGCCCATTATCATTGTAAATCCAATGCACACCCCATGTGAGTTTACTGAAGCAAACAAGATGCATCAGATTTAAACTGAGGTTCACTGTCAGTATGACCCCTTGGCAACAGTAAATACACAGTGCAAGAATTTTAGTGGTGTTTCTTGTATAAGAAAATAGTTCAGGATTTCATTTTGTAGCTTTTGTTTGTTGCTTCACTGTCTGTTGTGTGTCGATGTGCAAATGTTCAATATGTTCTTTCGTGCAGCGATAGCGCCGCAGCTGTTGGATACAGCAGTTTTACCCAACAGATTGTCCGAGTGACGGCAAGTTTGAATGAGAATAATTATAAAATCAAATACAGAGAGGCTGATCAAATCAGACAAAGAATGCGGATATGATTTTGATGTCTCCCATCTTTCCGATGCTGTCATCTCGCTCTGCTTGAATTATGTGTGTCCTCGACTTTTGCAGGGATTTTGCTGTAAATCTGTTTCTAAAATTTAAAGTCTTGTTGCAAACTATTCTCCTAGCTGCAATTCACAGCTCACTTTGCGCTTAGGTTGTTTTCTGTTTCTTTTTTGTAATTATTTATTTATTTATTCAGAGATTTGGCAGTCCACTCCCATTAATATGCTTTGCTTTACAGCCTAAAGCGATTAAAGTCTCTCAGGGAATTGCATCTTAGTCAGCAAGCTGGATATAGAGAAACAAAGTGGAAGTCAAGTGCCTTCCACATTGTCTCTAGGAATACATCTGAGTAGGGATCCCACACATGTTCCTTATCTTGTTCTCATTTTCTTTATCTTTTTCTTGTCTCTTTTTTTTAATCTTGTACCTCATAAATAACTGAAGTTAATCATCCGCTTGTATTTGCTGGAAAAGATTTGCATGTTATCAGTAACTACAGGCAACCTGCCTATACCATCTTTCACATGAAGTCCACCGGTTTCATTTCAATTTACATGACCATTATAAAATGAAATGTAGGTGCACTAAATGTAATGCTTTACATTCAATGCTGAATGTTGAAGAAAAATGTAAATATTTACAGTCATTTTTGCCATTTATGGCAGGTTGTGGTGACTAGTACAGATTTCTCAGCTGGTCATTTATGCAGAATATTTTTATTTGATTTAATACAGATTAAGATGTTTCTTTCCTGTAATCCAGGAACCAAATGATCATCACCCAACAATGTACAAAACATTGGAAAAGCCCTCTCACTCAGTCATCTGCACGGTTTTCAGCAACAGAAAGGGGATTGTTGTTGTTGGTTTGTTTTTACTGTGGAGTTTGTGACCTTAAAAGATTGTGTTCAGGGATGCAGGAAATGTGACTCATGCTGGTTATGTGTATATAAACACATTTACCCCCAAGTCATAGTGAGAAGTCACCTTTACCTTTCGAACCACATGGGCCAACCCTTCCACACTTTAGAGATAAAGGAACTATTCACATTTTCTATGAGAAGCATGTCCTGAAACCACATCAGTTTTATTCCATTACTTTTGTCTCTTCAGATAGTTATAAAATGCTTAACTGCAGAGAAATGTATTATCTTAAGTACTATATGCATGATTTGACTTTTTACTACATTTATCTGAAAGCGTTTTCATTGGATGCTTTTGTGGGTTTTTTTTATTCAAGATATGCTTATTGCAGGCATTATTTAATTGCAGGCATCAGTTAATATACTGCATATGCAAGTCATTCACCGAAATACTGCATATTAAGAGGAAAATCTCTGGAGAAGTCCATTTTTTAAAAGCGTCCTTTACTTTTGACCCTGAAGTGGCCTTCATCTTTACTTTACAAGAACAATTTAAACACTTTCTACAAGTCATATTCAGGGCATCTTGTCCTGAAGAGACAATATATTCTCTGCACATTGTAACTCTCATCCTCTGCTCATTCCACTTCTTAATCAACCTCAGACCCAAGATCAATAACCTGCAAAGGACAATGCAATCAACCACTTATAATAACAGACCAATTAAAGTATAATCCATTTATTCACCACCTCGAATAAGCATACTTAATTTTCAACGTGATTCTGCAGCATCCTTACTATCTATAATCAGAATCCCTCTTTCAAGGGCAACATTGCATAGGTGCTGACAACGCAAACCAAAATACCCAAATATGGGATGCACCCTTGTCCTCATTATGAATTCAACAGCATATAATCAGAATCAGAAGTAGTTTATTGCCATTGTCAATGAGGGTTCACTGACTAGGAATGTTTATCGGTGAAGTCGTGCTACATGTAACAGTAATGACAAAATGCAAAAGACATACAAGTACAGACACATCACAAAACAGCAGCGTCGAGAGTGGATACACAGATGTATATTAGCAGCGGTAAAACTCGCGTAATCACGCAGTGCAAATGGAACAGTGCAAGTTGTCAGTTATGAAATTTTCAGGAGTCCGGGACAGAATTATTAAGTGTTCACGAGTCTTACAGCCGAGGGGAAGAACCTGTTCTTGCGGCGGGAGGTTCTGGTCCGAATGGACCGTAGCCTCCTGTTTGAGGCGAGAGGGTCAAAGAGTCCGTGTCCAGGGTGAGAAGGGTCGGCTGTGATCCGACCTGCACTCCTCCTAGTCCTGGAGACATACAGGTCCTGGAGGGATGGCAGCTTGCAGCCCATCACCTTCTCCGCAGCATGTACAATACGCTCCATCACGTTAAATTTAAGTTAAAATACATAGTGATGGCCTATGACAGACGTAACCTTATTTATATGCTAAATGTTCTCTCACCTTCTAGAGAGTGAGTCTGTCAACCATGTTAGTGCCCCAACATGGTTGACAGAAATCTACACCGCTATCTGAGCGTTGATGTCCATGACTTTTGTATGTTAAAATAAATTAATAAATATACCACATTTATTACAATTATTATTATTATTGAAAAGAAAAGTGTCTTTCATTCATTTCAACAGAATGAACAGATCATGACATATACGCACACAAACACGAGTTGACTCGCGCACATGACCTGTTTCTGAATGAACAGATCACAAAGTATTAAATGAACATGAAATGTCACGTTAAATTTAAGTTAAAATGCATAGTGATCATTATAAATTGGCAGGACTTGAGATAAATATGGCCGAGGCCTTGCAGATCATAAACACTTATGTCATAAACACTTGGCCTTCCACTTGTCATTTAACCATGAATATATGCTGCTTGAGCAGGCATAATCAAAGAATTTCCATTTCCATCAGACCTTTTAGGATCCATTGTATAACAGCATATTTGACCTGCTATTACTGCAAAGTGGGAACATCCTTACAAAATGCATAACAATATTTAAAGTTGGGGCGGCCAAGAATGTCATTCACTTATTGGGAGGGCAATGAGTCTGAGCCCCATGCTGATGCATCCTTCAGCAAGATATTTAACCACAACGTGCTCCACCATAAGGGCTGCCCACTGCTCCTCGGAGATGGGTCAAATGCAGAGAACAAATTTCACGACATCGTACTCAATTTCATTTTGTGTGACAATAAACCTTCTTCTAAAATATGGACTACAGTCTGGTGCAAAAATGAATTCCACATAATTATATAGAGAGGACTTTATTTGAATTTGATTGATTTTATTGTGTGTGTGTGTGTGTGTGGGGGGGGGGGGGGGGGGGAGATTCACTGCCCTAGTTCCTCAGTGCCGCCCTCTCACAACCTGCTCTTTCTGTAAAGTTACATTTTTCATTTGGAGCTCTATAAATAAACCTGACTTGATTTGAATAACTATTTTTAATATTATCTATTTTATTTAGGATAATATTTGTTCCGCATTTCTATCGTATACTGAGCGTTAGTGTTATTGTCTCTTTGGAACTACTGTAAAGAGTGACGGAAATTGCTGGCAAGACAAAACCAGAAAGCTAAAAAAAGGCCATGGTGTATTTGTATTTTATTTATTTTTTTGGTCATGAAAATTAGTAATGTAGTCAGGTGACTATTATGAAGTGTGTTTTGTTTGTGTGTGTGTGTGTGGGGGGGGGGGGGGGGGAATAGGGCTTGACAAAGTGTTACCAAATGACTTAAGCTGCACTCAAACTGTAGGAGCTATACTTCAGGTTAGCAGTCAAGCAGTCATAGTCTTCAACCTTCCCTCTCTCACGCATACACACATATGCATCCTCATGCACTGTTGTTCATAAGGTGCACTTTCCAAATCCAACATTCCAATGCACTCTAGCATCAAAGCCATTTGTACAAGAGCCGACACCTGGTCCCTCTCTGCTTGCCAAAGAGGCCTAGTGAGTGGGCTCAGATGCCTGGAAGTGATGTGAGAATGTACACCACCCACCTCCTGCTTAGCACACAACCATACACAGACTATGGACAGGCTCTGCTCCCCCAAGTTGCCCCCGCCAACCTCCAACCACAAAACCCTAACCGTTATCCCTACAGGCAGAACCAAACACACACACACACACACACACACACACACCTACACACAGACACAGTTCACACACCAATATGCATGATGCACTGTATACATTGCAGCTGATTTATGCATGCTTGGAGAAAGTGCCAGACAGAGCAAATTATACTGCTGTGATAGCATGGTGTATCTAATTTGACTAAATTAGCATTATGAAGGTCAAAGACAGAGCATAATCACTTTGGATATGGACATTTCTTTTGCCACTTGAGGGTTTTTGGCTTAAAATTTCAACCATTTTCTGCCTTGATGAACCAAATAATACCCTACACACAGTCTTGATTCTAACCTCAGGCTTTCCATTTCACTCTGCAAATGATTTCTGCTGTTTTTCTGCCATGTGTACAGAAAAACAAAGCAATTTTCTATCAAAATTGCTCTCAAGACAGTAGCCAGTCTCATTTATTTTTTTTGCAACATAAGGCAGCATGATGTATTGTATAACCATCAAAAAAGACATTAGCCTGCCAGAGAGCCTTGCCATTATCACCATATTTTGATGCTGCAGCAGACAAGCAGGATTAGATGTTACCCAGACCTTTTAAGACTTCAAAGTTCAATCAGCTGGAAACCAAAGACTGAAATACCTGTCAAGACATTTTTCAGGCAAACTATAACAGCAAATTGTTCAGTTAGCTGCACAATGACAAGTCACATCGCCAACATTATAGTAAGGGGCACCAATAAACAGAAAATCCCTCTAAAGGAACGTACAGTCAATTGATATTGCTTCGTGAATTCCATTACTATTCCAAGAATATTAAAACATTTTAAAGTGTTTTTAAGTGTTGCAAACAAGTAAAAACAAAAACTAAATTTCCTCATTTTATTTGCAGCTTGTCCCTCTATTCAGATTTATTTTTGTATTCTGTATATAAGGAAATATTTAACGAATATTTTTCCTCTACATATGTAATAGACACTAGAAAAATATCTCCACCAACACATTCAACTCCACTGACTAGCATGTTAGCATTGCTCCAGAAACAGGATTGCGATTGGCTTCTTTGGTAGCATATGCGCAGGTGGAAGGTGAACACTAATGGCAGGAAATGATTTGCTTAATTACATTTCGTTTGTCTTACACAACAATCACATACCCATTCTAAATAAACACATCTTGGAAGTATGAGGTTGTGGTGATTGACCAGAGATGGTATGCGGTGATGCCTGCTGCCTTTTATAGATCAACAGCTTGTTCATGAGTAACTGCAGCACAGCATCCCTGGAGCTGCTGCTGCAGCTGATGAATGGTCATCGTCGTCACCGCATCATTTTCACTACACATAATTCCAGTTTATAGCTCTCCTCAGGCTTTGGCATGTTTATAGCGGGGATATTATATTATGTTCCAAATAATTCT
Source organism: Brachionichthys hirsutus (assembly GCF_040956055.1). Classification (NCBI taxonomy): domain Eukaryota; kingdom Metazoa; phylum Chordata; class Actinopteri; order Lophiiformes; family Brachionichthyidae; genus Brachionichthys; species Brachionichthys hirsutus. The sequence continues at coordinate 366,710 of NW_027180323.1, read as the reverse complement.
ACGATACTAGGTGAGTGCAACATGTGTTGAAGGAGAGGGCATGATTTTCTGTGATTTAGTCCCGATCAAACCCGGTCTTTAGAGACAACTCCATTCTTTCACTTGTTTTCTGAACTTGTGAGCTCCTCTTCTCCATAGAATGTTAGGTTACATTTTGTCATTGTCAAGAAGGCTATCATTCAAAAGCCCATTGGAGTTTGTAGCTGGCATACAGCTGTGAGAGCTGAAAGCCTTTTGGGGTTTTTTCTGCAGTTGTGGGCCACCTCTGGGTTTAGCTTGCCCAAATCTCCTCAGCTGTAAGGTTTGGCACGAGACCCTCTCCATAAAGCAAAATGGTGGTTGATCTCTCCTCTCTGCTAAATCCCAGATGTGGCCCTGCATCCCTAGTGGGAACTTTCATTTTGGGAAGGGTAGTATGGACTTCTACTATCACTCCAGTCAAGGGTACAAACACATCTACAATAGTATATCATTTGAAATGCTGTTTGCTCATCATTTAATTGATCAAATCACTACAAGATCAGGTTTTTATACAGCATGAAATAAAATCTGTTAATTTCACTTTGCTGCATACCAGCGATTTGTCACACACACACACACTCAGTATCTCATCCAAACTCACAGGGTTTTATCATGTGTGTGCAATTCACTTAAACTTAAAATGGCAGTGACATTGTTGGTGATTTTACACAGGACATAATCTATTACCGCTACTCGAACTGTACCGCTGCTGGGACTTTGTCACTTTGCAAACTATATTGTGTTGAGCTGTTGCTCTGATCGTCTTTTATTGACGCCGATAGTTTACACTGGATTCCTTTTAAAGCCTAGTGTACAGATGATCAAGAGAGCCCCCCTGCATCTAGGTGAGACTCAGAGGGATGTGATAAAACAGTGGTATTTATCGCTCTCATTTAAGTCTCAACTAGCAGATCAAGGACATTCTCTCCAGATTAAAAAATACAATATGAACTGCCTTCTATGAGAGCCAAACTGAAATAAGATTATATATACGGATGATTGCCAGTGGAGAATATTAGTCAGATTAGATGTTTGAATAATCTTCTCCCTACTCAAAATTCCACCCTCTTGTTAGAAAAAGAACAGGTAGCAACCAGGCATCCGATGACTTGAAGAAGAAACAATGTCTAAATAAAAATTGGCTCATACAGTAACTTGCACTGCTTGTGAATACCGAGTGCAGAATATCAATAAAGCAATATGAAATAAAAAAATATATCTTGATAAATGTTATTTTTCTGAATAAATAACACAACATTGAATTCAATATGTTGTCAGCCCTATTAGATCAAATGAATTTTAATGTAGGAAGCCTGTGGAACATTTCTCATTGTTATCTTTAGCAATCCATAAGGTCTCTGAGCCACAGTATAACATTGTCTGAGGCTTGGTTGCTAATCGTAAATTCACATAAATCTAATTGCAGGAGCCAAATATAAAAAAAGAAGTCCTGCACTGGCTTTTCTATTTTCTCACGAGGCAGATAGATGGAAGATAGCTAGCACTCCGAGAGGTGGAGGCAAGAACAGATTAGTCTCCCTTCACAAACAACCCACATATCCTCGACTTTTAATTAAAAGTGCCATCGCAATTAGACACGGTAGTTTAAAGAAGAGCCAAAATAACAAACGAGTCCGGGCACAGCTATAAAGGCAATCTGACGCAGTTCCAGGAGAATAAAGCTTTTCACTTTTCTCATTGTGAATGTGCATTTTCTTTTAAAGGAAAACTGAAATCGGCTTATAGGTTTTTCAGAAAAGCTGTGTGTAGTCAGAGCAAGAGAGGAGCAAATATAATTCAAAGTCATTGCAGTGGTTACAAAGGACAATTTAGATTGAGGTCAAAGGAGAAGGAAAACTATTTGGTGGACAAAAAAAAAAAACGAGAACAATTAATCAAAAGTGAATCTCAATTTATCCATCGAAACAATCTGGTTTCTTCAAGTCACATTAATGAAGTAATGAATTTGTTCAATTCTGGCACTTGAAATACCGAAGAGAAGGACAACGGCCTGTAGCATGGAACATAGCAGCATCTGTTAAACATAAGCAACCACAGGGCTTGAAGTGACACATACTGTGCTTTTCGTGCATTTGAGTCATCCATGCAAGATCTGATCCTTGAAATAGCAGTAGCATGTGTTGTGAAACCAGAATCTAGGTCTACTAGCATGGCCTACTTAGGGTTATTTTCTGGTTGTTTTGCCTCATTTCATAGTATTCTGAATAAAACATTGGCTAAAATATGTGTTCTATATTGTAAAATGCATTTTACTTAAAAAAAAAAAAAGACAATGGAACCTGATTTCATCTGGATTTATCAAGCTGATGTCACTCCATTGACTGTTCTTGCTCAGTTGTAGTGTTAGCAGAATGCCTTGTCTTAATCCTCTTATTTTCTTGCTTTTAAAATGTTCTATTCCCCCCGCATCATGTTATAATGTGTGTATGTATGGGATCTATACATGTTTCCTTTATTTGAAAAGTTGCTATGCAGAGGAAAAAACCAAGGCTAAGGAGTTGAGCCCATTTCAAAGGCAAGCAGAGACGCTTATATATATATATATATATGTATATATGTGTATATTAGTACACAGCATCTTCATGTGAGCGAACCCAAAAACACATCTCCACCATTTTTCAATCTTTCTGGCTTTCGCAATAGCATAACAAATCAGTGCTGGTGATTTAGCATTCCCCTGGGTAATTGGCTTTCTGGAGTGGTGACCATGTGAAGATGAAAAACACTCAGCAAAGCCCTTAACAGATGCTGTAATTACCTGTGCAGACTTGCACAAGCAGTTGAGTACAGCGTGTTAGATGCACCGCCTGTTATCTAACATTTGAGCAGAGAGAAGGGCAGAATCAACTTGAGCACTTCAGGGCATCTCCTTGACAAGCAATATACGGCACTATGTAGACTCCAGATGCCGATCTCCCCATCTAGGGTATCCCAATGACTGCATGAGATGTTATCCAGCCATCGAATTCTGAGTCGACCATGGGGTCTCCATCTAGCTGGACTGGAGTGCCTCCACTCTGCAGAGGATGATCACTGTGAACATTTTCCAGATCTTAGATAAATGTCTGAGTTTCAGCTAAGTGTGCTTATAATTCGCTGATGGGCTAATTGATTATTAGATTTGGATTTGTAGGATTTGGTGTATTGTGTGGTATTTTTATTATAATTGTTCATATTGCATTATTGTGAACATCTGCATCTCTAAAGTGTGTAATTATCAATCTAATCATGCAGAATTCTCTATGGTGTTCTTGATTAAACAAATGACAACAGATAATCGTGCCAGTAAGTATTTGTGATACTGTTTCTGTTTTTTTAAGAAATAAAAAGTCAATTTCACTTAAAATGGAAAAAGGCTAATGTGAAGGATAGATTTGCATATGCTATCAAACTACAGCAGTTAGTATGTGAATTTATGATGTACTAATATAAATAGAAAAGGTAAAACCTCTTGACAATAGCAATGTGTTACAATGACCTAAATTAGCACTAATAATAGACAGAGTTAAATATGGTCCATGCTTTGCTTTCAAACCGTTGAGGAATATATTCTCTCTGCGCTCTGCTTGATCTGCCTGTGGGGATTCATCATTATGTAAAGAAGCGTACATGATTAAAAGCTGCATTTTTTTTGAAAGATTTCCAATTAAAGAAAGCAGGACATTAGAGGTTGAAGTTAATGTTTGAAGGATGTGAGGTCAACGTATCAAGCTGAGAGAAATTTGCTCCTTTCCTTCAACTAACTCTGTACTCGTAATTTCCTGAGCTACACATGCTTAAACTTAAGCACATATCTGCTTAAGTTTTTACGACTATACACAGTGGCAGAAGGTTCTGTCTCTCCCCCCCCCCCCCCCCCCAGCAACAACAACTTAAATAAGGGAATTCAGATTTGGGTATGGATTTTCAGAACATGTATATTTTTATGGGTAGATGCAACACTCTATTTTGGATATTTTATTGATGTGTTCGTCTTTGGCTAAAAAGCCTTACATCAGTGCAAAGTGAACGTCATTTCTACACACAAAGGATGTTCCATGTTCCCCCCCTGTTTGTGGAATAGTTCCAGGATGTAGCACGCATCATACACGAATCACAGGGATTGCAATTCAATCCCAGCTTCTTCCTGCCCATAGTGGGTCTGGACAACAAATTAAATGAAACTTCTCCCAGCAATGCAATCCCCAGGGTGCAAAGGTTAAAAAGACATTTTACTGTTTTTCAGTAATACAGAATTGTTGGTGACTAAGGGTTAGGCTTTTTGGTTTTATTCTGCTTAAATCAAGGGAACCATGGGAAATCTGTCTTCTTCGTGAGGGTTCCAGTTTTATTTACACAGGCGTGTCTCGGGAATTTGTGCATCTACTGATGGTGGTTATGATCAAGTAAAGTGATACAGAGAAGCAACACAGTGTCTGGCACAAGGAGACCAATTTGGCACATAATTCTTGGCAGTAATAACCTTTGTTCCAAAAGAGATGAAACAACGCTTTCATTCTAATAGCACACAACCGACAGCTTTATACATCAAGCCCAGTTTGGTGTTCGCGCCTCAGTGTTAATGTCCCTCCCTGGTCCTGTTGTAGTGAAACTTCTGACCTGCTCTCACCAGATATCAGCATCGGCTTTCGACCCAGCTCTTGTTACTTCAGTTTATTTCGCACCAGAGAATGTTTTCTCTACAAGTAGAGTCATCGGACATATTTCCTACCTATTTAAGGTGTAAAATCTGTACTTGTTTCCCTATTATCCTAATTGATCAATAACTGCTTATGCTGGGCAGTGCGCTGGTGAATTGAGCAGCACTGTTTGGTCACATCACGAAGATTCTGGGACCTTTCGGTGGGGAGTTTCTCATGTCTGCGAGGTCTCCCTCTGGGTACTCCCAGAACTTGAAAGCATGAAACAGAGGTGAAACAGTGATGCTACATAGCTCTTACTTGTGAATGTGAATGTTTTTTTTTTCTTTCTCTCTATGTGATGGCCCTGGGACGAACTGGCATCTTGTTTGTGATGGACCCCTCCTCTCGCTCAATTGGAGCTGGGATAGGCTCCAGCCCCTCTGCAACCCTGCAGGGCAAAAGCACCTGCAGATGTTTGGATGGCTGCACAGTCAGTGTTTCCAGTCTGACTAAGCAATTGAATATCTTATTTGCATCTTGACAGAACGATAACGTTGTTACGATTTTGTCTTTTTGATGCTCTTCACACATCACACAAGTTTTATTGTGATCAAACTGCACTTTTACAATGGTCTTGACTTTTAAAAACTCATTCAGAAAACCTTAACCAAAAGCTAAACAGCTCTTTGGATTTTTCTTCTGGAAAAGAAAGCGTGATGCTTCATTAACAACGATTATATGCTGCTCATACAATCACCTCTGCATTAAACAATGTGGCCATTCTCTGTGTTCATTGTTCTTTCCACCTTTATGAAGCCACCAGCTGCTATTTTGATTTATTACTTACACACACACACACAGAAAGTTTTGCTTTAAGAAACTGTCACAACTTGCGGCATCACTGCTCCACATCCTTTAATCACAGGCCAATCTGACACAGAGTCTCATTTAATTTAATGTAGCCACAGAGGCACATGAGTGACTATATCAGTAGAAGGATGCTGAGGATGGAACAGCCAGGGAACAGGGCTAGAGGAGGGCCAAGGAGAAGATGCATGAACGTAGTGAGGGAGGACATGAGCTTGGACATAAACAGGGAGAAGTGGAGGAGGTTGATTTGCCGAAAGGACAGTAGAAGTAGCCACAGAGGCACACTAACCTTAACTAACCTATCTTTCACATGAAGTGCTCGTAAGCAGGGCATAGCGAGCTAGTTATTACCAGTTCAACAAGGAGGGGGTCTAAAATCTTGTAAAGTTGCTTTGCGGCGTGTCCCCATTCGACTATGTGCTGACAGCCCAACCTTTAAAACCTAGCCACTTTCCGTTGGAAGCGGTTTTAATTATTCACTATTCCCTTCGAGTGTCAGTGCTGTCTTTCTGCTGACACGTCTGCCTTTTCTTTTCTATCTTTCTCAGTCCCGTCTCACACTCCAGGTACAGCTAGTCAGAGAAACAGAAGAAAGTGGAGGATGAACGAGGGAAACATTAAGGTCAGAGGAAAAAAAGGCCCTCAAACAATTCTTATCTCAACTCAAAGCCCCAATGAGATGAGTAACCATAGGGAATAATTAACTTTTTCAAATGCGGCTAATCCAAAGCTATCAAATAAAATAAAACAACTTCACCACAAGTTTAAGGAAATGCAATTATTCAAATGAGATAAAAATGTAGATACGATGTGATGTGAAGGAAACAAGCAGCCGGGAGCTGCTTCCTCAAGAACCTCTTTACTGGCTTGTAATTTTCTTTAATGGATGTCACTGTCATCATGGATATGTGCCATTTTTATTTAAAGCCAGCAGAAATTAGGAAGTCAGCTGGATGCTAATCAAGGATAAATGTCTCCAATCATATTATAAATGCCCTTATGTAGTAGAAAATACACTCTCATTATGTGGAGATCTAATAATGATAATAGAGTCCAGGGTATTAGATCTATAAATTATGTGTCTGTTGTTTTTAAAGGAATTATGTTTGCATGCCATTCAATTTCCAACTTTCCCAGATTGGGACATACTTTTCGTAGCTGATAGTATACTGGCATTTAACTGTTTTTGGCAAACCACTAACTTGTGGTTCGTAGCATGTGATTAACCCTTGTGCTGTTTTAACATTCAGTCAAAAATTGCCAACCATCACTAAACCTCGAAAAACACAGTTTAACTGTATTTTAATCCCTAAATTATTTGTCAGTCATCACACATTTTTTAAACATCTGTGACCTCTTATGGTCACAGATACTCATTCATGGTTATCAGATTCTATCATTCTTAAGAAAGTGTGACTTGCAGGCAGTGATAGTTATTGTGTCATAATTCAAAGTGTCATGGTTTATCCTCTGAATTGCAGCGCTTAATGTGATCTCATCACATGAAGCATAAAAAAATTGCATTTTTAACACCATTTGTCATGGATTTTTGAGGGAACCAAAATGAAAAAATATAAACAACAGAGGAAAAGCAAATAATTAGTATGAAAACAACTCATAGCCTTAAACTCACCATAGAAAAGCTCTGCATCTGGTGCTGCAGGGTGTTATTTAGTTCACACAAGGCATACGCCTCATTTAGTGCTGCATACTGTCTTTAATTTAGTTGCATTGGTTGCAAATTTGCTCGAATCAAATCCAAAGATTCATGATATCACTCATGTGCCGATGCAGGATCCCTTTAGATTAGAAAGGTCCAATAGTAGCAGTTGAATGACAGGAGGTATAGAGGATCACTTTGGGAACAAGAGCACCAACACTCCACAATATGCTCTGTCAGCAAGGAATCCCATTAGCTTCTCATCCCAACAGCTCTCTGAGGCCTTTCTCCTCTACATTTAAGCATTGCGCCTGCAGAGGACTAGATCCTTAAATATAGTTTCTTGCCTCTCTTCAGTACATACATGATTGATTACAAAGATTCTAGGGGGGGTCGCGTTCACAGATATGATTTCATACAAACACACATATATGTATATCAGTATATATATACAGAATATATCATATATCTCAATCTCTGTGTTTACCATGCATAAAATAAACACATACTGAACAACATATCCAGCAGAACACAGGAGCTGAAACACAAGAATGACAAATAGGACATCCAAGCAGACCATTTTCAAAATGTAAGGCGTAAAATGCCCTGAAGAATGAGGCAGAGGAAGCTCGCTCATGCTGACGAGGCAGATTCCACAAAACATATCGCTTTGAGAAATCAGCGAGCAGAATTATAAACATGAGTGCGAGTCTGTCACGGGATCAAACAAATGTTAAATGGAATGGAAGCGGAAAAATTCGATAGTACACAAGCACACAATCAATGTAATATGATGTACTTTCTATAACTTTGTTGGCAACACAAATCTAGAGCAGTAAAGTGCTCCTGGCTAAACAACAGAAATCATCAGTTCTGTGTTCCACACAGAGGAAACAAAATAAACCTCAGGGATTTTATCGAACAATGCAGTGAATAAACCCCACAATTTTCTCTTGGTACTTTTAGGAGGTGCATGCAATGTGTTTGATTCTAGCCCACAAATAAACCCAGGACTCTTAGGCAAAGTAAATGATTATGTGTTTGATCTCATCAAAAAAGTACAGATTAAGTAAGAAACACAGAATGTGTGCAGATAAATTACCTCAGATACAGCAAAGTACAGCCACAATGAGCTGCACTGTCCAAGCCACACATTACTACTGAAATAGTTAGTTTATAAAAGCCCTAGTGTTGTTAGAGTGTACTTATACAGTACTGTATAGTTTTCTCAGACCCCACCTTTGCATTTTGCTTCTTTTTAGCTGTAAGTAAAGCAATTTATTTCAGTCAGAATGATTAATGGCTCTCAATAATAATACAGCTTATATGGATATAGGAAAGTGCATATATACAGTCTCTAATCAATAAATCTCTCATGAGTGCAGATCCTCGAGGGGATAGCGAAGATGTGTCCCTTCCAACTTGCAAAAAAACAAAAATAAGCAGATGGTTGTCCTCCATTAACTAATTAAAATTAAGTAATTGAAAATGCATCTGAACAAATTCAACTCTGACTGTGATGTCAGGCCATCCACAAAGGATTAAACCAGCAAACTATGAGACCTTGCCATGAGAGTCCGTGGCAAGCACTTCATCACAGTTTAGAAAAAGGATGTTAGTAGTGAATTAATGCAATGTGTGCGGACTGAGCCTGGAGGCTTGAATGAATCAGAAAATAGCATTTAGGCCCCATACAAATGCCTCCTTACACCTCAAAACAGAGTTAAGAGGGGTAGTGGCTATAATAATTTATCTGGGACTTGGTAATTGAACGCCACTCATTTACAGTCATTTGCAGATATGTTATATTATGTTAAGATAACTATTACAGACATTGGCAAATTAAAATAACAGAGTCCACTCACCCCTACAGTGGTTTGGCAGAATACTTGATTGATGTTCAATGAACAGGAAATGTATGGCAGGTGTGTCTCAAGGTGTTCTACCAATGCTCGTGTAGCCACGCCCACACTGCAAAACAAGGAAGCACAGGATCAGAATGAAAATCAAATGGGAGACCGACAATATGCAAATTGAGCCGGCTTCTAATTATTTCTTCTAAGCAATGCTGCAAGTAGAGTAAAGTAAAGCAGAAAGGTCACAAAAAGGAAACAAACAATTATCAAAATAGTCACACAATAGAGTCACATCTTATTACGTTATTATCCTTCTCTTCGTGGAGAAAAACTTGATGAGTGTAAGAGAGTTGCCTTAAAATGTTCACGCTACTAAATATTCTACAATCAACTATTAGTAGTACCATAACAAGTTGTATCCAAGCCTTGCATCACCAAGTGTAATGCAAAGTGTCTGACACAGTGGTATAAAGCAACTGGAGTTAACTGATGATGATGAATATATTTCTTAGAGAGAATGTTAGAGCAGTACAAGTACAAGTACAACTGCAGTGACAAATCATGCTTTTCTGTCTGGCAATCTCATTGAGTCTGGGTTTGGTGGTTGCAAGGAGAACGGTACTCATCTGACTGCATTGTGCAAAGCTTGGTGGAGGGGTGGGGGATTATGGTGTGATGTTTTTTTTCTTTTTGTTTTCTGGAATTGAGTTTGGAACTCCTAATGCTTCACCATGAGATATTTTGGACAATTTCATGCTTCCACCTTTGTGGGAATAGTTCGGAGATTGACATTTCCGATTCCAGCATGACTGTCCACCAATGCGCAATGCAAGTTCCTTAAAGATACGGATGAGAGTTTGGTGCTGAAGAACTTGACTGGACTGCACAGAATCCTGACCTCAACCCAATAATATTTACATATTTGTACTCTATTATTGGTTTGCTGGGGAGAAACCAGAGCATATCAAGGTGATAATGCACATTTCAGTTGTCATACATGACATTTATAGTGTACAGTGAGTCCTTACTACAAACCATAGGTGAGTATATATTAGGTCCACACACCCTATACTCTCATGCTGGTCTCCCACCTTGTTCTTCTCCTACTCACTGACTCAAATATGATGAACAGGAGCAAGGGAGAAATAAGCAGCTGCCCGGCACTCAGTGGAGCAAGGGACTACATTTGATATTTGATCAGGTTGGTCAAAGGTGAAGCCCATTGTTCTCCCAGTGGAGCAGCAAATGGCATCAACTCAGCACAGATGGCCAGAATAGACTGTAGCAGAGGAAAATGCTGCAGTGCCACAACCCCTTATTACAAAATGAAAAAGCACATTTTATTTTATGCTACGTTATAATGCAGTATCTATTCATTTCAAACAGCTGCTATCAAAAAATCGGTTTTGACTTGATTAGGTCCTCAAACTGTTTTTACTCTGGGCTATTTCTAGATTTAAGTAAAAAAAGATCAACCTAAGATAGAAGTCGACTGTTTAATGTATATTTAAACAGGTTCATGTGAAAGCTAACCATTTTTTCAAACAAGTGACAGACTGATTGCATGACTGCTTGGCATCTGTATGCAAGACCTCTAAGAAGGACCATAAATATAAGGACTGTAGGGTGAGAATGGGAGAGAGAGAGAGCTATCATCCTCCATTCTCAAAGCCTAATGATTGAGGCGGCACCTCACTCATCGGAAAGGCATGGACACAGAATCAGGCTCATATTTCTCTTATCTCGGCCCATCCCCGTGCCTCATTCTTAATCATCAGCAGAAGAAAAAGGTCATTACCTGAGGAAATTACCTCCTTAGCATTTCATTATTTCTGGTTTTGCACCCTAGAAGCAGGAATCAACATGGAGCCCGCCATTTGCATACAGTATATATTTACTACAGTAGGTAAAACAATATAGTACACTGTAAGTGTAAGTACAGTATACCAGTTTTTTTATTTATGTATTTTTTTATTTTTTTTGGGGGGGGGGGTTTAATGGCCTTCATATTTACATCTTCTCACCAATCCCATTTGTTCCTAATGAAGTTTCCTCAATGGACAACACAGAGTGAAAATGGAGAAGTTTTGGGCTGCATATTTGCATAATATGAAAAATTGTGAATGATAAAGCATTCTGACAGCTGAGTGCACTTATGCAGCACAAGCCATAAACCATCTGTTGAAAGCCAGGCATAATTCATTCCCCTAACACTCATGCATACAGGCCACTAAAGCTCACGGGCTCCAGAGTACAGATGTTTGCATAAGCTAGAAAGCTTCTCACCATCTCTACCAGACACTAGTCTGTCCATGGATTCACATTACATGACATTTGCAAAGAGCAAAGTCCACTCAGAAATATATGAAATGGTAAACTTTAAGGTAACATAAAAAAAAGACACACTTGACATTCAGATGTCTCTAGGAATGAGAAATATAATTAATTAATGTGACAATAAAAATAAAATAAAAAATAAAGGTTGAGTCTCAGTGATAAAATATTGGATTTTAAGGTCTCGGATATTAATTTTACAAAATAACAAGTTTGTATTACGGTCGATGTTAAATTGATAGGATAGTAGACAGGTAAGCATCCATTTGGCCCATTTACATTTGCTAAAGACAAAATGAACGGTTGCATTCCGTTCTGCTTGCATTTTAAATCACCTTTCAAAAACCAAGAATGTAACAGTATTTGCTCCCTCCTCCCTGTCATCCAAAGAATACTAATTTACAGTTCTGAGCATTTGTCATCCATTACCGTACCTATCCCATCCAGCTCACTGGATATGCAAGGCCAAACAGTACCAGCGGTATATCTGCACAATTTCCATCGCTCTCTCATCCTGTTCATCTCCCCCAACCCCTTTTGAAATGGTGGCTATGAATCTTCATTGCATCCGGTGGAGTGGAATGCAACCCTTTCCTAAATGACTATTGATGATAATGCCACACTGTAAGGAATGTGAACACACTATTGAAGTGGTACAGAAATCCGGTAGAAGGAAAAGCAGAGGTATGTGATGGAGTACTGAGAAATGGTAAGGAAGGGCTGCGAGGGGATGCAATCACTCTATAGCCTTAGTGTATATTTTCTCCAAGGGGATATAATGAAGTAGGTATATGACACACAGGTCAAATTATAGGCTTAGAATTTATTAAACAGACCTAGAATTGGGGAGAACTTCAGTGGGATGTGAAGTGTCCTTGCTTTGAAATTAAAGAACAAGTCCCTGGAGGTTGACTTCTCTGGAATAAAGCATTTCATTTATCGAGAGGAGGAAAAATCAGTAGGCAAACATGATCCTTAATTTATACAGCAGTTTAAAATAATGAACACCACAATAAAATAAAAAAATAAAAAATTCAATTATGCACACATGCACATTGGAGCTAAATGTATATTTTTGTGTGATATTTATGGATAATTTTGTAAGATATACATGACGCAACAACTTGCATTTTTTTTACTGAAAGTTGCTCTCCTTTTCCCCCTCATTGCCTCCAGACACAGGTTTTGCAGTAAGCAATGGGTCTTTCGTGCACTAGAGATGTGCATCTCCCCATGGCCTATGCAACCTGTCCTTGGTTGTAAGAAAGTGTAAAAGGTTTCCAGACAGCACAGTAATCATCTGTTTACAAACCTTGAGAAAGAAAACAATACAACTGTCAACCAACCGACGCATCACAAATCACAATGTAGCGCATCGCTGCCAATGATGAGTGATGATCAGATGAGTTCATGGATCAGTCTCTTCAGTGTCGTCCAAGAACTCAGCTGTGGCCAAATGTAAAAACTACGTATGCAATCAGAACCGGCTCTACTCAATGTGGCGCCCTCGGCGAGATTTTAGATGACGCCCCCCCTCCATCGCCGATTTACATGCATTTACAACCATTCACTTAATAATGTTTCGCCTGACATTACTTTCTATCTTCTGGCATAGCAAAAGTGTGATGGTATTATATTATTTGCAAGAAGGAAAAATCTCATTGTGGTAACACACAAAATGACTTAAGAGTTCGGTACACTATTTATTTGCCATTTAGTGAGACCATTTTGTACGTACATTAGGTTCTAGCATGAGATCAGGAAAAATATGAAATTTTATTTTACAGTAAGAACAAATAGAATGCAAAATACAACAATATTTGGTCATGGCAGTAGTGCATATGGTTTTCTGTTATATATTTAAGTAGCAAGTTAAAGGCCAATAATATTAAATCAATTATTGAAAAAAAATATGTATTGGAAATTACAAATTTCTCTCAATAATCAGTTATGATCTACCGCAGGTGATTATATCTTCTTACACTACACCTTCTGACCAGTGATGAAAATGATGGGACTGAAGGACAATACAGAGGCTTTGATCATGGCACAAGAACAGGCTCTAAGCGCCAGAGCCATAGAAGCAGAGGTCTATCACAGCAGACAGGACCCAAAGTACAGGCGTATGCATTTATGCAGACAGTCCAGCATATAGAAACTTGTACTTGTACACTTGCAAAAAGTGTACCTCGAACAGCACAGACTGAGAGACATAACCAAGTGGCTTGGATAATGTACCAGAACATCTGTGCTGAGGATGCTTTAGATGTCCCCAAGGACCTATGGGAGGCACCATCAAAGAAAAGCACTGTCAAGATCCTGTGAGACTTCAAGCTCCAGACTAACAAACAGCTCCTGGCTAACTAACCAGACAATAGAGGCGGTCGACAGCGAGCAGAAGTGGGCAATGGTAATAGATGTGGCAATCCCAGATGGCAGGAACATCAGCAAGAACGTGCATGAGAAGAACCAGGGGCTGAAGGAACAGCTGGTGCCAACTTCCAAAATAAATCCAAAGTGGGTCTTCAGTTCTTTCGCCACTGGACAAAGAAGGTGTTTTCCACCTATTGTACAAGGTTGAAAATGTCACCCATTGCTTATTTAATTGCACAATGTTGTCAGATATTTTCATATGTACTTCTTTACACAATGTTGAAGATGTCTTTGACCAGCTACTGTTGAAGATGTCTTTGTCCAGTTGAACCTCAGCCTCCACACCAGTGAAGCTGAATGGCCACAAATCCAGCCACCATAGGGAATTACACCCTTTGACAGGGAATATTAGACCCTAATCAAGACTTTAACAGACTTGGAATCTTCATGCAACATGAAACCCAGCAGCAAACGCCTCTGCTTAATCTTTCACCCATTATTCTCTCTTCCTTTGGACTGTTGATGTGAAATAACACAAAAAGGAAGCCAGTCTCGACACAGAAGGCTTTCTGGAGGCCTTGACAGAACGGATAGGTCTCCATTACTGTAATGAGGCTACGGGAATGGCCGCCACGCGTTCCTCATTTACGCCATCTCAGGCCGCCATCGTCTAGGGAAAACACTCTTTCTCCTATAATAGCCTACTCAGTCTTGTTTTACTCCCCCTCTCTTTTGGTCTTTGCTCTCATTTCCTTTTTTACTATGCCAGGAAAAGAGGCGTGTACATATGTGTGTTTGCGCAAGGGAGAAATATAATCACATGACAAATGTACGATTAATGAGGAATTCTATTATGTGTCCGGCTGTTAGACCTTAAATACCATCAAGACAGGGAGTCCAATAAATTGACCCAAAGTATTACTGTTCTTGGCAGTTTAAATGCCATTATACGGTGTTTTCTCACTGTAAAGTTTTCACATGTATCCACACACTCGGCCAACTTTAAAAATGTATGAGTAAATTAAGAAATGAATTTGTCTGCTCAAGAATCTGTTTTCTGCTGTCATTGTTGGCAATTCATTGAAATTTCCCTCTTTTCTTGGATGGAATCAAAAATGTGAAAATTTCAATGTGATCCATCATCCGGGATCTCTTCTGGTTAAATGTAATCATCTGTCCTGGTGACATTCCCAACATTTTCTGAAAATCTAATCAAGATATGTCCGTAACATTTTCAGTTCAGACAAAGAAACCAACGGCGGTAATTACAAACTCCCCGCCTCGGCAGAGGTAAAAAATAAATAAACGGCAGCTAATTTTAGACAGATTTTGTTGCTGTTGTTGGTAGAGATGTTACAAATGTAAATGGGAACTTCAGTTAGGCTTACATCTGGAACAGGACCCAAGTTTCTGTTTTATTTTGTCTATTTTATGTCAAATAAAAACAAACAAAAATCAGTCAAGAGGTTGGCAACACTGTGTCAATGCATTTCAACCTTGTTGGATGCTAAACTCGACTTGAGACTTGACTCGATTGCCAGATGCTACACAATAGCTCAGACATGGGCAAACCCAGGCCCGGGGGCCATATGCGGCCCGTTGGTCTTTTTAATCCGGCCCGCCAAACTTGTCCAAATAATATCATTAAATAAAATTGTATAATAATTAAACCTCATTCATTTTACCTTTTCCCTGTAATGCTACCTGTAAAAGGCCAAATCCTTTAATGCAATAGCTTTCATGTGTCATTTATATTAGCTCACACAAATACTCCATCCATCTGTTCTTGGTCCGGCCCCTCTGTCAAATTTTAGAACCTATTGTGGCCCGCGAGTCAAAACGTTTGCCCACCCCTGCAATAGCTGCATAAAGAAAACCAGAAAGTAGCAAATAATTACTCAGTAAGGTCATATTTTCCTCAGGACAGTAGTTTTGTCTAAATCTAAACAACTAAATGACAATTATTTTACTAACACAGAATTTGACTTTTTCACTTAAAATGAAAGTCATGTCATTTTATCCAGGTTGGGTAATAAAATCCATGTAAAAAAAGTAAATTATGATATGTCATACGTTCCATATGTTGTCAAAAATGTATTTGCTGAAAATTAGTCTCCCATTGCCAATGAAAAAGTATTGAAGTCAGGCCCTCAATGAGAATAAACTTTGTAGGTCCTGCTGGAAAAGGCTATAAAACTAGGTCTAAAGAAAGCATTAGTGAACAGTCATGCAGATAAATGAAGGAAATTGAAGAAATTCAGCAGCTTTGCTACTTGCCCTTGAAGTGCGACGGAGATAAATGTAGGAGCAGCACACAAATCAAGATAATAAGGATGAAATGTAATAGTTTCCTTATCAAAACACATGAGGTAAGAGGAAGAGAAGACAGTTGTTTTTCTATGTGATGTTGTTTAGATCACCATTTTCAATATACTGTCTGCAGATTGTATTTCATCATTCACAGAATGAAAATGATCTCACTTTTTTGTGATAGAAAAAAAAACATTGTTTTTCTTTTTTATGTGATGTGTAAAGAACTCTACATGAAGGTATGGACATGTGTTGTGATTCTAGAACTTCAACAGCGGTCAAACACTTAATTAACACAAAATGTAATAAAGGACTGTCGATGCGTGACACATCACTCTGAATCCTCCATCCCTGCTGTCATCTTTAACTCCTGTTGACCTATTATAGTACACAGAGATGGATAATTGCCTCAAGTCCAACAAAGCTTTGCCTCTAAGGTGCTGGTTCAATCGAATGTGAAATCGTTCATAGAATCTTTGATCATTCCTTCTACAATGTGAATTGCATTAGTCCGGCATGTTTGAGGCGATAACTTAACTGAATGGACAAAACACTAGGACCTGGATAGTAGGGTTTGTTACGACCCTTAGCTCGTGTGGAAAAGGGAACGAACATAAGCCCAGATGCGGTTGGTAAATTAAAGTTATTTATTAACACAAGTTTAACTAATGAAAAACACAAAAGAGCAAAGAAACGCAGGCAGCAAGTCAAATTTGAACACGTGACCTTCTTGCTGTGAGGCAAGAACTGTGCAACTGTGTGAAAGATTAAACTCTTCTCTCATTAGGAAAAAAAAAAGTGTGTTCCTACCATTTTCTGTTCTAGAGTTTTTAGCCATTGATGGAGGCAGTTTTCAACAAAATCACCAGTTCTCAACAAACAACGGAGAAAATAAGCATTTTGTGCAAAGAAATATTTCAAGCAGATCGCTGACCTTAACTCTACTGGCAGACAAAGCAGACTGCATGCAAGCACTGGGGCAAAAGGAGTTCCACTGTGGTGTACTTGGATCAATCAATGTGGAGGTTGTGCAGTTTTAGCCAAGGACAAGAGGAACATGGGGAGAAGAGAAGATGCATAATCTGATGGTCTCAGTGTGAATACCATAGATTACTAGGGAAATGGGAATGGTCTGACCAGTTACCTGAGCCAGTTTGCTAACATCCAGTACTTGAGCAGTAAGTGGGAATAAGTATTGGTACAGCGCAGAAGTATTGGTACAGCGCAGAAATTTTCTTCAGCAACAGAATCAATAAGTGCTTTTAGGGGAATAGACAGGTTGCTGAGACATATGGTGGCTGCAATGAGTAACCTGGCGTTAGAATGTAGAACATTATTCACCAGCACCCCCCACAGCTACCTGCTTTGGCTGAACAGGACAAGTGGATATCAAATGGCCTGGCTTACAAAAGTATAGACAGCTCCCCACTTGCAACCAGATTAAACGCTCTTACTGCTTCACTGGAGCCAACCCAATTGCATCAGTTCCTCCTCAGATGGTGGCATAGAAGGCGCACTGCCCTCAGCAGCTGGGCCCATAGTGGCGGTAGCTTGGTGGGGATGAGAAGCTGACTGCTCTGCTCCGCATGCAGCTAAATGTTAATTCTTGTATCCAGGGAGACCAGTGTTTAATCAGGGATATCACATGTGGCGGACTCATCCTTTCATTTTTAATTTAGCCTTTTTTGTTTATTTTTTTCCCCGTACACGCTTGAGAGCTTGCTCATTCCACTTCGCATCTGTTACAAGTATCATGGCATAATCTGGAACACATTCTGCCCCTTGTCTTAAATTTAAAAGGGCAGGAGGAGGCATTCCACATCTGATCAGGATGATCAAATGCAATCTTAAATTTGTCAATAAAAATCAGAGAAGGCCAGCGAATGAATCGTATTGTGCAAGCGGAGTGCCTCTCTCTAAGACTAAGGTTTTACCTGACATTCTTCCCACAATACAGTATATCTGATTTTAGAGAAATCTGATGAAAAAGTAACAGGCTTCTGACAGAACATTATATCACACTGTAAAAGAAAACCATGACACTTGCCGAGTTCACCTCTAATTGGTTCCAGGTCAGTGGTTTGTGACTCAGGGAGGTGAAAGGAAGAGTTGGGAGTGGCCAGAAGAGCTGGTTCTGCAGGAGCTATTGCTGAGGCAGAGGAGACGGGGTTAGAAGACAGCATAGCAGCTTGGTGACCAATTTCAGCTGCCTGATCCAACAGGACTTGAATTGTCTAAGCCTGTGGGGTCCATAATGTTTTCAAACCATTTTGTTGCAATTGCTTAACGGAATGAAAAAAATGTGTTTTAAACATTTTTTTCAAAGATTTCTAAATAACAAACATAAAGTCAGACAAAAACCTTTTTTTTTAAATGTCTGCATGAAGGAAACACAATTCAAACTGCGAGTCACACAACACTGCAGGGGGAGGCTGGACTCACAGATCAAGGCCGAACCTGAAGGGCAAGAAAGCACAGACGAAATTAGCAAGAGACTGAGGAACAGTTAAGAAGGCACAAGGGGCTTCAAAAAGATAAGGCTTTAGGTTTACTGCAAATGGAAATTGGCAGTTCGACAAATGGTGGGAGAATGGCTGGTGTATTTATGGTGCAGGAGGTAGTGGTGTCTTGATGAGCTAATCGCATACGGGTGGGCACAGGAGGAGAAGAGGCAGGGATGATCATGGTGAGGGAGTGTGGCCAGCAGGAGAAAGCATACATGCAACAATGTATTGCTATTGTGATTTCATCAAATATGTTTTTAATCTCAATCATATGTAAATTAATGGGCACATGGTAATTTTACCCTGGGGTACGGGGTCTCCTGGGTAAGATCAACGAATTAACTCATTGCCAGAAGAAGTCCTTTTATCACATTTCTCTCTCTCTAATTGGGAGGTAGCGTGTTTAATTTTCAGCATCTGCATAATGAGACAAGCACATAGAGTTTCAGCAGTGGGTGTGATGAGGAGTATTTGCCAAACAATGAGTAAATATAGTGAAGGATAATTGAGGAACAAGAAAATGTAAAATATGCGTATTTTGGTACAAGTTGAGAGATGCTGCACTCAATCGCATCTGTGGTCCGTAACAATGTTAACTATGACTGAAGCCATTAAAGTGTTTGGAGCAATTAATATCCGTTTCCTGTTGGAAATAGCTGCAATAATACCTGTTAACTTTACTGTATACTTAACTGTAAAAAATGTAATGTGGTCTCAATCTTTTAGTGCGTTTTGGAAGAGCTCGAAAATGCATCGTTCCTGTAGATGTGCTTATTTGTAATTGCTGCTCCGTGTACTTTTTTTCCAAAAACCTTACAAATAGCATTACCATTGTGTCATCTTAAATCATCTTTTTACAATACTGCCACCCAAGGGTGGAACTGTTTGACTCCTGCCCTCAAAACATGCACCTCTTTGGCCTCCTTCAAAACGGCCCTAAAAATTCACCTTTCAGGGGGGCAGAAACGGAGATAGTCATCACGACTCTCTCCGGATCAATCCCCCCCCCCCCCCTTTTTTTTGTCCACCTACGTTGTACATACTATGTGTCTTTTTAATTTTAATTTATTGTTATTTTGCATCTGTGGAGTAATTTATTTTTATTTTATTTTGTATTGTTAAATGTCGATGATTTATGTACTAAGGACTTTAAACGGAAACAAGACCGCAAGGGCTTTTTTGAAATGCTCCTCTTATAGACAGGATGTTTCACTGTACTTGTACTGTAATACATGCTACTGTTTGACTGTACTTGTACTCTAACATTCTATCTAATAAATATATTCATCATCATCATCATCATATTCACTATTTTTGGATAGGTATTAGTGAATGTATTACCGGTAGTTTGGAATACACGTAATATGTGTGTAAAGCCACATATCACAATGCATGATTAATGTTTGACAATTGCAGACTCTGCAAAGATTCATTAGATATACCTGCTCTCAGCGCTGGTATGACCGAATGGACACACTAATCTCACCCCTTGCTGGAGTGCAAACATCGATGATCTATCAGCGGATATAATAATAATGAATAGCCTACACCTGTCCGAGCATTGAGCCAGTGGCATGAAAGACCATCTTCCTTTAAACAGCCAATTCAGAAGCTTTCTTGTTTGACTGGTCGCAGATTATTGGGACAGACTCATTGAGGTCTGCCAAGCAGTTCAGAAGAATATTCTGAAGACTGCCGTAATGCAGCAATGTTGCTGCGGTATATTTGGAACTGCCACTAATAATACTGGTAATATTGAAAAAGTGGCCAAAGATCTGTTCTGTTGTGTAGGACTAGTTGTATATATCCCTCATTAAATATCATCACATACTTGAAACCTGTTCAAATGAGTGACGGCAACCACTCATGCTCGCACTCGCATAACAGCAATTTGGAGTGACCAATTCACTTGAGTTGCATGTTTTCGGTGGTGGGAGGAAGTCAGAGAAAAAGGAGAGAACGTTCAAATTCCGTACAGAAAGACCCCAGGTGGAATGGGACCAAGAAACCTTTTGCTGTGAGGCAACAGCGCTACCCAATGCATCACCGTGCTGCCCATGTTGGTTGATAATCTTTAATAATTATGCATGAATTACTTTAACGCTTTTCATGAATTGTTTTGTGGGGGAAAGCAAGGCACGTGACAAAGAAAGAATCAAGGAGTTCTTCAGGATGATGATGGGTCCACGATTTATTCTACCACTTCATTTAAAACTCACCTACCCAGAGGACAGCCGGTGTGAAGGCACCCGCCGTCTTGTTGGAATTAGGATAGGGGCTTAATTTAATTAAAAGGATTTAGACCTTGATGGAGGTATGCACTCTCATGAGTGCCCTTGTTGCATATGGTTTCCTGATGATTTATTAGTAAATGTGTGTCTGTCTGCACATATTCAGTGCAACGATTCCTTGTCGGTAAACACATACAGTAATACCTTTAAATAGCAGTATAATTCGTTTCTGTACTAAGCTCTTAACTCAAATCGCTCTTATGCCAAATCAATGTTTCTCATATAAAATGACTGAAAACAATTTAATCCATTCCGGCCGTCTAAAAGCACCCAAATCAATGCTAATAAATAACAATGGAAAATACATTTTTAATTACTATATATATATATATATATACACACACACACTTTCTTTCTTCTCACTTCTCAAGAAAGTTAGTGGTAAGGATACCACTAATTTTCTTTGGACCCATCACTTATTATAAAGAATATACAGCTAAAATCACTGAAGGAAAAAAAGTGCGCTTGGAGCACTTGCAGCGCTCATCCATCTAGCATCAGCATGTGGAAGCGTGCTCGCATCTCAAAGCAAAATATAGTTTTCAGGCTGGCTCGTATCTATGATCGCTTGTATGTCGAGGCGTTACTGTACTTTTAAATGTACTTTTAAGCCCGTAACTCAGAGTCGTCGTTAAACGAGCATGTCATTAAGTAAGGACGAGCTATAATGGTCTAAGGTCTGGGGTCCATATTTCATAATAAGTATCTCGTGAAGGCCTTTGATAATGAACTACGATATGGCACTACTTTGAAAAGAAGTAAAAATCAAACCATTATAGAAGCTCTGGTACTTGCTGGGATTGTATCATTTATTCCGATGTTCACATGCGTCCTCCCACATTAGCAAATGTTAGACATTCATCATTAAAAGAGGGACAACCAAGCCATGGTTCAAAGCAGAAGCATAGAAGTCAGAGGACAAGTTGCCACTTTTATCTTAAAACAGAATTTGTTTTATCTACCAATCAATTTCACACTTAACACATTTTCGGGAAGGAGTGGTGGGAAGACATTTCCAGTGTCAAGAACTATCTCACTGGATGTTTGAAATGTCTCATTTGGCATTGACAGGGTGGTTGTGGGAGCAAAGCAGCATCACTCGGGGACAGCTGTCTGACTGTGGCTCTCTTCTCTGCAAAATACACCCCCATACCTGCTCACATAACCTAAAGACAGCCAGGCTGCGCAGCAGTGTGGGCTCCCCAATCACAACAAAACACTGTGCTGGCAGATTGTGTAGATTTATTGCTTTGAAGCAATGATTGCAATGCCTGGTATTGGTGATTGTGATTTAGCCTTAAAAACCATTAGAATAAAAAAATGGTACATTTACAGGACATGGTATGCAAGTGTTAATTTGGAAAGGATCTGAGAAATAGGATTGGTAATATTTTGTCACAACCCTACTGACATTCCTATGAGCCATGGCCCGTGTAAATGCCCTTTAGTCCTCAGACATTCATGAGGCAATTACGAGTTGATTCAGAGGGATTATTCTACATGAGCATGCCTTTGTTTGGTGACCTTGGAGATGCTGCCTAATCTCGCTAATTGAGTGCTTGTAAACACTATTGTTCCTACTCTCTCCCAATGTCAACTTGCTCATGCTTGTTGATGAGTTTTTGCAGAATATATTCAAGTGTTTGCACCACGAGAGAAGGTATTATGACAATCTATTTATCTGGAAACTATCAGGCTTGTTGAGACGCTACTTCAAGGAAAGATTCAGATCAGGGAATGACGTTTGTAATTAAAGCATTCAAACCGAAGGGAGAAGAATGTCATTGCTTGAAAATCACAAGTTTTGTAGAGTTCTATTGTGGCAAACTGCATGGGAAAACAATACTAAATATTCATACTGAAATAGTAGTTCTGCATTTTACAGTGCACTGATGGATCTCTCTGTCTATCTCCTCCTCGAAAACCCAGTTTCATACATATAAAATAAGGTCTTCTAAACAATTTTTGCATCATGATGCATCATCATCATTTTGTCATCTTCAATGATGCATGCCATCCAGTGTTCTGCCCTCCCCACTTTCCCTGCACCACCTCCACACCAAGTCGGTTAGACTCCCTGCATTCACAGGTTTGAATTTATTATTAAATATTTTAGGTGGAATGGATAGCTGCAGTCTCAAAGCACCTATAATGCAGTATGCTCATATGATGTATTATTAAATGAATTTGAATGATGTGATTGCGCCTCTCAAAAAAACATGTCTAGAGAGTGTGGAGAACAAGCTAAGTGTAATGCATTAATCACAGCATCCCTGAGGCTGTGTCAGTACATGCTGAAGCAAATACCCCTGTTCATTGACAGGGGAGGAAAATTAATATAGATAAGACACATGTAAAGAAAGTAAATCAATACACAAATCGACGTTCTGCTTGGACAATACCTCCCAGCAATTTCAGTGTAGGTGAGCTACACCAGGACGTTGTAATGTATATTCATGTACTGTACAATATAACATAGGTCAGGTTATCTGCATCTACATGAGGAATATATTCCGTAGCCCCCTGTTTGAGCATCCTTATAAATGTGTGTTTGGTATGTGTGATGGGCCGAGACCCAGATTAACCCGTGTGGTTTCACCAGACGGCTTGTGTCAGTCTATTTTACTCTGCCATTGTTACCGTGATGGGATAAATATATAATAAATAAATTGTAAATAAATAAATATAATATCATTTGGAGTCATTGTTCACTACTGCTCATTTCCGTATTATTAATTTAATTTGAATAATAAGATAAACCCACTGTCTAATAATTCTCAATTAAATTATTGAATCTTGGTTTTTGTATCTAAATCAATGTGAAAACTTGCATGCAGGCCTACTGCATTCCACCGAGAGGCTCACAGAGGAAATGGGGAGCAGATTTTTTGTGTTCATTATGTTCATAATCTGATTTTGGGAGAAGGACACAGGCAAGAAGGATTATATGGAGTAATAGGCCTACCAGCAGAAATGGTGGAGTGAAGCTATAATTCAAGCCGGGCACAACAAATGTGTGTGAATACAAGAAGAAAAAAGTAAATCAATAGAGACATTGTATTTTCTCTGCGTGTTTTATCACAGCCTCATCCAGTCATCAGAATATTGTATTTTTGAATAAATGAATGAATTTTATTATTGGTTCAGTTTTCAGTGAGACAGAGACAAATGAAAATAGTTCAAAGGCTTCATAACCCTGATAAATCAAAAGGGGGGGGGGGGGTACATTGAAGGAAACGCTTATTTGGAACCGCCCCCTTTTCTTACAATAATATCCAAAAATATTTATTGTTGTAGCCAATATCAATAGCATAACATGCTAATAATCTTAAAAGGTATGCCTGTTCATATCTTTCCTTCTCTTGTTATAGTTTTATATTTTATTGTGCGTGCGTGTGTGTGTGTGTGTGTGTGTGTGTGTGTTTTAACGGGTTACATCGTCCTGGTCTTATAAACTTATAAAAAGAACTTGCGGACAATCAACAGATACAGTGAGCCATCCGGAATATTTCTTATATTGTGTCCACTGCAACAAATTAACTGCAATATAGTTCACAGGATTACCATAGTATGATTGGGTGTGTCATAAAATAACACTCACAGTTATACAGATGGAGAATGCCAGTGCCAGTGCCTTGATGATAAATACTGCAAATAGATCAGGACTGTCCTGAATGTGTGTGTGTCTGCTCTCCTATAATCAAGTTCAAATTCCATTAGCAGAGTCCTATCTTCAGCAAAACGTCTCCCTCATTAAAATGTTTAGAGACTGCTACACTTTCCCACATCCAGTCCCACTCGACAGCATGTCATTGCCTAATTCATTTACCCGTGCTTCCTATGCACACCAGCAGGGTAATTGCACTGGAAATGAACATGCAAAAGCAGCAAATAGGGAAGGAATAACATTATCTACCCTGCTCCTTTGACCATCTCAGTGTACAGTCATGCACAGCCCCTCTGCACAACGGCACAAATGAGCACACCAGAACCTGATTCATCTGCTTTATCAGCACAGCTTAACTTCCCAATAGGCCTGATACTGGTCTCTCTTTGCCAGCATGCAGCTGGCACTGTTGAAGCCCTAAATGACGTCCACATGGATCTCTCTGCTCTCTGTTGTCAGCAACGCAAAGCAACAGCTGAGTGTCACACGGCTTTGGTCACGTGATTAAAAAAATAATAAACCATTTACATGTTTCTCAACAACAAAAAGAAAAATAGGGTGAGCTTTCAAGAAGCAATTACCCCTGATATTCCAAAGTTGTATAAGGGTATTCATATTTCACTGCGGAGTTAGAGCCAAAAAAGGGGAGCGGTTTTGATCAGAGGCTGAAAAGGATAAATGGGAGTGAGTATAAAGGCATTGGATTAAAAAAAAAGTCCAAGCCTTGAAGTAAATATGTTTCAAAGAGTTGAGTGAATCATTTCCCAATATTAGAGTCAGGGAGCTGCTTATCTGTGGCCTGCTTTAAAATCTTTTTTTAATATGTAATAGCATTTTTTTAAAGTATGTTTTAAAATGCATCGAGAGATAAAGCTTGAGTCTACAACCACAGCGGTTCTGTGATTCCACCTCACAATTACAAATTGTGATGATTATATAATGTTCAAAAGCAGCAATGCTTGTTTTAGTTAAGCACTTGCTAATTAACACTAAATGAAAGTGCAGCTAACGTTGGTCGGATGAACAAAAAGATGAAATCAAACATGAACCGAAGCTAATGGCAATTCATTCAACTGCTTCTGAAACACGGATCTAAACCACAAAGGAGGATTTCATGGTGGTGTTAATGAGTCTTACACTCCAGGGGTCTGGAACCTTGCAACACAGCAAGGAGCAATGTCTAAATTAAATTCCTGGGGTATTATTCACTAAAGAAAAAATATATATATATATATATTACCTGGTTGGCATGTGCATGTGCAAAAAGAAGCATTTTTGAAAACTGCAGCCATTGTTATACTTTCTCTTGTCATATTGGTTTTACAGAACAAAATGCAGCCATGGCTTTGTTGAAAATCATCACAATCATATGTACGAGCAGATTGCGTTTCATATGTCATTCTAATTTTCCTAATCTAAACAAGTCATTAAATCAATGTAACAAAGCACAAGAAGGGAAGGTTTTGTATATGTAAAAAAAAAAGTGGAACTTGCACAATGCTTCTTCACAAGGAGCGTTATGGAAGATGGTTAGCAGCAGCGTTCAGCGCTGGAGAATTCTGAACGCATTTTAATGATTCCAGCATTAATTCCAGTTCTTTTGGTTCAGGCATGCCCCAAATATGAGATCGTCTTTGCTTCCATGTGTAGCTCTCTGTTCATTTAACCCAGTTATTGTTATGTACTTTGCATATAATGAAGCAGCAGCAGCGCCAGTGTGATGTTGGCTGGCATGTGCCTCTTGTCAGAGGCGGATTCAAGAGTCGGGATTAAATTGCATTAAGCAAGTAATTATTTCCCATGAAATGGATCATGACAGAAATTAGCGTCTGGGGATATGTGCAGCTCTGCCCTGCAGGAAAACATCTCGTTCTATACATATTACCAAATTTATTGTTCCCATTAACTGCTTAACTGTTGATTTTGTTTTGTATCTCATGTACATCTGCATTAAACTCTATGCCTTAGTCTAATATGCAATTTTCAACTTGTGTTCACCTTAATACACACACACATGCTGCCGCGTACTGTGAAAATAAAAGCCATTTCATGCATGACTGATTTCTGCAGTTCATTCGGTATAATAAAATGCAGAAAGTCACTGTGAACTTTGATTAATATTTGCCTTTTGCATTAGAGATTAAAAGGGAGGACAGCACAATTGCTATAAAAGGCCTGGAAACCTTGTCTATGCATATATTTTTTTTAAATGAGTCTTTTGCATTTGGAACTAATTGTCTTGCAGCACCAGTGAATTCTTACTCATTAGCCTTGGGGGGGAAAAAAATAGCACACTGCAGCCTGATTACGCCTCTCACAATTTCACAAACTGTCATAAAAACAACAAGCAGAGGACACACATTGCTTCAGGGGAGAATATGCATACTTAGATATTGTTTCCTTTGAAAATACATGGGAGACCTTTCGCTTTGGTATCTTGCTTTCTGAGAGTTGTTTTTTCCAACTTCATGCACAGCAACTGTCTCTGAGTAGGTTACAGTGATACTGTCAATATTGACAGAAGAAAATTAGTAAGCTATCGCCCAGAAGCGACAAAACTAATTAGGGTCGCGTAGAAAAATTTGGTTTAGACGTGCAATTACATATGTGTGACAATAATACCCAGGCAAGGTGCTGCGTGTGTTTGACTGTCTGCAGAATCATCATAAGGGACCTCAGGCACAATTCCCATGGTGAGGATCAAATGTTGAATACAGGTGTGATTTGTATGATTCATTTTCAACAAGGTGAGCTGAAATAATCACTCCCTAATAATGAAGACATGTAGCAATTCAAACAGGAGTTCAAACTCAGTGATATATACTATTGAATGTCTCTGTCAGGCAATATAGACACGTGTCAGATGTATAATTGGCTCAGATACATTTGAAAAGTATAGACATGAGTTACATTTCTTTCCCTTTCTCTGCATGGCCCCTTCTCCAGCAAATTGGTATACTCAGAAACCCACCACGAAGCCTTCAAGTGAAAATATTGGTTGAATGTGAAAGTTGTGGATTTAAGTATTTAAACATATTACATCTCTGAGACGGCTGCTACCATCTGGAAAATAGTGAGATTTATTGTTAACCTGCACACAGTTTTCCTTCTGTCCATACGTTTAAGAGCAAAAATATGTTTGCTTGTTGTTCATGTTTAATTTCATTTTTCCATAGATTCTCTCAGGAATTAAATCTGGAAAAAGATGAATGGATGGATATTTTCCTTTAACTGTGGGTCATTTCTTGGGAGCAAACATTACCATTGACAAGATCCTTGTTGGAACTGTTTGTTCATCTCAAATATATATTTTTAAGGGTAACAAAGACATATCTAAAAATTAAGAAACTTTTCATTGTAATCCCAGCACAATTTAGGTAAGAATAAAGTTTAAAAATTAAGTAAAATGTATACAAGTCTCATTTTGTGAGAGAAAGTTTTAGTTGATTGAAAAGAAACATACACCACCCACACGTTATATTCTCTAGATTGTAGCGAATAGCTACAATCGCTAGCTGTAACTTAATCTGTGTATTTTATTTTTAAAACGGAAGGAATATAAGGGAAACTCCTATCAACAAATTATTGATGTGTTTGTTCGGGAAGAACGGTGCATGGACTTCATTCATAAATCACCAGATTACAGACAAATTAAGTTATGGGCAAGCTGATGAACACATTGAATAAAGAGCCTCAGAAAATTATTGAGATTAAAATCTGCAAGGATCTTACAAAATATCTGCTAATGCTGATTGAACCAGCTGTAGAAACATTAGGGACATTAGGGAAAATAATGAGAGATTTTACACGGAGAAAATGTACAAATGTAAAATGTCGAAGGTTTGTGTGAAGATATTAAGACCTATCTAAAATTTTATTTTTTGCCTTTCAACCTAAATTTACAACCAGTAAAAATTAAGCAGATTTGTATCTGTGCAGCCAACACATTTTTCAGTCTGTGAACTTGTCAGCTATTCTGCTTCCTGTACACTGAGGTAGTGGATGCAGTAAAGTAAAAATATTAATCCATTCAAAAAACATTTAATCCCCATCGGGGTTACCAATATGTAATTTTTCTCGACTACTGGATTTACATACAGCAGCATAGAGTAGCCATCCATGACAGGCAGGTGTAAATGCCAGTCTCCGGCTTGTCACGCATTATAACAAGATCCTCATGAGATTCAACAAAGAACAGCAGATACAAGGGAGGCAGGGATTCTGATTGAAGCCGATATGCATTTACATAATTCCTGCTATATCATTTCAAAGACAACTGAAGCATGACATGTAGAAACATATGTTCTGGAAGCATTTGTTTGGATTTTCAAAAGTTCAAATGGAATCAAACAGGAGGGGCGGGGGGAACTTGTATATGAATGAAGGAGACAGCAGCATTTCAACTTGACTCGTATTGTCTCGACAAAAAGGAAATGTTGGCGCAGACATGCATGATAAGAACGAGATCACATCCATTGTGTGGAAGCCTCCCTGACTAGGTGCAAGATGAGGATTTCCACATGCTGACATTTGCTCCACATGCTTACCATTGCAAGTTCAGTCCATCATTGATTCAGCTCTTGTGCAGAATAGATACAATACAGCTGCAAAAGTATTCAATTGAAGTAATATGCAGAGATTTGAACTGGCACCAGACGAGTTCCTGCAGTCTGAACCTTTATGTATTTCAGTCCCCTCATAGCCCTGCATCAGCACTCCGTAATACCTTCAATGTGTTAGTGAAAAGCCTTCTTCCTGCCTGTCAAAATTCAAAAAGACCATTTGGGGAGCAATGCCATTCATCTCTTTTCAGTCAATAGCTGGCAGGTCTGTCCCTCAATTGATTATTATCAACTGCAAGCGAGGCAAAGACGGACGGCAGGCAGGCCCACTGCTGAAAGAAGACTACTAAATAACTTGCCACAATTAAAATCTCAATACATCAGCTGGACTTTTCTTTATGGTGGAGTCCAGCTGTTATCTAAAGCTCTCAATGAAAAGAAGACAGAATAAGCCCAAATGCACAGAGATGCATATGGTGCAGAATATGTTTACCTGCCTCTTGGCTGCTGTCTCGTTTAGTCCCCACCTTCTGCTTGTTTTTTATAATAATAATAAATAATGCTTTGGGCTTATATTGCGCTTTTCTTTGAGAAACTCAAACTCAGAGCGCTCAACTCATAGTGCATTATTCATTCACTCCACACTTGGTGGTGGTAAAGGAGCGAGGCTGCCAATCTGCGCCTCCTGACCACCACCGACAGTCACTTGGTTACTACATTTACACAGGCAATGTGAGTGAAGTGCCTTGCCCAAGGACACATCGACAGTGTACACAAGTGCCGGAGCCAGGAATCTAACCGCCAACCTCTTGATCATAGCGCGACCTGCTCAACAACCTGTGCCACCATCGCCCCTATGCACAAAATCTTTTTTTAATTCTCCAAAACAAGGATACGATTAGAAAATTAGATTAGATTTGTATGTGTTTACAATATCGGAAATAACCTCAAACGCAGAAGAGTTGATCACAATTAATTTGGCAAACACAAGATCATCATTCAGATGTTGAGTTCAAGGTTATCGGTTGAATAAAAGAAGTCAGTATACTTGTTGCACTTTAACCCCACAGATGATTGCTGATCACATTGAATTACGTCTCCTTGACAAGAAAGGGAGCAAAGTGGACAAGGGCAGCGCCTGGGGACATGAACTTAAGCTTGCTCTGTCAGCTTCCATAGCACCATGCAGAATAAATAAGTTAATAAGCCGTGAAAGCATTAGCAAGTGAATGGAGATTTGGATTCCGAATACCACGATTTGCCAGTGCTGAAAGAGAGACAAAAATGCACCGTGCAGTCTCTTTAGTTTAAACTTTTGCAACTATAATGTTTCAAATACAGAAGAACAAATATCTCCACACGAATGGGCCACAGCAAAATGGAACTGAGAATAAGGTCAGACTTCAGACTGTATTCATCAAGCAATGCACCTTACCTGTGTTTGATGTGCGCACGATACAGAAAGAACTAATAGATGCAGCAAGTAATTCAGTTGCAACATGGAACCTAATGAGAGATAGAATTCCAGGAAACCAATATTTCTTCCTCCCTTTCGGTAGTGCACGGTTGCTTCATAGAACTGCACTGCCCTCTGAAAGGTCTGAAGGGTACTGCAGCAAAGCTTTGCACATCCTCAGGCTTTGATAATGTCCCTTTAATGCATTCTAAAACTTTACCCATAATAAAGAGCTCCTTGGTTTATCGGTTGAGTTCAATGTTTGTATGAAGGCAAGATGCTAAACTTGAAGATTTGCCTCACAGCACAAGCCGTGAAATATGCCAAAAGGGAAGCCAAGGAAAGCACAAATGTGAATTGATCTTCCAATCAACATGATGAATGAGGACTGCCAGCCATTCTTTCTGCAATGCCAGGTCTTGCTCTGCAGTATTGCTCATCCCCATTGTGTTTTGGAAGCATATTTGTGTCTCATAGTGGATGTGGCTCTTGCCAATAAGTAAGCTGATGCTGTTAATACACATGTCAAGGCAGCATTTACATGGTACAAGGTACTTGTAAGTTTGTCGCTTATTGAATTCATCTCATTAAAAAAGATAAAGAGGAATGCACTCTGAAGGAATTAAAACATTTCCATTGCACGTAATTGAATGTGGATAGATTGCAGTCTTGCATCTTAGTGTTTCTATCCATATTTTTTATGGGCCTTAAATGGAGTGAGAGGGAATGGTTGGGCATTGGCGTTAAGATTGCAGTTACTTCATTTTCATGAATGATTATTCAGCTATTTAAATGTGAAGTTACAAAATATTTTCAGAGTATTTAAAACAACAGCACCTAGCTTTAGCTGCTTTTTATGGCTTAATGATTTTTACCACCTGTTCTGAGAAGCTCACAGTGTGGAAATCTAAACTAAATGAGGATGGCTTTCCAGCATCATATCTGAATGTACTATTATTTCATACACATATTTTCTCTCCAGCCGTCGTACTCTCTAAACAACAGGGTGAAACGCAGCAGATGGTAACGCCTGTAAACTTTTCCTCAGATTGCCCACCAGTCGAGGATTTCATTGTGTCTCTCACAAGACTTTCTTTTTTTGCAAACGGAGTACTTTTCTATATTTTCAATCACAATTCTCATTCTTCGGATAAAATCTTACTCATCGTCTTCACTGTAGATACCTAAGGCACAGTGGTATCAAAGACAGCCCAAAATTGTGCAGTCCAACTAATCTATGTAAAATGTAATTTTGGAGGTGAGAGGAAAGGTCCTTAAATAATGGTCTACAGAACTGCTCCTCTTATTCTGCACATTACAGTTTTCAGGAACTCAATGTTCAAATCTAATTTCATTAGGCAGAGTTCTTGAATAAGTGATAAACTGAGGGGCAAAACGCAACAGTGATCATTGGCGATGAGGTGTAGATTGAAGAGAATTTAATTTGCACGACTGAGACTAATCAAAGTACGGGAGCAGAAATACGCCAGAAAAAAACAGGCGTTAATTAATTAAAAATGATTAATGGGAGGCATTTTTCAGAAAGGATCACAAGACAGTGGTGAGGACAGCCATGATGCATGGCTTAGAGACAGTGGCTCTGAGGAAAAGACAGGAGGCGGAGCTAGAAGTGGCGGAGATGAAGATGCTGAGGTTCTCCTTGGGAGTGACCAGGTTGGATAGGATTAGAAATGAGACAATAAGAGGAGATTTGGAGATAAGTTCAGAGAGTCCAGACTTTGATGTTTGGACATGTCCAGAGGAGAGACAGGGACTATATCGGTAGAAGGATGCTGAGGATGGAACTGCCAGGGAACAGGGCTAGAGGTTGACCCAGGAGAAGATACATGGAAGTAGTGAGGGAGGACGATGCAAAGGACAGGGTGAAGTGGAGAAGGCTGATTTGCTGTGGCGATGCCTCACTGGACAAGCCAATAGTACAGTAGTAGTAGCAGCAGTCGTATGAAGATTTTTCAGTTTAATGTGTTAAAAATGTTTAATTTATTCTGTTGAAGACTAGAATATAATTAGCTTAATGTAAAGTATTTCAGGGTGGGCAGACAGTAACACATTAGGTGGTGCTGTTGATTTACAGAAAGAAGGTCACAGGTTCAAATCCAACCTCCGTGTGTTTGAATGAGTGAACTGGCGGCTTGTCCAGGGTGTATCCTGCCTCTAACCCGCAGTCTGCTGGGATAGGCTCCAGCACGACCCGCGACCTGGATGGATGGAGGGTTTAGAAAATGAATGAATAAAGTATTTTGGCCAGAACACTAAGGACAATATAAGTATTATTAATCTTTTATGATAGTACTGATATAATAGTATAATGACATGCGCAAGAATCTCATTTTTCAATCAATCAGATCGCTTTTTGAAAATATTCCAACTCTATTTGATAATCAAATTGCAAACATTTACAATGCAAATAAATAATTACCTGTTAGAATATAATTCCATGAATGGAATCAAGTATGTCACAAAGTGGCAAGTGTTGATAGGCTCAGTCGGAATACCTTGATAGAAAGGTTAGAGCGACTATGAGCTATTGATTTTGGGATTCAAACAATCGAAAGATGCGCTTTTGCTCTGTCAAATGTCACATAAACAGATGTCTTTTCTCCTAAAGAGGTAATGTCACAGAGAATGATTATTTTAACTCTGATCAATTCTGCCACCTGACACCATCCTGGGAACAATTAACTCCCATTCCAGTCCTGGAAGGAAACACAAGGTGAAAGCCAGCGCTCCGAAAATATCGGCTTTATTCTGAGCACGATGCATGCCAAAATATCAAGTCTCAGTCCCATTCAGCAGCCCAGTGTGTAATGTCTCTGGCACTGTTATCAAGTGTGCTCCACATTTCTATCCATCCACAAGAGTGCTTTTCAAACTTCTCTCACAGCCCTTTTGTTTTGTGACCCAGAGTAATTTAATGGACTATTGTGCAGACTTATCAAGCAAAATTCCTCCCATTTTCAGGGTGCTGCTCACCTGTTTTAGTGTTTTACTGAGTCCCCCACATATCGCAGAGACCAGAGAGGGCTTGAGCAACATTGCATGGCAATGATTTTAATAAAGGCTTATGCAGAATTATGTCTTGGCCCAGTTTAATCTCCCTATGAGTCATCTTTGAGTTTCTCCCCAGATGCGCTCTGGCATGTTAATTTTGAAAGCAGCAATTGTCTGTGGTACATTAATTATTATTTCACATTGCACGGAGTTATGTCACCAGTCACCAACACAATAATAGCCTCTACATGTCCCTCTCAAGTATGTTAATAGGAAGGAAACAGAGTAGCAACAGAATAATGGACAGAGTGAATTTTTATCCTGTTTTATTGTAAGATGAAGTAGCAAGTCTTAACAATTGTATACAGTCATTCACGCACCATTATTTCCTAACACATTGTTCTGTGTGAGCTTGGCTGGACACATTTCCCCTTTGCGTGGCATCTTCCCATAATCATCTTATGCAGTCCAACTCTCTCGTGCACTTGGAAATGTGTTTGCAGAGGGGTTTGCTATATAGGAGAAATTCAAGCGATGGAAAGACAAAATGAGAGCGCGAGGATGAGCTTAAACATGCAGGCCATCTCTGCCGAAACAAAACAAACCAGAGCAGTGAAAATCATCTTATCAGGGCGATAGCAGACAAATAAAGAGCGACTGTCAAGAAATTCTCATGTTGGTATTCAAGCCATGACTCGTTCTGCTTTGTCACAACAAAGCAGAGCTAAAGCAAGACGAGGCTCAGAGATTGCAGGAGAGAAAGAGAGAGAAAGCTGTTGAGCTGTTTAGCCTGCTTGCTTCAAGCCACTGCAGTGCATCGCCTCTGATATGGTTGTATTTGAAATCA
Organism: Brachionichthys hirsutus; assembly: GCF_040956055.1. Lineage (NCBI taxonomy): Eukaryota > Metazoa > Chordata > Actinopteri > Lophiiformes > Brachionichthyidae > Brachionichthys > Brachionichthys hirsutus. The sequence goes on along the minus strand of NW_027180323.1, from coordinate 332,304 downwards.
GCCTTATAGAGTCGAAGACAGCTAGTGCAGAGCGTTGAGTGCCCAGGCTTGCCTGTCAGACCCAGCAAGAGTAAAACTCCACGGATGACTTGTAATCGCTTACATACACAGCTACACACCAAACATCAATCATGGACAGCTGTCTATTTCCAAAAAAATACTATAAAACTGTGAGAAAGGTGGAAGACGGAGAGCAGAGCGAAGTGATAACTGAGGAACACAAAAAGTGTGGGCGAGGCCCAGTGAGCATAAGGTGCATGTATTTATAGTTTAAGGTAAAGGGACAGGAACAGGGTTTTTTACTCTCTTTTTTTTTACATTGTCGAATGAAAAACTAGGTAGTGAAGAGATTATTCACGCTTGAAGAGTGTTCTCTGCCATTTAAATGCAAAGCACGGCTCTGCTGCAACCTGCCTGAGACAGCCGGGACGCTCTCAAGTGGTGCTGACAAGGGCCGTCTGTGAACCTGCCTGCGGATCGTCGGAAATCCCGCACCTGCTCATGACTGCATCATGATGGTGCCCCACTACTTTTAGTGCACGTTACATATGGCTCAAAGGAAGCTAAATATATGCACCATTATGGACCACATTTCATCATGCACCCTGAGGTATTGAATATGTGCTCAGTGATAAGATAAAACATTCATCTGCTTTCATTTGTCCATACATTTAATTACCGGTATGCGTGCCAACAAATACTCACAGCTTTAATTAAACAAGCATAGCAATAACGTAAAAGCACCGGAGATGAAGGGCAGAGTAAGAAGCCCTGCCAACGCAAAGATGTTTTTTGGATGAGAAATATGTACGCCCAATCACTTTGCTTTGTTTGATACAGACTTTTTGCTGCTTTTCGCTCTAATCGACTTTCATGGCAGAAGTGATTTGTAATTAATGGTGGCTTTGTAGCTCTCATCTATATCCATGAGCCTTGACGAGACCAATCGATAGTTCTGCCTGTGGTCCACTTGCGCTCTCTCTCTCTCTCTCTTTTTCTATCTCCCACACACATGCACATACACACTGCAGCATAACTTTAGTTGGCTGACAGGAGGCCAAGCATACACACAAATTAATTCAAACAATAACAGCCCAATGGAGAGGATTATAGAGGAAACTAATATAACCGTTTTCAGCTTGATAAAGGGTTCACAGGGGACTCGGCATACAGAAGTATGTTTTGTTTGAATATTTGTCAGCAGGGGGCTGCAGAACAATCTCCAAACACTCCAATGTATATACCGGGCTCCCTACTGAATATTATCTTTGGTCAATCCATCCACCCATCAGGGTTGTGGGGGAGCTGCAGCCGATCACATGACATGGAGGTGCGATGGGGCACACTCTAGGCAGGTCACCAGGCAAGCAATCCTGCATGCTTAAATTCGCACCAATCACCAATTTTGTTTTACCAATTCATCCACATTGCAGGCATTTGAACTGTGGATGGAACATGTAATAGTCAGAGATATTTAGTGTTGAATCCCTCTTCATTTCATGTTAAAACTCCAAACTATCTCCCTGGGCTTATAGTAAGGGCTTTATTTGATTTTATGTCTCTCCCAGACATGTTTCTTTCAATCATTCTCCTTAAGGTCAAACCACTGAGGTGTTAACATAAAGAAGACTGCGCCACCCGATTTATGGTTCAGTTAAAAATAATAATAAAAAATGAATAAAAAAAAGAAAAAGAAGGAATAAAGATAGGGGTTTAACGACAGCCACCAAACACATTTTTCCTGAAAGGTCACTGCATAGACAGATGATAACCCTGCACTCTTCTGCAAATGCCCCCCCCCCCCCCCCCATCATAATTTTCATCTTCCATTTCCTTTACTTTGAGTCACCCATTAATTTTGCAACAGGAAAATATGACACAATATCAATCACCTCAATGTCACAGCTAAACAATGCAGGCAAGCACCAATGTTAATAAAGATATCAAATAAGATGAATAATAAACCAGCTGCCTCTCATGCTTCAGTCTCCAACATAAAATGACATGAGCAGGTGCACAGGGATGACACAAACAAATTAGAGGGGAGCGACTGCGTGACAGGACGTGCTATCACTTTGTGTTAGGTCCAAGAGGAGTGGCACCATATTTAGTTGTGTCAGCAAGCCTGTAGTGCTCACACACACACACACTCTGGTTGGCTGCTAAGGAGCCTGAAGAGCACGATGAGGTTGCTATAAAAGCAATTTCCTCATGAGAGAAAGGCCTCATAATTCTTGCGAGACAAAGCATCTGGAATGATTGGGGACAGATGGGGAAAAAAAACCTGCATGAAATCCAGCAATCTCCTCATTCACTGCGACTGTGCTTTGGGTAACCTTTTGCTTGAAACTTTTTTTTATGTATTTCCCCTGTTTTTGAGGGACTTCACATTAATCATGGTTGACAAGCAGCAAGGCTTTCCCGTTGATGGCAATGTTTCAAACGTGGCACGTGTCTACAGGCATAATGTATTGCACCGGCAATATTATATCCAGCCATCTCATCCATATCTTTCTCTCTTGATCACTTGTCACTGATGAACAAATGCTCAAATGCACGTCATCTTTCAACAGTATTTGCTAGACAGCCATTGGAAGGCTAAAGAAAACAATATTCTGTGATAGGTTTGTCACTTGCACTCCTCACTACAGCTTTTTTAAACCCTTTGGGGGGGGGATGCAAACATCAGCTCATCTCCGTTCCGAAACATGGGCATGGCTGCCCTGGCTAAGGCACGGCTTGCTGCTTTCAAGTAATGGTTCTAACGAGTAAAAATGCTGGCACAGAGCCAGCCTCCTTCCTCTGGGGCGTTGATATTTATGCCTTCTCTTTCTCTCGCCATCCCTCTTTGTCCCTCCCTCCCTCTCTTGTTTGCTTGCATAACATCACACAAACCAACGTGTAGCATTATTCCTATGCTGAAGCCAGGAAAGCTGTGCCTTTGAATGCCATTTCTGTCAGGAAGTTATTAATCAATATTAGTGCTTGGAATAAATATAAAATTTGCAATAATCAACACCAAAGATGTGACTATGTGCTGCAACTACGGCAGCTTTTGGTAAGATGTAATACATTTCAACTTTTGAATAAAAGGCTAAATGGATTAAAACTACTAGAAAATCACTCAGAGAGCGCAGACCTCCGCCAAGCAGATCATTCCAATTCCTAATTGGAGTGTGAGCGTATAATGGTTGTTCATTTTTCATGCGACCCCGTGATGAGCTGGCGTTTCATCTGGCGTGTAACTCGGCTTGCGCCCATAGCCAGCTGGGATCATAGGCTCAAGCAGACCCGTAAACAGTAAGCAGCTGTAGGCGAGACGAGTGCGATCGTCTCAGCTACAAAAACATGGATGGATGGATGAATTTTCCCAACAACTGGTGTCAACTGTTTGCACGGTGTACAATGGAGCATTTCATTGTAGAAAAAAAATATGTGAATTACTCCAAATCTGTTGTGGCATTTTTGGTGAAGCAGCACTTTTTATTAAATAGACCATCTCATATTATATTATGGTAAGCATTAGCAAACACCTGTCCATTCACACGTCCAACAGATAGAGCATTATAGGATCCACGGGCTACCCAAACAAATGGAAATCGAATATTCCCATTCTTCTTAACTTAGTGCTTCAGCTGCACAATGTTTCATTTTGTACACCAGTCAGTTGCTAACTGTGGTGGTTTTGCCATTATGCAGTTTTGCAGTTTGTTTGCTTTTTCACTGGAAACAGCTAATTCTTGAGACTAGAAAGGATGCTGATGCAAGGAGTGGGAGGGAAACAAACTAACAAATCGGATTTACAGCCAAAGCAATGAGCTGAAGGTCACAAAATGCAGAAGAGAGTTAAAGAGCTCACTCTGTGATATTGGCATGATGAGTGACCCTTTTTGGATTGCGTCTGGTCACTTAATCCATTAAATATATATAGTCCAAAAAAGTGCCATTGTTCACCAATGTGCAAGAAAATGTGTCACGTCCTGTAACAGAAGAGTGATTATTTTAATAGTTCATGAATAATTTAAGATTGAGGCTCAACAGATTTCCAAGGTCTTGCAGGAAGAGATGAAAATGCAAAACAAATGAGTGATGAACTATTCAAGACATGAGGTGAGAGAGCTAGGGTTAAAAAGCTGCTGAGTGGGACAAATGGATTGGAGTATTCGCTCTGTTAGATTTTTAAAAAAAAGGCCATTCCGGGCATCAAAGACACCTCCAGCAGCAGTGTCTCCAGTGATAAAGATGCCTGTCTTTCTACCTTCCGCCTCCAATTTTAATTACAAATATTTATAAGCAGCTTAACTGCATGACCAGGGCTTTTTCTTTAACATTCATGGCAATGGGGGGTGTCTGGGTATCAACGCAGCTGTTGGATCCGATAAGATTATTTATTTATTTTGTGATTTTATTTGCTTATTTCTAATTCATTATTTATAACCTCGCATGATCATCAAGTCCGCTGTCTCCTCGTCAGTACATTAAATGGTGAGTAACATAAATAAATGACGATACTAAATAAATAAATATTTTCAGGATAAACCGTCTCAGTGAAAAGCTAGAGGGTTTGTCCTCATGAGAAACGCAACTCTTGTCTTGTGAGACTAAGCCTCAGAGATGGCTTGGCTCCCTCAGGATGACATACTCCTTACTTTCTTATCTCTTAATTTTTCATCTCACTTTGGAGACATTACATCAGACATAATCCTGGATGTCACGAAATGGCAAAAGAGGTTTGTTTACTAAAGGTCGAAAGAAGAGCCTGCAATGAGAGGATGAGAAAAAATCAGAGCACACCAGTCTTACATGTCACTACTTTAACCTTCACAGCCTGCTATAAAACTCCAGATGTGTCAAGGTCACCTTGTATGAGGGGAATGTAAAATAGAGATGGGATGAGTGGAAGAGATAAAGGCATTGCAGCTGTTTTTTCTGTTTTCACTTCTCCTCAGAAAGCAGAAACACATTTATTTTCCAGTGAAACAGGTTGATGGGTTTTGAAAGAGTTTTGGGGGCATTTATCTTATTTATATTTAAATCCCTTCTGACTAAGCAGTTCGGCAAACTGAGTGGAAAATGTCTGTGTATACCGTAAGAATGTCAATAACTCAACACCTCCTATAATTCTGTTTTTTAATCAGTTCATCAATGTCAAGAGGAATATTGTGGTCGAGCCATCAGCTAATGGGAATCATAATGAAGAGCCTGAGTCCCAATCTAAATAGTGGCAGGAAAGCCAATTGCACCTTGAGTGGTGATGTGGGGAAGGTTTATTCTCATCCTGGCATTCGGATCCCAAATGGGAGTGCGGAGTTTATTTTGTTTTGTAATCTGAGTTGGGCAGTAATTACATTTAGTCTCATTAGTTGTTCCTGCTCCATGATGCACGGTAATCATGGTAATGTATGTGGTCCTTCCTGTTTGGGGGAAAATGGATTTGTGCTACATTAGCTGATGAGGCAGGTAAAATTACATTATGCCCTCCAGTGTGATCTTAAAGGTAGTGATTCAGAGATTGATCACCCTTCTAGACAGTCTCAAACTCGTTAGCATATGCCTTTTTACCGCTCTGTCTCTCTGCGATAACATGTAGCGGAAAAAACACAGAGTTGGGCTGCTTGTCCTTAAAATCCTCAATCCAGGAAACCTCAAGAAGTCACTCAGCCATTCGTTCTTCAATTTTGACTCAATTTTGTTCCAAACTGCCCCACTGACGTGTTATCACACAGGCAAAAATGACAGTGTAGCACACGGTTTGAATTGGCCTTACAAAAGCTGGTGGGGAGTCTTTTTGGAACGGAATGAAAAAGATGAAAACAAGTTTTGGCTTTCGCCACTGTGTGACCCATTGAAAGCTTTCTGTTCCCCCTCTACCTCACAGACATTTATCAAGCCAACAGTTGCTGCATCCATCAGAGCTGCGTGTTTGTGGTCATTTGTGGACGAACATGCAAACATTTTTCAAGAGCATGTGTGTCAGCGTTCTTGTTTGTGTCGCTATGAATGCATGTAAGAGGTTGCATTATAATTAGGTTTTCTTTAGAATGTATATCCCCAAACCAAGTTATTAACTAGAAAAGCACTCAGAGATCACAGACCTCCGCCAAGCAGCTCATCCCCCTCATAATTAGATTTACACCATCCACATGGTGATCAGGATCATCATCAAAAGGTTCTAAATTGTTATTGGTATCTAGAGATGTGCACATGAATGTGCACCAGTGCACAAAGCAAGTTTCATAAAGACATGGATGAGCGGGTTTAGTGTTGCTGACCTTGACTGGCCTGCACAGAGTTCTGACCTCAACCCAGTAGAACACCTTTGAGATTAATTAGAGCAGACACTAATTAGAGCCAGATCTTCTCATCCAATATCAGTGCCTGACCTCACAAAAGCCCTTCTGGAAGAATGGTCAAGTTGGTCAATAACATCTACTTTTCTTGTTCCTCAAGTATCAGACTTCCTGTTGCTACAATAGTTAGTATACACCATATTTTTCTGAGTATACGTCACTCCGGAGAATAAGTAACATTAGTCAATTATTGCATCATAAAGAAGAAAAAACATAAGTCGCTCCAGGCAACCATTCAGTTCACATACAGTGTGAATGAAGTTTCAAATCATCTAAGAAACCTCTGGTATCCAGCTTGTAAAGTGGAAATGATTTTAATATTCATATATTCCTGACATTTCCATAGTTGTGAAGGAATAAGTGTCATTAAAAGGGTTTTAATGTGGTAATTATAACAATTTCTTCAAAAAGCATGTCATGTTTGAAAAAAGTTTCTTATTCTTCTCTTTCTCTCAAGCAATATCTGTCAAATAAATAGAGTAAAAATCACAATGTTGCCATCAAGAAATGTTCAAGTTAACTTGTCTTTTAAAACTTTAAATGGTAAATGGACTGCAATTATATAGTGCTTTCTACACCTTTATTGGTGCCCAAAGCATTTCACAAAGCCTCCCACACACACATCCATATCCACACTCCAGTGGGCAACTGCTGCCATGCAGGGCGCTGACAGGCCCACTGGGAGCAATTTGAGGTTCAGTGTCTTGCCCAAGGACACTTCAACATGTGGAAAGTCAGAGCCGGGATTCAAACCACTGACCTATTGGTCAATGGAAGACCTGCTCTACCAAATGAGCCACAGCTGCCCTTTAGTGTTTGATAGTGTTCTCCTATGACTAGAGATACACACACACACCAAACAAATAACATGGTTAGCCCCACAGACAATATTCTCATATTAGTTATGAGCCCTCTCTGGCATTTGGATTATTCTGAAGGTCTGCCCAGAAAGCAGGATGTTTGATTCTCACAAAAGTCAAGCAGACATATTTGAAAGTTTTGTTTTCTCCTCAGGGAGCCATAAATTGTCTGGCATTCTCTACTGTTTTGTTTGATTTACATTCTGTTATCAACAAGGGGAAAGATAAGGGGATCAGAAGGAGAAACTAGGCCAGCAGAAAATGGACTCAGGACTTTGCGAAATCTAATTTAATGTGTGAGACAAAACTGAAGTTAAATTTTTCTGGGTTGTTGCCCCCCCCCCCCCCCCCCCCCGACCTAAGGTCCTCATAAGAAGTATAAAAAGTCAAAAAATAAAGAGGAGGGGTGGGGGAGTCAGAACTAGCCTCATACCTTGTCTGCCTGTCTGCATTAGGGGAATGCTGCCCTTCACTGAAAACAATCAGAAAACCAATCTTCTCTTTAAAAACAATCAAATATTGTAAAATCACATGAACATATTAGCTGTTCGAGTTTCACTGAAACCCTCAAGGATAATTCTTGGTCCTAAAGTTTTCAGCCGTCGCATTTTAGAGTATAAATACCTATCGAAGCCAAATCAATGAATACAGATGCTTGAGAAAAAAACAACACCATTCCAATAGAAAATGGAACATGTAGCCTTGGGTGCAAGCTTTACAATTCCTGGACACTGAATGAGGAGAAATAAATAATGTAAGTTACCATCAAGTAGTAAACAACTCTATGAAAAAACACAAGTGTTCAATTAAACACCAAAACAAAAATACAAGTGCAAAAGTCAGTTTGGATTTGATTCAGCATTTTTTACTATTGTTTTTTTTGCATGTAAGCTACAGAGTTATATCTTTTCAAGGCCATGTTTTGGTTGTTTCGGAATCTGTCACAGGAGCCCAAACCCATTGTTGATCTTTACCTTCTGTCACCCATCTGCTTGCATATACCCCAGCTATCAGTAAAAGGCAACTGAAAAAGTGCAACCACTCCATTCATTAATGAATTGCAAGTGCAATTTGGGGCTTGGCAAGGGCAAATGCACAGAAGCCCCCCAGACTGTTTTTGGATATTTAAAAGATCAATTCCTTGAACAGTTCAGGACAATCCAGATAAGTAAAGTGCTGCTATTGACTGAAAAATAAATGTTTTATATATTTACAATGATGGAGATGAGTGGCTATCCCAGTCTTCCAGCTTCCAACACACTCTGTATGCGCAATCCATATCAGGCCTGTGAGCAGGAAAAAAGTGGTCTTCTGTTCTTATGTAAGACTGAAGACATTTATGCCTCCCACAGATGTACAACAATAGATTAATTATACAGATGCCATTTCTTACCCACTTACATCCTATGTTTTGAATATTTGCTGTCATCCCATGTAACGTAATTGTTGACAATGACTTCCGAAAATGATGCACCGGAATTGACAGTGAGTCACAATGCTGATAAGATGACTTGGTCAAATTTAGAACTTGGAGTACCCATAAAAACCTGCATCAAACACTCAACAGGCCAGTCCATGAGAACCACCAAGATAAGTACGACATGTATGTATGTTGTCACGTTACAACAAAAGTTATATTGAGGCTCTGTAGTGTAATCAATATACAGCATTTCTATCAATTCATAATCAATACTATTTTCACAAATTCTTATTTTAGCTTCATTAACTTCCATTCATTTATGTAGGAAAAATCATGACACAAAACACTAAAAAAGGCAAATGGGGCATGGCATTCATACAAGTATAATAATATACATGCTTCTCAAGCTTGGTAGGCTTTGGCCACAAAGCCCTTCAGCAATGTTCCTCTCTGAACAGATGATTGTATTGTGCAGAAAATGGACAGAAAAGAGCAGTAAAGAGTATTTTTCTGAGAAGAATTCTGTCCTGCTCTCTCATCCTTTACAACCTCTTGCCAGAGGAAGCCTGCTGGTGTACAGGAGGGCTGTAAAGTAGTTCAGGTGTCTGGACTCCTGTGGTATCGTACCCTCAGGTAGAAAGACTGTGTTGGCACATCACTCCTCCAATTACCGACAGCAGGAGTGGCATTTTCTTTCTTTCTTTCTGTCTTTCTTTCTTACTGCACATTCTCCCCTCGACTTTTTCACCTCCACTCACCCTTGACACTTTTCTTTGTTTTCTGTCTCAGCAATCATTCCTCTTCATCATACCTTTCACACTCACCACTATGTTGTACTGAGTTGAATTGCTACCACTCAACAAAGAATGGCTTACTTTACCAGCCACGATTTGGCCATGAAATATATCTCTAAATGGAAGCATAGTGGACTGTAAAGATGATCAGACTGGAGCGCTCACTATCAGTCAGAAAGTGTCTACAAGGGAGCTATGGTATCACAATTAATTCATTTGGGAGTTTGCATCTTTGCTGCAGCGGAATCTATCATCAACAAACAGACATTACACAGATTTTAATAATATGTCAGTTGTGTTCCAGAGTAACAAATAGCTCTGCAGGGCCTCAGTGATATGAAATTCTGAAAAAATGCCTTAATCCATTTCCCCCTGTTACCTTTACAAAGATGGAAAGTTGAGACAATCACTCAAAAAGTTGGAACTAGGTCATTGAAACGAAAACGTTTGCCCTTTGTAGGACAAATGAGCCACAATCTTATGAGAAAAGCAACTCATTCTGCTTCCAATGCCACCATTAGTGATACAATTATTTTTGTAGATGTTGGCATGAATGGCCAAGCCATGCATATCTCAGCTATCCTGGATGCACTTTGCGCCCTCTTGTTGCATTGCCGGGACTCCAAATGCATCTGTAGAGGCGGCATATTGCCTTTTCCATCCACTCTTTTTTTTTTGTCCTTCCTGTCACTGTAATGTATCTGAAATGAAAGCAAATAACACAAAAACGCTACATCATTGCAGTTGAGTAATGAGAAAGTGCATGTGAAAGGGCTGGGGTAGCTGCTCAAAGTTAATACAATTGAAGCGACTCTTTCTTTTACTCTGAAGGTTACAGAACAAGGAGATTAAAGGAATGTCAGTCTATAGCTTTAAATGGCTGGCGATGAATGCATCTCCGTGCAGGAAATAAGAAAGCAACTGGGAGGGTGTACAAGTGATAGTTGAGGAGAAGGAACAATGGAGTGAAGAGTGAGAGAGAGTTTGGTGAGACATTTAGGAGGAGATGACAGTGTGATGATGGGTGAAGAGGCAAGTGATGGATGAGACAGAAAGAGAGGGGGAACTGAAAGAGAGAGGAAGGACAGGGTGTGCAATTGTACTGTTCTTGACACCATCACGGAAAACACCTTGGCAAGCTGTCAATCAGAGAAGCTCGCTTGATTGATTTTCTCCTCTTTTCAATCAGCATTTCACTTTGAGTCCCCTTTTCTTTCAGAATGTGCCCTGATGCCAACTTCCTGCTTTTATCAAATACTTTAGGCAACATGTCAAGGCCAAATGGTGGCTGTTATGTCAGTTGTCCGGAAGCAGCGACATGAATGTGGTTAAAAATAGTATTAGATAATAATGATTAGAACATGGTCTTGTTAATTACAACTTTGGAGGAACTACTTATGCAAAGCAAAAAATAAATAAAAACAATCATAATCATAATTTTGTTTGGTGTCGCTGTCTTTCCATCAGATTGTGTAAAGGTAAATATTTGATTCCTGTTCATTTCTGGGGGGAAATATCGCTCTTTTACAGCAAAATACTTCACAGTGTTTACTGTCTGATTGCTAATTGTGTCATTATGATCACAGATCTACTCTGATCTGAATACAACACTAATGAGACCAACGGAGATTAACCAAATATTTAAGCAGCTGTAAAACCATTAAGTCAGGGGAGAGACGTGAATGAAGATAATTGTTTATTGCTGAAGATGACGTGTGATAATTGGTATGTAAGATTCTTTTGTGGTTCATACTAAGTATTTGTCCTGAGAAACAGCAAAAATAAATCTCCCATTGTAGTCTAGACACTGGGGTGGTGGTGGCGGCTGATGAATCTGTTGACCGATGAGGCAGAAGGGCTGTTTAAACGATAAAGCCGGTGAGTCTGCTGAGACTGGGCAATGCCTGAGCCAAGGAGAACATGTGTAACAGCAGCATGAAAGAACTGATGGTAAACTAAGTTTCAGATTTGCATCCTTCTCCCTTATTCCCACCAGTACCAATCCAGAAAGTGAAATCAATTATCTCACTGGCCCTGTTTCCCCCCCTCTAAGCTCTTGACCCTGTTGCTTTTCAGCATTTACCATGAATATGAAATGCATGATGTAGATTACATTCGTGATTATAGAACTGCCGTCTTACTTTCACAATGTGAATAGTACGTGGATGCAATCGGGGGCCCAGTAGCGAAGGGGTCCTGATTTAGTTTGTGAGTGAAGATAGCAGCAGGGAAATGAAAAACCCTGTCTCATTTCCTGTCTGCTATGGCTGCTGTGAGGTTTCACAGCACAAAATGTTCCTCTGGTGATACATATCGCTCAGCCTTTAGACTCCAATCGTAAACCAAACACAAAATTGCTTCTTCTCTTTTTTTTTAGTTCGCCGTTAGCCACCGTGAAGCATGTGCTGGGAAGGGATTGGGGAGGACCACATTATGCAAGGAGCTATATCACAATATCCTTTTGTCTTCAGCATGCTTGCCGGCCCTGAAAGTCTCATTCACCGGGGTCACACTGATAGCCATGACGTGGACTAATTAGTCCAGAGGAAATATAGCAGCATTTATTGCATTTTATATCCTGGCTGCATCAGATACAAGCTTCATAAATATTATAAGTTCGAGATACCCAGACACCAGATGGTTATTAAAAATGAAAGGAATGCTTGACCTCCATATACACCGCATTCCTAATGTGCTCTGTGCGGCACCTGTATGGGGCCTCCCAGGGAAAAGCAGGGTGATTGAACCTAAAGGAGCCTCACCATCATGTCAAATCTCCCCATGTTGGTCCAACAGATGCAAGTGCTGACTGTCCTGAGCCTGCAGAGAGCCACTGGGGACAAAGGCCAGAGATTAAGGCTGACAAGTCAGCCCCCCACTTGTGAGAGGAAAAGTGCGATGAACTTTCAACAGTGTCACATTAGACTGAATCTCTGGTGTGGAAGGGGAATGCGGCATTTTAAGGCAGTCCTGCTGGTTTTTTATTGCTGCAGTTTGCTGGATGTCTTGTATTATTGGGCTGGAACACTGGTCACAAATTCAGCAACGGACTATGATGGTGAATTATTGCAAAAGAAAAAAACTGAAAACCAAGAGGAGAAATGAGAGGGTCAAAATGATTCAAGAAGCCTAGAAAGGGAAGACATTTTTGTTCTCTGAAATTGTTGCATAAAGCCATCATGAAAAGTCTCTCATAGTCAGATCACCATTGCTGTTTGGAACAGTAAGCGATTTCTAGTTAATGGGAATTAGCTTTTTTTATTCTTGCATTCTACACGTCTAAGGTTGTGTTTATGGTTTGAAGTGGGTGGGAGCGAGGCTGTTACAGCCTACCAGAAGTTGCGTGGTGAGCCCAATTCAATTATCTAATAGGAGCTGCCTACTTTACTACCCCAGTATATTACCTGCTCTCATTTTTTCTTTAACCTTCAATCTGGGTTTATACGCAGGTGTTATCTCACAGCAGCACAATAGTAACAGGGATTGCTGCTGAATACTGGGTGGAGGTAAAAATATGACCGGTGTGTGTGGTTCGCACTGATGTGAAAGGTATCTAAATAAAGCGACTATGCAAATTCCAATGTCAGCAGCAGAGGAGAAGCTATAAGCTGTATGAGCATTCCTGATTTAATTTTCAGTTAACCCACATGTATATACAATGAGTGACAGGTGAACTTGTCTAGATGCATGAAATTTCCAGTTACTGATAAGGATGATATAACAGCTCCTCGGTTTTAAAGAAGTTCATGTATTCCTTCCCAGCTGCTTGTTAAAGAGTCTGTGGAGGAAAAACTATAATCGACACCACCAGGTTTCACAATCACAATCAGAATACTTTATTGATCCCAGTGGGAAAATCGGCACATGCGCACTAACAGGCTGCTATGCGTCTTTAGGATAGGATAGGATAAGTTGCAGAGAAGAAACACGTCCGCCCCCTCCAAAGACATTTTTATTGCCTTTAAACCTTTGGGCCTCTTTGTCAAAAATAGACTCGAAGGTGTCTATACATGACAGATTACTTAGCAGCCTCATAGGTAGCATGGGTAGTGTCCCAAGCCCAGATAAATGCATGAGGGTTGTGTCAGCAATGTCATCCGGCATAAAACTTTGCCAGAATTAAGCAGGCAGTCGACTAAGAGGTTGATTTGCTGTGACGACCCCTGTCGGGACAAGTTGAAAGAGGAGGGAGAAGAAGAAGACTGTGAGATGAGAATATTAATGGAGATGGTGACAGCTGCGTCATTAACTTAAACATGAGCAAATCTGTTGAATGAAAAATACAATATTTTTCAATGCATCCTTCAATATCTCTTAGTCTCCCAGCTGTCTCCACAGAGTAGATTATATGTGTTATGACATGTGTCAGATTGTCGTGTGCAAATAAGAACTAGGAAATGCTATAAATAAAATAATGGAATTGGTTACTTTTACTACAATTAATATCTATGTTCATTATATGATTTCGATCTTTACTTACCTGTGATTGAAACCAAGCAATAATGCTTTTTGTAAATGCAGCAAATTTAGCTGTGGTTTTGATATTGGAAAACCTTTTTACTCCAGATGGAATTTTTGTCAAACAGCTCGACCTAAAGAGCAGATTTTGCTGCAGCATTTGCAGCAGTTATCTCAGTCGTGCAATACACACTCACAGCAGGGAACAGCAAATGTTTCTGCTTGTAGCAGAAACAGTGTGGTTGCCTTATACTTAAAGGTCCAAGGTCTTTGAATGTATAGGATTAGGTCCTGGAAATAAAAATAAAAAAAACATAAAGCTCCTTAAAATTCTGCATTTTTAAGTCATCAAACAAGAGCAAGAAACGATTGTATTTTTGCCACCTAGGAAGAGCAGAATAATTTCAATCTGACTTCAACTTAAAACACCTTCCCCCCTTGTAGCTTGTCTCACTGCGGTTTCTGTATTTGTCAGGAATCAAGCAGGCACAGGAGAAAGGAGTATAAATTGTGTGTTCTACCTCAAACATAGAAGTGCATGGTGGCAGACTGTTTGTCCCCATAAAGCCTACTGATCTGCCACAAAATCCAGTCTCGACTACAGAGGACTGTCTGGAGCCCGAGGCAAACCCTCACAGATGGTGCCATCCTGAGTACCTGCAAGGTGACTGTCTGCAGCAAAGGTGCATGGTAACTCCTAAAAACACACCCTACATTCAAGTCCGTATGCTGTTCCACATCTCTGTCTGTCTTCCTCCTCCTCTCGCTGCGCCATCTGTTTTTATAACCGCAGTATTACGATCCAGCATAAATCAGAGCTGCCTCCTCCACACAGTACACACATGTTTTGAGAGAGGCCCAGTGGAAGGAAATTAATCAACGCATAGCTTCTAGATTCACATATATTCATATATCAACAAGGATATACTGATGAATCAATACCACCTAAATCCATTTATTCAAAGCTCAGAGTTACATGGCACAGGTCATTATGACCGATAACACAACGCTCACTCCCACCAACAGGTCTGTCTTCTCATCTGTCTTCAAAGCTATGAAATGTTCTGACTACTTCTGCCATATTTTAAATCAAATGCTCTGCCTGTCTTCCTCCATTTGTCTAGGAAGTGAAAGTAAAGCTCAAGTTCCACTCCGGGCTCTGCTCCTGAGTCCGACCTACTGGAAGTGTGTCCAGTGGAGTGTGTGTGTGTGTGTGTGTGTGTCCAGGCTGTGTGTCTAAAGTTATGTTATGTGTTGCAGAAATTTGGTGGTCTATGTTCAGCCAACACCATAACTCATTAGAGCAATGGGACCGTAGGATGAGGTAACAGTGACACCCGCAGGAGGACAAATACATTGACCCATCTGCCAGAAGAAACAAATTCATGCATGGTCTCTGGTCAAACTCATCCTAAATTTGAAAGTCAAAGAAGCAAAGGGCAGATTCCCACTGGTCTACTGTCCATTTCTTGTGATTAGCAAGTTGATGTCTAGATGTGCCTCAATGAAGAATTATTCCGGGCTCTGACTCAGGTCCTCACATCAGAGACTAAATTCTGAGGTTGGTAACACTCGCAGCAGAGGCATATATTGACATTCCTTTATCGGGACATAATGCTTGATATTTTATTTCCAACACTAATTGGAAGTGTTCTTTCTCCCCAGATTATCTGACTTTGATGTCGAAGAAAACAACACAAATGTTGTGAGTCTTTATCTTACTGAGAGGCTCTTGACATAGTCTCTGTGTACAAACGCGACGTCAACATACCATAACTGACCGCACACACAATGTGTTAATGTGTTATGTTAAGTAACGTTACTCATTAACATTTGATTGAAAATAGCTCGGCCCCGGCGTCACATGAAGTTGGTAAACCTGAGATACAGCAAATAGTGTGCAGCGCTGCGATCAAGGTCAACGGTGACTCAAGTGAAGAATGCAAGGTATGTTGCACTAATGTTTCTCCTTAAATTGTAAATAGGCCAGGAGAAAAGTGAAATGAAAGGCCATGCTGATCTGACTGTGTGTGTGTGTGTGTGTGTGTGTGTGTGCTCCACCGTGCTGCTTCTACGCTCTACCTTATAACAGCCTGTCTGTCTCTATCTGCACAAATCTGTTCTTTCATCTCTTGAAGAGAACATTCCCATAGGATGATCTCTGTGATCTCTCTCATCACTTTACATCTGACACATTATCTTGGGAACTATTAAAATCATCAACAGCTATAAAACATGTTTTGGCTTTTGCGGAGGGTGTGTGTGTGTGGGGGGGGGGGGGAGACAAGTGGGACTGCAGTGTGTGTGAAATGTGTTTACCAATGTAAGCTGAGACTGAAGGCTGTAAACATGGTAAACCAAATCCTGAAAAGCATCATGTTTTGTTTGCTCTGCTTATTTATTTATTTTTAATTGCTCGTTCAACATGAATAAATTAAATATATTTTAGTTCAGCAGTCACTTAGAAAACTGGAAAATATTAGGATGAAAACAAATCCTTAACAATAGTACAGTGCATAAGACACGGCCAGGATGCAGTCCAGCATGTTGTTTTGTGAATTCATGTGATAAACATTATGAAATTACTATTTAAAGGCCAAATACACTGAGCTGGATTTTGGGTTGGTGAGATATGCCTTCTGATAGCTGTAGTTTAATGAAGAATTGGTACTTCTGAGGAAAAAAATAAAAATAAAATCTGTAAAATAAAACAAAGGATCTGGTAGCGGATTCGGACCATAACAGCAAAGAGAGAGCGGACGAAGTAAAGTGAATCATCTGTTGCTCTGGATTCCATCTGCCCGTGAAATTACTCTGCCTTCCATCAAGGCCTGAAATGTCAGTGTGGCAAATAAAAAATTGAGACAAGCCAAGGGCCGCTATTTCTCAGTGATAGGACATTTAGCTGCTGTGCTTTTTCGCTACATGCATGTCCAGGGCCTAACAGAAATCATGGCACTAATTATAATATCTAAAGTCTGTTATATTCAATTTAATCATTATGCGTTTTCTACATGTCATCTTTTGTGTTTGTGTGTGTGTGTGTGTGTGGGGGGGGGGGGGGGGGGGTGCTTGTGTTATCTATACGCAAAAGATATTTAGGGAGATGGCATTTTACGGTGAACCTGGTGCTTTGAGGAAAGAAGGCTACCAACAGCTGTGCATGATGGAGGCCCCATGTCTCTTCTCTGAGCCTTATCAGCTGGATGTTTCTGTTGGTGCCCCACTAACAGTGCACCTGCACCCAGCATCGAAGGTAGAAAAGAACGAGGGGTGCCCTGTTATCTCAACCCTCATCTCTCCTGGGGTAGCACCAACTGAAAGGCTGTGGTCATGGCCCTTAATTCTCTGCCACCACACGCAGCAGCAGCATCACCTGGGGGGGGGGGGGGGTGATTAAGCTGTGCTTTAGTGCTACAGGACTCCTGCACCACTAAAGCGTATTTACCCATGTAGTGTTCCTAAAGCTCACCAACAAAAACAGGAGCATGCACGACACCGGGCTCTCCCATGTAAGCATGATGAAAAACGATTAAAAATTGATTTGGATCTTTCCTAATTAATTTGTTGCTTTAAATATGAAAGAAAAATTGCATGAATAAATGTAGTCAGAAGTGTAGGTGATCACCAGTAACTGTCTCCGTCCAATTCAGAGTGACACCTTTTACCAATAAATAGTGTTGATGCAGTGAAGTATTGTTTTTTTTTGTTCTACCTGTGACAGCTGAACTAGAGCGTGGACCCCAAAATGCAATGCAATATAAATACACAGCCTAAAACAAAGAGGCGTCAACAATTAATTAACGAACACGCTCTGAAGAGGAACCAGCAGGAACACAAAAACTACTGAGGGCTGAAGAAATGCGGGAGGTCACAGGAGGGAAGGAAACAGGAGACATCATCATCTGGCAGGGAGCATGAGGTCGGATCTGAGTGTATCGTGTGGCTGCTGATGAGAGGCAAAGGGCTTTCAGGTGTGACCCGTTGCTGGTTTGTCTCCAGCTGCCCCTGCGTGGCATGAGAGGAGAAATGTAATCAGAGGTGCACAACACAGAAACAAAGTGCAGGCTCATGACATTTCCTCTGTGTCATCCACCAATTAAATGCGAGGTGATACAAGTAGACATTGAACGTGCATGAATTCAGATTGATTACACAAATTCTTATTCATGTTTTAAGTCAAGTAAACTGACCTGCGTGCAGAAAAATTTGTTCCAATTTTCTGCAACATGAAGTCGAGGCAAATCCTCTCACGCAAACTTTATTTAATTTAATTTCCACTCTTCTCTCAGCAACAAAAATATTGTACAGTTAAACATAACTCTCGGTGCATAAAACAACAACAACAACGGCACATAAAACTACAGAAAAGAAAGTCTTTCCAAACTCCTACAGAAAAGACTCGAAATAAAAGCAGCTCTGAAGAAGTCATTGTGAAGCCATGTTGTGAAGAAGGTACTAACACAAATGAAAGATTGGCAAACAAATACTATTTCCAATAAACTCTCAGCCTTTTCAAGCGTTTGTTTCTAGAGAATAGAACAGAGATGCAGATTGTCACGAAAAGAAATAAATTACAGTGCTGCGTGTTCACCCACTGGGCTACAAACAAATCTGACAATCGAGCACAATGAGAACCTTTCCCCAAAACACACACACAGACACATGTTTCTTCCTGCATTCAATTTAGTTTATGATTCAAAATGTAATTAAAAGCCTGCTTTGATCAAGCATATTGAATGTGAATCAATTAATTTTCCAAATTTCCACAAACTGTACCAGGTGGCTCTACTTTTTATTCAAAACATCCAAGCCATCCTTGTCTGTGTTGAACATGGATGAGCGCCATCTTTGGATTTCTCTACTGCTGGCTAGTGGCTTGCTAAATGTCGATTAGTGGGCTAGTTAGTTCCATCACTAATTGGAAAATAACTCCCCACAGTTTAGTCAAAAATGAAATTGTCACATAGACTTCTGTTTCCTAACTCACCAGGTCTCCACCCTCTCCAAGGTCAGCACTGTAAGCTCTGGTTGATTCATGATTAATGCCACAAATCTGGGTGCAAAAGTTCAACAACACATAAAAAATTAACTCGGCCACTTGGTTAGCATCCAATTGTCCTACTATGGTGAACAGTTCTTGCATCAAATAGTACATAAAGCAAATAAATACATATTTATTAATATTTTTGTTTTATTTTGATAGAGAGTAAGATACATTTGCATTTATTATAATTACCGTTATTATTGTGTTGCATGGGCCTTTCAGCATCAAACTGATTTAAACCAAGGAAATCAGAAAGTTGTGGCGCTGCTACTTAGTTTAATTATTGTCATGATCATCATCATAAACCCTCGGTTGTCAGGTTTCATTATTGCTGTGACATTTTGTCTCTGTCCTCAGAGCTCCTATAGCAGTGAAGGTCTGTTACTGCTGTGTCAGGTGACAGAAGCCAGTGAGTCAATGCAACATTCGTCTTCCTCTTCCTGGCCGGGCATCGCCACCGAGAACAAAACAAAATGACAAGGGAAGGACGGGTCGCGTTGTTTTCTTCTCTCATGCGATAAGACAGATGAAAGCATTATGGGCACATAATGTGTGCACAGCAATGAAAATGCTTTCACTCTAAGTCACTCTCAGGACGTTGGCATGGCCACGAAAGCTGCCGTCGGAGGACACTTAACGACTTTCAAACAGGCACACGGAGAGATGTGACAAGACAAAACCATTTCACCCTTTTCTAGCATTTTCCCTTCTTCGTGTTAGACGCTCCACTTGCTCT
Organism: Brachionichthys hirsutus; assembly: GCF_040956055.1. Taxonomy (NCBI): domain Eukaryota; kingdom Metazoa; phylum Chordata; class Actinopteri; order Lophiiformes; family Brachionichthyidae; genus Brachionichthys; species Brachionichthys hirsutus. Next base: position 312,639 of record NW_027180323.1, on the reverse strand, counting down.
GCCTAATTTGTAATGACAGGTTCTCTTACCTGCATGGCAAATCTCTTGTATTTCTCAAGATTAAAATAAGTGCAGCATTGCACTGCAAATGATTATCTCATTGGGATTGTTTTCTGTGATCATCAGATGCAATTCAGGAGCGTGACAATCAAATTAGTGGAAATGAGAGTTGACTTGCTGTTCAATTAAAATCAGGCTTCAGTTGTTTCTGAAAGGCTCGCTTGTCAGTGTAATTGAATTGTATCACCAGGAAACCGTGCATGAAAACAATCATTATTTCACCATCTAGAATGCTTAACCGGTGGACGCTGCAATCTTTAGCAGTGGAGAGGTGCAGAGACATGGCAGACACGGCAACTTTTGTTTGACGCAACCTGTCTCTTAGCTCCGCCCACATCAAGAGCAGAGAAAGCACAGACTCCAGAAGCGTGAGAGAAAAATCCCATCAAAATGAAAGGCCTTATTAGCATTATCAAACACTGAGCTTCACCGAGTGCACAGAATACAGATCACGTTAAAAGAGCATGCAGCGGGTCACATCAACAGCTAAGGAAAATGAGCCCGACTCCGAGACAATAACTGGAGGAGGAGCGGTGTGGTGGCAGGCATACGAGAGACATCACAGATGACATTGAATCTGTATTCGAAGACCTGGGCAAGTTGTAATTACCGCTAAAGCGGCTGCAACAGACAGAAGAGAGCAAGGAGGGTGGGGGAACAGAAAAAATCATGACAGCAGGCAAACAAAAAACATCCCAGAAATTGCGAAGGCCAGAGCAGACCGAGAGTGAAGAGCAGAAGGCAGCTGTCAAAGACAAGCCAGGGTGTACAATTACAGTATGTACTCCCCAGTACTCTTCATAAAAGAGCATTTCAATCAATTTAAGGAGGTGGGACTATTAAATATGCAAATTCCGCCTTCTTGGCTGTGCCGTCACAGACATGATGTTGATCACAATTAAACAGCTTGTCCTTCTTTCTGTTTTCACTCATTTGTGTAATAAGTTGACCACTGAGGTTAACTCACAAACTAGACATTACACTACATGACTGTAGCATTAGCAGAGCCGGCAGTCGTGCCAAGTATACAATTAAAGGCTTAATTAGCCCCGTTAGTGATGCCTTTGAAAGCGCTTGTTTGCATACTCGGAAAAGACCCTTAAAGGGCAAAAAAGGCCCTTCTTGTCTAATTGTGTGAGAACATTTCCTTTTCATTGGCAGTCAAACAGGATGGTAGCATTTTAAGAGGCACTTTAGCTGCATAACATTGCACCATAATCAGCATGACACAATAAATGCGACAACTTCTATGAATGAATGTTGTGAAATACACTAAATAAAAAGTACACTGCAGAAAACACAGCCCAACACCGACATCATAAACATCTGATGGCAGGAACAATATTTTTTATGGGACATTGTTTGAATACCTTTTTGTATATTTTAATTGTTTATTTTATTCTTGAAGGAACGTTTGCTGAGAAAATTCTCCATCTTATAATTTATTTATTTTCAAAAGGATCAATAAATTGACCACAAGAGAGAGAGAGTTGAACCACAAGCCACAGTGATCCATCAGCATTGTTAGTTTTGACATCTACATAAAAATTTGTGTGGACTTTTCCTCTACATTTATTGTATTTTTTGATATTAGGTAAGAACCTAATGTTTTTCTTTGGGGGGGGGGGGGGGTTTGTTTTGTTTTTTAGGGTGGTGACCTTTTTTCTCCCCCTTATAGGTTTGCTGTCTGTTCGTTTATTTGTTCACAAACTCAAAACCTACATTTTTGTGCTTCTGGAATCATGTGAAAGTATGTGTCTTAAGATATTGAGATGCAAAGTACCACCTAAAAAAAACAGCCACTTCCATCCAAATGACATATGCTGAGCAGTCATTGATCAAGCGGCAGAGGCAATTCCAGGCCGCTCAGTCAAAGGGACACAAATGCTTCCTCTCACTCTGATTTTGCGCTTACAGCAGCATATTTATAATTACCCACGCTAATCAAGGTGGGAGTTCACAGTCGGCATGTCTGAGTGGCAACTGAACCACCTGCCAAATCACTGCTGTACCACTTGGCAGGGCTCACAGCGATGACTCCCACCACTCCACAGTCCTCGCCCACCACTCCACTGTGTCAAATCAACATCAAATCACACACATACTGCTGATTGAGCAGGTCATTACACAGAACATGTGTGAGCTATAAACACACACATAATAAAATGAATAATGCCAGGGATTTAAGTCAGGCATCGAGGTCGGCGTTTTCCGTGCAGTGAAAGCAAAATGTTGAAAGCTGTAGCCTTGGTGCTGACAACAGGGACAGCTGCTCAGTTTGCATGTTGATGAGGCATAAGAGTGTTAATATAGACTATTTAATAGGAAATGTCCTCCTTAATCATGCACCTAATATGCAATGAATATTATTTATATCCTGCTAAATTAAAGGTTGACGCATAAATGGATTTCAAGGGCTTGCTAAAGAACTGTGCTTCCATGTATTAAGAAGTATATGACCTTTAGTGCGTTTTTCCAGCCATTTCTTTGGACAAAGTGTTAAAACTCAGTGAATGTCATTTACAGTCAGAAAGTTGATTATAAGAGCCATTCTCTGTGAAAGACCATTGCGGCTGTCTCAAAGCTCACAGCAATAAAGCATGGCAAAAGTCTAACACTCTAATTCCAGCATAATCAGAAAAAGATTAGTATTAATTAAAATTCATGAATATCTGAACACATAATTAACCAAAATTATGTTAAAATAACACAAATGTCATTACTTAGCCTCTCTTGACACATCCCTTAAAGGTAACATATTATACCCTTTTTTCCACAAGTTAACGCAGTTGCCAGACATTTATATGAAATATCTGGGACAGTCTTTGGTCAAAATAGCAAACAGATGCTGCAGGACAGCGTCCCTCTTTTCTGAGGGCTGATCAATCTCAGATTGCTAATTAATAAGGTTTTTCATGTTTAAGATTTAATAACATCACAATCAATGTACTAATAGCAAGAGGAAAAATATACATGATGGGATGTTAGTTTTGCAGTCGGTATTAAACTAAAGCTTAATTTTATTGAACATTTGAACTAATCTGAGGTTATTGAGATGTATTCCTTTGTGACTATGAATAACATCAATATTGTCATTTATATTTTCTACTTATTTATCTATCCAATTGTATTCTGAGCATACTTGCAGGTATGGTATCAGTATTCACTTTCTTTTGAGCACTGTTTTCATCTCCACTTAGTCATTGCTCCACTGAGTTCACAAGCATAATTACTAACATTGTTTGTTTGGACAATAAGCATTGAGTTAATCAAGACTGCTGCATTGAAAAAAAGATTCAAGTATTTGTATTAAATAGGATCACTTGTATAACCTGTAAATAATACCTTACCTCCGGAGGTGTAGCTTGATTTCCCTCAGCTACTCCCTGTCGTAGAAGCAGCGCCATATTTCATTACAATAAGATAAGACTCTCAGTGAAAGAGAGCCATGTGAAAGGAATATCTGTTATCATACTTTTATCGTGCTGTGTCTAGCAACCCATCAAATTTAATCATAATGATCAAGTGGTCTTATTGACTGAAGCTGTTGCATTCAGTGTCCGCTGTGAGCCTCTCATGCTGAACTGTTTTTCGTACTAAGGGATTCTATGCTCACTCAGCTGCCTTTTAATCTTTAAAAAAAAAAATAATCAACAGTTTAATTAATTGGAGGCAAAATATGGGATCCTATCTGGGGCCATCGGTTTCACTGTGCAGTTCACTGATGTATGATATTGATTGCAACAGGGAGCCATCTCATCAAAATCATGGTATAATCAATAGCTGGCATCGCCTGCAGTCCTGTTCATGCTTCAGTATACACATTTGAAGTAAACTCCTCTGCGCTGAAACACTCGGGCCATTTGTTTAAAGAAAATCGAGAATCACTGCAATAATCAAAAGATAAACTGGAAGAGACAGAGACAAGGAGGAAAAGCACGAGGACAGGTGAAGGAGTGGGAAGGTTTTAATCCATCAAGTATCCGAAGTGCTGCAGGTGATCCACGAGCCACCGACAGCCTGATCCACAGGCATTCTCCAACCACTTTCCTGTCACATCTTTCTCCTTTGTTTTGACTGCTCTGTCCCTCGGTCCCTCTGTTGGAACAGCGTAGGTTTCACGGTGGCATTGTTGTGTATTCACAGTATTCCCTACTGGGAGAAGGGACCGACAGGGTAAGGGCAGACCTTATCAGCTTAGAAAATAGATTGTGTTTGCGTGCCCAACATGAAACAGTTATAACCCATGAACTGTGGCACCGCCCTGGACACAGTTAAATAAAGCAGACATAGAGAGCTCAGGAAGGAGCCGCAGAAAGACGCCAGGCTTCCCACCAGCATTGGTTCGGTGCCAGAGGAGGGATCTGAGGCAGGCGGCATTCCTGGCATTCCGCCATTCTCCAAAGGGAAGCAAACCTCGCTGCTCACCTTCAAATAGGGAGGGCAACACGGGAGAAACACATGTAGGGGAGCAGGGAATTAAAGAACAATAGGATCCAGAAGAAAGGAGAACAGGGATTCAGAACAAAGGACCGATAAGCAGTGCAGGGATTCAACACCATGTATTCGAAGATTCTTTGCATGCTAGTGATTTATTTTACCAAATGTGTTTGAGGAAACATATTGTGTCTGGATTGTGTTAAGTCTGTTCACCTTGTTTTGGGATGATGGACAGAATAGAAACGTTTTCTAAGGCAGACTTTGAAGAGGTAGAAATATGTCACCTGTTCCAATTCATTAGCTAAGAAGATTTAAGTGTGGATTTATAGTTTGGAAAAAGCCAATGTGTCCCACCTTGTGGTTCCAGTTGACTTGGAATAGTTTTCAAAATCGTGCTGCATGTATTGAGTTTTTAATTCAAGGGCCACAGAACAAGCTACATGCACAATATCATATCATGAACTTCTGAAGTTGCTATTGCTGATATTGAAGCAAGATTTGCTAATTTAAAAAATTATAATTTAAGGGAGACTATTTATTGTTGACTTCACTGAGTAAATATTGGCATATTAGATAGATAGATCACTTTATGAATCCCCAAATGGAGATATTAAACATTCTTCAACAACAATTTATTTACTGATCTTAAACACCTTCTAAAAATACAAAGCTTTCTTGTTTGATTTCAGTTTTTTTCCTCTTAAAAATAGTTTCACATTTAGAACAAATCATTTGCTTTTAATGAATCATTTATTCACAAAATAAATGAAATTCTCTCAGTAAACATCCTTAATACTGACCATTTATTTGCAAATAAAAACAAAATCAGTCAAAAAGTCTCCTGTAAAAGCTTTTTTTGGCTGGTGTCATCTTAATCGTGGGAGGAGTTTTCCTGTCCTTGACTTTCATGGGGGTACGCTTCAGAGACATGACCTTTCGAGGTGGTGTCATTTCCTGGTATGGAAGGCCTCCATGATCCAGGCAGAAGTACTTCTTGCTTCCTTGAGATAGTCTGACCAGAAGGTTCTCAGACAGGTCCATGCACTGGGCATGGACCCAGTGTCCCTCCTCCCCCCTGGAACAGAAGATCATGGCTGGGCAGAGGAGCTCTGAGGAGTAGTGTGGCTGCCATGTGTTGGGGTCCACCTGACAGCCCAGGCAGCATTTGATCCAGTAGCTGGTTTGTGATTCATCCTCCTCATCCTCTTCATTGTAAGTATCCTCTTCTCCATCACTGTCTTCCAGCTCATGTGGCTCACGGCCAAAGTAGAGCTCCTCAGAATCTTCAAGAGGAGTGGAGTTATCATAATCTTTCGATTCCTGGCTGCAGCCCTGGCTTCCATCTACCTCTTTGTTTCCTTCTTCTGTCTGGAAGCTCACCTGGTAAAAGTAATGCACATCTGTTTGGGATGACCTTCCCTCAGTAGGTACTCCAAGCAGGATGCTTCCTTCCCCGGCACTGCCACCAAACCAGGTGCGACTGTGAATGATATCTGCGATCCACATAGGTGGTTCCAAGTGCTCAATATGGATCCCTTTCTCATCAAGAGTAACAGTGTTGCACTCAAGCCTCTTCTGAGAATCAAACTGATACCCACCTAAGATGATATATTCGTGTGTAGGACCTGTACGAGTGATTATGGCACTGGAAATGGAAATGCCAGTGTCTAGAGACTCACAAGAGAGCAGGGGACTACCCTGTAGAAGCTCAACACGCAGACGAAATAGTCGAGGTGGGCGAGAGTCAGAGGAAAGCGAGTGACCTCCGAGAAAGTAGACACAATCTTCTCGAGCGAGAGCCAAATGGAAGGACTGTCCAAGGCTGAGATCAGGTAACATATGCGAAGAGGAGCAACCAAACTCCAAGTCAAATAGGAACACCTGAGGAGGACAGTCAAAGACTCTGTTCCAGTTTTCAGTGGTTCGTTCTCCCATTGGCAAGTAGGATCTACCCCCAAATAAAACATAAGCAGTCTTCCCATGGCTCTGAACAATACTCAGTGAATGGCCATACCTGGCAACTGGCACTTCTCCAACCAGCTCCTTTTCTTTGCAGCACAAGGTCAGTTTACGATTACAGCCTCGGCTATCCACTGTCAGCACATACAGGCTCGATGAGATTTCATTGTTCGGTGTACGCCCACCGTGGATGACATAACTCTCTGGAAGCCCTTCATGTGGGTCGAGACGGCAAACAGCTGGACATCGCAACGGAGGAAGGTAGCACGAATCATTCGAGAAAGAGATGGCCCGGAGCTTCATCTGACCGTGTTGGATCCGAACCCCAAACACTCCTGTTGGACATGTACGTCTAGGCCAGCCTTTCTGACCAAACAAGAGGACCTCACCGTCCAGCTGTAGCAGAGAGCAGCCAGGCTGGAAAAGGCTTGCACAGTTCACTGGAGTTAATGGTTGCAGGGCCATTTTCCGGCAGGTGCCTGCATCAAAATCAACACAGAAACGCAATATAAGACACAGCTGTTGATAGTTTTCATTCAGGAGCATTAAAGCTTTACTTCCTGTTTATCACAGCAACACCTGGAGAAGCATAATCAGGGGTTTTTTCTTCCTCTTCAAATTCATGAAAGATGACTGTATTTTAGAAATTACAATATTTAAACAGTCATTTTTCACACACGCAACCATGCACGCATGCACATACATGAGACAAACATAAATAAGAAAAGAGAAAATAAGTGACCAAAATAAATTAAAAGAACTATGACTGGTAATACTTTTACAAGTACTTTATTTCTAATATCACTGCCATTGATGATGATGATTATTATTATTGGAGTTTTATTTATTATTTTTGAACAACTAGAATCTTGTAAGGCTCATTCATTTTATCTATTTTGAGCATGGACAACACAAATCTGTTACAACATGAACTATTGAACAGGCACAGCATGGACATTGTTCATTAGCTATTTTTGACATGACACTTTTAAAAGGATGATCTAAGACAACAACATTTCTCAACTCATATTCCATTTTTAAACTGTTTATTCTGAGTGAGACAGGGAGCATCAATTGTTTGTTCATTACTTCAGATGACTCGTATAAAATGTAGAACAGGTTCATTGACTTTAACAGCAGTGATACAGCATGAGTCACTAAAATGATTGTTACATGTAGACTTTCTTAATCTAAGTCAGTTTGGATGAACAGTATCAGAATTCTTTTTAATGCAGTCAGAGAACTGTTAGTTGTTCCTTTGATCAAGATGAATGAATAATATTTAGTTCGCTTACCTTACAACGAGGGCCAGAGCGAGATCAGTTCAAATCCTTTTATGTCGACTGACTTTGACAAAGGCAGATGTCGATGTAGTTTGCAAAGCTTCGTTGACTCAGAAACACTTCCAGATCTTGAGGTTAACAGTCTGTGACTGCTGCTCGCTAGCAGGTGTGCTGCCTGAATGCATTTAGTGAGTGGCTTCATTAATACTGCTGCATGTCAGCAATGCCAATGAAGGTAAAACATAGGTAGAATCTCTGTTTAGCAATCCTATAATTCATTATACATTTGGAGTTCACTATTGCCACTAAAGACATGACCCACCTTATGAAGGAAATACATTAAAAAATGGTTTTGAATAAGTTATTTTAGCTTCTGAAGAAATGTTATATATATCCATGTAAAATTAAACATTGGGTAAATTAAAATGTAATAATATTACTTTAATGAAAATGTAATATATAGCGATCTTTTCAAATGCTCCCTCTCACACTATCATGATTAATATCAGTGTGCCTCTCATGTGCAGCATTTACTGTTGCAGGTGTTTTCCCGAGAGTAGCATTAACAAAGAGCTTTGTTTCTGTAGCTGATGTGTTTCTCATGTTTGGCCTTGACTTTAAAACTTTCTTTCCTATCTATCTTTTCATTATTCCTGTCATGGATAGAACTTGTTAAGACATTTTACACACTGTCAGTTTGCTCCTCTCGTCAACTGTAAAAGCTGCCATATTTGTTAATTTGAACAAATATGGCAACAAGTTACACAATGCCTTCGAAATAAACACTCTACTTCGGTGGTGAATTATGTGCTGTGCTGAAAATGAGTTGTTAATTCACACAATACTGAGCTTAATGCACTATAACAGTGTGATGCTATTTCACGGGGGTGATAGTTAAAAAAAGGATAAGATAAATACATCACATCATCATAATGAATGCATTTTAGCAGCTGGCAAAGATTAAAAATCATCATGCCTCTCTTTTTTTATTATTTATTTGACCTACTGTAGATAAAAGCAAATCCCCTATATGAGTGACGCACACATGCCAAAACACCTAGAGAAAAAAACTGAGCGAGAAGCAGATGTCTACCAACTCATTAGCATAATGTTTTTGTGCATTGAGCAGCTGAGAGAAAACTTGGGAACTGTGCAAAACAAAGACAGAAACCACAAGTGCCTGGAAAACCGTTACGGCTTGAAACACAAAATAGCAGCGCACCTGTGTGTCTAAAGTGATGCTTACAGGGCCGAGTGAAGAGAAAACAATTCAGTCGTGTTACTGGAGAAGATATAAGGCATGAATTCAGATGTCAGTGGGATGTGCACAATGGGAGTTTTCTTCCTTTAAATCTTTGTTCCATTGCTATAAACTCAGGCTTGGATAAATAAACATTTCTAGTCAGCTCAAGGCGTCCCCTCAAAGCGCCGGTGAAAAGTATAGCGCTATATGTGCAGCCACAGCTGGGGAGATGCAGAGTATGAATAGAAGGCACAGCAGTGCGTGGCAGACCCCGGGCCATGCAGGGATTTGTACATAATTGATAGAACAAAGTAATTAGTATCTATGGTAACACCTGTTTCTGTCCCTTGCAATGTATCACTAGCTGACTGTTGCCACCCTGAAGGGTGGTTTTGATGGATGATGCAGTGACGGCGCTGATGTTGTGATGATCATAGCTGTGGTGCTTAACACTCTTTAATGCTACACTAATCATTCTCGTTGTGGTGATTAGCACTGGGTGCCACTTTATCTCAACCCTAGTTAATATTTATGTGGCATGGTGGTCACCGGCAGCTGATCGTCTACAACACCAATTTTGGAATTTTATTTTACAGAATCATTGTTGACGTGGCAACAGTCCTGCTAAAAACCCAAGCATTTATCGGTGATCATAACAGCGAGAATGCTAAAATCGACCTATTTAAAACAAAACATTGTGAGAAGTCAATTTGTGGCTTGACATTTAAACCTTTCACCTGGCCTTCACACATCATGAAATTTTATGCCATTAGAGATTTCTTTTTTTTCCTTGTTTCCATGCTCTGGACCTTTAATGGTGAAAGTTGTAAGTAAAACAATAAAAATAAAAGAAATAAAAACCAAAGCCAAAAATCCCCCTAAATCCCTCTTTCTCCAGTTTTAGTGTAGATTAAAACCAAGCCAAAGTAGAATAAAATGCAATCCTACAATAGAAACTCCAAAGAACAAATAAATGGTAATATCGTTTTGCTGTTTATGCTCCTTAAATTCTTCTGTCTTGCCCGTTTATTGCTTATTTGTTTTCACAAGCTTTTTACGTTGTGAGAAATCTTTATATTTTTAAGATGACAGTATTTCTACTGTCTACAACTGCCATCAGCTATATATATCAGTTTATAATGTAAGTTAAGTTGTATTTATACATGCACGCATATGCCTCTGCAGTGTTTTAAAATTCATTTTTCAGTAACTATAGAACACTGTCTTAAAAGTCATGATTTCAAAGGTGTTTTCAGATGTACCTGTATTATGTTCTAGAAATTAATTATCAATACACTTGATTGTCAAAGATATTCAAACAAGGCAGATTTAAACAGATTGTGACTATTTATTATTAAGTGGAAGCAATGACAATTTGCTCATTTTTGCAAAAATTAAAACAAATATCTGAATATTATGAAATATTTAAAAAACAACAAATATATCTCAGGAAAAATGGTGGATGTCCAAATCACTAGAAAAGGCATGATGAAAAGTGAGCAAGTGAACCATCCATCATCCATTACTTTGGAAATGCAATTCATTATGCTTATAAAACAAATATTGGACAAGGCGCAATATAATACACAGAAAAACATGATGCCATTGTAGGACAGTGACAATTATCAAATGTAATATATTTCACAGCTGTCATATGGTTATATTTATGACAGTAAAATAAAATCAAGTATTCAATTGAATAAGGAAACAAAATTGCCTGTCACGTTTTCAAATTGTAAGGGCAGAAAAAAATATATAATCAATCAATCAAATATAGAAAATTGCAACAACAACAAAAAATCTGTTTATATTTGGTGTTTCCAGCTCCTGCTCATCCCTCTCCTCTGTCAGCCATGGAAAGGAAGAAATATCAGCAGAGAAAAGAGACCGTTTTTATACAGAACTTAAGACACATCCGTCCCCGCTGCTGGAGAGTCCATGGGGTATTAGGCTCCTTAATGGACCGTACTGTATTTTTATGACATCAACAAAAAGGTCAGTATATGTTTTATTTTATGTGAATAATTCAAATAAGTATAATCTTTTCTCTACTGTGAAAAAACTAAGATATAAAAATTGGTTCAAAGTGACCTGGCATCCATTCTGCACCTTAGGGATCCCAAGATAAAGCACTAAAGTAATCTTTTTCAGAGGGCACTCATGAAACAAAGAGCATTTGTGTCTCTGTGATTGCATTTTGCTTCTGCTCAAATGATATATTAATACAGAGGCAGAAAATGTGGTCTTTTTAACACAATTTCCTCCACATGACTTACAGCGCTTTCATCTGCTGCCATAAATATCCTCACCATATATTCGTAAATATGTCATATTCTTGCAATACAATAAACTGCTCCATATTTCATCTGTGAAAAAAACAACATTCTGCTCAGAGCAGAAGGAAAGAAATCTCTGTTACTTCTATATTCCTACTGTCTCATCTTTACACTGCAATAATCTAACAGCTAACAATCAGGCCAAGGCAAATGTATTCATTTGTAATATTCCAAACAATAAGGCATTGCACATTAAAGCACTTCTTTAAACACATCGTGCAACAATACTATTTGACCTAAAAAAACTGCAACTTTGACCTTATGCAACTGTTCAAGTGCATAATGTTTTGAAATCTATGAGCAATTCGTATAAAAGAACATCTGTAATAATGAATTAATGCAAATCAAATTTTGCTGATCAAAGCAATTATTACACAATTATCCTGAAATGAAAAAAAACAGCTTTGTTCACATTAAAAGGAAAATCAAACGTCTCTATCTTCTAGAGATGCGTCCTCATATTGGTTGTCTACTGGGTCGATGGTGGCCTGCAGAGCTTTGGCAGAGTCTTTGTGAGCTTCCATAAATTTCTGCAGGTATTTGGAAGTGTAGAGCCAGTGGTGCTTTAGCACGTCCTCTAACTCAAAGGTCTTCGACTGACGTGCATTCATCTTCCGGAAACGCCTGAACAGCTTGTTTGCTGACTCGTTCCCCTCACTGGCCCAGGCCCCTATGGATCCATCTCTGTCTATGATTTCAGGCACATGAGCCAGAGTCTTGTGCAGGTAATTGGTTATCTTTCCATTGTATCTATATTTGAACTTTGTGGCGAGGACCTCTGCAAAGCTCTGGGAGTTAAAGCTGTATCGGCACAGCTGGTCGGGGCACTCCTTGGCCGGGCAGGTGGCGCGCCACACTGGCTTCATCTGGAGGTAGATTCTCATCAGTTCCCTCAGGGCCTCCCTCCTCTCCTCTGAGGCCACCAGCTCACACACCGCCTCCACAGCCTCCAGGTTCATTAGCCGGCGGGCGTAGTTCCCATTCATCCTCATTACTGGCTTAAGCTTCATCTTCTTCCTCAGCTGTTTATCTAGGGCTGATCTCCAGCTACGCCTCTCCTCCCGGCTGGGATTGACCTTTTGGTACACCTCCCCAATCTCATCTTGGAATATTTTGTAGAACTCAGTGGCGTTGCCAATGTCACAGTGTAATGCATCCATTGTGGGATGGGTCTCCATGAAGGGCTTGGCAGAGACCCCTTTGACTCTATCTCGCAACTCATCGGCAGACTCAGAAAATGGGTTGGTTCTCCAGATTTCATAACACTCGAGGTTCTCTTCATGACTCCGGGTGATACAATGCAGCACCATGTTTTCAGAGGCCTCTGCACGAATGGCATCGCAGAGGGTGCAAATGTAGGTGGAGCCAGATGCCTCGAGGCCCTCCATTTCACGCACCATCTTCTCATCATATCCCGTACCCCTGAAATGAAACCGGAAGGAGCGAGGAAGTCCGCCAATGGACAGGATTAATCTGCTCTCTTTCATTGCATTGCGCTCTGCAATTACAGGATGCAAGATGGCTGTGAGTGTCTCGTGGTCTGATTCATCCACAGACATCAGGCAAAGGGGCTTACAGGACAGTTCTGAATTTGGCTTTGACTCTGCAAAGATGGTGACTTCTTCCTCCTTGCGGTCTGCTCTAAAAGTGACAGACATGACGGTGAAAGAGAAACGCACAGCCTTCTCAGGGACAGCCGGTCCTCCACCGTGCTTCTCACTGACATCGCCCATGCCATCACAGGACTCTTTGATCATGACAGTGAAGTGGCTAGTGCTGTCTTCAATTCCATTCTCTCTCAGTCCCTCCACAATGTCCTCCTCCATATCCTTTAATGCTGACACCAGTGCCACATCATAGCGAAAGCGGCGAGTGATGGTGTCAGCTGGGGAGTCATCCACTGAGGAATCCCAACCAGAGAGACCATTAATAATGCCGACGTTGCAAGATGGAGACACATTCTTGAGAGCTGGCTGCCATTCAAACCAGTGAAAGCCAGGAAGAAGCTCTTTTTCTACAGCTCTCAGGGCGTGCAAGGGCTGAAAGATCTGGCGGCCGCTGGTGGCTTTGACAGTTCGGTACATCTTGTGGTACTGGCTGCAGCTCAGGAAAGTGTTGACCCGAATTGCCAAGCACACAGCCGGATGCAACCCAGAGCCTCTGCCTGTAGAGATGGAGAAAAAAAATTAAGCGTTTCAATGAGAGGAAAAACAAGATGCCGAAAAATACAATAGCAAAGCGTGGAAAAAGGATTTAGACATGATGCGAATTATTTAACACTAAGCTGTGAGGTCCATTTCCAATGCTTAAAAAAAGAAAAGAAAGAAAGGCTGCAATTTCTAACACTTTCTCATGTGATATCACACATTTGGACCAGACCGAGAGAAGCACAAAATGAACACCCCAAATCTGAATGTATCATTGTCAAAAAAAAAAAACGCACAAGCCCATGATTACAAAATCCAATATTTCCTAATTTCCAAATGTTATAAGAGGGCAGAGGGTGAATCAGTGAAGCTGGCAAAAGTGACGTATTGGCTGCAGATGAAAACAGACACCAGCTGGCTCCCCCCCCCCCCCCCACACACACCCCCAGAGTGGAGGAGGGTGCTGTCGGTGTAATTTACAGATACAGGAGCTGCTGATGTTTTGATTCTAACAGTCCCTTCAAGAGTTGTTGTTGTGCATTAAAGGGAGTGTGAGACAAACACGCAGACTAAGAGGGAGAAGGGGAGTGGGAAAAGGAAAAAGAAGCTTTATTTTAGTGTGAATGGTGGCTCAATAAAACAAAGTGGGGCAATAAGTAATTGCTTTGCAACAAAAATCACAAAGAGCATTTCTTCTGAACTTTTCAACTCATTCTTATTTATGAGACGACTGCATTCCTCACCGCTGGAGGAAAATGGAAGTGGAAAAATTGACGAGTAAATACAATCGTAATTTTAATTTGTTTGCGTCCTCCTGTCTTTGCTGTGCAGGGTTATTTTTGATTGAACAAAAGCCTTATAATAGTCTGTTACCTTGCATCGTTGCTTCCAGCTCATCTGCCAACCGGTGTTCATTCCCAGATCTCAAAGCAAGCAAAAACAAAGTCATGCACACTGACTTTAAGTCGCCACCTTCCCTTCTGTCTGCAAACGTCTTCACCTGGTCCTTCAAATCCCTCAGTCGATGCTTCTGGGCACGACGGCTGAGGGATAACAAGTGCTGGCGGGGCCTTCCCCCTTTATTGATTAGGAAGTGCTTGTCAAATTCTAATGGCTGCTTGTTTGTGTCCTGTCCATCTTGCTCGTGATCCAGACAATGAGATGTAAATGATTCTAGCCTTATCTGCTTGCCGCAGCCACTTCTGGGGCAGAGAAGAGGTAGGGATTGTAGGGTGAGAAAAAATGCTTTGACAGGTGAGGTGAGAGTATCAAGAGTACAATGCAGGTTGCAGGCCGGGCATTGGGGTCCCAGAACAAAGAAATATTTGGTAATACAGTTGCGGCAGAAGAGGTGCCCACAGGGAGACTGGACTGGATCAGAGAGTAGATGGCCACATACCATGCAGGTGAAGGAAAACAGGAAGTCTGCAGGGAGCTTCTCAGAGATCAACTTGGTACTGAGATGGTCCTCGCAGCAATGTAAGATGTCCCTCAGCCCCTGCACTTTCTGGTTGTTAGATTTCCTTGTGGCCGTGAGCACAGGATTTCCCAGAGCCCTCCTCTCACCGACAGCAGTATTGTCACCGTGGGCCCACCGACCGATTTTTGCCAGCATCTGGGCACCGGGCGTGGTTTTTCGTCTCTTCCTCCCAATCTGCTGAAATGAATGTTTCCTGGGAAAGCAAAGGTGGCAGTGGGACGAATGGGATTTCCATTCGGGGACTCTTGTTCTGGTGAAGCTGCAGATGCCGCCACCCCGTATGGCAACCATCCAGCATCGATGGCAAAAGGAAAGCGGGTGGATAGATTCTGTGTCTTGGGTCACTTCCACTTTGAAGACTTTCAGGATCACCTCTGGCCAACATGTTAGCCTGCAGCCCATTTTGCGCAGAGTTAATTTGCTTGCCTCATCTAGATTCCCGTGAACATCGTGCACTGGTCCTTTGACTTTTCTCAAAGCCAGTCCGCACAGACGGCACAAGCACCTTCATAGAGCAAAGGCAATCAAATTATTAGAAAGAAATACAAATTATGAACTGAATATGGAATATAGAATAGTAACTTTTAATCACCTGAGGTGGTTCATGTGGCTGTCCATTTCCTTTAGTTTCATATCTACCCTGCGGCCCGGACCCTCCACATTGTCCTTACTTTTTCCCCCTAGACCCAATTTCATAATACTCCCTTGACCCACACCGTTATCTGAGTCTATATTTGGAGCTGCAGGGTGTGAAATCCCAAAGAAGGTTTCTTTCTCCATCTGTGTCTCAATAGGCAGAGGTGCCTTCTCCATGGACCTCACCCTAAACAGTTTAAACTTCCACTGGGAATACTTAGAATGACGATGGTGCAACTCTGCCGGCATGAAGGATCTAGGGTCATGAAGGCTCTGCTCCTCCATGATGTGACTTAGACCATCCACCCTGGAGAGGAGAGGAGAGGAGAGGAGAGGAGAGGAGAGAAGAGATTTAAATCTGATCAATTGCAATAGTATGAAAATAAACTAAACTGTCCACGAGATAAATATTAATGGTTATAGAGAAAAAATTGAAGGTCCAAATGCTCAGATGCACCAAGTTCCATCTCGGCGTTAAGCCCATCATGGCCACAGTCTAACAGCTTTACTTGATTCCTGATGAATTTATACACTGAGTATCCTGAAATCCCACTGAGTAGAGAGGGGTGAGCTCTGACCTAGAGCCCTGTATTATACCATAAGTGGCATTTAGATCATCTGTAAAATGCATGAGACAAAGCATTGGGGGATCGATATGACACAAAAATCTTCTTTTCTCTCATCTCCAATCCCATAACTCAGGGGAACATTGAGACTTCTTTGACACAGCGAGTTTGCTAAATGGGCAACCTTACCCCTGAAAGGCTGCCAATCATTTATATTAGTCAGAGAGAGTTGGAGCCCCTTTATCCGATAAGTGACATTTTAAAATCAGGGGGGGGGGGGGGATAAAAATCAGAGACAGAGGAAACTTATTTTCATAATACATAGATATTGACCAAAAATAAGGGTAAAGAAAACAGCATATTGAAGAAAGATCATGAAGAGGCGTTCCAAGCACAACAAAGAGTCATCTTCCTCACGATCTAGTGCAGGTAAGATCAATGATGCTGCTTCTGCTGCAGGCCTTATTTCATCTGCTCCTATGCTGTCTGGTTCTACTGCAATTCATTCAGACAATAAAGTGGTTAAACAGTCCTACCATTGCACACATCTCCCGGCGATCCATTTTTCAGTCCTCTCACTAGGTATTCTCTCTGGGAGGTTTGGATCTGACAGTTTCCTTCATTTCCTTGCTCTCTGTGTTCTGTTCTTCACATGCTGAACTCTCCTTTGAGACAAGCAGCTGAGCCTCTGTGCATGTGTATCAGCTGTGCTCTTACCTTATTTTGAGTCTCAGCTGGCGTCAGCTCCCCTGGGGGGGGGGGGTCTTCTTTGCATGTGAGCACAAGGGATGCCCCGCAGCCAAGCACTAAACACTGCCTATATATTATATGCGTCTGTGTCAGTCACAAACTGGAGAATCTGTTGGCAGGAGTTGTTACTCTATTGTGGAATCGCTGTCTGTCTCCTTGTGTCTTGTGTACTTATACCCTTCCTACAGCGGGATCCCAACAGTCACCTCCTCATGGCACCTGATACAGGCAGCTGATTTTTTTTTTTTTTTTTTTAAACAAGGTCAGCTGTGAAGCACAGTTGCAAACATATATGTGTGCAGAATTCAATGACATGAAGACAACTCTGTACCACACCACAATGATTCTGAGCTTGAAACATTTCACCTTTATCTCTCCTCTGTCATATCCGTCTGCCTGCTCACTTTATCCAGGTGTCCTCTCTCTGACAGAAAGACAAATAGTGTTTATGACACCAACGGAAGGGAAAGGTTACTAAAGCAGAGGGACAATGGCTCATAGATTAATGCACCTTCTTGAACTCACAGACAAATATTTTCAGAAATGTGGCATTACAGTTTCGCCTTTGACCAAACTCAGTCAGATCAAAAGTCATATCTAACAAATATGGAGATTAATATGAAAGTTGATTCACATGTTTGTGTCGTAGCAGCCTGCCCAGTTTCAATGTGTAACTGTAATACTTGAAATGTTAAGCATGGTCACTATTTATAAATAGTACCTCAAAGCCAAATATATACTATATATATATATATATTGTTTATTGACTTTTTTTGTGTGTGTTTTTTAATATAACATTATATTATGTTATGTAAACAAACATGATGTCTGATGCTGACATTAAGGCAAAACAACACCAGTGATATCTGTAAGAAGGAAGGTAGGTTTGTTAGATGTGTGTGTGTGTGTGTGTGGGTGTGGGAGTGTGTGCGCGCAATCAACAGAGATAGAGAAACATGCGTTAGTAGCTATAAGTGAACAGGCAACATGAAATATGAAAAAGACATACCGGTAGCTAGAAGAAGATTAAAGAAGGGAAGAAGAAAAATGGTTATGACACAGGATGTTATTATTGTTATGCTAATTACCGTGTCATTGTGACACATCAATTCATCGCTCAGGAATTTATGGGGCTTTGACTCAAAATGATAAAAGTCATTAATGCACTTGTATTGCCTGGATACCAATTAACAGTGATGGCTGTTTGAACCACAGTGTTCATCTGGCAATGACCGATTTGATAAGTGGGCATCAAATATTCTTCTCATCTGCAGCTGTCTTTGCAACATCAGAATGTGTACCGGTAATCTATTTATCCAAATGCTGTCTCCATGTCATCAGAATAAGTTTTAATTAGACAGAATCATTTGATGACATGTCTGAGTAGGTATATGGGGAGTATTTTCCCAAGATCATTCTTGTTTGTAATTTTCCAGGGGGCTTATCTGGTGTTTTCTCTGCAGGAGCCTGTTGCTGTTGAGCTGCATTTGCTTGCCAAGTCATTAGATGCACAGTCGGTGGGCTCCAAAAAACACTTGGGCCCAGTCCTCTCCTGTTGGCCTAACAGGGGAGCAAGATTAGTGCTGGTCCATATCTGTCACATATGGTCATTGTGACCTCAGACAGCCAAGGCATGTTTTTTTTTTTGTTTGTTTGTTATGTACAAGAAATATTGATGAGTAAAGAATAGCAAAATGCGCTCTACTGAAATCAATCAGACACAGATGGGAGATTTCAAGTATGCAACGCTTGATACATTACATATCCGACACTAGAAGCAAATGATGGATCATCGTAAGATGTTTCCAAGCCTATTTATAGCTGATATTTAGATTAATGATAGCCAGCTATACTCAGATGTTTCCTAGGAAAAGACAAACACGGTTCCGCTGCAGACAGAGACGAAGCTGCAGGTGTCTACCTGACAAACAAGCAGTGACCCTCTGAGACCCTCATCTCGCAGCACCTGCTAATTGACTTGTTATTGATCAAACTCAAAGACAGGCTGATTTATGGGAAAGAGGACTTGTGGCGACAGCCACCTGGTAGGAAGCGGGGTGTTATGAATGTGAGGAGCGGATCCTAGGGGACAAAGGTTGTGGTTCAGGAGGACATACACAGGAGTTTTGCAATGCACCAGTGAGCTGACACCGTGCACAAGGAGGGGGGGTTATTTCTTCTAATGTGATGAATCCACTCAACATCGGTGAGCAATGTTTTCATAGCTGAATGTGTTGCAGGTGTGTGCAGCAAGAAGGATGAGTGGAAGCATGGCAAAGAGAGTGCATGTGAGGAGAAGAGACATTTGGGAGGGGTTTTGGTGCTGTGTTCAAAAGTGCAGGTGTTTGAGTGACGCAAGGGAAACAGACCAAACATATATCAAGTAGCGCTACTAACACACCAGAATGATTATGTTTATCTCTATGTCTTAACACAGAGCGATGGACAGAGAAAAAGAATGGAAGAGAACGTGCCAAGAGGGGACAGACAGATGGAGGATGCAGTGCTTGTCTGTAGAGTAGCACAGAATAACAGGCTTAGTTCAAAGTGGACAACACAAATGGGCTTAAGGCAGATTGTGAGCTATGACAAGGAAACGGGGGGGCGTAAGAGATCAAGCCTTCGAAGCAGAACTATGTAAGCCAGAGTTACAGAAAAGACCCTCTGACAGCTCAAGTCAGCGGGCAGCTTAAGAGAAAGTGTCAATTGCCCAAATGGTCATTGGATGAGGACCACAGCAGCATCAATATCTTCCTTACGAGTAAGGACATGTCAGCATTGTTCACATTCAAATAGACTGAACAAAGTTGCGACAACGTGCTTCAAAATGTCAAGATGAACGTTGTAATTCCATTCGGGGTAAAGAGGGCATGCTGCACCTGTTTTTTGCAGGATGTTTATGCAGTACATTGAGCATTCAGTATGCTCATTTTTAATTGCATTTTCCTGACATATTCAGCAACTTCTTAAATGAAGCCCCATCCAGTCAGCGAGTCGCCTCCCGTTGTTCACCTCTTCTTTTATCCTTCATCCGCAAGACATGATTTGACAGATCAATACTCAAAGAGGTAGGCGTCAGCACTGAGCTATTTGTCAAAGCTACCTGCCAGAACAAACCTCTTATCCTACTACTCACATCCACACTCCTTCCTCTGCCCTGCCTCCCACGCTCACGTCCTGTTTCCCATCGTCTTTCCCCTCTTCGCTCAGCCTCACCTCAGGTTTTGTCAATAATCAGTTAGGTGTAATTCCAATGAGGTGATTAATTGCTTGCTCTCTCTCTCTCTCTCTCTCTCTCTCTCTCTCTCTCTCTCTCTCTCTGAGCACAGGTTAGCATTTGTATAACAATCACACGATGATAGCCACGGGTTCAGCTACGTTTTTGACTCATCCTGACTGATGGGGCTTTAACAGACAGGACACACACACACACCCACACACACACACAGACACACAAATACAGTTGCTACCAAAAACAACCCCTACAACCTACTGACGGACGGACTGACACCACAATAGCTTTCATGCTCAGCAATCCAAATCTTCAATTTATTGGATCTCACTTGCCTTTGGATGACTTTCATTTATTTAAAATCTTGTCTTCTAACTCCCTGAGGCAATGCAGAGTTATTTTGTATTTGGGCCAGTTGCATTGGTCTCTGTGTTGCGGTGACTCATGTAAGCACCTGTCTTTTTTTTATTAATTTATTTTAAAAACTCCACTCAACAAATCCTATTGTAAAAGCAAGATGAGTTGTGCATATGTCAATCACATGTAGATATATCAGTGAATATTTGCGCAGTTTGGATCTCAAAAAAGTAAACAAAATGAAATGAAACCCTAATCCCGATTCAGGTGCTCTCGAGTAAAGCAGAGAATCAAGACCAGTGTCTTCAATCAGAATAACAATACTATTTAATTATGTGTTAATTAAAGGCAGCTTTCCCTGATTGAGGAGTCGGCCCATTGATGCTGAGGGACTTCCAATCATATAAACATCCGCTCCCTGGATTTGGATCGTGTTGTGTTTAATCAGGCATTAGCCAGCTTTTCCCGTATTGCCTGCCTGGTGCTGGTTTACACAGAATGTCTGTCAGCTGAAGGATAATCGTTCAAAAACGACTCCTAAATATTCCAAACATTCAGGATTTTGGATGGCGGTACATCTTAGACAGTTGTTTAACACCTTAATAAGTGTCTTGCATGCACACAGTTCTCAAATTAAGAGTGATACTGCATTATAATCCTAAATACCACGATTTCTCTCTCAACTAATCATGTTCCTTCTTTCCCTTCCTTGCTCCCTCCATCAGTCCCATGCTATGAATGTAATGTGCAAATTGTAATCTCTGGGGAAAGATGTAATAGAGGATTTTGTCCCACTATGTGTCAAGGAGGGTGAAAAGAGCAGTGCTGTTGTCTGTCAATTCTAACCCCCCCCCCGACTGTCCATGGTCTTAGCTTCCCACCAAACACAACTTTTCCCAGACATAGATCAGCTTATTATTATATCCATGTCGTTCCACTATACAGAGTCCATTACAGGAAACGCCAGGACACCAGTGGCCATTTCTGTTCTGGCTCTGCCAGAGCTCAGACAAGGAAACAATGGGCCCAGTAACATGCAAAGATTTAGAGCTGATTTAGAGTGACTTTTAGAGTATAGTAATTATAGGAGTTGAAGGGAGGGGATGTGAAGGATGTGAAGGATGCTCTGGGTAGGTAGGGGCTTGGGGAGGAAGATTATTGTCATTTGGCAGCCGGTCTAGTTGGAGAGAGAAATAATTACAGGAGCCAGACCCTGAGTGGCGATGTGCAATGATTCAAACAATCCAGAGGGAAGACATTTTTTTAATGCCCCACTGGCATGGGAGCAAACGCTTTTAGTAATTGGTTGAGGAAAACTAGTTTGGTTGAGTCCCTTCTTTTTTAGAGAATTCTCAGTGTCATAAATGATCTGTGGATTGGACTGTACTGAGAATAAATCAGACAGTTGAGTCTTAGTCAGGGTGCAGATGGTGTCTCGTCACTGCAACAGAACACAGACGTGCCTCGGGAAGGGACTGGTCCCTGCTGTTGGACAGGAGGGTAACACAGAATGCATAAGGTTCACAAATAAATACCCATCCACCTGCTTTGGTGAGTGCTTGGGGCCCGGAAAGATTGGAAAGCATTGATACAGTTTTATTTGCATTTCCCTGTCTGCCTGTACAAGCAATTGAAACAGTTTCTGCATAAGCAGATGGAAAGGGGAACTGAATAGGGAATAATGAAAGGGCCAAGGGAGGCCTGTGATGGCTTTCACATAATAAGAATGATAAAAAAAAAATCATATTCTTCTATTCACACTCCCCTTACTCTTCCCTTCCCTTCTGGTTCCTGTGGGATATGCGTCATTCGTACATGCACAGGTTTTCATCCCTTTGCTTTTTTGTGGGTGTCCTGCTGGAGAGGCAGGGAGAGAGGGAGAGGGAGAGGGACTGTTTATTCTGTCAGATGGTCCAACGTGTTTGGAATAAATTTTCACCGAAGAGGAAGTTGTCTACATCATGTGAACTGGCACTGCTGAGTAAGTGAATGGTTTTGCGTCCAAAACCCTTCCCTCAATCACTCTTTTAAGTTACTCGATGTTGAAAAATTAATTCAGGATTTTGGGATTTTTATAAATCATGGTCTCTGATGATAGCATATCTATTAAGGCAAAGCATAACATTGGTATTTAGTATTTTATTCATTCATTCATTTTCAGAAAGGCAAGACAATCTGTGTCTTCAGCCACAGATTTGAATCCGGGTCACGGACTTACACTGGAGCCTATCCCAGCTGGCATTGGCCGGGAGGCGGGGTACAACCTGGACAGGTTGTCAGTTTATCGCAGGGACACGTATTTGGTATTTTATAGAACTAAATAGCTACAGAGAGAATCACATCTGCTGTGCTAATCAATAGATGTGACCAATCTGTTACCACCTGATATCTCAATCAGCCTCATGACTGCATGCTTGAGAGGTACGATTGGATGGTAAGAGGGAAAGCTAGGCCCCATGTATGTGTTTACCTTGTGTTCTATAATAAACAACAATAAGCACAGCAAATATACTAACTTTAAGAGTACCTGTTTACCATGTCTACAGCTAAGGTAACATTTCCTTGTTAACACTAAACTCAAAATACTAGTGACAAGGACATAAAATAAAAAAAATAATAAATATGTTTTATTAGTTGATTTTAAATAAATATATTTTTAGAGGCATCTTGACAAATATTTTGAATCTTAAATTCAAATGTAAATGTCTGTGCCGATTCACAACATCGATCCAATAATGGAATGGAACCATGGATGTCAAAATCACATTTTCAGGCCAATCTCAGTATTAGAGTGAAAATAAACTTAACAGAATATAGACAGGCTGATATTGTGCTCACTATTTATCCATGCTTACACACCAGTGCAGGCATGTTATGTTATGAATTCAGGAATTTTCCCCCCATTTAAAGGTGCATAATAGCGCATGGATTCTCATTATAAAACATAATGTGTCAAGTGAGTGCAAGAATCTTCTCTCAAGATTGCTCCATGTCTTTACGTCTCTTTATGTTATTTTTTTTCACAAGTCGCATCATGATTCACTTTTTCATGCCATTGTTGTGAAAAGGTGTGTTTGACTCCTCTTGTGGAGCAGAGCCCATTATTGTAAATAGGCCAATAAGTAACTTTCACACGGTGTCTCTCCAAAGCAAGCACACTACTCAATATGCAAAACAGAGGCGCCCTGTTAAAGAAACTGCTGCCAACTGATTATATTTGTAATTTAATTTCCTTGGTCACACAGCGATAAGAGGAAGGAGCGGCTGCAGCTGGCCAGGAATGAATGGATTGACAAGAATGGGACTGCAGCTTCATTGTCTGCACTGAGATGTCCGAGACGACACCCCTCACGGAGAAGGTACTGTTGAGTAGATACGGTACAGACACAGGATATATACACATATATATATATTATTTTATTAGCAGAGGCAGCAGAGAGCATTCCACTGAGCTAAAAGAACATGCGCATTCATATCGAACGGTTGGATGTAAGTGCAGAAAAATCAAGAAACTTGTTTTTCCTTCCTCCAAACTGTCTCTTTCTTTTCGGTCCATTTCCTTTGTACATAGTTCTGCTGAACAAACGCAATTATCCATAGTGGCCTGGGTGGCATGCCAATCACAAAGAGCAATGGCTCATTGCAGATTCCACAGGCAAGATGCGCTCTATCCCCGCAAGAAAGATGACTGAAGGACACGAGGAGCACTCTCCCCATATTTTCTCCTCGGCTCTCCTTCCCATGTTTGATCGTAAGCTGCGGAATTTGCACCGCCTGACCTTTCCATTTTCGAAGATGGCGCTCTGATGGCAATACATTGGTGTGCACAACGCTGCAGTGGTCAGATGTCTTAGAGACTTTTACTACATCAGGGGCATTGCAGGGCAATAGAGAACCGGTGCTAAGCAATGGCATGGAAGAGAAAGAAAGGTACAAATGTCAACAAAATATGATGCCAAAAATTGCAGTACAGAACTGTTATGTGACATCCAAAATCCTCTTTCCACCTTTGTTCTATGTCCCCCACCCCCTGCTGTCTTGTCCTCTGCGTTTTTCCTCTGTACCTTCACTTTGAACCTGACAGCATTATCCTGTCAGCAATTTAACAGTGAATAATGTAAACCACATTGTTAATAAAACAAATAAAAAAAACTATGTGCTCCTGCTTCAGCTCATAATGCATCACGCTTCTGGATCAAACTAAAAAGAAACTCAGTTCATAAGTAGTCTGACACAATCTGGTTTAGAATCCGCTGAAATATGTTCACAAGCCCTCTTTATCTAACTTGCAAATACGAACCCAACACACACAGACATTCGCATGCATGCACAGATATTCTATCTTGCGTTATTGCTCAGAAATGGGAGCAGTGTCTCCCATGTTTCTCCAGATTTCTGAGCAAAGAAAAAGCAGTCGATGTTACACCAGCGCCACCAAAAGGAGAAGTAGTAAACAACAGGTTTTTACAGCTCTTCCTTTCTTTTTCTTTGCCTCCATAAATAAAATTTACAACATTAAAAATCAGATTAAGGACGCTTCAGCACAGTTTTATTTTATTTTGATTTTTTTGGTATCTCAACTAACATGACCACGGAAACGCAGGTGATGGGAGAAACACATGCTTGATACTTTGGAACAGCATAGTGGCTTAATTAGTCAGATACGCCTGAATAATTGCTCTCTAATAGACGGGAAGAGCAGCAGTTAGCCTGGATTGTGCTCGACACATGATGCCTGTCACAGGCAGGAAACGACGGCGCCGCCAACATTCCGATTGATGTCTCTGTAGAAAATGTCCTTCAACAATCAGTACTCGCAATCTCTCTGTGTCCATCGGGCCAGCTGTCTATCTGTGTATAACATCTTCCACCATTCATCTGTCATCTTTGTGCCTAAACGTCTCGCTATCTTTTTTTGTCTTTCCATCTGCGCATTGATTTGGTCCATCTTTCTCCGGGGCATTCTTAACCTTTGGTCTCCTTCTCACTGGAAGGTGAAAGAACAGTAGCCACAGAAGGCTGTCCTTTCACTGGCCCAGACAACTTCAACCTGGGGGAAATAAAAGCTTTTGAAGAAGAGGAAGAAATCCATTTATGTACTTTATTTATAAAATATCAAGGGCCACTTGCTTTTTTTTTCAAAATTAATAGATGATTTTGAAGATGTTTCATTAAAAAGATGAAAACAGGGGAGTGAGGGGAATATATGTCACTGCTGAAAGACACAGCTGGACTCAAGAGGGCAAAATACAGTAGATGGAATGGATGTGAAGTTTGGGTGGTAACATTCTTTTTGAAAAATTCCGTTCCTGGATTGCATTCTGGGGCATGTCGACCTTCAAGGTCATTACCCTCATTTGCACAGTAGTTTAGCAGCACCCTGTTGGTAAATTGAAAAAGAGACAAAAATTCTCTGTGGATTTAATAACAAACTCATTAGCAGAGCCCAACAGGACGGAACTGCCTTTTAATTAGAGCAACACCTGATTAACGCCCAATTAACAGAGCCAGAGCTACTTAATTCTCCTCTGCTTTGGCAGGTTGAGAGCATAAATGCAAGCAGTCCTGCATTTGAGTGCTTCCTCTCCTCCAGGGACTGTGTGAGAGAAAAGTAAATCACGACTTTGGAGCAAGTCTGTCGTGTGTTGGTCCAAATGCTGTTCAGAGCTGGGAAGAGGATCCTTTAAAATGCATGAGGTGAAGGTTTCCAAGTGCCAAGCCTTCGAGCTTTGGCACAAAATATGAACTCGTACTGTTCTTATTCTAACACAGAACACTTTTGCCGTTCACACAAACATTGACACAGATATTAAAGTGACTTTTATTCAGCTATGAAAGTGTCTGAATGACCCTCATAGTCAAATGTATCTTCAGGTAAACATGCTGTACCTTATGCAATCTCTCCAAATATTGACTAGTAATAAGGGATTATTTAAAAACAGTGGAATCATTTTCACAATGAATTATCCATCAGCAAATAGGATGTGTATTAGGTTTTAAATTAAAACATTGAAGCACAATGCATATGTGTTATTCGTACTCGACAACAATCTCACTCGCCTTCTCCACGTTTTTAACATTCGTCCACTGCATTGCAGCATTTGTTAAAACATTTCAGAGAAAGATTAAGAATATCTTGAACTTTTTACAAAAGAAACACAACAAAGGACAAACTTCGAAAGCACCTGTGGGTCTGCAGCTTATCTGTGGGAGGTTTGCAGGTTCTCCCCGTGTGTGTGGGTTCCCCGCTGGGTTATTCCGCTTCCTCCAACCACCATAAACAGGTGAACTGGTGGTTTACCCCCCCAGCCCCCCCTCGACCCCCCAACCCCCATGACCTTGCACAGGATGAGCGGCTACAGCATAGATGGAAGGATCATTCCAGCTGATACAGAATCCCTCACAGGACCAGAATTCCAACCTTTGCATCAATCCAAACCGGTCAGCAATGTTTCAAGCCAACCCCAAAAACACATTCATATTCACTAGTAAAAAAATAATAATAACTATCCACAAAAAAAACGAGCAAGACAAGAGTAGTAGAACTCAGAAAAACAGTCTTCATGAAAATCGCAATCCAGTTAATACCTTATACAATGTGAGAAACAACAATTTTAATCAGTCTACTAATTAATAAATTATAAGTTAATGAATATACAGCATCAGTTTAATATGTGAGACTGATCCAAGCTGGTTAAAGGAAAACAAAAACAAACAAAAACAAATCTGGTCTTAATTGAGTCAGTGGGTCTCGTCTTTGCCCGTCTGTAGTGTTTTTTGTTTTTTATTTCATTTCAGTCGACATTGGAAGCAAACTGGAAAATGACAAGTACAATCAGCTGCTCAGAACACTGAAGCATTCAGGCACAATCATTTTCCAGGTTTTCAGATCTTAAATTGTCAAGCCAACACTGTTCTCCAAACATAGTCAATCAATATTCAGCCTGGTCAAATAGATCTATAAAGCAGCATGGAATTATTGGGTTCTAATTGAGTCTGCATGCAATAATGTGTTTGATACACATTCAAATACATTTTCTCCATCATGTTACTTCTGAAATCCTCTCAAGGTGGCATATAGCTCTTCAGAGCTGCGTCATTTTTATTATTTTTGTGCTCTACCCAGGGTGATAACAATCACTAAAGGAGTGTTTAGCAGCTTTAAGTCGAGATGAAATCCGCCATGACTCCACAGCCTTCTCTAAGTCTGGCAGGATGTCTGGCACAACAGCTTGTTCAGCTATAAATACTATTACCTCCACAACCAATAGCAGAACCCATCCTAAAGCCCCCAGCCAGTAGGAAGAGCCAAGGCTGAAGACGTTTTGACTGATTTCCTCCTGGTGCTGATAAGTGAAAAGAGACCAACTGAGGAGGAAGAAGAAACCTGTAGATAGAGTCAAAAACAAGTTATAGCAAGTACAATTGTGGGGGGGGGGGGGGGGGGGGGGGGCATTCAATTGAATTAGTGTGTAGAGTATATCTGAAGCTTATGCAATATGAACTGTAAAAATCACAGCCCTGCGGGGTAAATGAGCAACACAATTACCTGAACCACAAAAACCAAAGGCTGCATGGAGGGCAAATGGAAATGGGTAATTGTTTCTTCACTTTATTAAGAATTAATATATTATTTAAAAACTTCCACAATGACAAACCACTTATTATTAGAGCCAAACACAAAAACACAATGTGTTGCTCTGACATTACCTGTGGAGCCCATGGTGAGCAGCAGCAGGGTGGAGGGGTAGAGCGCCTGTCCCGCCATGAGGAGAGCACGAGTGTTGGAGTAGGAGCGCACCGTCTCACGCGTCCAGCAGAGGGCGAACACCACACACAGCGCCCCGGTGCTCAGGGCCAGAAAGGAAGCAAGAACCGCAAACACTCTCTCTGCTTCCAAGGCTGCAAAACACAGACACAAAAACGAAGGCTATAATATGAAAGGTAAACATGTGCCCGTGGCTGATTCACTCAGGATTGGCAATGCTGTCGGTTTTAAGAGAATGTGGCAAAGTGAAACATGTTAAAGTGAGGCCCACTCCTAGAAAAAGCCCCTGGCAGAGTAAAACCAAAGGCTTGTGCACTTCCCGTGCTTCTTAAGATAATTTAACACATTAGATGCATTCAGAAAGTGTATTTTCATAATAATACAACTAACACTGACAGAGGACAAAATAGTGCCCAAGGCAAAAAATTATTCTTTTATAAAGACTAACATTGAATGTGTTGTTAAATACTCCTTTCACAGTTTGAAGTCAGAGTCCAATCATTTGAAAGGCAAACATCCTTCTTTATCCTTTACTCAAAGTGCTTGAGCATCCAGAATTCAAGCACGAGGAGAGGGACCTTAGATCCGTGTTTGAAGTATGGCTGCGTGTAAAAGAAATAAAAACAGCATGGAAAAGCACTTAAATGACAAACCAGCCAAGATTTCAGCACACTTCCTTTTCACCAGGTGCAGAATATACAAAGAATGTACTGCACCAGTGCCGGTTCAAGCCCAGACTTGTTTACAAATGCTGCACCTTGATGCTCACTCAGGGGATTTCAAGTTACAATTTAGACTGAACATACCATTTTTACAGAAGCAGCAAATATCAAACTCATTCAAGTAAGTCCCCCCCATCCCTTTCATCCACACCTACGATAAGGAAAAATCAAAATTGGCAAGGACACGGAATGCACCCAAGCCACTGTCCAGCTCAACACGGTGGAGGCTTTTCTTTTTTCTTTGTTATCCCCGGAGTGTATTTTCAAATGTTCCACCTCCTGATGTTGAGAATGTAAAATAGTTTCATTAAGGCTGATCTCTCAGCGAACCTGCCGATATTAGCCCAGCACAGCACAGCGAAGACATTCATGCAACATTAAGTTTACTTTCATTTCAGCGCTGTCCATCTTTCTGCCCATGCCTTTCATTCCTTTACCCTCAGCCATGAGTGATGGCTTTAGATAAGAGGAAAAACCAGCATCGATGATTCGGCTCGTATCTCACCATTGAAGACAGCTTTGTGATTTTTCAGGTCACTTTTAGTGTTATTCCAGTCTGTCCAAAGCCCCCTCTCCTTCAGCCAGAATGGTGTCCAGACTGCATACAGCACACAGAGGCATCCTGCCAAGCCCAGACAGGCCTGGGAAAACCGAAAGCGGCTGACGCAGTCTCCCAGATCCAGCACCTTCATGTTTGTGCACCACTGAGAGAGAGAAAGAGGCAGAGAGAACAATCGTAGATGTAAATTACATTATTTTAGTTTGAATTACCAGACGCAATGTCATCCCCAAAACCAATCTTTGTTTCGTTTTTTTCAAATTTGGTTCTATTATCCTTAAGAATGCAGAATTGTAATTGAAGTACGAGCTTACCTTTGTTGCAGGACAAGAGCACAGCTGTGAAGCTCGTCTGTGTGCAAATAATGGCAGGCTTACTCAGGAACGCCTTTGTGTTTGCTTCTGTACAACAGAAGTTTGCCTCTTGCACACGACCACACGTAGTCACTCGTGGATCAGTGTTTCTCCGCCTCTGCTTTTATGGAAACTCCCCAGCCAGCAGTTTTTCAGGAAGCTCTCCTCCACTGAGACCCACCAACACAAACTGTGTGCAAAGTGAAAGCACCGATAACGCCTGTTCAATATCAGAGGAAGCAGATGTTTCACTGTCTTTATTAAAGGAGTGTCAACATTAAACTGGAGTTAAACTACTTAGAATTGCTTGATGTCTTAGAGTACCATTTAATATAACAGAAATATACCACTCTGAGTTGTTTTTATATATAAAAACCACAAAGGGTATGGAGGTTGACATTATTTAAGACATTTGAGGAAACCCACTTTGTCTCAGGTGTCTCTCCGCTTCGTCACAAATACCTCCTCCATCACTTTCCTCTGTTGCTGTGGAAAGTTGCCCACAGTTCAGAAAATGGAATGAATGCTTTAACACAATTCCACTGCAATGCCTTCTTAGTACATATGAACATGGAAATTGATTGCATGTCAGTTGAAAATATTAGTTTCACATTTACTCTGTAAGAAAGACCATTATAAACAGATACAATAATCAAATTCTTTATTTATGGTTCGTTACATAAAGTACTTTAAAAAGAATGCGGCTGATTTTGCCTGATTAACATTCAACATTCACTAAAACCTTGATTTAATAAACTGTGTTGGGGGGGGTCCGTGATGGTGATGTTTTAGCATATGGAAGTTGATAAAAATAAAAAAGGAGTTAAAATGCCATCCTTGTTTAGATTGAATATGTTGACCTATTTATTTTTAACAGGGAAAGGAAGAGGGATTTGGATAAACACCTGGGATTTGGAAGCAATTTATGAAACTAAAATAATACAAACACGATGGTTCAGACCATAAGCCACCAGCCAGACAGCAGTAGTCCCAGACAGAAGCTGTGATTAGTGCCATCAAAAACCAAACAAAATAAACGTAATAAATAAAATAAACAAAATAACGCAGCACCTGCTTCAAGTGAAAAAACATACGCCCATGCTACTTGAATCTCATCTGATCTAGGCGTATCCCAATTTATCTAAACCTACATGAACATAATGTCATAATTTATCTTAACTTATCCTTTCAGATCAATAAAAGGTAAATGCTGTGAGATGAGAAGACAGCACCCAAACATCCTTCAATACGTTTTTGATAGCTATCTCATGTGAAGCCTTCATATCCTAAATTTACTTTGCAGCTCTTTGCAATAAATCCTTGAAGACATCAAGAATCTCTGGGTCCTCTCCCCCAGGCAGCTCTGGAGTGTTTTGCTCCAGCCAGTCAGAGGAGCGGATCTGGTTCCTGAGAATCCCGACCAGAGACTCCATGCTCTCTGTGGGCTTTGCCACTTGGTTGCTCAGCAACACGAACTCTTCAGTGGTCACTGAGGCTGTGTCAGGAACAATGTTATCCTTCTCCGTCAGCTGGTCAGATGACTTGCTCGCGGGTGATGATTTTGAATTGACAACCATAGCATTGTCTGAATCGCCGCTGTTCGCTTTCACTGATTTCCTGTGCTCCTTAATGCTGTCTTCAGTTTCTTTCAGAGTCTCCCTAATTCGCTTAAGGCCTGAAAGAAACACACAAAACATTAGCAGAATAGTCAAACATTTTTTATATTTGCGTACGTACTGTATAGGCCATTTAAGCCTTCCAAAGGTGTAATTATTATGTCTAAGTTTATGCAAGTATACTAGTAAGGTACAGTTACGGTATAAAATGTCTACTTATCATCCAAATTATTTGGATTAAAATTATTTTGATTTGACATACGAGTGATTTGAGTCACGAGCTCAGTCCGGGAACAAATTCTACCCGTATTTCGTCATTAAACCAGGTTTCCTTGTAGTCACACTCAATACTGACCGAGTTGAAGGTGGTCCTGCTGTATCGCGAAGATAAAGCGGAACCAGCCAGGTGTGCTGCAGTAGAAGGCCTGACCACAGCTCACAATCACCTTGTGTCTGATGAAGCACTTCCACAGAGACAACTCCTCCTCAAACGAAGGCTCTCTGAGGTACTATCAAAACAAAACAAAAAGTTACAGGTGACACTTCCAAGCTCAAATTCATTTGCTTTTAGTGATGCTCAAACAATAACTGAGATATTGGCATTTTAGTGATTGTGACCCGGTACCTTTCTAAGGTCAGCCCAGACGTACAATGCAGCAGGCCTGTTCAGGAAGGGGACTCCCATGCTCTTCAGCTCACCTGTCAGGTAGCTGTGAGCAGCTTTCAGTCTGGATCTATTCTCAGGCAAAAACACCTTGTCGATCCACTCTGGTGCGGAACAGGATGAAGAGGCAATGAAAGAGTCCAAGTGAAGCGTTGGCTATTTGTGCAGCGGAATGTGCAGAGCCCCATGCTGTACACCAGTTATATTGAAAAAGGAGTCGCTAGCTTCCTGAGCGGAGCTGAGCTGCAAAAGGTCTTGAATTAAAATACAAATATATCTCCTCGTGAATTAACAGTTAATCAAACAATGGCTAGAGCTGATTGGTTTTTTTGGAAGAGGTGCTTAAATGTAAGGCTCAGTATCCCGATGCAATGTGGTTGCAAAAGCAAATCTGATGGGTCCATACCTCTGTCCTTAAACAGTTGTGCTACCTGGTGCTGGGTGGTTCCAGGGATACCATGGAATATACCCAAGCAGTCTATTGCCTCCACAACGCGCTTGTTTTCAGTGTACAGAGTTCCAACTCTGATTGCTGACATTGCAAAGTCCTAGAAATGAGAAAATGAAGTCATTGACGAAGATCTGTGTTTAAAAAAAAAAAAAAAAACACGCTTACCGGAAGAACAATTACATTTCTCTGTGCCATCAGCGGCAAGGTCAAATGTCCCAGGCCCAGAACTACGTACCTTGGAGAGTCCCCAAATTACATGGGTCCTCTGCGGGTCCGGCAAACTGGGAAACACAGCACATCGTTAGCAGTTTTCTGTCGTTATTGTTATGATGAATGGTGCAGCAGAGTCGTCATGAAGCCAATAGGCTCATGCATTACCTTTCCATATTGAGGACACTGTGAAAGGTGACCGAATCATCAAACACCGACAGCATGTACACTTCATCAACGATGACGTGGAGTTCATGTCTAACGGGAGGAAGTTAAGAAAAAGATAATAATTTGAAGTCAGAGTCCAATCATTTGAAAGGGCAACATCCTACTTTAACCTTTCCTCAAAGTGCTTGAGCATCCAGAATTCAAGCACGAGGAGAGGGACCTTAGAGTGACGTTTGAAGTATGGCTGCATGTAAAAGAAACATGCAAAAACATGACAAATCAGCCAAGATTTCAGCACACTTCCTTTTTACCAGGTGTAGAATATACAAATAATGTACTGCACCAGTGCCGGTTCAAGCCCAGAGTTGGTTACAAATGCTGCACCTTGATGCTCACTCAGGGGATTTCAAGCTACAATTCAGACTGAACATGGTTTTTACAGAAGCAGCAAATATCAAACTCAATCAAGTAAGTCCCCCCCCCACCCTGTTCTACATTAAGAATCCTCAATTTTCATATTGCTTAGGGTTGTCAATGACAAAACAAATGCAACATTGATGTAACAATAACTCCTTGAACAGTGTAAAACCACTGTGGTTTATGGATGCAAGATCTCTGCGCCTGCAAGGGTCTCTAGGGGAAATAAATCTGGCAGCATAATTTGGAAAATGATGGATGATGCAGATCATTGGCACATAAACGTCAACATATTACAAAGTAGAGTTAACAGTTAATATTCCACTCATGGGCCAGAGCTCTAAGGTGTCAAACGCCAATTTCACACAAGGAAATGTCTGAAGAGACGTGCATAAAGCCAAAGTGCATCAAGGAGTCATGAGATTGCATTGATTACATTGTCAGATTACAGCAGGATGAAACAGTGAAGTAAACATATACCTTTTAGCAAACTCCAAAAAGCCAGCCATCTCCTCCTGCGTATAGATGTCAGCCAGAGGGTTGTGTGGATTCAACAGTACAAGTCCTCGGACGGTCAATCCCTAAAAAGACAGTTTTCAAATTGATCTAATGCAAAAAGAAACACCGTCATCAAGTCTTAGAGAAGAAAAAAAAAAAAGAACACACAAGTAGAACATCCTACACACATCATGAAGAGCAAAGAAGAGTCAACTGGACTCGTTGAAGTTAGATCGAAGACGTTTCACCTCTCATCCTAGAGGCTTCTTCAGTTCTGAGAGACTGCTAGAGGGTTTAGACTCTTATACTCTTGTTGGAGCAGAAAACAAAGAAGGTACCGAAACCACCAAGACAATCAGACACCCCAGGAGTCTTAGCATTTCCTTTATGAATGACAATGCTCCCTGGCAGTCATGAAACCTGGAGTCATTGGCATCCATAAGATGAAGGGTTGTTGCCCCCCCCCCCCCAAAAAACGATTTTGCAAATTACCTCCCGTTTAGCCCTTTTCAGACCTTCTTCTAGCTTTGATACAGTCAGGTGGAATGGACCAATCCCTTTGCCATCTGTCTATAAATGAATCAACAAAAGCAAAACAAATGATCAGTATAACATGATTTGATGCGCATGATAATATTTAGACTGAATTAATACAATTAGTGAGTGAAATAAGAAGCTTTATTACTGTCACTGAATGGTGGACACGGCACACACAGCAATGAAATTACATTTACACCCTAGCAGGGTACGGGGGCATCAGTGCCTTGCTCAAGGGCACCTTGGCAGCGCTCTGTAAGTAGACTGGCCCCACTCCACGTTTTGTCTGGGCCGGGACTTAAACCAGTAACCCTTCAGTTTCCAACCCATGCCCCGACCCGTCGAGCCACGCCATATTGAATAAAGCTTTTTACACGCAAGAGCAACGTGAGAACTGCAAGTAAATCATGCTTTGAGTTCCTACCTCAGAGTCAAGAGGAATGTGAAAGAGTCTCACGCCACTATACAGACGAACGTCAGGAGTTACAGCCCCGTAGAAAGGAGTGGAGATGAGCAAGGCATCTACAACATGAACAAACAAGAGGGCCACATGAAATCTCACTGCACTCCCCCCTCCTTACACTTAATGTTTCACACAGAAGCGTTTTCATGACAAAATCATCACCCGAGCTCATTGCTAATAAAACTTGCTAATAAAATTTGGGTTGATTTTTTTTTCCATTCATTTTCCTGACTGCTTTGTCCATTACCGGGGGACGGAGGTCATGCTGGAGCCTATCCCAGCTACACCCTGGACAGGTCGTCAATTCATCGCAGGACCACACACACACACACACACACACAGACAGACAATAATTTACGCACACACTCACACCCGTGGACAATTCAGCTTAACCAATTCACATAAATTGGTGTTTTTGGTGGTAGCAGCGCTTAATTAGCATACCTTCAGGATCACAAATGACAGCAGCGATGCATGAAAAGAGGGATGAACAGCCATTCACCACCACAACCTGGACAAACGTACACATAAAAAATAGTGTTGGGAAAGACCTAAACAGGGAACAGAGCCAATTCATCCAACTACTCAGACAGCAATTCATTACGTACCAGCCACATAGCCACACCGTAACTTCATTATTACCCTGAGGTTAGTTCAGCTTTAGAATTTGGATTACGTCTCACTTTACTTCATAAATACATTTACTTATGTTTACCTCTGCCACAGAGAGTAGGCGGTTATGCAATCGGTGCTGGATTTTATTTTGTTTTTATGTTGCGGGTGTGACCGGGGGAATAAAAATGAATGATTAACCCAGAGTGGGTGCGGCGGCAACATCAGCGTAATTTTTGCCAGACCTCAGTATCATAACGGGAACAGGATTATTATTATTTTTTTAACACAAGTCAAAGATATCTATTGAAAAATGTGGTGGTGGTGGTACCGTGTTGAACGATGTGTGTAAAGTGCTTCCTTATTTATCATGCTCACGATGAAGCTTCGGAATTCTTGTTCGAGTAAAATCCATTTTTAGAAGTAACATTCTTGGATTTACTCTCCTCTAGGCAGAGATTGTTCTCTCTGTATGATCAATCAGATCAAATGCTATAGTGTCAAAGTCTTATATGATTTAAAGTCAAATGACTGTTTAGAATTAGACATTGCCAGCGTTCATCTTCACTCACATTTTCAGCTTTTAGCTGATTTGGAGAACAGCAGTAATAGGTTAAGAATTTTGCAACTTCCTCCCTCAGGCTGCAAAAGAGCAAAGTGCAAATTTACAGTTCTGGTTATGATGCAACTGTGATCCAACTTGGTAAATTTCATTTATTACTCACAACAGTTGTCCCCTCCAGTCTCCATACTCCAACAAGCATGGCTCAACATGCAACATGTCAGGCTTGGTCAGCTGTAAA
Source organism: Brachionichthys hirsutus (assembly GCF_040956055.1). Lineage (NCBI taxonomy): Eukaryota > Metazoa > Chordata > Actinopteri > Lophiiformes > Brachionichthyidae > Brachionichthys > Brachionichthys hirsutus. The sequence continues at coordinate 276,309 of NW_027180323.1, read as the reverse complement.
CACAAACAAAAAAATAAAAAAAATAGAAACGCACTGGGAGAGCACTGGCCTCGGTCAACCGCTTCAGTTTCACCATATTGTGATTTGCACCAGAAATAGTCCGACATTTATTACTTTAGAAAACTGGATTGACATCCATCCATCAATTATTTTTGAGTTATCTTGCTAAAAAGTAAAACCAAACAAACAGATAAACGATCACCGTGGCAGAGGTCACCAAACAGACTGAATGTAAGACGAATGGTTTTTAAATACCGTCATGTGACTTAATTGAAATAAAAACGTTAAGCCATTTCAAAAAAAAAAAAAAATCCTCATGAATAAAAGTTTAGACGAACTGTGAAAGAAACTTATTTTGCCAGCTCATATTTATTATTCAGTTTTGTATTCATATTTATATTTCACATTCATAGTTCTTAACGGACAAAGCAAATCATCAACCACTAAAATAATGAGAATGGGCCTAAATACACACACACACACACACACACACACACACACAAAGGGCTGATACACATGCGATGGGGAGCAGCTGAAGTGATGACGTGGTCTCAAACAAGGTCTGGGCCCCAAGCAAAGTCCGCAGGGCTGAGCTGCCGCTGCCCTCTTTGATCTTTTTCAGTGCAAACTGCTTTTTTTTTTTTTTCCTGTTTGGATTCTCCCTGAATTTTAATTTAAACCCACTTCTTTCAGCTTTCCTTCATTGGTAGCAGGATTTATATTGCATTAATCTTACCCGTTTGTGAAGAAGATCGTAGCATAGTTTGTTCTCACTGGTGCCCAAGTTGATTATACCCTAAAAGAAACACACACAGAAAGCAGCAGGCGCTTGTAGTACAATTAGAGAACGGTGACATGTCGAACAGCCCGATTGAACACGCGCTTTGAACACGCGCTTACCTCGGCGTTCTCCGTGCTGTGATATCTGTCTTTATCGTACACAGAGAAGCCCTGCTGGAGAATGCGTTCCTGCCGCAGTATGCCGTTGCCGCGGTTGGACAGGTACCCGCCGGGGCCAGCAGGTTCTGCGTCTCCCATCGCTTCAGAGCTCTTCTGGCCGACAGGCGTGCACGCCACTGCCTTTAATGACTCCTGATTGGAAGTGGCCTCTGCTGCTACAACTGCTGATGGTGGCTGAGAGAAGAATGACGATAGGGAGGGGTTGGCATCGGGTGCCGATGAAGGGGACAGAGGAGGAGATGAGAAGGAGGGGTCAGGCTGTGCTTTCACAGCGGTCGGAGCGCCCCGTCTGACAGCAGCCAACGCCTCCGTGAGCATGCTGAACAGGTGGAGCTCGTGCCGGCGCTCCCGCTCCGCCCTCCTCTCCTCCCGCTGCTCCCTCTGCTCCTCAGTCTGCAACTCTCTCTCCAGCCTGGCCTCCTCCAGGGAGAGCAGTCGCTCCTCTGCCGACTGCTGCCACGTCAGGAAGCTGGCCAGCGCTTTGTCCAGGCGCCCCTGGCTGCAGCATTTCACTCCCCTGCGGCTCCATGCCGTTTTGCCCCCCTGATGGTGCTTCCTCTGCCTGGCGGAGGCGAAGCGGTTCCAACGGCCCTTCCTGGGCTGCTCAGACGTGTCCTGGGTGGAAGCTGTGGCCGAGTCAGCGAGGTTCAGGTCACTAAAAGCTGTTGATTTGGGGGGAGAGAGAAAAGAGAATGCATTTTTCTCACCTTATATTTGCAAAATGAAACATTTTAATAAAAAAAAAAAAAAAAAAAAAGCAAAATAAGGACTGGCAACCTGAAGGGGAGATTCTTGCGGTGGTTGAGCTCTCTCCTCGAGCCGAAGCCTCCCCTGGTCCCAGCAGAGACGGCCCCGCGGCCTCCTGCTCATCTCCAGAGCCGTAGTACATCTCGGGCGCAGCGCCTGAGTTCGGCAGACTCTCCCCGACATCTTCACATTTGATGTCCAGCAGGTCTCCCGTCTTCGGCGGCTGACCGAACAGAAACCCGCCTGAGGAAAAGGGGCCGAAGGAGCTCGCCGGGCCCCCTCCTTGCAGGAAGGCGTCGGGGGGCCCCTGGTTCTGCAGCACCTGCTGCTGAGCTATGACAGCCCCCCCCAGGGACGAGTAGGTAACAGCCGGTCGGTTCGCCAGCACCCTGTCCATCACATCATAGAACTTCCAAGACCTCATCTTGTGGTTGTCCTTGATGCGGCGGTACTCCAGCTTCATCTTTTTGATCTTCTCCCTGCACTGGTCGCCCGTGCGGTAGATGCCGCGCTCCCGCAGGACGTGCGCGATGCGGTCGAAGACGCGCTGGTTGCGCAGCGAGCTCTCCAGCTCGACCTGGACGGACTCGTCGGACCACAGCTGGAGCAGCTCCACGATCTCCGGGTCGGTCCAGTTGCTGCCTCGCTCGTGTCTCCTGCCGCGGAAGTCCATCCTCTTGCGTTCAAAGGGGCGGATTTCTCCACCAGACGGGGAGGCAAGTTGTTCGATGCCCGCCCGCAGCCATCCGAACTTTAAGGAAGCAAATGGAAAGTCACGTAAACAATAAATATCCCGAAGCCATTTTCCGTAATTAATATTCTCTCACCGTGAATCTTCGTCAAACAGTTAACTCATGGCCCCGATTATAATGTGTTTATTATAGCGGAACATTTATCCAATCTGTGGCAAAATATATCAATGATTGTTAACAACATCCTCCAAACCGCGACATCTCGCCTGTGCCAAAATGATCACATCCGGGTTGACGGCACATGCGTGCTTGTCCTTATTCCGGGATAACTTTTGGTCCGTGACAACAGGAGGAGCTGCGCTCAAGGCGAGGTGGGATTTTACCCGCACCAGTCTGTATCCTGGCCGAGTCGGACCAACTTTGTGCAATGGCGCCCTCTTTTGGTGGAGTTGAATCGCTTGTGCATGTAGTTACGATAGATTTCCAGAAGATGGGGATAGCACACAGCAGGGAGAAATGATGTCGCTTGGGCGCTTGCCGGATATGTGTGGTTTTGTTCGTCGGGGTAACCCGGAATTGATTTGTAAGCGATAAACTAAGCATTCTCCAGTGGTTTAAAAAATAACAAAACTATAATAACTTTAATAGAAACATGTTGATTAACATATAAAAAAAACTTTTAATGTAGTTCAGCCTTCAATATATTTTCATGTACAGATTGTAAAATGTTGTACTATCCCGAACGATACATTTATAGGTGTACGCCAATGTTCACTCTAATTTTTCATGCGTCTGAGCAAACACACAAACTCCCTGAGCAGTCCCTTGGACAACTTTGAGCAACATTATAATAATACATTTTATTTTAAAGGCACTTTACATTTGAAAGCAAATCTCAAAGTACACAATAAAAATAAATATCATAAAAACAAGTGATAAAAATCAACAAATAAAACAGATAAAACCAACAAGCAAAGGATGTGTGTCCTGTGGTCCGGCGAGAGTCCTGGAACTCCGATTACAATGGCGTCTATTAGATGCGTAAAAACATGTGAATCTCATCATTAGCCGGAGCAGCCAGTCACCGGACACTCACTGACGCACAGTGGAGAATAGCACAGAATGAATCTTTACGTGTTTATCTTATTTTCAATTTAGGTTGGATTATTTTTTTTGTGCGCAACGTAGATTTTCGCAGCGCGAAGACCGTATCAGCTGTGCGTAATTACGCTCGAGCGCACCTTAGAGGGAACGTCGGTGTACGCGGTGTCACAAATACATGTATTTCAATTGTTTGCTTAGCCTAAGGTAAAGTCAAATTGCAGTTACATTGACATCACCTCATGTACGATCCTGGTGCATTTAAAAAAAATAACGTAAAATAAATAAAACGGAAACGGTGCTGCGAATCAAGCGAACGCCACAGTCCAGTCGGCTCAAACGGTGACGCGCTTCCTGGAGGAAAGGGGCTTGTTGTGGGCAGTTTGTTCTCATCTCTCCATCAAGGAGCGCGCCGTCAGACTGTGTGTTGGCTCGTTTCGCCTTTTATTCTCCTCTTTGTCTTCCCGTGTTTACTTTGCATTTTGCGTGTCCATGTCAGCGTGACGTCACGCTAGTCAAATAAAAACCACGCTCCAGACCTGAAACCGCTGGAAAGCAAAAGCGTCAAAGAAATTCCTGGGAATGCGACTGATGAAGTCACCAGACAAAAAAATATATGTAACGATGGCGTTTGCGGCGCGGAGAGTGGAGTTCTTCTATTTCTAGAAAAAACTGGGTGCGTTCGGATAAGCGATATTATTTATTTTGATTTGATCGAGAAGAGAAACGCGCGGTTTTCAGGTTGCGTGCAAAGTCAAAAGAAAACGGGGGGGCTCCGATCGGAGGGAGCGAAAGAGGATGAAGCGGCATGGCGCGTCGGTTCTGTTGGTATTTTGTCCGTGTGAGTTTTAGACGCGTTCGAATGCGGGGGGGGGGGGGGGGGGAGCCGTGGCAGAGTGGGTGGGAACAATGGGGGGGGGGGGGGGGGGTCTGCAGACGGCATGACGGCTATTCCTGTATAAAGCAGCTGCGAGCTCTCGCCAGTCCTCCCAGTTAGGTAGACGCGTACCTGTCTGGCAAGCAAGCCTTCTCCAGGCGCACCGCGCGTGTTGAAGGAGGCATGACTGGACCCGATCACTGGACCCGATCACTGGACCCGATCGCTGGACCCGATCGCTGACCGGGTCGCCTCTCCTCTGAAGTTCATTGTCGGTAAGTTGATCGTGTGTCCGGACTGCATGTTTTCATTCAGATTCATGCTCTCTCTCTCTCTCTCTCTTTCTTGCATGCACATTTCCACATTTTCTTTCTCTCTTGCTTCACCCTGAAGCCTTAATTTGCTACCCCCCCCCCATCAAAGCACTTTTATCTGTCTATGCTGGGAATTGCTTTAATGTGTTTCGGTTTAATTTTGTTTCTCAGGCAAAGCACGTGAAATTCTCTTTTCTTCCCCACGACCAACCAGAGCCCTGATTTTATGAAAATCTAATTGTGCCCAGTTCTATCCAACAAGCGGGGAAAGCTTCAAGCGGCTGAACTCACCCCGTCTTGTCCCTGGTTACTGTTCTTATGTCTGGAGGAACTTCCGCTGGGGATCTGGACAAGGGGAAGAGAAAGTCCAAGGTCACCAGCCAATGTTCAACTGGATTATGAAGCCTCAATGTAACAAAGGGCTCTCCTTTACCAAGACAACATTTGTTTCTGTCTTCGTGAGGCATTGATGTGATCTCTTGAACACATCGCTGCCGTCCCAGACATCATTTCAACTGTTTTTTCCGATTCTCTCGTGTCTCATAGGCAGCGAGAGCTAGGATGGATCAGGCTTTACAGAGTTTTGCTCGCTTCACTTTGTGCCTCAGATGAGCGTTACTGTCTGGACGGAGCGCAGCGTGCCACTGTGCAATGCCTCATGGTTTTGGATGCTGTGGTTCTCTATGAGAGGACAGGAGGGCCTGAAGTACTGCATTTTGCTCCTACACAGCTTTGTGCACCGCTCATTTGCAATAGAAACACCTGCTCCACGCCCACCAAGAGTAGATCTGCTCCTCTGTCGCGCTGTATTTATGGTATCGCTCCTGAGAGGGAGTCCACGCAGAGAAAGGGAATTGTGTGCAGATGCTGCTTTTTCCAAATGCATCACTTTTTTCCCAGTTGGACATTCTCATGGTCCGAAACTGTGGGCGTCCGCTCGTGTTAACTGAGTCGAGCAAAGGTCAAGTGTTTTCAAAGATATTGGCATTTTCCAGATGAGTTGGAAATTCAAATTGAAAACTCTCTTCTATCAAAGCCAGGTTTTTTTTTTTTTTTTACGTAAACCTTCTTTATTAGTACATTACAGTCATTCATTCATTTTCCTGACCGCGGGTGTACACCTTGGACAAGCCGCCAGTTCATCGCAGGGCCACACATAGACAGACAATCAGTCACACACACACTCACACACAATTTAGCATAACCCGTTCACCTAAGCTGCACGTTTTTGAAAGTGGGAGGAAGCTGGAGAACCCACGCAGAACACGGGGAGAACATGCAAACTCCTCACACAAAGGCCCCAAGTCTGATTTGAACCTGTGACCTTCTTGCTGCGAGGCAACAGCGCTAACCACTGTGCCACCGCGCTGCTCACCAGTCATTCAATACTCGTTTAATCCACAACTGAGATGGGCTGAGTCTTTGATGATTAAAGAGTGCTAAAAAGAAGTAATGACATTCTGGCCGATCTGAATTTTTAAACATATATTCTTTGTCAAGGATCTCTCAAATGTTATTATTCAAGATTTGAGGGAAAGATTGTTACTGGGGCCAGATACTTTATATCTTGTAGTTTTATATACAAAAAAAAATAAAACGTTAAATATTAGATATTCAGGTGGAACCTAGAATTTGCATGGAACTGTCCACTAATTAGAAGACTGATGGTTCAGTCGGTGGCGCCGGCTGCATGCAGAAAGTCCCCTGAAAGAGTGGTGGACCCTAAATTGCCTGTGATGCCTGTTCCATTTGCATTCGCGTGGTCGTCTGTGCGGCTCAGCATAGAAATGTTGTGGGGTATTTGACATGCTGTTTCTCCCCTTCAGCGCCCTGCATGGCAGCTGCTGCCGCTGATGACAGCTGTTGCCATGTGAAAAGTGCTGTGAGGAACCTGTAAACTTGAAAAGTGCCATGTAAAATGCAAGTCAGTTTCTCATTAAGCATGTATTACTAATGATGGATGGATGGCTATTAAAATCAAATACGGTATATAAAATTGCCAAAATTATGGCAGTTTAATACGCTCAGTTTCCAAATATCTTTATTGCATGATCAGAAACTCGTGAATGAGTCATTCGTCGCTGACGTGTTATTTTAGTGCAGCACAGGTCATTCATCCACCTCTGCTGACACATGGCATCCATGTAGAAAGAGGCTATGCGACTGGTTTTCTTTGTAGTTTAGATTCTGTGGTCTTATGTTTTCTCATATGTGTGTGTGTGTGTGGGGGGGGGGGGGGGGGTCTACTCTTTGATGTATATTGTAAGCGTAAGCAGCCACGTGTTAACTCCTCTCCAGGCTGCGCTTCACGAGAAGGTGTTTTAAATGTTATTATGTTCTCATTATTTTCCACAGTGCTGCATAATGGAGGGGGTGCCACCCCTTTTGCCCCCCCACACACTCCTCCTGTCTGCCTTTACAGTGACAGTAGACACCTTGCCAGGGAGGGAGTGTAACCCAGTAGATATTCAAGTACTGCGCTTAAGTAGAACATTGATTTATTTATTTTTTACTTGCTATACTATACATGTAGAGTATCAGTCCGGCATTTAACTTTTGATGTTATATTTACGTGTGGTTAACTCGCTTTCACCAAAATGATATTTCAGTAGTCGGACTTTTGAGTACTTTTGACAACACTGTCCCCGTCTCCTGTTCTGTGACTGAACACATATGATCTCAGTTAGGGTTAGCATCATCATGCGTCAATGTGAAACGGGTACGTTTATTGACTGTGCACGTATACGAACTGTGGGAAATCAATCATGAGGTTCTCACTCTGACATTTTTTCCCCAAGCTTAAGTAGAAATGATAAATGCTAAGATCTTTGCGGTCCTTGTAATGAGATCATCATTAAGAACATGCTCCGATGTTTTATAGGCTCTGTGTACATTTAACCAGGACATCCTATGCCCGAACTCTCCCACAGAATGGCTGGACCCTCTGTCCTACTTACTTGAAATGCACTGTGAGAATACCTTTTTTTTTTTTCACCTTCAGAGTCTATAAAGAATTTAAACATGCTCAGCCACAGTCGGGGAAACAGATTGCACATCGAGGTTTGCCTTATCTTCCATTAGACATATGCTTCTGTAGTGTTTCAAAGATTTATTAGCCTGACTGAAAGCCTAAAGCCCCATCGCAGCCCCTTAAGCCTGCAGTGCTCATTACACTCCTTCGTTTGACAGAATGAATAACACACTGATGCTGTTTTCAGAACCTTAATGGAGTGGGTATAAAACGTGAATTTGTCCTTAGGTGAAAAAACAACACGGTCCTTAGACTAACAAAAGCCCAAACGTGCTGAAAAAGAATAGTTGCAACTTATTTCCAATAAGTTCCCAAAATGAGATGCAATGGAAATTACAGGAAGAGAGGAGAGGTGCGAACTGCAACTTTTGGTCTCCATGACTCCCAGCATCCTCTCTTTGTTCTGGGACCACCTGGTATATAAATGATGTATAATTGTATATTACATACAGATTATTGACATATTCAGAACATTGGCACATTTTTGCCACCAATAGAAGGGGCAAGTGGCGACCAAACCCGGAAGGATTCATCCTCTGAGGGTCATGAGAATCAACAGTGTTTCTTGCATTCAGCCTAAACTAGTGAGAACAAAAATGGGACACAGGAAAACACAAGTAAACAAACCAGACCTTATTACATAAAAAAAAAAGACTAATTTTGATGATGAGTGAAGTCGCTACGCACGAATGCCTCAGGCATTTGCGGCCGCTGGAATCTATAAGGAAATCGTTTGCAAAAATGGCATGCAATTCCAGGGTGAAGCAGTGGGAGCCGGTCCTCAGCAAGAACCAGCTTTCCATTCCCATCACTCAGGTTCCATCTGTTTCTTTTCACATCGGCTTGTGGTGAGGAAGGGTTTTGGCTTGAATGAGAGTTTGAAATGACTTTGATGAAACCAACAGTAGGATGGACCGCCATTTAAATCGCTCCTCCCCGTCTTCCTTCTGATTAAGCGGTGTACATTTTCCCCCCACACCTTTTCATCCTCTTTCTCAGTCAAAGCCTGCTGTCCTTTTCATGCGTGCCTTTCAGCCTCCTTTCCTACAACTCAAAAGGCAACCGAATGCTGAAGAGTGAAAATCGTCTTCGTTTGAATATCTGCTCAAATGATGGCTTTTTTTTGTCATGCTTAATATTTTACAATGGAGCCGCATGGGGTAGCAGTAGTAATAGTAGATTACACTTTGATTAGAATATGAGGCTCACCGACGTGTTTCAGTCTCTTCCTGCAGGGTTTGGCTTTTTCTCTGAATGGCTTCTGCTGCAGATTTTTCGGGTCAAAGAGGTTGACCCAGTTCACCGGGCCGTGTTTGCGTTTTCACAGATCGCTCTGTCCTCCTCTGCAGACCGCTGTTCTACTTTGCTGCTGTGAGATCGACACTGGGAAGCAGCGTCAGACAGACAGACAGACGGACGGGCGGCTTGAGTGACCTGTGAGGCGTTCACCTTTTCATGGATGCCAGGGTAGCTCTGCTGCAGCTATGGACAGCCCTTGTCCTCCTGACAGCAGAGCAGAAGTGGGCTGACACTGTCGAGGTCTTCACCAACACCTGGGCAGTCCAGGTTGACGGGGGAGCGGAGGAGGCGGATCGCATTGCAAGGGAGCATGGTTTCATCAACCACGGCAACGTAAGTTCTTCCTACTGTATATACTGTGTGTTTGTCTCTAAAGGGCTGTAGCTACATCGCTCCCTGCGAGACGGTGTCCTCACACAGCTATGGCTTTTAGATGAAAACCAATGCCACGAAACATCAAAGCTGAGCATCAGAGTTCCTGACACCACACCTCCAGGCAATCCCGTTTGTGCAGCAGATTGCCAAAGCTTGTCCTCCAACCACCTCGTCCAGCTTGAAGTGGAACGGGCGAGACTCCCCAACACACAAGCAGATGGTTGTGTTTACTGATGGTGTTAGAAATAAATGGAAAGAACAATAATGCCTTTGTTTCATGGTCACAAGGAAGGTTTTTACCTCTAATTATTTAAATTGCCTTGTTTTTCTGGGAATGGCAGGACGTTCTAATTAAATGGTCCATTGTGTCACATTTTGAGGATAAAGGGAGAAAAATGTGAGAAAGACGGGGGGATGTAGTGACTTGCTGTTCTTTCAGTGACGTGGTAGGTCTCTTGAATAGCAAAATGGTTTTCCCACATTTGTGTTCTGGAGGTGACAGCGAGTCACTACCCCGTCCCCTAGTGTCCCCTGTTGCTCCACTCCAGGCTTGCATTCATTTGCATGAGTCTTTGTGGAGCTGCCGGAGAACTCCACACGCTAGCGAACAACTTCCGATGCGAAGGAGGTCGTGCATCGTGTCACCCGACTTTGCCTCGCCTCAAATCATGTGGCTTTTCTGAAAGAGGGGTTTGAAAAATGAATTTAAAGCTTAGCTTTTCCTTTCTTTAGCTTTTCATTAGTGGATCTTTTTATGCAGAGTACAAAGCTCGATGTTGTTAGGACTGCTGTTATCGTGAACTGTTGTCACATCATGGGTTCGTGACGAACTTCGATTAGATTTCTATCTTTTGTTAAACGGAATGACTGTTTGAGTGGAATGACTGTCTTTCTGCTCTTTACTTGTCCTTCCCTCGTTGCACCCACACAATACACAATTGTATCTCCAGCCTACAGTCTCATCATTAAACCATGAGATTGTTGTGAAGATCTACAGCTTTAATTCCCCTCCCGCTAAATAGCAATTTTGTTGAGGAAATACAGCTGGATGTTGTCAGAGGATGGATTCCTCCAATTGGTGGGTACACAAAATAGTGCATCGCGTACTCCTGGGTGCGTGACACCATCTCAATCCGCAAGATGTCCATCTCCTTTTAACCTATTCTTCTTTTCCTTTAAAAAGAAATTGTATTGGAACTTCGTTCATGCGTATTTCAGAAAAAAGAACAGCAGTGAGAGGTGTGATCGCAGAAGGTGAAGATGTGTGGGAGTCACCAGGGAGAACCAAAGACGTACATCGGGCTCTTGTTGATAGATAATGGAGTTTGGTGTTACGGAGTGAAAAGCAAAAGTGCTGGATGACGGGAAGGATGAAATGTAGTATACTGTCTGGAATTAGATTACGTGGGAGGGAGTAGATCTTTAGTCATTGTCTCATAGAGGCTTCAAAATAAATATATTGTACTCTCTAGTCCCTGAGTGGGGGGCAGTGATGGGAGGATGATCTACAGTCCGTGCAGCATCTGGGCTCATCATCATTAAGTATTATTAACGTGGTTATTAGTCATGTTGTTACTGTTTTTATTGACTCCTCTCAGGAACAACATCTGTCCTAAAAGTTCTCTTCTGGTTCTTAACTTAAATGGGTTTTTTTCCCCCTTATTAAACCTTCCACACACAATAACCAAGTACAGACATGATTCCTTTTGCTATTTAGGAGCTTTTTTCATTTTTTGTATTTTATTTTGCTTTCACAGTTAGCAGTTGAATTTAGACTCACTCTGTGAGTTGGGATTTGTTTCAGGGGCATTACTTAAATGCTGTTTTTACAATACTTGCTGTACATGGACTGAAAACTTTATATTTAGAAAGTTGAAATATTTCCTTATACATGCAATTTAATGCATGTATAAGGAAATATGCAATTTATTGCATGTGCCTTAAAACCGTAGATGGGCAACCTGAGTTGCCATTGTGAGAAGGGCGCTTTAATTAAGAAAGCTTGTTGAGAATAAATTGGAAATCTTGCGTTGTCCTTGGCTGTTGTACAACGCAGCAATTGAAGGAAGCAAAAAAGCTGATGTGTTCAGGAGAAAATGGGATTTTGATAACTAAGGTGATTATGGGATCACCGTGGAACTGATTTGCTCAGAAATGCCTTGGTCCTTTTTGTATTTCTGGATTAAATCATTATATTTCCATTTTCTTTTATTGGGGATTAGATAAGTGTGTGTAGGTGTGTGTGTGTGTATGTGTGTGTGTGTGTGTGTCTGACTGAGTGCACGCGTTTGTTCAACACTGGGGTTTAAAGTGTAAATGTCATCAAGACTTCCTGGTTATCTGTCTCTCTGTAATCTGTTATGGATTTTTTTTGTGTGTGTCTCTGTGGGAGTGCCACGGCAGAGTTTAGAGCTAAATGTCATGTTTTGTTCTTGGTGAGTGGAGTCAGGATTATTGTTTTTACGAGGATGGGCGCAGTCTGTGGGCGATGACAGACTGAGTCCTCGCCCCACCCCCACGCTGTGGAATAGATGTCAAATGCCAGAGCCCCCCCTACATCGTTCACTCTCTCTCATTACCTCTATTGAACTGTGGCAATTTGGTCTCTTTTTTTTATTTATGGCTAATTGTGCTCAAAATTGTGGCTATGTTTTGATCTAAAATCACCTTGCACCGGTTTTGTTCCGTCTTCCTGCCATCTGCTCCGGCAGCTCAGCCTCTCTCCAGGAAGTCCGGGAAACGACTCCTCCTCTGACTCTTGTTTTGCAGACGTAGCAGGTAGTTTCCAGTTAGTGAGCAAGTGTTTGATTGCAGTCACCTTGTGTTTGCTGTTCGTACTATAGTATTCCTTCAAAATCCAATATATTCCTGCTGTAATTTCTCATTTTTACGGACCACGGGTTTCCAATTTCACACCAGCAGAGCCCCGAACACACACACACACACACAAACACATGTAGAATATATTGTGTTCCAAAGCCCACTGTCCATTACTCTGCACATAATACCCTGCCAACTGTGTGATGCACCACCCTACTGGTAGGCGCTCTCTCTCTCGCTCCCGTTCTCTCGCTCTCTTTACCAATTCAATTGCAGTCATATGAGCTATATTGGCAAGAAGTATAACAAAATAACAAAATAAATGCATGGTGCACTCTCGCTGCCCAGTCTTTCCATTGTTGTGTGAGCCGTTAGGGCGCAGATGTTTATAAAGAATATAACTGGGCAGTTTTCTCTTTCATTGAAGGGTTTATGATTATTGTATTTTATACAAATGTGAACTGGTTTAATTCTTTGGTTTTGCATATTTATGCCTTGAAAACAGAAATACGCTGTCTTGTTTCACTGTGTGTGTGTGTGCATGTGTGTGTGTGTGTGTCAGTTAATTTATATGGAATGATTTTGCCCTCATTTTCCCGTAGTAATTTACTAAAAGGAACATCAAACGTAGCTCTGGGTCTCACTCTCAGTCTTTGCCTCCTGCATTCTGGGATGTTTATGTATTCTCCGGTTCCATAAAACCCAAACTACCCTGTTCTGCAGCCCACAGACAGGCAATGGCTGCACCTGCAGTATTTGCTGTCTCCTATTTCCCACGGGACTTTAAATGGGAATAAGACGCGCCTCTCTGAAAGGGAGCTCTGAAGTCTTGCCATTGGCGCTAGCGAATTCCAACCGCACGCCTGCCGAGATGCTAATATATTATATTATAATGGTATCAGGAGGTTATTCTAAGAAAGAGTAACATTCTGTTTTAGCAGAAGCCTTAGTTTATTTTTCCTCTATCAACACTGTTTGTTTTTCAGAACACTTTGTCTTTTCCCTTTGGTTCTTTATTTCATTTTTCATAGGTATTAAAGCTGTAATGAATATACATTTTGGAGGAGTGTAGATTTCCCCTTTATTCGTCTTGACGGCAGACGGCGCTGAACGGGGTTTTATCCTTCTGAGCATGACCTGACGGGGACACACATGGAGGTCCTGGATTTGTCCATCCTTCATGTAGCGTCACCTAACTTGACCTCTTCTGTATATTAAACCTGCTGCATTGTAGAGCGTTTTGATATGAAGATTTTCTTGCACAGGTTGCAGCATTTCTTCATTATCTATTTATTATTCATTGTTCATTATTCCACATTTTTATTTATAGGCACGACTCTAGGGTCACCGCTGGAGTTGAAGATGTGTCACATACTTATGCATTTGTTCCGGTGAGGTGTGTCACGATGACTCGCTAGTGAGCAATTAATGTGACATGAAGATTTGACGCGTTCCATATTTATCCTGTCATGATTGTCGACCCTGTATTTACTATTCTAAAACCAGAAATGGGGAGGTAGAAATAACGGCGCTTGTAGAAGTGTTCTGTGATGCATGAAGATTTGAGTTTGATTGTTTTCGGGTGTTCAACAACATCAAGAACGCTGCCCTGATCCACCTCTGCTTTTGCAACTTGATTTCATCCCAATCATTAAGATCCACGACACGATCCAAAAAAAGACACATTTTAAAATGATGGCTCCAATATATATATATATATATATATATTTCTTCCTGTGTTCTAATCCCCTGAAAACAGGGGTTAGAGGTTTGTGTCTGTCCGTACTCCTCCTTATGTCTGGCGCATTTACTGCCAAACTACACACTCTAGCATCAATGAATGACATTGTCTGCTAATTTTCTTTTTTGTTTCTTCTTTATCTTCTCATCTTTAAGAGGAGACTGAAGAGTGTCCATCAACAACTACCTTTTTTTTCAATGCATAAATTGACAGCCGTAGTCAGCAGGGCTGTGGCCATGTGGATTCTTTCTTACTGCAGTGAAAAAGCAGTACGTCACCATGGAGGCGATGGTTCTGCTTCCAAACATAAAAGCAACAACAGCTATAAAGCTGCAACCTTAGTCCGTGTCAACAATCCAAAAAAGATTTCCTTGCTCTTGAGCCCCTTTTTTTTATTGCTTTATTTTCGATTCAATCTTCTATTCTTAAATCCATCGAGCTTTAGGAAGTCGCTTGAAGTTTTACGACCAGCATGTGTTTACGCCACAAGGGAAGAGAGCTGACGGGATCTCCTGTAAACCAACAATGTGAAGTAGTTCATGAAACACTGCTGTACTCGTTTCTGCAGCAATGGCCTCATTACATTTGCAAGCGCACATTTTTGTTAATACCCCAATGCTGCCTCACTCTGAAGCCTTTCAAGGAATTTTGAATCGGTGAGTTTCAAGGATTCGAGGAAGAATCCTTGAGATTAAATACTTTGAAATTGCTTTTCAACATGCAGACATTGTAGAAATGTCTGCATTTAACTCCATCGCTACCTCTCAGTCTCGCCTGATTGCTATCTTCTTTACTTTTCATTTTATTTCTTATTATCTAGTTTAGGATACGCTGCTTCCCTTCTGCTCACTGCCTCAGACACATTCTGTGAGGTCTCTTCTGGCCTGCCTGCTGGTGTACCAATCCTACAGCCTGTGCTAGTATTTGGTTGCCATGGAGAAAATTGCCAGCGCATTATTTCCAGTAGATTTCTTCATTTTATTGTCAGTGGAGAGGGTCAATTTTGTTGGCAACACAATGTTATGACTCTCCCTCAATCTCAAGGTCTCTTGCCATTTGGAAATGTAACTTTTAACAATGAAGGTTTTCCGCCTTTGTTTCCTTTCTCTTCAGCAACATGTTTCTATCGTCTGTCTGCTCCAACGTTTCTGTCAAATCTGCTGGTAAATGTTACTACAATATTCTCCGTTCCCCGGCTCCTCGTCCTCTCATCCATTTTTTTCAACCACCTCTTTTTGTGTTTAGCGGTCGGAGATCCTCGAGCCAGTACCATCTCTTTATTTAAATTAAAATTAGAATAGAGCCAGCAGCCGACAATTTAGCCGTTTCGAAAAATGTCCACGAGAAATCGCTTGGTGCTACGCCAGAGGAAACTTTGCTTACGAACTGCTCAAAATTAGTTTAAAATTAGTTTTTTAAAAAAGTAATACTAATCTTTGACCTATAAAACGACAAGACTCGTGTTACGCCTGCTACAGATAAGACGTTTTCAGTCAGGTTTTTTGGGCCTGAAGAGAAGGAAAGTTTGAAGGGGCAGTGGTTGTTGTTGTGTCAAGGATGGCTGGAGTGTAACTCAAAGGTGAGACTGTTTCAATCCAGTGTATGCGGGAACTCGGGAAGCAGATAAAGTCTATCAGACTGCTGGCTGTTCCTGAGAGATGCGAAGCCAGCCATGCGTGTACTTCATCCGCCCTTCTTTAATATTAGTATCTTTCCTCGGGGGTCTTCTTTTCAAGACTGCTTAAATTCATAATCTTTCCATTATTATTGACTTTGGATGACCTTCAATAAATTGAAGATGGTAACTTTAGTATTGACTTCAGTTAGCCGGCATTATGCTATTTAGTGTTTCTCTTCAGTTGAATTATTATTGCAATTTATTTTTCTTCTATTCACATACAAGGCACTAATCTGATACCTGTTCAGTATTTGTAATTTTTACATTACAATTGATATAATTAATTCTGCTGTCAATAAAGGAATCCCTTTTTCATCTTCATTAAATTTAAACGTGCAAATCTGCCTATTATTATTCACCTCGATGACCGGCACAGATCGATACATGCAACGGTCAACACCAGCACCGACTGCATTGCTGTCAGAAATGAGCTGATGCAGTGGCACATGTCAGGTTTATTACATTTGCAATGTCGGTTTGAAACATTTAGAGAAGCACATATTTCTGAATTGCTCTGTAGATGTGTAATGATTCATTCATTGCATGAAATTATGAATAAATAAAATAAATGCTGTCAATTCAATACAAGAAATAAGAAATAGATTACTCCAGCTCGAGCAACAAGCAATCTGAGACAATTTAAATTTCAATAATCAAATTGAAATGAAACCACTCACTTGTTTGCCAAGACTGAAAAGTGAAAACTGGCTCTTTGAATGCTTCTGTAATTATTGCCGCTACTCATTCGGCCACTGACGGCAAAATACCAGATTCAAACGGAACAGTTTTCTTTAGCATGGGCAGCTGTTAAAATGTTTATTATTCTTATGCCGAATAGAATAAAGTGTTATTACCTTATCTGTTACTATAACTAGTTTTCCTTTTTTTTTGCTGAAATTGAAGTGAATTATATCAATAAGAGGGGAAAAATAACTCTTGTTTAAATGAATTGCAAATTGCTGCCAAGACGGTAATCCCCTGGATGCTGTTTTAATGTCCGAGAAAGTACTGTAGAGTGTTGCAGCTCATCCTTTGTCTAGCTTCCAGGTAAAAAAAAAAACATACAAAATAAAAGAAGCACAGAGCAACTCTGGGCTTTTCATACAGGAAACGACCTTCAAACATTTTTGCATGCCAAACAACATTACTGTTAAAACCATTTTCAAGAGTTCCTCTCTGCTCAGCCGTTCTTCCTCCACTGTTCACCTAGTCAGTGGCATTACTCTGGCTCGCCTTGCCTGCCTTCTGTCAGCAATCGGATCCTTGTTTTTAGAAAATGTTATTAGAAATGTAATATATGTGAATATCAAGAAGCATATGAATGGAAGTAAGACCTAGAAATAAAATAAAAATGCCCATGAGGGATAAATTGTTAGTTATAGATAAGATCAGAGCTCAACCACGATTGCATTCTGCTGAGAGAACCCCTGAAATACTCGTTTTATCCCTGCTCGACAAAAACATGAAATGGCAAAGAGATGCTATCAAAGCATACAAACCAGCTATTTGACTGTAACTGAAGACATGCGACGAGTTATTGTTCACAAATACCTTAATGTAACACACGTTAATCTTTGATTTGATGATTTAGAATCTTGTTTTCTATCTTTCCATTTCATGTTCTCTTCACATGTACACTGATTATCTTGCTACCGCGGTGCCTGTCAGTGGGTGGAATACATCAGGAGACCAGTGGCACATATTGTCTTTGATACTGATGTTATGGAAGGCGGAAAATGTGCAAGTGTAAGGAACAGATTCACTTTTTCCAAAGACAAATTGTGATGCAGACTGATTAATTTATTTATTATTTGATATTATTTACTTGAATAAGTTTGATTATTGATCGATGTAGTAGTGTGGTTTTCTTAACCTGCTCAATTGAAAGGATTTATATTATAATAACAGCAATAATCTATCCATATATTTTTACAACTACACAATTGAATATGCAGTGTTTGTAACTTAAGTAGTGAACTGATCAAACGGACAAATTCAGCAACATGGCAATAACAGTAGCAACACGCTGCAGTCAGGAAATGAATAATCTGCTGGCGGTGACTATTGAAAGTTATTTGAACCTTTTTGTTTTTTCCAGCATGTGCTGAAATGTTGGCTACATATGGCACTCAGGATCAGCACTGGACAGCTCCATGTGTACCTATTGAGCTGTCCAGTGCTGAACTGGACTCGTGGAATGTTCTTTATCTTGCCCATTTTACATTAAATGACCCATTTTACATTAAATAACATTACATTTAGTTACATTCTTTATTGTGTTACGGTTTACATTTGGCCTTTGGAGGGCAACCATAATGCTAATGTGGCTTGTGGCCCTTTGGAGAAAATGAGTTTAACACCCCTGATCTCCATTTCTTAAATGTATGTAAAGATTAATGCATCAAGTATTTCTTTATATTTTTTTACGTTATGTAGCTATGAGATAATTGAATGCATCACGTGAATGGTACAGATTTTTTTCAGTTTTGTATTATTATATTCAAAATATATAGTATTTGCACACCTTGAATTTTCAGCCGATTGTACATCAATTTCTCATTATTTGGTCAATGATCTGTCCATCCAACAAATATCATGCATCCCTTTAATTTAAATTTGATCCATGACCTCTGCCTAAGGTTTCATGGAGAGCCTTTAGGGAAGTGTGCAGATGGAAGCAATCATGCAGCTTTATGTAGGAGTTCTGTGCAGTTAGAGTTTAAAACAGCCAGAATAATGTGGGAATGGAGTTTGCCATCCATGTGGACATACAGCTGCACAGAAGGAGATACATTTTTATTTGGACAATTTTTATTCTCTTTGAATTGATGATGTCCGGGGCTTCATGAGCAGTTCTAAAATATTATTCAAATTATTTTTTTCTATAATAAAACTGACATGAAAGACTCAGACATACCGGGGGCATTTTTTTTTTCTTTTTCAAATGGCAGCTTGTGCTTTTTAGCTCCTGATATACAGTCATATAAACTGGGACTAAAGAACTTCTTTATTTGAATGAAGCTTCTTTTTGTGTTCACATGCCAGTGACACTCAACCCTTCTGCCTCTGAACATTTCAGATTACTTTCCTTCAATTTATTGCATGCTGCTTTTCCCATGATGATGATGATTAGTATTTATGCTTTTATTCCAGGGATGGTGCAAGCAAGTTAATTTATTTATCCCATAATTACTAGCAAATTGAAAAGCAAAAGGTGTCCCAGTACATTCTCACTTTTAAAGTTTTATAGAAAAGGCCAAAAGTTGTGAGTCATATAATAGTTCAGCAGGATGCTCCAACCATTTATCATTGTTATGAAACCCATCATGGGACCTTGCACAACAGTCCTTTTATAATAAGTGCTCTGTACTCTTGCATGTTCAGGGCTACCACGCAAATGCTTACGGCCCACACAGCAAACATGAGTGGTAGCTTATTCTGCCTAGTTGCACTGATATATCAGTTTATGCCCTGCTGCAGTGTCATGCATTTAAACTCTTAAATCATGAAGAAAAAAATGCTTTCTGAATTAATATTTTTTTTTCCAATGATTGCAGTTTTGTCTCCTCTTTTGAACTTTTGTTTAACCCTTGTGTGGTGTTCGGGTCTGTGGGACCTGTTTTCATTTTTCATTAAATGGATGATCGCTGTAAATCCTTGCTTCCACTGATTTCAGTGTGTTGTTTTCCACTGAAATTATTGTAAATGTCTCGCCCTCTCCAGCACAGGAAGGTTCAAAACGGTACCAGAAAAGCTTCCTTGGCATTGCTGAATTCCACACCAGGATAAATTGTGCTTGGACGCTCGTTATTCTGTCCATTGTGTCATCCATTATCTTAGCTCCATGTCCGCAGTTATGCCTTTGCAGCAGTTAATATGACGGAACAATTAATTCATATTCGTTGCGTTCATCTTCGGAATCGCCTCGTCTTCAGCCACTTAGTCAAATCCGGGTTGCGCGTTATGCTGAAGTCTGTCCCAGCTGACTACGGGTGAGAGTCGGGGTACACCATGTATACGTTGCCAGTTCATCGCAGGGCCACACAGAAAGACAGAGACCCACTCAAGCTCACACTCATGCCTACGGACAATTTGGAATGATCAATTCAACTGAGTTACATGTTTTTAGTGATGTGGTGGGGAGCGGGATTCAGAGAACCCAGTTAGACTCAAGGAAAACATACAGAAACGCACAAGGTGGAATTGAACCAAGGATTTTCTTGCTGTGAGGCAACAACAAGAAAATTAATCAACTTCAACTTCAATTCAATGGAGATTAATGCGGGATTTTTTTTCACTTTGAGCTTGTAAAATGTATTATTGATTCAAATAGTCCCAATTTCATTGAACTGAATGCATTAAATAATTTTACTACACTTTAATTGCACTGTTAAGGACAAATACTACTCCTCGGATGTTAAGGACAGAACACAAACAGAAATCTTTTTCATGTTGGGGTTTTCTGTGTCAGTTTCTGATAACTTTTTTTGTAGCGGTATTTCTGCAACTGACATTTTCCACCATTCCATCACATGAGCATGATGCCCCTACAGAGGCTATTTCAAGTTGTCACAATGATATGCAAATCTTCCAGGATACCGTTCCCAATACACAGAAATCCCAAAGCTCCAAGTCTAAAGTTGCTGTTTTTTGATGTTTTCGACTGTCTGAGCTTTTGTGGTACCATGAAGGAGTTTGATGTTCGTTGAATTTGAACGATTCCTGGTTCAAAGTTGCACACACCCTTCCAATCTTGCTGCTCTCGTTCCATGGCCACTGCATGGCATATCTCAGCTCAGCTCTCAGGAAGCAAACAGAGCGAACTGCAGCCTTGCTTCTTCAAAGACTTCTCCTTAATCTGCAGTATCAGGCCTCTGTAAAGAATGTGAGGTTTTGTCCCCCCCCCCCCCCCCACACACACACACACACACACATACATGTTATTCATTGTGTGATTAGACCTTGAAATAAACAATTTCCCATTTAATTTTCTATAATGTATTTCAGTATAGAATTATGGGTAATTATTTGAATGCTGCTGAGCAGACCGAGTTTTATTAGTTTGTTCCTTCTATTTAGAGCCTTTGTGTAATTTCCAATCACACATATAACAAAGGAGAGAATATAAAGTGGTAAATAGAAATATTATTCTTACATAGCTGGTAAAAGAGATTAGTTGTTTTTATAAGTGTGGTAGGGACACTTTAATTTGTTTTCCTCGCACAAACACACAACACACATCTGCTGCATACACTAGTTTACCCCATCCATCCCTGGTGATTTCTCAATCCACGGTGAGGCTCAGCTGGCTGCTGCCTCACCGCACGTCTCTTGTCAGCATTTGAACAATAAATATTAATATTCATCGATTTTTAAATGAAATATAATCTAAAGCTGTTGAAGTTAAATGGAAAATAACTTTTGATTACAAATCACTGGATAAATATAACTGTTTAATTTATTTCTTCAATACGTCACTGGCTGCAACAATATCGTTCATCGTGAAAACATAAATTAGAATTAATAACCGAAGTGAAACAGACACACAAATGATTGTTTTGATGATGGTTTGTGCTGAGCTCTATACGGTGTGGAACTGTATTTATTAAAGTGGCAGCTGGACTAATGACTAGAGGTGCACATAGCCACACAGCATGTACGACCCTATTTATGCAGACAGGCAGCAGACGGCTCAATCCTGACACGAAAATTGCAGTGTGCAGCCAGACTAGAATCAAAGCACCTTGCACAAACTTTTCAACCTCCTGCATTGCAAGGTAAGCCTTCAAAATCCTGAACTGTGTAATGAAAAGGAGGAAAACATCTCTTCACCTTCGAAAAAAGGCACAGACATAGAATGCCAAATGTCCATAAATGCACAGGGCAGACACAACTTTATATGTCATTATCTCCGACCACTTGTAGCCTGAACGGACAGATTGGAAGAAATATTATAATATGGGTCTCTATGTCATGAGAAGAGACGGCCTGAACATGATGGCCTTACTCGATGGAATAGTGGAAGACCTGCGGTTAGAAAGTGAAATCTATTTGCTTTAGTTCTCAAACTATAGGGTCACAGAGCCTGGAAGTCTGGTCTGGCACCAGGGGAGTTCAGCATGGGCAATGTAGGAAAGAGAAGGCGGAGTTACATTCTGCAAATGAATAATCCAGCAGAATCCCAGGGCTCCTTCACAGGACACCATGAGAGGAGAGAGCCGGATGGGACAGCTGGAGGCTTGGATTGGTTTTTTTAATGTAGTCTTCATTGCACATGGAGAGCTGCAGATGGAGCGATTTAACAGTGAGAGAAGTACCGGTATGTGTCGGTGAGTGCGTTTGAGTGCTGGTGTTTCGCCATCAGGCCGTGATGACTATTCCTGTATTAGCGGCAGATCTTCTACATCTATGTCTGGAGGTGCTGACAGCTTTTCCATTTTCCTGAGGCGAGCCCTTAAAGTGAAGGGCACATTCCAGACAGAGGACCTTTTGCTTCTTTTCCTTTCAAAAGTCTGTCCATCCATGGTTTGAGTACTCCTACTACCCTTTTTTTGCGAACATTTGAAAGATTGACTGATCTGTGTATGAAAAAATCAATAAGGCAACCCTTTGAGTGCTTTTCAGAGTGATTTTACAGGGACTGTAGTTGACATACCGACAAGTGGCTTTGCCTTTCATTCCTTTGGAAAGAGTTGTAACTCTGTGGGCTGACAGAAAGTCGTGTCTGAGCATGAGGCTCTCATTAGCATAAATGAGTAGAGGAGTGGGAGGGAAATGTTTTTTTTATTATTGTTGTTATTATTTTTACATGACGGAATCCAGTGCAGCTTGTGTGCAATGCACGTTAGATCAGAATAGCTTGTAAATGTTGATGGCATGAGAATGAAGGTGGCGTGCTGCCTGCAGGCATAAACTAAAGGCCAGCAGCAGTTCTACTTACACAGAATCCTAAAAGCTGTAATATGCTCAGTATTTCAGAAGATTCTTATTTGCAGCATGCTTTTTTTTAAATTCACTCTTAAGCAATATTTTGTCACTCCTCATTTGCATAATGCTAAACTCAATTGCCTTGTCTCTTTGTCATTTATGCAGCAATGATGGTGGCATATTTATTTTTGCAGTGTCTTTCGATCCAAAGAGCACCGATGCTTAAAACGTTTATGTATTCTACCCCTCTTCCGGTGACTGTAGAATTAACCCATTTAGATTAATTCCTTTGCTTTCTGCTGGTTGATTTCATATATCATTTTGTCTTTTTTTTTCCTCATAGCAAGAGAAAGAGGCCCCTCGTGGCCCCAGCTTCAGCTAACATTCTATTTAGCATACTGAAACAACCAAATCTGTCAATCTCTCTCTGATTCTTTCTCTTCATATTTGTTTCTCCTGCTGTTTTTTTTTTTTTTGGCTCATTGAAAAAAAGCACCAATATTACATATATTACATTACATCCATACCTAACTAACTTTAGCCTCTAACTGTATAAATATCCATTTCCCCTGACTCGATTAATATTCATTACTCTGGTGAGGCTTAGTTGTGTCTACAAGCTGGTTAGCACATACCTTCGATTAAGTCGAGAATATGAATCACCCTGCTGGGGTAGAACTCAAATTAAAAAGCCAAAGAGCAAACTGATTGTTCTGACATACACACAGCCTTTTTATGTGTTTCAATCTCACTTACACAAGGCCATGGCTCAGAATCTTTCCCCTGTGTGTGTGTGTGGGGGGGGGGGGGCATTTGGCATTTGATAAGGACTACGTCTTTTCTTAACATTTTCTGCGTGCTAATAAAACACAAAAGGATAAATTTCGTCTGGATTCCTGGATGTTCTAAATTTCTGATGTCTGCTGGTAGTGCATGGAAAAAAAATATTTTCAGACCATTTGATTATCTGGTCTATTCTGAATCGAAACACAGATTCCGTGTGGATTCACCATATTTTATTTTTTCAAGCATGAAATTACACCAAGTCAAATCAGTTTTCTCATTACACATTCCAAAATGGGCGGATCAAGATCCCGGGTCGGCAATTATCGGCCCGCGAGCCAAATCAAGACGGAGACGGGACCCAGGGATTCCTGAGCCGTTGGGTTACTGGTTGCCGCTCGGCGCTCTCCAACATTGATTTGCATCTAAAACAAAATATCTCAAATGAGATCCTGCATTTAAGAGACTGGCTTGCCACTGGAGCACTGAATTCCATCTCAGCAGAAATCATTCACTCGAAGTGTTGCGATGACCAACGAACCCCTGCAGTGATGCAAGAGGAAGCAGAACAGAGCCAATCAAGCCCAGTTATGAGCCAAGCTAATAGTGCTAGCTATACACACAGCTTCTTTCTCGCCAATGCCTTCACTCGCAATACGAGGAAGATGAGAATTTTATCCTTCCATCTGAAATTATTTCTGACCTCAATTTTCATTGAAAGGGCACTTCATTAAGTTTCCTTTTTGGCTTGAAAGGCTTTTTTTAATCATGAAATTTGAGATTTTATTTTTGCTTTTGTTCCATTACTTAATAAGCGTTGCCTATAAGCCTGCTTGACATATTAATAATCGAGTGTCTCAACTAAAGCAGCAGCAAAAGTGCTGAAAAACATGTACATTATTTGTCAATGACTAGATTCAAAAACACGTTAGTGCAACATAGTAAACGTTTTATACTTCATGCTCAACAAAATAAACACTTTGGTTTTCTTCAGTCAAGACCATGAGGTTTCTGACTGTTTTGGACCTCAGCAGGGGAAGAGGCTTGACTCACTCGACCTTTTGCCATTTTAAATGAATGACCTTTCTGTCGGCCACATGCTTTGTTTTTCCCGATGCCCCCCCCACCCATGAGCAAAACTACCTTTTAACAGACAGAACACTTTTGCAACGCTAGCTGGGTGCTCATTGGTGTTGAGACACAGAAATTTACCAAATGCTGCTGTACTAAAAAATGGTTTAATTGTTACGCATGTGCTCTTTCCACAAAACAAATTTAAATGGATCCATATTATTATTATTATTATTATTATTATTTCTACGACTACTAATACATTTTAAAATACAATGATGATACTCTGGGGATGAAGCGAAGATTGTAGCATGCATCGATGTGATATAAATTTGTTTTGCCTCCCATTGCCAAACTGGAAGATGTGTGCCCAGGACGAGTGCCAGATAAATGAAAGCCCTGCCTCCCATTTTATGTTTCGATACTCTAGCAGGCCTGACTCCTGGGACCGTGGTGCTCTAATCGAGTAATGGAGCACTGTAAGCTCTAAACAATGCGCTGCTGCCTTTGTAAAGTGAGGAGGATTTCACTCTGTTCTATTCTGGATTTTCGGGGGATACAATCGATAAGAAATACAAGGCAGTGGCCGTTTACTGTGACAGAACTGTATAAATGTAGTTTTATGATAATATTAGCTGAGGGTCAGGCATCAGTAATGTCTGACGTCCTCCATCATATATGGCTGTTGTAACTATTTTCCACTTGGTTTTCTGCTGTCTCTCCTGTGACATTTCTCTCCTTTCTTTCATATTGTCAGTGCATCCTACTCAGAGTAGAGCAGGTCTGGATGGCCATGCCTTGAACTGGAATCTCTTTATTTTAAAAAAAGATATTTGTTCTTCCCAACAAGTGCTTGAAATGTCCTCTTGTATTTTTGCTGTGAAAGATGTATTCTGTTGCTCGTAGCGGTTTACATACTTTTAATTCTGCATCCGTCCCTTTTAATTCATCGCTACTGCAAGTATCAACTTCATAGACATATTGTTGTATCGTCGTTGTTCAGCGATACAATTACCCACAAACACATCTTTTGTGGCTACTGCTGTTTCCCCAAAAGCAACGAGTTCACTGAATTTGCGAATGTGGCCGAGGCAGGCGACATCCAAAAACAAATAATTACCCTTCATTTTAAAAACCCTCAAATTAACCTGGTTGTTCCAAAGTAAAATAATGAGCTTCCCTCATTCAGCCAAACCCCAGAGTTTCAGCTGTAATTAGTCTCGAAGATGGCAACCCAGTGGCTCAGTGGGCAATAATAACATGACTGTTCTATTAGCACAGCAGCAAGTTGTCCACCACGCAATACACGGCAAAGCAAGCACCCGTTTCTGTAAGGGCATACAGTGCCGTGTGTGTTTTGTTTGAACAAACGATTCTAAAATGAAAGACGATGTATAAAACGGAGAGTGAAAGAGGAGATTGGGCTGGTGGGCTGCGTGGCAATCAATGAGCTCTGGTGTTCCACTGACATAATTATCTGAGATGCGCAAAAGAAGCCGCCTGCCAGTGCCATCCTGCTGTACAGAGGAATAGCAGAGCAACGCATTCATTTTACATTTATGTTCCTCCTGTGGAAAACTGTCCATCGGGATAGCGGAATCTTGTGTTACAGGCTATAAATGAAGGTGCTCTGTGTTTAGAGTGAAATACTTTTATTGTTGTCTCTAACCAATTGCTGATTTCTAGTGTTTTTCTGTAAAAAGATGGGTCTGATTGATTGCATTTCCAATGGGGTGGAATTGCCTCTATGCACTTTGTCCAAGCTTAAGGGAATACAATAAAAGGGGAACTCTGTCACCATCTATGTCAGTTTGACAGACCCTTAAGCACCCACGCTGAATGCTTGAAATATTTGTGTTCAGTTCTCTTGCTGAATATAGATTGATGGGTCTTGTGTTATTTTATATTATCTGAAGCAGAGAAAAACCAACAAGTTCAGTGTTCAAATACTTGTATTGCTCAGAAAAGTGTTCTGTTTTTTGATGTGTAAATTTACAGCACTTTTTATGGACCTGATGTGTTATTTTACTTTCTAATTATTTGGAGATTGACAAGAGAACGCAGCAATATTCCCCCTCATGGTCGAAACCAAATGTTGCAGGCAGCACTTGGGACTCGTTGCAATGCAGCAGAATGTAAATGGCTCAGACTTTATAAAGCTACTTTTTGTTACATATCAATCTTTTGATCTGCCACAATAATGCAATGAATTTAAATGAAAATACCTCGAGTTGAGGGCTTTTCTCAGCAATTAATTAGATTAATTAATTACAGATAATAATTGATTAATCGCAAAAAAATAATAATAATCTCTTGACAGCACTATTAGTTATAGCTACTTTTTTCCATCACCCATGTCTTGCAACAATCATAGCATGTCTGGAACAAAACAGATTCCAGGCAC
Organism: Brachionichthys hirsutus; assembly: GCF_040956055.1. Lineage (NCBI taxonomy): Eukaryota > Metazoa > Chordata > Actinopteri > Lophiiformes > Brachionichthyidae > Brachionichthys > Brachionichthys hirsutus. Next base: position 249,489 of record NW_027180323.1, on the reverse strand, counting down.
AATTGTATTCTTGCACGTGTGATAAGACTGAAAAAAAAACTTTCCCATGAATCTTTGGAGTTTTGCCGAAAAATGTGTATCATATTAAAATTGGACCTAAGCTTTTCATTGTGTGCTGAAAGTGAACACCAAGCTACACGTTTACCTGGCCACCAATGTCATCAAAATAGCTCAAATAAGAAACACCTGAAATAGCAACTTCTGGCAGTGTCCTGTGGGGAGTTTAAAGGAAAGTATATGTATCATGCAGACTCAGAGCGTAGTGTCAGGCCGGCTAACGGCCCTCAGTGGCCTCAATTATTACCTTTGTCACACATTCACACACCATGTGGCTCATTCTGGTTCAGACTAGAGCGAGGCGTGACTCAGCCACACTTATTGGAAGGAAGCTGCACCAACGTTTCAATGTCCATCTCAATTTACCAAGAGCCATTGACTGTAAATTAGGGCATCAGCGCTCCTGGAAATAGGCTTTGTCCCACAGACGAGCCACACCGGTGGACCACAAATTAGCTCTCTGCCCTTCCGCAATCAATGTGAAGTGTCTATCATTAATTCCTCATGTCATACTTCCATCTTCCTCTTTTCAGAGGCCATTTCCGATTACATGGTGTTGACATTATTTTTGAGACGAGGTGCATGTAAGGTCATTTTGCTCTTCAGCTAATTTACTGAAGATATTATGAAGTGAAGATCAACTGAGGATCTTTCACGACTGCGTAGTATGCTATTATAGTTGTTTGATTTTCCTTTACTGTCTGCTCCTATTAACTTTACTACTTAATCAAGACTGTCTTTTCCTGATTTGAAATATCTTTTTCATATTAGGCAATCAAATCAAAAAATATTGCTTCTCTTGAAAATAGTGTTACTTTTTTCGCCCTGAATGATTGGTAGTCAGCCTTTTTATCTGCCAATAATTGCAGGACCTGAGGCCAAAATGATCTCATCAAAATAGACAATTAAATCAAACATGTTCCCTCTGGATATAACCCTTAAATGTGAAATATGTGAAATAAAAATAAAATGACAACAAAAAAGGTTTTAAATAGACAAGATTGAAATCCTAATGGCCAGGATGTTTTAGAAAAGACTAAAATGTCTTTCTCTAAAATGTTCTTTAACTAAATAAAATAAATAGTGTTCCTTGAATCAAATATGATTAAATCCCCAGACCTTCAGTCAACTAAAACTTAATATAAAAGGATGATGTTGTCTAAATTCCTATTACGAATAAGGGCTTTTGAGACAAGACTAAGACATAAACTTAAAAATAGCTGACAAAATTCACACAAACTTGAATGCATATCCTATTTTACCTGTCCAATGCGGGCTTGAGTCATTGAGGAAATCTTATTTCATGTCGACATTCTGCCTCACCGCATTTTTATCATTTGCAGAATGCCCTGCAAAGTTGTCATCTCATAGAGGCGGTTTCATTAATCTTTTCCACACACTATCCAAAATGGCGTGCGGCTCTGCAGGGGAGAAAGGATCCTTTTTGTATAGCATTGAGTAATTCCACAATGATTGACCCTCACTGGTTTATGTACAAATTATCAGAGCAAAAAAAAAAAAAGTCTTAATTGCAAATATTTGAGAAAATGTAGTGAAATTGACCAACGCAAAGGCTGGCAGCTTCGTATCCGTGCTGCCAGACTCGGTCTCTGAGCTCCGTCCTCCAGTCTGGTCGACTTGCAGACGGCCACCCAGCGGAATCCGCCGCAGCCTCAGGAGAAGCTTCCATCCTGCTGTGTCTGCTCTTCTCCCTCCCGACTCACATCCATCCTGCCTAGTCGGCCTGTCAAACCCTACACCCCAACCCTCCCTCCCCTCTTCCACCGCTCCACTGGGCTTGTGAAGGTGAGCCAAACCCCAGTGGCGCTACTGTACAGATTGCGATGCTTTCGCTTCAAATGGAGGATGCTCTCTTGTGAATAGCCATACAAAGCGATGCTGGGCTGCGAACTCCTCCGTTTCTCTCTCCCCACCCTTTTGCTTAGTTATTTTTGTCTTCATTCACATGCTCATAGCTCAATGTCTGTCTTATTTAGTCTCTGTCTTGCTTTCAAGTCAGCTTTCCTGGACCATGACTTGGGGAGGTGGGGGGGGGCAGGCTGACCCGTGAGTCACTGAAGAGCCAGGCTAACAAAAGGAAAGTGTGCCCTCTGAGGCTTAAGGCCAGTTTGGTGACGGCTGTCAGCAAATCGCCTCTCCTTAAAGGCTCTTTTATGCGTGGAACAAGCGAAGCCATTGTGACTGCGGCATGATAAATGCTTTCGTCTCGCTCTGAGGGGACTATATCTCCAACGAATGCCTCTAATGTTTTTCCATACATGGCATCCATCAAAAGATTTATAATGTTCATGATTTGTAATGGGTGCCTCTCTGGGGTCTGTTTAGCCCCTCAGCTATATGTATATAATGAACACTGGCTTTTGCAAAAATGAATCACCTTCTCTTGAGCGATTATAAGACTTTTTACTCTTATTAATACATTCATATAGGACTTTACACTCTGTCCATATCAAAGACTCCACTGATACATTAGCTTCCTTGGGCTTTTTCTTTTCCACGAAGAGAAGTGATGTTCACTTTTGTGCTCATCATCGCAGTGGTGATCCTCTCTTAGGTTTTGAATCCATAGACAGAAATGGCCGGGCTCTGATGTCCAAATGGTGTCTTCATGTTTGCTTGTAAATGCACAGGGGATACCTTGCTCGGTGTTGCAGTTGAATTTATTGCCTTTGCCTTTGTGTCAATGCAGGTTTTTGGAGATTATTATCACTTCAGGCATCACAGCGTGGAGAAAAGGGCTTTGTCCGGCCACAGGGAGATGCACGTCAGACTGCAAAAAGAACCACAGGTAAGACGGATGTCAGCGTTCACCCAGGTCATTGCAGTAGTCCATGTTGGCAACAACCAAAAAGTGACGAGACTTCATTGGCAGCTTTCACTTATATGCTTCTGAGGTTCGTTTTGTTGTGTCCTCTCCACACCCCACACCTTTCTTATGAGGGAGACAGTTGTTTGGGAAGGCTGCTGTTGATTTTGTACAAATTACAGTGTTTAGCATCCAGTCACGCAGAGATTAGCCACAGAGATTAGGCATCGGCTCTTCTCTTGCTCCATGCGTCACATTTACCTCGTTAATGTGTTGAAAACATCGAGAATCTTTCAATGCTAAGTTTTTAATGAAAGCTGTACCACACCGTTTTTATCATAGTGATGAGCCTCATTGTGGCATGCTCTGTTTCGAAGATGTTTCACCCTTCAGTGCATCCACCTCTCTCTCTCTCTCTCTCTCCGCCGTTCTCCATATTGCGGCAGAGTTTACCTATTGATATAAGATTGCATCATATCATTATTTTGACGGGGCCTTACTATCAGTATGGAAATGGCAAGTGCTATTCGATGTTTTTGGTCATGAAAATATCCTATTGTTCGTCTGTCTTCCAAAATGTTCTCCCTTTTTAAAGACCCTCAGCCTGAAGCTCGATTGCTTCTTTATTTAACATGTTAATGTGGATTATTTCACAGGGGGAAATAATGCATTCATTCTGACCTACTTTCAACAGTGTTTAGACTTTAGAGGGTTGCATCTCAAATCATAGGTTGCATACATCCAGGGGTTGTAAACAATACAGCTGGAGAATAAGGTCCATTTCAAAACAAATTTTGGGTTTACTGTCAGGAGCAAGGGATTGTGCTGCAGCATGGGAGGACAGCGCTCCGAGAATATCATTGTTTGATCTGTGAACAGTACCTGGAGAGCATCCAGGCTCCGGCTGCTGATGTAGGAGCAGCAACCCTCACGGAGAGGCTTTTCTGTGGCAGCAACATGTTTGGTCTGCTGGTGTCGTCTCCTAGCAGCACAGCATTTTAATATAATAGAAACGCAGACAAAGTTTTAAGCTGCTTGAAAAAGATTGCTGCTGAGGTTGATATGAGTAGCCAGCACAGCTTGATTTTGGGGGAGGGGGTCATTTTTTTGTTCCACAAATTAGTCTTTTGACTTTTCACCAAAAGGCTTCTGTGTAATTCTCTTTGGGGGGGGGGGCAACAACTAAAACTGTCACAACCCAAATCCACTACCCACAATCTACATGAATGGGAGAACTGGAGTTTTTTCTGCGATGCCTGGTTTGCACTGAAAGTCTGTTAGGCTGGCTCGATCTAAAATATAGCACTCGTAGTCATTATGAAACATGCCTCACTTGTTTTTAATAGTCTCTGGCCAACAATGGAGACATGTGGTACAGAGAAATATAGGATATAGATGGACACTTTTGATGTCTTGTTACTTTTCATTCCTTCAGGGTTTTTTTTAAATATATATATAATGGAGGAAAATAATAGGATGTCACCAGGCCTGTCCTTTCTCATCTATTCTTCCTCCATCTGGAACAGATCTGCAGAATAAAGCCCAATCTGTGTCAGTGCCTTGCTGCAAGTAACAGTGCCAGCATGGCTTCTCCTTCATCACCAGCCTGCAGGACACTGTGCAAAAGTTGGAACAAACAGTGTGTTGTTGCCCAAGTGGCTTTTGAACCACAACCATGCGCAGTCTCCTCTGTTTTCGCGATTCTGCCTGATTCCCCTTTTGCCTCTGTCCCAGACCTCAGATGAGTATTTATACTGAACCGCTGTCCCTAGTTCTCCATGACTGACTTTGTCTTCGCAAAGACCTCAGTTAGACGGAAAGGATGAGCAGCCTGGAATGTTCCATTTCTTTTATTCTTCACATTAATTCCAAAATATTTCAGTTTGCCATTGCTGAAAATATGACCTCACGTCCTGTGTTGAATTGAATTGAATGCCGCGTTAATGGAAATAAGCAAGCCGCTATGTGAATTTATTAGCTTTTAGTCATTTGAATTAATTGGCTTTATAAATGAAACTCCACACTCCAGAGTATTGGTTTATCCTCGTCATGTTGTTCAGGCATCAGTGTTTTTTTGCCCTGATAATAAGATGTTGCACAATGAACAGCAGTGCAACCAGAACCAGCAAGTTAAGAAATCAAGCCAATCAGAGGAGCTTCTTTATAAATATGGCAGCTGACTGAAAATGAAAAAATGTGACAGCCTCAGGTAATGTCAGTTTTTATAACAGTGTTGTAAAGACTCCTGGTCATTCAGGTAGTATTATTATTAGGATATTTGAATCTACAGTCGACCACCATTCCAAAAACAAGGCATGGGGGGGGGGGGGGGGAGAGGCTGAAGGTATTTGGCAGCTCTGGGCTTAGATAACCGGAGCAGGCAGCAGACTATCAGACCTTTAGGACAGAAAAAGAATGCATGCAACAGTCATTGTCATGCATGCAGGTCAGTTGATGCAAATGCAATATGTATATATATATACATAATCAGTAGGTCTGTACTGCACTAACAGTAACTCTGGTGTTGTGTCCAAATGGGATCCCACCTTGGAAAACGACAGGAGCAGGCAACACATTCTTCCCGATATGTAAGCGATGCCTTGTACTGTGCACAAAGCAAGATGCACTTATTGATCAACCGGTGGAAATGTGAGTTTACTGCTGTGAAATATTTGGCTTTGTTAATGAGAAGCTGATGATGGCAGGGTGTTGAAGGAAAAAAGAGAGTCGCCACATCTGGAGGTTGATCTGTTCTCTCCCACCCGTGGGGTTGTGAGTGCAATATAATAAAAGCTCAAACAGATTTGTATTGTTTATTCATGGAATTTGTGTGTTAAAATATTTACCCATTAAATAATATATTCAATTTGGCATCTTCAATCATTCTAAAACAAATGAATACTCAGAACACATCATGACTCTGTGGAAATAAGACTGAGGACAGACTAGATGATTTGTCCTCGTGTGGATTTTCTTTGACAAACACCATGTAGGACTTCAAAGCCCCCCCCCCCCCCCCCCCCCGCCTGTTTAGCAGCTATACTTTCCCTTTGCACCTCAGGAATGAAATAAATGAGATTGGCTTCTGATCTCTGCCTCTCTTTCTCCTTATTACTTTTTGAACACAGCTGGAGCCATGTTTTTCCACATCCACGCTCTGTAGGAGATAGCAACACTTTCTGATTAGAACATGATAAATGATGCAAATCCATGTGAGGATTAATGTAAACTGTGGATTGTGTGTGTGTGTGTGTGTGTGTGTGTGTACCCCAGGTCCTGTGGGTGGAGCAGCAAGTGGTGAAAAAAAGGAAGAAGAGGGATGTCTATGAAGACCCAACAGACCCCGATTTCTCCAAGCAGTGGTATCTGGTGTGTTTGATGGTTTTTAATCCTTACAGGCTGGATATTTTGCAAATATCATTATGACAAACATATATATATATATATGTAAGTCAAACACTCATTGTACCGGTATATGTATTATTTTTTTTAAATGCCACACACTGCATTTTAATAAAAACTACAAGAGCTTCAAAGGGGTGCTGTCAGTATAACACACTTATTTTATCTGACCCACACTTTTGATTTCTACAAACTAAAGAATTTAGGTTTGTTAGCAGGATTATGGAAAAACTGTTGGATGGATCTTGATGGGGAAAAGAAATTCTGAAGATGGGTCTCATACTAACTTGGATCCCATTACATTTTGAGATTGATGCGGATACCCATCTACCCAAAACAAATCCTCCATCGGTGCAGATCACATCCGCCTAAAGCGAATGAGTCAGTCAAACGTCCAGCAATCCAGTAGAAGCAAATTATGTAAAAGTTACACCAAACATTATCTCTGCAAAGTGCTTCATGTGATGCATCTAAGGACACCGAGGTGAAGGTGAAATGAACTGTCCGGACAGACGCACTGCTGAGCTGCTTCACCTTGACTCATTGGTAGAAAATGGTCCTGTTTCATTATGAGCAGCTTTTCTCAGAGGTGCTTCAATTTGCTCTGACCGCTCTTTTTTTCTTTCATATTCACAATGCATGTGTCGGTGCCATGGATTGGTAACAGCATTGAATATCTCAGACATACTAGATATCGGCACTCAAAAGAAGTGAAATCACCTCCGGCATTTAGCACTGGACCTCCAATCGTCTGGGGACTAGAACCTTTTATTCTGCACAGTGGTTTAGCCTTTGGGTGTTTGCCTCCAGCGTTGTTGGTAGCACAACCATTTTATTATATATAGAGGCATTTTATATCAGTTTGTTTGGGAGCCTCAGCTGGAGCAAACATTGAATTCTTGTTGATTTACGCTGCTGTCTGTGCCAGTTCAAAGACAATTTTAGATTGGAGTGTCTGGGCTTTGTGGCTGAAGATGTGCACATGCACTGTGGAGAAAATTGTCGTGAAATTGGAGAATTGGCAGCAAATAGAAGAAGGGGCAGATAAGATTTTTTGTGCGGTATCCCTTTCCTCCATCTGCCTTACGTATCTGGAGCCATGTTATACTCCTCCTGTACCCACTTCTCTTCATACCACCCAGTGCAAATGTCTTCTTCAACCCAATCACTCTTTTCAATTCCATATTTCTAATTGGTCTGTTGCCTCTCATATTGAAATCTGGGCACAGTTATTTCTACTGGGAGGGAGGCAGATACATGCAGATTTCTGGCCTGTAACAGGTTATCCAATTAATTTGAATTGAATTTTAAGTGCTCATGAATCACCTCACATCTTCCCTCTGTGTCTTGTTTATTTTGTATCAACCTTTTTGGTTGAATTTTTAAAATGTGATTTCTTTTATTTATTTTTTGTGGTAAGTAAAAAGTATTTGCAAATTATTTAATTTCTATTCAGACTAGTAGACCATTTGCCATGGTTTTGTCTGGGAATCTTCATTCTTAGCAGATTGACTGACGAACAAAGGTTTTTCTGCACCTTTCAGTCGACGCCAACGCATCAAGACCTGAATACCAAAGTGGCCTGGGCCGAAGGATACACGGGAAGAGGTGTCGTGGTGACGATCCTGGACGACGGCATTGAGAAAGATCATCCTGACCTCAATAGCAATTATGTAAGCGACGCAGAACTGCATTTACAGTTGCGCGGAAAAAAATACCAGTCGTGTTTAAACGGTGTTTGAGGAGCTAATTAATACAAAGCGATTGATGTGCTGATGCTTTTTGTGTCTCTTTTAGGACCCCGAGGCCAGCTATGATGTTAATGATGGAGATGCCGACCCCCAACCGAGATACACTCAGCGAAATGAGAACAGGTAGGGTCGCATAACTGGCAACCTGGCAACGTGCGTAAACGGCTTCAAAATGAGTTTGTTGCACCTGTTGGAATTTGGCAAGAAGTGCGGACGGTATAAATCTGATTGTAAAATACTGTAAATGCTTTCATGCTCTGCATGTTTTAAACATTTCCGTTTTCTAACAAACAACACTCGGTGTTTGATTCTGCTCCACCTTCCTACAAATGTTAGTTGACAGGCAGCAACACTTTGAGAAGGCACTGACTCCATGTGGCTTTTTGCCAAGCATTTAGAAACCAATTATATAAAGAATGCACTGGTGCAGCTATTTTTCAAAGATCGCTCCCTCTTTTCTGTCATTGCTTCAGTGCACAATAGCCAAGCTGCTGTAGCTGCAATTCAAGTCCCAGCCCATAAGCCCCACACCCACTCTGACACTTATTTGTTGCAAATACAGTATAGTTGGTGACTTGCCCTCAGTGATTCTTCATCTTCGCTTCCCTTCTTTGGTGATCGCATTTAAACATGTTCGCACCAATTTAATAACGCAACACTTCAAGCTCCAGAGAGGGAGAAGCCAACACCTTCCTCCTTTCCATTCCCATTTCTTCAAACACCATGGTCCTCCACTTTAGTCCAATCCCCTGGAGCAGATGAGAACAGACGTCCTCTCTCTATAATGAACAGCAGGATTTGTTTGCCGTTCTTCTCTTTTCTCAGACTCTTGCCACCATGATGCTCTTTTTTTCTGTCCTCAATTTCAAAGTGTCACATTCTCTTGTTAGTTGGTCAAAGGGAGATGCTAAATAAGCCCAACAAGTCTTCATGAACTTCTGAAGAATACTGTGTGAGAATGGAACCAATTCTTTGCAGCTGTTCTGATTTGAATGTTTCTGCCTCTGTTTCATTTTCATTTTTTTTATTTATTTTATTCATATGCACAATAATAAACATAAACAAAACATTACAAAGGCAAATAATAGTGCAGGAGAGGAAAAGAAGCCAAATGGGCTTATATAAAAATCCTCCCCTCAAGTTCAAATTAACTAAACAAAATCAATCAATATATATATATATAAAACAAAAAAATGGAAGTTAAATAAAAGCTAAAAAGGAAAAGATACACGGAAAAACCCAGCAAACAAACTGAGCAAAAGAAAGAAAGAAAATATAGAAAATAAAATACAGTAAAATAAAAACAATTTCACAGGTAGCATTTATTTTCCTGTCGTCATCTGAAATGTGATCCATTTGTCTTCGGTGTGTGCTTCAATTGAAAGGGAGTAGCGTCAGCGGGTTTTTGGAGCTGGGTCCTTGTTTCTGTCCCTGCAGACAGCTTGAGCAGCCATGCGGAGCGACCCCAAACTTTTCTGTCACCGTAAAAGCAGATCTCATGTCCTTCCGTTAGAGCAAAGCATGACTGGAGCAGATTATTCAATGTTTCCGGTTTATTTAACTTGCTACGTGCCTTTACTTCAAAAACCCACACTCATATATATATATATATACATAAAATAAATACATAGAGTGCAGAGTAATCTGTCATGTGAGTGGAATTGCTAACGCAATTAGCCTCAATTTGATCAATTCATAGACATGAAATGAATGGCAGGGGTGTGTCTGTGTTGTTTGGCGTGACCTGCGGGCAAATTATATCCAGAGAGTCGCGTAAATCACCGCTGACTAACATGGACTGACAGTGAGTAATATTCACAACCCCCCTCACAGTGAGATTATATGAATATATTCATAGGGAAACAAAAAGCAAAGGAGAGTTGGAGGCGTGTATTTCCATATCTGGGAAGCCCAGTTCATCTGAAATGATCACAGGCTGAGTTTTGAATTCTCATCTCTGGGCTTGTTCCACAGAGATTCTATTTGATATTGAGGTAAGAGATCTGCCAGATATTTTTCAAATGTGTGTCGGAGAATTTGAAGGCTGTTTTATCTTTATCATGATGATATTGGTCTTTTTTTTGTGTGTGTGTGTGTGTGTGTGTGTGTGTGTGTGTGTGGTTAATTTAATCTTTTTTCCCCTTCATTACATCCATTAGTTCATTTTTCTTTTGGGCAAGAAAAGATGATGACAGCATTGATTTCACCTCCCTTGCACATCTCATCAGTAGAGCTTATACTGGTAACTATATACATATTCCTAAAAAAAAGATATATCTATGATGGGGGGCGAAGGGGGGGGGGGGCATGCAGTGTGGATATTATAATTAAATGTATAACCCGAAGCAAAACAACCAGCTGTGCTCATTCATTTATTCCTGCTTGCTCAAATTCATGTTGTCTTTCATCGGGGAGAACGTGAGTCAAAAGAGAAAAATGGTCTGTATTTCTAAACCCTGGGGAAGAGCGACATTCGCCTGTCAGGAACTTCTCACAGGTGTCCATTATTTCACATCTGCATGTCTTTAGTGTGAGATTGTGTAAGGACGGCCTTTATTAGAAATTTACTGGCATGTTACACTTGTGTGTGTGTGTGTCCTTCAATCCAATCCATGGCAGAGTTTGAATACTGAAGCAACTCAAGGCCTGAAAGATAAAGGAAGAGGTGTGGTCAGCTGATCTGAATGATGACGATGAGAAAGACCAAGCAAAGTGTTTTGCACGCATCTCTCGTTTTGTGCTTCGTCCTTGGTGGGGGCTCAACTACTAGTTTCTCTGACCATGAAAGTGCCTCTTCATCAAGAATGCATTCAATAGGAAAAGTGATAAAGGCAGCTGCATCACTTGCTGCAGAAGACAAATCATTTTAATTTGATTCGTAGTGTTAATTTCTTCTGGTATTAGTCAAGGCTGAGCAGGGATCCGCTGCATTAGTACGGTCAGAGAACCCCTGCAGTCATTAAGGGGTAAAGTAGTTGGTGACTTTAAGCAGAGTAACTTTTGATCCAGTGATTTTGTCTTGTTTTTTTTGTGCTGTTGAAAAGTTAATACGTGATCAGTTGTAAATATTTTCACATATATTTTCATGCATAAACAAAATGGTAATGTTCTGACATATTTCTGAAATTTTTTCCTCTACCATGTCTTCCAGATTATATCATTCATGTTTTCCTTTTTCTTTACCCAATGAAATTGTTTAAATTTGGCAGTTCACTGAGTCTATAAATTTACAATGTAACATTATGTAACATTTCATGTTGAATTATGTGTAAGTACATTTCATTCTACAGTCCTACTGCAAATATACGAAATACAGAGACAGGCAAAGAGCCTGAATCATCAAACCGAAGCAGACAGCTTCCTTCTGTGTGGTCTGCTGTAACATCCCTGCTATGAGGTTTAACACAGCATTAAGGTCACCTAGGTGATGACACGTTATAGAACTCAACATCGGGTCTCAGTAGAATAGAGAGTGGCTGCCACTCTTTCTCAAACCTGAATAATATAATTCTGCTTCCTCTTGTCTTTGTTATTCTGCAGGCCAGGGTGTCTTTATATTAGAAACAGCCAGGCAGACATTTTCTGAGGTGTTGTTAACATGAACCTCATATTTCAACTCAGTTCATCTGGCTTTTTGCCTGTTTTTTTATATATATATATATATATTTATTTATTGCAATACAAAAACGTGTTATTAAAATGCTAGAAAAAAGCTGCTTGAAACCCCAGTCAGCAATCCGGTGACTGGGGTTTACATTTAACTGCCTAAAGGTGTAAGTGGTTCTTGACAGATGAAGGACTTTGTGTTTCTGAACCACTCAAAAATTCTGCCCACTGAAGTTCACTGAAATGAATTACAAATTATCTAATTTGTGTAGTTTTTTTCAAAACCCAAGACCTTCAACTCTGGGATTTAGAACAAATATCTGATCGTCTTCACAAGGCAGCAGATAGCGCTTCTGTATCCGACCACACAATGAGGAGCTCTCCCCGTAACATTCCAGTAAAACCATTTGAACAAACCTGCCTGAGGCCAGGGCTTAGTTGTGCTGTGCTGAGTGGGGAAACAGCCTAATCCTTTTGGAAGCTCCAATGAAGAGCCCCTATTCAGTCCTTCTAAAAGCAGATACGAACCCACAAAGCAATGCCGTGATCCCACAGTTGAGCCGAGTATGGCTTAGATGCAGTCGCATTCAGGGATGCATTATGATGCCATGGACACAATTCAATGAAGTCCTATATGTTTTGCTAAAGTTGTCTATCTCGTATCTTTCTTATTTTTTAGACATATTTGAAAATAGATAAGTGTTTCAGTAGCAGAGTCCTTTGGGTCCTTGCGGTTACTTGAGCGAGAATGTGTCAAGTGACATATCTACACTTTCCTTAAAAGCAAGGCAGCATTTGACAGAGTGTGGTTCCTGCGGTGGAGCCGGCGAGATAACACCAAGGCCTCGTTCTTCCCCCTTTTCCTCCCTCTTTCTGATAAGATAACAGCTGTTCCATTGGCTGTGTGAAATGAGTAGCTCTAGTTCAGCAGCCTTATCAAAGCTGTGTTTAAGCTTTGTTTGGTCTTTCTCTTCAGTTTGGCTCTTGGGCAAAGTTTGTCGTTTTTTTTCCATCCTCTGCTTCAGCGATAGATGATGTATTTACTCTATTTCTAACTTTTCTGCATGTGTCATTTTTTTCCTCATAGATTTTGTGGGGGAATCGTGTGGATTTTCAGGTCAGGTCTCACAAATGAGCATCAGATGCGGTTGGCATATATGCAGCTAAAATGCTGACTGTGTATTTAGGATAGAGTGAATGGTTGTGGGCTTTCTGGCATGAGTACTTAAGGAAAGTGAGACAATATGTTCTCATTAGTAATTAGGGCTTCCTCTGTGTTTATGTGTCATTTTGCACCAACATTAAAAGAACCACACTGCAGAGGAAAATGGGATGTATAAAATAATTTAAAATCTAGATAATTATGGGATTACATTTTTGTTTTAAATGTCAAAGAATCAAGTGCAAACAATTGTTCCCAACACATTGAAACAGACTGGTGTGCAGCAGTGAGCCACTGCTCCAATAAATTATTGGAAGCATGCGTCTTGTAGGTCTTCAAATATGCATGTTTTTATGTTAAACAGAGGCATTAAAATCTAAAAAAATATGTTAGTTCCACTGTTCTAGGTCTGTCTTGAATAGCATTACTCATAAGATAAATATGCTAGATGCATAATGGAGCTGAAATGTAATGAGCTAGAAGGTTTATTCACCTTTAGTGCTGTGATGAAATAACAGATAATCACCCAAAGATATGCTTCCTGCAGTGAAATCTACAGTGAAAGCCTCGATTGTTATAGAATCTGAATAATCTGATAAAGAGGCTGCTTCGGGGATGTGAATTTGAATGATCTACAATGCTAATTAGGTCATTAAGGTGTTTTAAAGCTTCAGTTTCTAATGAACACTGCCATAGACCCAAAAGAAAAATATGCCCTCCCCACATTTGTTAGTCTATGTCCTGGAGGCAACTTTCAATTCTCCATTACCTTCTCCCATTTGTACAAAAGGAAATAAGCTATTTAGCAGTAAAACAATGGACTTTAGCCTCGTGACAGCAATGCTAACATATGCAAACTCCAGTTGGATTTAAACCTGCGACCTTCTGGCTGTAAGGCAACAGCGCTGACCACTGTGCTGCCAAAACAAGAGATTGTTAGCCTGATAGCATAATTGCCTAACTCTTAGGCAATGCCTATTGATGATGGGCAATTATGCTATGAGGCTAAAGATATTGAAAAAGGAAATTAGTGTCATACATTAAAATAGAAATAGCTAAGATAGTTATCTATAGATAACAAATTACACTGGGGGGGGGGGGGGGGGTTCCTGAAGATGTGCAAAGCTGTTCCAGCAAGATTGGACCTGAAGTTGATGGAGCATGTTTTTCAATTTGCAGTGCGTGTGTGTGGGGGGTCCCCTTCTGAAATATCTATGTATGACATTTTGACAACATTTTATGAGGAACCTGTCTGTTCTCTGAAACTCTGAGCTGAGTTATTAATGTGAGTCCATCAATAATTCATGTTCGTGAAACCATCCCTTTTATCTCATTTTGGTGGCCAGTGACAGTCGAGTTAAAGTTATTATTGGACAGATCATTGTCTTTCTCCTTGGGCGGGGCGGGGCGGGGGGGGGGGGGGTCTCTGTAGCTGTGTTTAAAAGAATTACTGTACTATTGACTGAATTCACTAGTCAAACTATGTACATGTTGTGAAATAATATAGATGAAAGTGTGTACTGTTCATGGAGCAAAGTGTTTCGAAAAAAGGCTCCCTGTACTGTGACTGTGTGGGTGTTGAACGAGATTTGATTGACAGTGCAGACAGACAACCTCACAAACTGTCAGCAGATTTTGATCCGTTTTACTGATCTCTGGAAGTTGGTAGCAGCACATTTGTTTCTATTATAAAACTAAATGCATTAACTGCATGACTCCAACTAGAAGACAAACACACACACACACACACACGTGGGAATCACTCGCTCACTGATGCAGTAAGAGGCTGATTAAGAATGTGTTTTATTTAAAATATTTCTAAGCCTGCCATCTAACCAGCCCTTGAAATTTTCACACACTCCTCTGCGACGCGTTTATTTTGTATGCACAAATGTGGTATTCGAGGTTTGATAGAGCCTCAGCATGACGCTGACGCCAACACAAATCAGCAGGAGGAACAAAAGGGATCTTCTTTTTATTCTTATTTCAAAGCAGGAGTTCCAAACAATGGCAGCCTTTTTTTTTGTTACCATCAGTATTTATCTGCTGTATTGTAACTCCCCTGCTGACTGTGTAAATTATTTCTTCCTTCTTCTTTTTTTTTTTTTAATACTCTCTTATGAGCTGTGTGCTTCTGACTCCTTCTTTTCCCAGACACGGAACGCGATGTGCTGGAGAAGTTGCAGCTGTAGCCAACAATGGTGTGTGTGGTGTAGGTGTGGCCTACAATGCTAAGATTGGAGGTGAGTGAAGCAGTCTGGGGGGGGGGGGCAGTGTTTAGTTTAATCCGTCTGAAGGTGTTTATAGAGAAATAATATGCACAATAATCTCAACAATTGGTGTATTTGTTGATTTCTTTCAGCTTGACTGTAAAGTGTCAAGCTGAAAGTGTAGGGAACTCTGTGCAGTGTGAGATCTTTTTAAAATTTAGTTATGTTGGTAGTGAAAGCCATAGCACTAAAATGTTTCTGCAGTTTCTGCAAAAGTTGACTTTTAGGGCTGTACAGTTAAAACTGTAATACAATATTGCTTTCAGTATTTCCAGATATGCATTAATAGAGAAGATGCAGCTTCATTTGGAATATAAATGTGACCGCAAATTAAGTCAGAAAGGATGTTTAGCATTTGATGAAATATTGCTAGAAGGCACGAAGTAACCTTTGTCACAAAACAATTTGTCAGCGACGTGAAGGCGGCCAACGAGACTCATGTGCCCCCCCCCCCCCCCCCCCCAAGCAGTCCCATTCACAGATGTTAGTCATAACTCTCCTTCGTTTTCAGCAACATTTATCTGCAGACGAAGTCACGCATCGGCCCAGCACTCGTCAATTATTCCTCTGCGAATCTGTTCGCGTCAGGGGGGTCAGTAGATTGTTTATTAGCAGCTGTGATTTGCTAGCAGCGACGTGCGATTGTGCACAATCGGCCATGTTGGTGGTAATGCATAAATACGAGAATCCTTGCTGCACAATAATTGGTCATTTGTGTCCAAAACTGTCATCAACTCTGCTTTGCTAATTTGGTGATTCTTTTCACATGCAATACCTGTTTTCCTAACACACACACACACACACACACACACCTGTCTTCCACCCTGCTCCCTCTGACTCAGTGGGAGAGCTCACACTACCGTATATTAATAAGGAACTGCTGAGCCACAGGGCGTAGATGACATTGCCAGGATAGTTATTATTACCGCTGTAACGGAGCCCATTCACAGGGACCGTTGAACAAACATTGCTCTTTTTTGGGGGGGTTAGATTACTTGGTATTCAGACTTCTGTTACAGCGAATCTGCTCTCCAACAGAGTAAATACTGCTTTGGCTCCATCCCTCCTGGCGCGTGTTCACGCCTGCCGGGCCAGGCACATTGTCTTCGATGGGTTATTGAAGTCTTAGCGTAAATGTCAGCAGTTGTTGCGACGCCCTCCGTGTCTGGGGGGGGTGCTTTATCAGTAATGAGGGTGCAGTCATGTTCAGAGGACTGATCTGATGCTACTGACTTCAAAGGCTCAGACAGGGGTGCGTTCAGCCGTTGTGAAAGGTGACATTCTGCGCTACTCTGTAGAGACAACAGTCGCTTGAAGGTTCTGTAAATGTCCTGCTCAGCTCTATTTGTGTGTGTGTGTGTGTGTGTGTGTCCTTCTTGTCCCTGCTGTGGGTTCAGTGGGGTCAGGAAACGGCTTTCTCGATTTAGCAACCAGCAGCGTTTTCTGTTTGTGTATCAGTAAAATGTTGTCGCTTCTGTTAGAGCAGCGGCTGCAGGTGAACTCTCTCTCCTGCACTCGCTCATTAAAACCGGAACTCTCGAACCATTCGGTTTGTCTTTGAAATCTTTAGCTTCTCCTGTTTTTTTAATGTTTTTCACGGGGACTTGCAGTCTAAACGATTTCTTACTGGTACTCCATGACATCTAGTTTTGTAACCGATTCTGCATTGCTGTGCACGTATTTAAATTTTTACAGGAGTTCGTATGTTGGATGGGGAGGTGACGGACGTGGTGGAGGCACACTCGCTTAGCCTGAATCCTCAGCACATCCATGTCTATAGCGCCAGCTGGGGCCCAGAGGATGACGGCAAGTCACTGGACGGCCCTGCCAGGCTGGCTAAGGAGGCTTTCTTCCAGGGAATCACCATGGTCAGTCAGAGCATATGAATGTACATTTAATTGATATATGTATAAAGATACCGAGAAGAATCTAGAACCTTTTGGTGATGATAAAGATCACCATGTGGATGGCGTAAATCCAATTAGGAAGGGAATGAGCTGCTTGGCGGAGGTCTGCGCTCTCTGAGTGCTTTTCTACTTTTTAGTCTTGTTTGAGATTAGGCAGTTTTCATGTCTGTGTGCCAATTTTCTGTTATAATGAGAGAGAGTAATCTATGCACACACAAAAACACGTTTCTGAATAGTATTGTGTCTTCAGTGATAAAGGTTAAAGCTATTCATATCAGCGCAAATTCAGTTTTTTCTACAAGCACTATGTCCTTGGATGCAAGTCTTCTACTTAGAATTCACTTCATATGCGGGTTAAGCCAACCTGACACAATATGGTGATTCTGAGCTGAAGATTTTGGAACTGTAGACAAAGCTCTTTGCCCAGCTCCAGTATTTATGCTGAACTAAGCTGCAGTATATATGGCCGCTGGCTCTATCTTATATTTATGCCACAGGCATAAGAGCGGCATTAGTCTCCTCCCTAACTCTCAGCAAGCAGACAAATACTGTGCCTTTTACCAAAAATATTGAACTCATTTATTTATTTATCTTTAATTCTCAACAAGCCATCAAACAGCGATGTTGAAATTAAATCTGAACATGTTTCCATTTTCTACGTGTTGTTGAAAAGAACAAAATCAAGGTGAGATTGCTAATTAGCCACGGGCGAGTCCTTGAAGGTTGAATAGCGTGTGCCATTAAAGAGTGCGTCACGGTGTCTACAGCTAAAGTCAGCGTGCTGCATTAAAGGAGGTTCTAAAAGCAGCTAAATAATAAATGTGAGCTGGGAGAACTGTAACAGAGCAGCGGAGCACCGATGCAGAACAATGGTTTCAACAGATTTAACCGCCGCTGTAATTTGTCTATAATTTAATTAGACTGCACACTTTCTTTCAAATAGAATGAGTCATAATTTCACATCCTAAAATTGGAAATAATCCACGTGTCACAGTGTGTTCAGTGAGGACAAAATGGCCTGACAGCAGCACTATAGGACCTCAATGTGTGTTTCCCTGGCAGTGAGATAACCCCTGGCGCTGAAATGTCATCGTGTCCCAGTGCAGCCTGCAGCAAAGGCAGCACAAGGTCGAAAATAGGGCCGGAAGATTTAGGAGGATTAGCCCAGAGCCCCCAAGACTCTTAATGTTAGCATACAGAATGGTTCAGAGTCAGTCAGCATTGAACACACAGCAGGAATAGACTTTCCCCAGTTTCTGTTTCACGGGCAATGTGCAGATTTAGAGGTGGGAGTCAATTAAGAGAATTAAATGCATAATCCTATATGGAAAATAAGCTCATGTAAAAAGCCTCTGAGGTCTCTTTGTGTACTTCACATTTGATTGGCCATGCCAGAGAAAGGCGTGTTGCAGCACACTGATAAGAAGCACATCTTTGTATTTAGATGGACTGAGAAGCCACAATATTGGAACTTATTAGGGGTGTAATGGTTCACGCCATGTATTGAAACGCTTCGGTTCTGCATGTTCGGTTCGGTCCACCTTTTCAGTTTTTCATTTTTTTTCTCATTAAATTTTTTACTAGCGCTCCGTGCGAAACTAAAGTCCTGGGCAAGTTTCCGCACGGACGCCTCTGTCTCTGCAACAGCCAGGCTCTGAGGCACTGGGCATTCTAGTCATCCATCCATTTTCCCTAACCACCGTATTGTGTGCAGGGTCAATATCAGATCACCGGTTTATTACATTGCAGACAGACAGACAGACAGACATTGCACGTTTCGGACCATTAAAGGAAGCCAGAGTAGAATGGGAAAACATGTGAGCTCTCAGGTCCTCAGGTGGGACTGACCCCAAACCCTTCCTTACTAGCAGCAACCGTTCAAATCCGCTCTGACATTAACGGCTGACCTTTACCACGACTTTAACTCTTAAAGGTCAAAGATGAAGGTAATTATTCACTATCAGCCATAACTCAATCATTCATATGCTAATGATGCCCTAATGGAATTTTTCTATCCTCCAGGCCAAAAGTCAGCTTCACAGCGAGTCACTGTGATATCATAACATTTTACAGAAACATTTTTCTAGACATTGTTCATCACCAGGACTTGGGATCAGGAGCATCTTAATCACATTTAGTCAGATACTGCCTTATTGGCACTAATCTCGACTGCCCACCTTGAAACTGGAGACATCAGAGATCTTTTCTTCCGCCAGGTTAAAGCTATGTGTGTGTGTGTGTGAAACATCCATCTTTCAGAATATGTGGCTTCATTGCTGCGCCGTCCATACTTGAAGGACGGCGCTGCCTGGCTAAACATGGCGTCCAGTCAGATTTTGGTTTTAGTGGCGATGCCTGCAAAAACAGGAGCAGGAATTCTGTTTCCTTCTATTTTTCTCATTGCACTTTAACACTTATTGACAAGCTTGACAAAGTCATGCCAGATCAATTTTGTATGTGGGTGTCTTCAGGGAGAACAGCATGCTCTGACCCTTCAAGGCAGCAATGTTGTAGGTTAGACCAGTGCAGATTGTTATTGATTTAGACCCCAAGCTACTTGTACGAGTGCACCTTCTTCACTTCCTCGCCCCCGGGTGATAACCGGTGAACCTGGCCTGATCTTTCCACTGGTGGACCATCGCAAGCTGATTTGGTTTGTTATCATTATTGGTGATTACTGTTGCGCCAGGCAGCAAAAACACCTCACGATGAAGACGGCATGTTGTTAACAGGAGATTTATCACTGGGATGTCACATGTCAATATAGTAGTAACTTTCATTGTGTGTCGGGAGGGGGGGATAAAATCTCTTTTAATTAAAAGTTGTCAGTAGATTGATGATTCTGGACAGGCATGGATGGAAGATACAACTTTGCTGGTTGGTGGAGGCGTGGAATGGCAAGGACATAATTCTAGTTTGATGTTTTACTGTTTCTGTGGATAAACGAGACTGGAGAAATACATGAAATACACTGTGTCTCTCATCTTGACATTTTTTCCTGCTTCTTGATGTTTCATTGTTTTTTCTCCACATGTGGGATGTAAAAAAAAAGAAAAGGGTCACCCTCAATTCGTCTGTTTCTTTCTTTCTAATCTTATTGTTTTGTTCTACAAAATGAATCCACCCACTTGATTCAACCCATTGGTGGAAGAAGAGTTTTTATTTCTGACTTTACACTGTTTTTGTTTGACTTTCAATCTGAAAGTCACCTTGTCTGCATTGCTGCTTTCACTCTTTGACAAAATAATTTGCTTGCGGCATGTAATAAAGTGCTGAATGGAAGAGATGTGAGTTAATAATGATTATTTGGCATTGCACTGAAAAATAGGCGCTTCACATAAAAACAATTAAAGTGCTGGAAAGGCCTTGCAAAGAATAACAGTTTTGGTTATCACATTTTCTAAAGAGAAAAAACATAATAAAATATGACTGCAAAACTAAAAATTAAATTAAATAAAAAGCCCTTTAAAAAAAATATGTTGAAAAGACCTGTCTGTCTAAAGATGCCGTTCCTCTCTGTCTTTGTCATGGACACTCGACAACTCGTCACACGACCTCAGAGACAGAGGTCCAGAGGCATAAGATCAGCCCTGTAGGGCAGGGATCAACCGATCAACAGTGTGGAAGTAAACTCTAAATCTCAAAAATCAATTCTAAAGACCAAAACTTTCCACCGCTGATGAAGTTCCTGGTCGCTGATTGAAAAGGAACTGTGTTCCACTGACAAGACAAGAAAAAAGCACTGCTTCCTCAGCCTGAGCCAAAGGGAACTGGGGTTGGCAAGGACATCCTTTGTTTCTTTCAAAAAAAACATTGAGTGACATTTTGAATCGTAAACTCGCCTGAGAGTTTTAACCGCCTGGATTAAATGTGCACCTCTTAGCTCTTGTATTTGCGCGTGCAGTCTCCTTCCCAGAGTCACACGTCATTCATCATGCCCCAGTTCTGTAGATGCTGTAATTACATTTCTTCTGTCTGTTACCAGATGTTCTGCCGCAGTAAGTCGCCCGAATTATGATGTATTACTTAACAAACGCCTCTTTCTGAAACAAAGCGCGTTCAGTAAACGACGAGGCATTATCGCGGTGAGACGTGTACGTCTGTCAGACGCTTGATTGCTACGCTTCGGCTGCTTCCTGCTAAGCCTCTCTCTCCCGTTTCATTCTGTGCATTCCTGTGGTTCATGATTTAAGCATATGCATTTCTTTTTCTTGTGTTTCCTATACCGCAGGGACGGGACGGACGCGGCTCCATCTTTGTGTGGGCTTCGGGAAACGGTGGCCGGGAGCAGGACAACTGCAACTGTGACGGCTACACTAACAGCATTTACACCCTGTCCATCAGCAGCACCACACAGTCGGGCAACGTGCCGTGGTACAGCGAGCCATGCGCTTCCACCCTCGCCACCACATTCAGCTCCGGAAACCCAGGGGAGAAGCAAATAGTAGGTGGCGCTGTCAGTGTCGACATGACGCATAAAAACGAATCGTTCTTACATCTCACACCCCGTGTCACTCAGTCAAAGGCTGGAGCACGTACGTCCGATATCAACTCATAAACTTGCGTCAGTCTGTGAAAACCAGAGCGACTGATGTGAAGCTAACAAACACACGTGTTTCCTCCTGGCTGCTTGTCAGCTGAAGAAAGACTCGCCTCGGGGACGTACGGTAACATGAAACAGCCGTAACGCTGCCGTTCTCTGCTACGTGCTACTAGGAGCGTGCTGCAGGCAAGCAAATATACAACTCATCCAACAGAGGGAAAGGAAGCGCTGTACTGCAGCAGTTACTTTGTGGACCGCACGCAGTTTTATTCTATCCAAAGTGACTACTAGTTTTGATCACTTTGTTTTATGTTTTGGCTGTTTGTGGGTGGGGCAGCACGGTGGCGCAGAGCAAGAAGGTCACAGGTTCGAATCCGACTTGCGGCCTTTCTGAGAGGAGTTTGCATGTTTGAATTGGTTACACCAAATTGTCCGTGAGTGTGAGTGTGAATGATTGTCTGTGTGTGTTGTGGCACTGCAATGAGCTGGTGGTTTGTCCTGGTTGTACCCCGCCTCTCACCCGTTGGCTGCTGGGATAGGCTCCAGCACGACCCGCGGGCTTCCCATCTCCAGTCACTGACGGACTTCCTCTTGCCTTCTCCTCTTCTACGACTCACTCTCAGCTTTTCTCGCCGTGAAACTTCCCCCCTCCCACGGCGAGGAACTTCTTGTGTGTCTGTTTAACTGTATGACTGCTTTCCTCTTCCTCCTGTCTCCAAGGTGACCACAGACCTGAGGCAAAAATGCACCGACTCTCACACCGGGACGTCAGCGTCTGCCCCGCTGGCTGCTGGGATCATCGCTCTGTCTCTGGAGGCCAAGTGAGTCGGAACAACGTCTCTTAATCCTATACTGTAACTATTTAGCTTTCATTTTACAATAATGAACAGTCAACAAGAAAAAAGATCGTTATTCCTTTGCATTTTCTCCATTGTGCTGTGATGATAGGTGTTTGTTTGAGTGTGTGCACACACACACACACACACATCTAGCAGTCAGCAGTGTGCCTAAATCCCAGCTCTGATTTTGTTTTTTTTCCCTCAGTAAATTAAGCTTTTGATAATCCGTTAATTAGCGAGACAAATCAGCAGCTGCAGCCCACAGAGACGTCTGAATACCTGTAGAAACTCCAGAGCGCCACTCATCATCGCTCATTCTGGACCTCAGCTGCCAAAATCCACGTTTCCGTCGGCAGCTCTGTGCTCGCCGTTATGTTCCCATCTTTATCCGCCGGGTGCTAAATCCTCTTATCGGTCAGCAGTCATCCATTTATACCGAATTTACCTACGTTAGCGATTAGCCAGCAGGTGTCAAATCAAATCAAGTATTGCCTCAAAGCCCAGTTTCATTTCAGGCGGAGCGTCCGCCGTGTCTCACTGTCCCCTCTGATAGCCTGAGAGAGGGACGCTGGCTGACGGCTGAGGTCTCCTCCACGCAGCCGAGCCTGTAAGCGTTTGTCAGCGAGCGGCCGCGTCCCTTCTGACAGGCAGCAGCAATAACAGGATAGCCAGTTTATCAGACTGGGAACACGCTCCTCTCATAGATGCAATCATTTAATGAGGCAGAGTGTTTTTTGGCCGTGTGGCCTTTTTATTATTTTCCCCTTTCCTCTCGGCAGAGGTGACATTGAGTGCACGGGTGAACTTGTCAATTAATAAGACACGAGAGGGCGTGAGATGTGAATGCTGATGTGGAGGCGAAGTGCCACAGTGCATTTGTTGTTTTCTGCCGACCGTGGTTTTGCACGAGTGCGATTCATTATCTTCTCTGCTGCAACTCCCAATAAATCGATGAGAAGAAAAACTGTCTTACACTGTGTGGAAGGTGACCCCCCCACACTCCCAGTCCTCATTAGAGAGTATTATTACGGTGTGGGGAAGACGGTCCTCCACTATATTGTAGCCACTGTTTTACTGTGTTCCCTGACCTTTCATCACTATAGCATTAAAAGCACAGCAATATAAGTACAGACATATCACAAAACAGCATAACATGTGGGATTCCCGATCTTTTCTTGTGTCCCACACCTCCTCGTATTTCCTTTTGAAAAAGCCGAAGTCAGCAAAACCCGGCTTTTGTCATTGTGTGCAAAATTTTAGAAGGTAATACCAGCGATCGGTACATATTTCTGCATTTGTGCAGCATGAACCTGACCTGGAGAGACATGCAGCACTTGGTGGTGAGGACAGCCCAGCCCGGACACCTCGGCGCCACAGACTGGAAGACCAACGGAGTGGGACGTAGAGGTTAGAGGCCGGCTGGACCAAATCAAGCACATGTTGCTTTTTGTGTCAGAATATAGGTCCTTATGAAAGCCAAAAAAAAGAAGCTTGTGTGTAAATCCGACTTGCATTCAATAGAGAAGTAATTATTATGCAAATAACTATTTAACTTAAGAACAAATACATTCGGTGCACAGCAGATTTATTTGCGTGTTTGCTTCTGTGCACAAAGTAATCACACAATAACATCCTGTCAGGCTACTTGCGGTTTGCATTCTCCGCTTCACCTGCAATTTGACAAAGTAAGATAATGCATCGTAATGTCTGCCGATGTGCTCGAACAACAATTTAGATTTCACATTTTCATTTTTTAGAATTCATTTTCCTGGCTTACTCTAGGTCCATGTTTACGCAGTGGTGGGGGGCGGGGGGGAAGGGGGGTTGTTTCCATACAGTCTATCGGATTGCTGCGTTTTAAATCGAGGATTTTCATATGTTTTAGGGACTGAGGAGCAATTATTCATTTGACTATAATCGAGTGCATAGCTCACTATCAGTTTTCTTGATGTGATGTTGTGTTCGCCACAATCCGCCCACCTGCCACTCTCGACATGCCTTTTTCTCCCCCCCCCACAGTGAGTCATTCCTACGGTTATGGGCTCTTGGATGCAGGTGCTATGGTGGCTTTGGCACAGAACTGGACCACAGTTGGACCGCAGCACCAGTGTGTTCACGCCATGCTCACAGAACCAAGGTCGGGGGGGGGGGGGAGGGGGGGGTCATTTGAAGCTCTGTGTAATGTGTTCAAACTGCAGTGAATTCAGCCTCCCTAAAAGCAGTTGTTCTGAATTCCAGCCCAGTCTGATTGATAGCATTCTGCCCAGAGCTGTGATGGTGGCAAAGATTTGCAGCACGGGCCTCTGTGTGTGTGTGTGTGTGTGTGTCCGCTTCTGCAGCCACACGACATTAACCACTCTCTGCCCACCGCTTCTGCAGAGATGTCGGGAACAAGCTGGTGTTCAGCAAGAGCGTGGATGCCTGCTGGGGACGGCCGGAATATGTCGGCTCTCTGGAACACGTTCAGGCTCGCCTCACGCTCTCTCACAACCAGAGAGGAAAGTTGGCCATTCATCTCATCAGCCCGCTGGGAACATGCTCCACCCTTCTGTTCCCCAGGTGAACAAGCACGCCACCTAATACACACATCTCTCACATCTGTCGCACACACAGATGAACACGTCGTGAGTTTGTGTGTGTGTGTGGTTCAGTCCCCCCCCCCGCTCGTCGACAGGTATTCCCACAAGCAGGCTCGCTGGGAAGAAGCGATGCGGAAAAATAAAGCATACATCTTTGTGCCCCCCCCCCCCCCCCCCCCTGTTCTCTCAGACCCAACGACTTTTCCTCAGAGGGATTCAATGACTGGTCCTTCATGACCACCCACTCATGGGACGAGGACCCCCAAGGGGAATGGACCTTGGAAATTGAGAACGTGCTCCCCAATGGTCGTGACTATGGTAACTCCATATCATTAGCTGTCCAGCCCAGCCGCATCAATCCCCTCATCAACTCAAGTCCCTCTTCACATTTTTTCAATGCCCGTCCCTCTCTAGCCTCTTCTCACTTTCTATTTTCTTCCTGGCCCGCTCTCCTGATTCAGTTGGTACCAAGTTTTGGTTCTGGGGGCGCGATTAAACCCCTGGCGGCTGCCGCGCTAACAAAATATCCTTCTGCAAAAAAAAAAAAAAAAAATTGCATGCAACCTTCTGAACTTTTTTATCTTGGGAATGATTTTTTTTTACAACTCCTGTATTGAGCTGCATTTTCTGTTAACAGGCGCAAACGGAAGCATCTTGTCCAAGTCCAATCCTAGGGCTTTGTTTACTTTCAGCATCTTGGGAAATAAAAGGCTGTAGGAATGCATCTGTATCCTCAGCCTGTGTTTATCCTTCTCCGGTGTTGTTTCCCCCCCCCCACCCCTTTATCCTCTTTTCAGCCCAGTACGCTCTCGGTGAAGAATTACATTAATATTCTCATCCACATCTCACGCCTCTTCTTTTCATCTGTCGCTGACTCCCCCCCCAAACTCTCTCAGGTGTGTTGAGTCAGTTCACCCTCATCTTGTGGGGCACCAGAGCCAGCATCATCAACCCCTCATCATCCGACTTCCCTCGGCCGTCAAACAACAGCTGCAAGACCTTTGATGCCCAACAGATCTGCATCGGTGAGATCATTCGGCACGCCAACTGCGAACGGGAGCTACTTAAGTTGAATGGGCTCATTTGTATTTGCTCTGGCGCACGGTCATTAGTGCTAAACAGGCTTTTCTTTTGGGCTGTGGTGAGTAGTTTAGCTTGCTTAAAACTAATGTTGTGAATACAGATTGGCTGTTTTCCCCCTCTTGTGCTGTTTATGCGAGAACGCAGGCTATGCATGCGTGTGTATATGGATGGATGGGATGCATAAAGGAGTAGCAGGGGAGATTTAAAGGAAGAAGAAGAAGGCTGTGCTATGCTGTCAACAACTGTCTAGGAGCACGACTGCCTCATTGAAAGGCAGATGAGTTTGAAGCCTTCAGAGGCTTTAATGATTCCAGTCTTTTACATCATTTATTTAAAAACACACATTTCAATAATTACTGGTTGCATTTTTATTTTATTTTTTTACAGAGACCCTGTATCATAAAAACTTGTGAGAAATTAGCCCAAGGTTACTGGAAAGGATTGTGTAATTATTCTAAAATAGCGACACAAGACAGTGTTCAGGTGATGCAACAAATATCTCCCAGCGGAAAAAGCAAAAATAATTTACAACTTGGTGGAAAAACTGCTTTCTGAAAATGTGAAAACTGTAGTTCTTCCCAGTGAGCTTTCAAAGAAACCACAAAGGAGCAGATTCTTCAGTTGTACTGGACCTCGTGAGAAGTGACCTCCCTTGTGCTTTCATTCTCCACTCTACTCTCCATCCAGAGTGCAGCCCCGGGTTCTACCTCTTCCTCCAGGGCTGTGTGAAGCTGTGTCCTCTGGGCTTTACGTCGGGACAGCAGCTGCTCAACCTCTCCCTGGAGACCTGGGTCGACTTGTATTCCGTCCAGGCCTGCCTGCCCTGCAACCCCGCTTGCCTCACCTGCTCCGGCACCGGACCTACAGACTGCCTGTCCTGTCCACCTCACAGCCGTCTGGTCTTCACTTCCTGCCCGCACCAGAACCAAGTCCTGCGTAAATCCACACCAGTCGGGCCGCTTCAGGTTGCCGGCGTCCAGCCAGAGGGGGGGACCCCAGCAGCAGCACATGGCCGAGGAAAAGACAAAGAGCCCCCAGAGCTCGGCAGCCCTCCTTCCACTCAGCTGCCAGCCGTCATCGCCGTGCTCAGCTGCGCCTTCATTCTCGCTGCCTTCGCCGGGGTGTTCCTCTTGCTGCAGATGCGCTCCCGTGGTGCCTCCTTGCGCTGGAGGACCAAACTGCCCTCTGCGTATTCAGAGATGAGGGGGGTAAGGGTGGGCCTTGGTTTTGGCATCGGCCAAGGGCGGGATAGGAAAGCACGGATATGCTACAAGGGGATCCCCACTGTGTGGGGGGACGAGGACCTGATCTCCTACCAGTCTGAATCAGACAGCGAGGAAGCGGATGGGCACAGCGAGAGGACGTCTTTCATCAAGACACAGAGTTCCATCTAGCCGAGCCTGCAGCAGCGTCCCGCTGCGACTGGATGGAGCTGGTACGCGACAAAAAAACACAAAGTAGGACATCAACGAATCAGTCATTTGCATTTTCCTCTATTTATTGACATTTTTTATTTATCTCATTTGATTCTTGTTTTTTTGTTATGCAGTTGCTCATTTTTGCTCAAATGAGCCGCCCCACATTATCCTGTCGGATGGGTCAAAATGGATGCTTCTGAAATTTAGCAATGCTTTCCCATAATGCTGAGGGAACAGAATGGTAAAACATATATTTATAATAACATCAGAAATTTTCTATGTTATCTGACTCCCAGTATAGGACCAAAGCTCCAAAGATCCTGCAAACTCCTTTCCCATGAGGCGACATGATAGCGTTATACCTCAGGGCCTCCTAAACGGTAAACATCTCGTCTTTCAAGCGCAACGGTCCCAGTTTCTAGGAAAAAGGAAATATAGTCTCCGAGCTCAATTGTTAGTATAAGAACAATCATCAAAACATCTTTAGTTGTCTTTGAGACACAGCAGAACGTGATCCAGCACACTGTGATGACACAGTGGCACATCATCATCACAGGCAGGTGTGATACATTAGCATTTATTCTGTTTTATTAACCTTTGGCACCTCTTTGGAGATGTTCCTGCGAGTGGACCCCCCCACCCCACCCAGATCTCGCTGGAGGGACTACTTATCTCATCTATCCTGGGATCACCTCGGAATCTGTTGTCGGTAAGAGGTGCGATTGGATGAATGGATAAACATGTCATATTTTTTACAATCTCATGCCAGGTTTTGAAGTCACGACGCTGTTCATTAATAGTAAGAAAGCATCAGTGCAGATTTGCGCAGCGTACTGGGACGGCACACGAAAACGTCCCGCGGGCTGTTTGATGAGGAGGATGCTGCGTTTCATATCAAGGCACAGTCGGAATCGCTGCCACGGCAGAGGAATATCAGGCCATCAAATTCCATTGACTTATAGAAGAGGGTCGCTGTTCTCCCAGAATGTCTTCATCAGTTGTGAAATGCTTTCCCTTCCCGTTGCGAGCATCATACATTGAGAGACAAACAGATTTTTCATTTCCCATCTAATACACGAAAAACTTTCCGCACAAGGTGAATCAAAGGTATTTGATTTGACCGGTGACAGTCGTTAAGATACAAGGAGATAATCGTCTCACATTTCGTATGTTTGTTTTGTACCCTTTTATTTAACTTACAATGTTAATATTGTGGAGATGCTTCATGCTGGAATAAAAATGACTGCACAGATTAGACAGGCTTTTTGTGTTTTGTAAACTGCCAGATGTTCAAACCTTTAAGGGGTTTATGCATTGCAAATAGCAACCCGGCCATTACGAGCAGCACCCAAAAGAGCAGATGTTTCACTGCTTCATCATTGTCTGAAGTGGGATCACTCTGGGGGGCGTTGAGCTTCATCTCGGTGCCAGCATCCGATCTTCTCCCTATTGTCGAATTGCAAACAAAAGCGGTGCTGTTCAAAAAGCCTTGAAGGAACTGTTTCCCAGTGAAGTGCAAAACACAACCACAAATCGTAGCGCACACAATAAAAAAGGAATCACGCAGACAAGAAAAGTACCTGCCGTGACCAGGGTCTGGATGCTGATTGGATCGTCTTTCTGACGAAAGTTTATATGTAATTATGGCTGCCACCGAAGAAATTCAGGGCCCTGTTCACGGCAGGTATACATACCTACAATCTTTGCATGATTTCTTTTTCCTGTGCGCTACGGTTTGTTGTTGTGTTTTGCACTTCGGGGCCACCAGGGACCACCTTCTCTCTGCAGTAGCCCCGGACAGAGCCATGCAGGTAAGGCGCGTTTATTCTCTGGCTCATAATGAGATCTACCGGGAGAACTCGCGGTGCCCTTCAGCGTGTCGGGCCTTCCTTTGCATTATAAACCTCTGCGAACACTGAAAGCGGCGCTTTAACGCCTTTCGTCGCTCCGTTCACACCTTCGCTGCGTGTTTTCTCTTGCGCCCTAATCGGTTTCTTGCCCGTTCGTTTCCCTCCCTGCATGCTCTTTAGGCTTTGCGTTAATTAGCCGTCATGTTCTGCGGCGCAGTCTAATGACTACGCACGCACTGGAAGAAAAAATAATTACAGCTACAAATCAGCTGATTTCACGGCGCCCCAGCCTCATCATGTCAGCTGGTCGAACATTATTGCTGCGCCTTTGGGCCGCATCCAAAAATAGACGGCTCGGTTTATCCTTCACACAAAGGTTAAGGAATGAAATGTAGGCGGGCCCCGCCCCCCGGTGGGGGTAGGGGGGGGGGGTCCCACCGGGCATTACAGCTGGGCCTCGGAAACAGAAATGTGCTGCCGCTAATGAGCGCATGAGACCTTTTAGACGCGTCGGACAGTCCATTAGGGCTATTACGGTATCTAGAGTAGACCATTCTGACTCAACACTGCCCCCTACCGGTAGGGGGGGGGGGCAGACTACAACACAGGACAATGCAGTGGGATTCATTAAAGGCTGAACTCATCGATCAAATTCCAGAAAGACAGTTTTGTAGTTTGGTCTTTATTGACTTCATTCATCTCTTAAACTCTACTGCAATTTTAACCCCCCCCCCCCATCCCAAGAATAAACATATGACACCATGGCTTCATATATTACCTCTGAACAAATAAACAGTGCTACAATACGGATCACATTTTTAAATGACATCTAAACAGACAGGTGCAACATCACATCAGCAGGAGGGAAGGTTTACGGAAAGGTGACGACAAGACGGAAAATGTAAATTCAAGATGCAGCGAAATCCAGGATGACTGAAATGTCCATCTCTGCTGGGGGGGTTGAAGGCAGGATGCATAGAGCAGACAGGCCAGAGGAGGAGGAGGGCAACAAAGCTGAAGCCCTCCCATGGAGAATGAAGAAGAAGATGAGAGGCTAAAGTAGAAGGACACAGAGTGCGATGTAAGCACAAAGTGGGAACACAGCTGGGCAGTGAGACGTCCAGCCTCAGCTTTGGACACAGATGACAACATCCTCCACGCCGTGAGACAGACTCGTGCAGCTTAACAGGAAAAAAATATTTGGTCAAGAAAGGTTGTTATTGGTTAAATAAAATCACACGCACCCAAAAAAAAAAAGACAATCACAGGTATATATTCTTACATCAGTTATCTTCATCAAATATTCATATTTCGATGCTTTTGCTTTTGAGAAGTCCCTCTGTTACTTCACCATTTTACACAAGCAGGAAAATATGCAGCCCCCGAATTCTGCAGAGAGACTACAGAAGAGCATCACTGTAAGAACTTTGTTTTAACCCAACATTCCTTTTGCACAATGAAGCATCCTATAATCGTAAACGATGGACTCATATTTATAGTATGCATAGTACGTGGTGTTGTATATTCAGTCACGAGTTTCCAGTTTGCACACTATATGATCAAAAGTACTTCAGATCATACGGTTATTTCTTTCTATATTAAAACTTGGGGCAAATCGGAAGCTGATCTACTCACTGTCAAATCTTAAATTATACAGTTTCATGCACCGAGCACTAAAAATAAAATCCATTCAGCTTCGGCTACATAGCAGAGCGGCGGCACAAATCTCAGAGGAAATAGTGACACGATCACAGGAAAGTAAAATCATTTCATACGTCCTAGACTAGAGAATCTCTAGCCAGTGAAAATGCCAGTTTGATTCCAGAATGAGTTGTGCTACTTTTAAATTTGCAATATATTATTTTTTTATTCTGGGTTTAGGATTGCTGTTTGTAGAAAACTACTGAAAAATTAATAAACCTCGCTCTCTGGAAAATTAAAAAAAAGACTAACATTTTAACACAAACATTTGATGGTAGAATAATAATTTTCACAGCTTTAGACTGGTAGCTCTAAAACAAAATGCATCTGCACAGCTGAATACCAGAGCGGGAGAGTCGGTTTTTATTTTAGAGGGAACTACACCTTTAATCTACATCACAGTCGACGCTGGGATTTTGCCTTTGTCCTGATATTAGAAGCTGCGCCGGCACAGACAGCCAGACTGATGGATAGCACTCAACGGCACAATGAATGGTCCCTGATAACACACACACCGTCACCCTGATACTCCCAGAACATTAACTCTACAGACGCTTCCACTGATACCTGCCACAGTGTCCCATTGAGGTATGGCCTTTGTCTAGTCTTCTACTGCATACAGCGCGGCGAACAAAACCAGCCAGGGATGATGGACTGGGGGGTTGAAATGCACACGCCTTCCAACGGGTTTGTAATCAGCCAAGAGGAAGCACAGGGAAACGGGGAACACGAGCCAACGCGGCAGGAGATGGCTCATCCTATAAACACTCAAGAGCGCGTTTTCTCCACGCAGTGGCGTGGAGCTCCGGGACTCGGATACGCAGCAGCATAACGGAGACGGCCTCCTCATGAGACGATGAAGAGACCGACCCACCCACGGCTGCATTCGAGTCTGTTGGGGTAAAATCAAAGAATCAAAACTGCTGTCCACGTTACATTAATGGGTACAAAAAAAAAAGAATGAGTGCTGTGATCTGTCATCTTCAGAGTACATAAAGAAAATGAAATACCCACATACCAAATAAAGCTTTGGAAATTGCACGAATGTGGCACGAACCCCCCACCCACCAACCTTGATATTTACATTCAGTAGTTCGTTCCAGGATGGAGCGAGTGTAGAAAAAGACGAGTTCTTAAAAAGCAGAACTACATGAGATCCCAGAGGCAACAGGTCTACAGTTGCATCTGAAGATCAGCTCTTGGCAGTCGGTCTCATTTCGGAAGAGCTTCAAGTTCACCCGGAGACACGCTGTCCACAGTGGCAGCTAACGTCTGACCCCCCCCCCCCTGCTGTGCAGTCAGTCCAGCTACGGTCTCAAACTTCAAGTCTTTGTGGTTCAGCTCGACAAAACAGGAGATCCGGATCCCACTGGTGCCTGTCTTTGACCCCCTCCATGGGCCCGGCTCTCGGTCCAAGGAGTCCGGTATATTCTTCATTGATTCGTTTAGTCCGCATTGGCTCTTTAGCGCAGTTTAAGCTTGAAGGCAGAGATCTCCATGGGATCCAGGCTAATGGTGGAGTCATTGGCCAGAGGGGTGCTGGAGTGCATCAGAGTCAGAGACACGGGCTGAAGCAGCTGCAGGTCCAGGTTCCTGAACAGCCCGGATATGCTCAGCTGTGAAGAGAGAGAGAGACACAACAAGGGCAGGAAGAGGGGGGTTACAAATCCTATAAACTGATGCGGAGGTTAGAAAATGTCAAGTTTAGCTTTTCATGGTCGAAGAGTTCAGACAGTCAAATAAAAAGGAGCAACATCAAGCTTTGAAAAATACTCCAGAGAAAGTGAGACCGTATTTATGCAGCACCCCTGACCTGTCCCTGGGTAGTGGTGCAGTTGAAGGCCAGGTTCTGAGCCTCAATGCCACAGTCCAGAGCCAGACGGTGCAGAAGCAATGCCGTGTACGGAGACGGAGAGAGTGCGTCTTCCTGCTCACGCACACACACACACAATCAGGTTG
The DNA here is from genome assembly GCF_040956055.1 of Brachionichthys hirsutus. Classification (NCBI taxonomy): domain Eukaryota; kingdom Metazoa; phylum Chordata; class Actinopteri; order Lophiiformes; family Brachionichthyidae; genus Brachionichthys; species Brachionichthys hirsutus. Next base: position 216,535 of record NW_027180323.1, on the reverse strand, counting down.
AGTCAATAGGCCGAGTAGACAGAGCGAGCGCTGCTTCTTTGCATCGTCACCTGGCTCTGGATGCTGCGCATGTTCACCAGGTGGAAGTCGCAGGGCATGATGGACTTGAGAGGGGCGAAGGTTTGCAGAGGAGGGACGCCGCGCCTTTTGGGCTGGACGGGCAGCGGCAGGACCTCGTGGTTCAGAAAGGCGTTGGTCATGTGACTGAGTATAGATGGGAAGCTATTTGTTGTGCTGTCCATCATCTGTAGGAGGACAGAAAAAGACATCAGCTAAGCGAGACCGACGCAGCGTCAGCGAGTCGTCATTTTTGCCATTGCTACACTACATGTGGAAGAGGCTCTAATCAGGACGAGCTACGGTTCATCTCTAATCCAGACAGCGCTAATCGATCCATGTTTGGCTTCTAAAACACACACACACACACACACACACAGCGCTGTGGTAAAACTGCTCAGGATTATTGGGATGAAGTTGCGACAAATCAACCGATGCCGTTCACTCTGTCAGTTTCTTCTACTTGACAAATGACACACCGTAAATTTGTTACTTTCAATAGCGTCATCATGAAGACGGACTGGTTTGGAAATGTCTATGGAGGGAGGTAAAAAAAAAAAAAAAAAAAAGGTACAGCACAGACTAATGTCAGCTATCAAACACCCTGGCTGTCGCCACAGCAACGTTACCTCTTGAACTCCGCCGCTCAAGATTTTGGAGAGCAAAGAATAAAAAAAGGAGGAGAGTTTGGCAAAGATGCCGTCATGCTGAGGGTAATGAAGTGGAAAAGGAAGAGACAAAAAAAACGACAATAACAGCAGATGGGGTGTTAATTAGTAGTTAAAAAAGATAACAAAAGGGTTTAATGAGCGCAGCATGACGGACACAACACTCCTATGGCTCACAGGTTTGATTCATTTAGCGCCACACAGTTAGATGTTCTGTGGAGGAATTTCCAACCTGACCAACTACGCTAGCTGCCTTCATCGGCATCTTCCCGACCTTGTTCCCAGTGGATGTCCTCTCCAGCAGCAACCGGAAATGGTTGACCGTCTTCTTGTTGTCCTTCAGGCCCTGACCCAGCCCACGATTGTCATCCTGCATCAGCCGCCTGTCCATGATCACTTCAAGCTGGCCTGATGGAGCAGCAAAAGAAACGACAAAGGCCTCCATCACTCACAAAGATAAAAGGATTAGCTCTGGACACTTTCAGGAATAAGCTCCATTGAAACAAACATGGAAAAGCATTGAATAAAAACAGAACGAGATACAGACCACTCTCCAAGCTGGTGACGCCCAGAGACTGAGCTGTGTGCAGCGTGAGGCGGCGGCGGCCGTCCTCAATGTACGCCTGGCTGGGCATGGGGAAGAAGTTAGCCTGCAGGGGGAGCTTTCTGTGGTGGCGGCGAGGCTGCATCTACAAGAAGAGATCAGGCACAGGATGATATCCATTCTTAATTATATACACATTAAATGTAATCATGTCTTATCAGTTAGTTCTCAAATCTTTGGAAATACCCTTCATACTAAAACGACAGGTGAAAGTTTCATTACTTGATGATAAATAAAGGAAGTGACCTGGAAGCCATTGAGATCCGTGTAAAAGACATCCCCACTCTGGATGTTGGTGACCAGCCGCATCGCCAGCTCCTTATTGGTCTGATCTCTGATGTCGACCGTGGTGCTGATGTCCACAGACGACCCATCCACCCCTGGGAGAACAAAAGCAGGAGTAGAACAACTCAAACTTCCCATGACCCCCCTCCTGGGAAATATTACAGATTTATTTTGGATAGGGAGCTGATAGGAGATACATTTAGTACCTGGCACATTGTGTATACGAATGGTCTGCTGGAAATGTTGGTAGTATGCCACCACCTCTGAGAAGAGAGGCCCCTCCACGACACGCACCGCGGGGGGCTCCTTCTGGTTGTAAGGCTGAAAGGAAGAACAGGGCAGTAGAACGGTGAGCTGCGCGCGCTCATATTGTTTAGATTACTGGAAACAACAGGAGATTACAGCATGAAAACAAGACACTCTGTTGTGTTTCAAGGACGCACGACGCAGCAGGCAGTCTGCCTGCCTTCTTGCCCCGGGCAGCCAAGCATCAGGCGATGACAGAGTAATACCTTCGCCTTTCCATCGGGCAGGAAGAGGTAGGCGCCACTTTTGTCTTTGGAGGGACGGGTGCCATAAACCATGAATTGCATTTGAACCTTCACTTCCTCAGGATCCTCCTTCCGCTTGATACTCTGGAGATGAAAAAGCATTTGAACAGGAATGTCACAGAGAAAAAAAAAAAACACAGAAGAGATGAAAGGATTTTTGAGGAGCAACGAGACATGCCATGTTCACTTTGATAATACGACCCAGGTTTACCGAGAAATGATGCGCAGGAAACAAAAACATCTCAGAAGGTTTCAATTCAGACAGAAGTTTGTGAAAGTCGAACCTCCAGTAGGCCGGTGGCTCCAGAGAAGCCGAGGGTCAGAGACTGACTGCTGATGTAGAAGGTCTGAGAGTCGGACTGCTGAGATCGGACAGGAAGTGGGTCCCCAGCTCGAGCGGCGACGCCCCGGCCGGGCAGCCGGAGCAGGGTGTCTGATCGGAGCGTCAGGGGCGAATCAGGAGACTCGTAAACGTGGAACACAGCCAGACCCAGAGGCGGCAGACGAACCATGAACGTAGCCTAGATGGGGGGGGCAGGGGGGGGGGGGCAGAGAATAGTGATAAACCACGTCATCCATACAACCAAAAGCGCGTGCAGACACTAAAAGCCTTTGTTTTACAGCCCCTGGCTTGACTTTCCTCGCTAATTTTAACGACGAGCGTTGACCATAACGCATTCTTTATTAGCTAAAAGCTTCGGCAGTGGGCTGTAATTAAAGCAAGATGAAAGATGGCGTCATTAAAACTAGATTTCTCTTTTCAATGCATTACTTTCTGCGGAGGAATTTTATTTACACATTAAAAAAAAAGAATCGCCGGAGCAGTGGCGGATACTGATGGGAAGCTTTTTGTTACTACTGCACAATCAATACACAATTTGTGCTGCTTCAACTTGGGTGGGTTTTATTTTTTTAGAATTGAAAGACGATGCATCTCTTCTGGTTCCTGGTTGCAAGGAAACATCAAAAGAAATCCGTACGGTCCGTAGCTCTGAGGACTCGATTATTACTTTACTCTCTGTACATATTCAGTTGGAAATAATTGTTACATCAATTTAAAGTCATCGCCGTAGCAGGGACCTTTTCTCCACCGCTTGCACCAGATATAACCTTTATATATATAAAATATGTATTATTCTTCCCTGTGAAAACCTGCTACCTGCAGAAGCCCCAGGGCGACATCGTCCGCTCCGACAGGTGAGTCAGAGGCTCGGGTGTACTATGTAACATTCAGGTAGCCTCGAGCAGAGTAGAGGTGTGAAACTTTCTATTCTTCAGTCCCAACAGGCACAGACTCGAGTTAAATTACCAAACTTCATACAGATCCCTCTGGAGGGTTTTTTTATTTATTTGTTTTTATCACAAGCAGCAGCAGTTCAGGATCGGTCTCGAGCACATTAAACAACCGATGCTACTACTTGCCTCAAACACTTCTGCGCTCATTTGACTGGGAGAGCTCCACTGAGCGCTGAGCTGCACAGGGAGCGTCTGACCGTCCTCCGTGAGCACTCGCACTTTGACCGTGTTGACCAACACGGTGACCGCACACAGCCGCTCCTGCTCAATGGGGTTGAACAGGACCACGTACCTGGTAACGTATTGGGGGGGGAGTAATCAGAGGCACAGGATGCAAGCGGAGATGAAGAGAGCGAGGGGATACTGGTAATACCTCGGCCCTGCTGGGTTGAGCTCGATTAGCGTACGCTGAGGCAGTGAGTCTTGAGTCGCACGTCTGTCATCCTGCACAAACAGGAAACAAAGACAGACAACAAGCTGAAGGCACCAACAGGAACCGGAACACACAGCTTTCTCAGCGTCCCTCCACGTTTCCTCTTACAGTCTCCAGGAAGGATTCCGTTTGGTAGAAGCGATAAAACTCTTTGTTCTTCATCACCAAGAAGTGGGCAGCATTGATGATTACCCTCTTCAGGCCGATGAGGGAGCGCAGCAATCTTTGTAGAAAGAGAAGCAATGAATGCAGAACTGCAGGCCTCCACGCATTAAACAGGCAAAAATACAATAGCAGAGGGGTAACAGTTTTTCTAGATCAGATAACGTTAGTGTTTAAAATAAATGTATTCTATCGCTGACACGAGGATGAAGGGAAAGCTCTACAAGACAGTGGTGAGATCAGCCATGATGGACGGCTTAGAGACAGAGGCTCTGAGGAAAAGACAGGAGGCAGAGCTAGAAGTGGAGGAGATAAAGATGCTGAGGTTCTCCTCGGGAGTGACCAGGTTGGATAGGATTAGAAGTGAGACAATGAGAGGGACAGCGAAGGTTAGACATTTTGGAGACAAGGTCAGAGAAACCAGACTTCGATGGGTTGGACATGTCCAGAGGAGAGACGGGGACTATATCGGTAGAAGGATGCTGAGGATGGAGCTGCCAGGGAACAGGGCTAGAGGTCGACCCAGGAGAAGATACATGGATGTCATGAGGGAGGACATGAGAGTGGCTGGTGTTGGGGAGGACGATGCAAAGGACAGGGTGAAGTGGAGAACGTTGGGTTGCTGTGGCGACCCCTCATGGGACAAGACGAAAGTACAGTAGTAGTTCTGACATATGCTAGAGTCTCAGATCCTTACTTTGTGCCGTAGTCGATGACAACATTTTCCTTTGCCGTGCCAGTGATGGCGTCATGATGTTGGAAAAGGGCGACAGACCGCCTCGCGTCCACCAACAGGTTATAATCTGAAATTGGGTAACGCCCTTCCATGCCAGCATGTCGAGCGTTTGCGACCGCCAAGCTGTAGAGGATCTCTGCCCCCCTGGAAGGAGATGAGCAAGAGGAGAATAAACAGCTTCATCTACTCAGCAAAACAGTTTAAATTACTACATTATTTTTAGGATGGCAGCTAATCTTTAAGCAGTTTGGAAAGCATCCCAGAAGCATTTTGTCTTCATTTTAATTGTTCATAGCCGAGAGAAAAAAAAAAGTTACAATTGGTTGCAAAGGTCCCGGTTAAAATTCAATTCAACGATGTACGAAAGGTACGTTCTTATAATTCACTGATGATTCATTTTGTAAGCATTGTAATTAACAATGACAGTCTTTAGTTTAGTAATTGCGGTTTCCTCTAAGCTGGAAGCAACAATTCGGCCTTTGTGCAAACACACGAACTGGAAGGACAGAATGCCTCTGCGACATTTTTGATGATGTATTATACGAGTGTTGAGCTGGAGATTTAAAACGCAGCCAGTAGCGGCTTAGGCAAAGAAAGTAGACCACAAATGCCTCCAAATTGGGAGAGGATGAGAAAAAGGTCAGACATGATGTAACAAGGAAGCCAAATCATTAGCCTGTTAAAGTTAAAGGTTATCCTATGTGCTTATAACGCTGGATTTCTGTCGCAACATCAGGATATCACCTGGCCCAGTGCTGTTACTACCTCCACAGGCATCACAGGGGTGGAACAAACCAAACGCCCCCCCCCCCCCCCCATTACTCCTCCACTGTGTTCAAATGAACTTTTGGGGCAGATTCTAGTTGTTTCAGGCGTGCAATGACAGCGCCATCTGTGCAAACACACATAGGTGTCATTGAACCCCCCCCCCCCCTCACCTGAGATGCGACTCTATAATGCGATCCAAGCTTTTGTAAAAGGGTCGAGAGGTAAAATAGCCAGTCCAGTAGTGATCCTCACGGTCTGCATAGGCAAAGAAATCTCCGCTCAGCACGGGGTAGTCCGCTGGTCTGGAGCCCCGGGCCACGCCGTGCGCTTTGTACACAGCATTGAAGTAGTCTGTGAGAGTCCCAAACTGAGCCTGGATCAGCAGCCAGAGACAAGAAGAAGCACAGTCTTTACTCTACCACAGAAAAAACAAATGTATCACAATCCCAGAGTTACACATGTGACTTTCATCCAACACAACACCTTCCTTGAGACGTGACAGATTCTCCACGCTGTCGGCAAGTTAAAGCATCGCCGCGTGATTCATTATCACGAGAAAAGGCTGCAGCGAGCAGCGAGAGAACGCCGAAAAAGGAAACACTGACAGGTGACAAATTATTCCCTCACTTGTACGTGTAGCTCTGGGCGAGAATTCATGTAGTCAAACAGCTTCTGGTAGTTGATGAACTGTTGATCCCACTCCAGTGCCTTATCATAGCGGAAGTCATCTCCCAGGGGGACAAGGAGCGTCCTACTGCGGTACAGTTTGGACTTTTTACGGTACTGATCAAGGAGGAGGTTCGCCCTGATTGAGAGAGAGGAAGAGTGACAGGGGGAAAACATTGAGGACATGTTTCTTGGCACCAAAACTGCACTCCTTCTGCCAATGTTTGGAGGACACAGGCCTGCAGGTGTTTTCCATTAGCCGGTGGAACGAGGCATCTGGAAAGTTGTTCTACAAAAGCAGCTCAATGTGGTGACATTCAAGACTAAATCAAGACGCATACAGGAGAACTGAAGCGGGACATTTTTTTAGATTGCTTCCCCAAGATTCCTGATGCTTGAAGAGCAGCAGTCTCAGAATGTTTTGGTGAATAACTTAAATAATCACCAATAAGCCATAGATTACATTTCTGAAGTTACTGTGCACCAATGACGAAATGAACTGATGAACAAACAACCACTACCGCCGTGTAACCAGCAGGATCAGAGTCAGTGTCTCACCTCTCCGCTACATTGGCCTCAACCACAGCTTTTGGTGGAACTTTCCACGGACAGTTTATCCGACCTCCTGGTAGCCTCTTGAAATCAAACTGGCAGCAGACCTTTGGGTCGGGCCCACAGGTGTGAGGCACGTCGTAGCTGTAGAAAGGCATCATGTGGCAAAAGATGTCTGTGCTCGATCCGGTGTCTGAAACGGAGAAAGCAAAGCTTGGGCTTGAGAGGTTAAAATGCACTGAAAAAGGTATATTCTGCTCCGACAGAATGTACCTTTTTGCTATTTTAAAAAGGCATTTCTGAAAAGACTGGCAACATTCACGCAACAGGTTAAAGCAGCAACACGTATAGAATACACACAAACCCAAAGTAAACATCAGAAAGTGACAATCTCTGTTATCTAAGATCAAATCGGATTTTTCTTTCCTAATTTAGAACAAATGAAGAGTAAAGTGTCGGGAGATGTTTATTTCATTAACGGTGACGGATCCTTCGAGACAATAACACACTGTGATAATGTGAAGGTAAAGCTGGAGTGGCGTGGCTCACTCTGCAATGAGCTCAACAAAGATTAGTACTTGAATCAGATGGCGCTGCTGGCTCTGCTCCGCTCACCCCAGGACTGCCTCCACATGAACTCAAGGCTGCGGGTGGAGGCAAAGTGCTTTTTGATGGAGTAGTGGACTCTCTGGATGAGCATGCTGGTCAAGTTGGCCCTCTTCAGCAGAAAGGACATTGTAGCGCTGTGGCCAAAAGGGTCCACCGCCCACCCGCTGCGAGGAGTTATACCTATGACGGCAAGACGAGGCAGATTTATCATTGTTTAAAAAAAGAAAGGGGGCACATGTTAAGCAAAATTGCCCACAGCAGGGAGTGCTGAAAGAATTTTACCCCCACCCCCCACCCACCCCACTGGGTGCTTAAGAAAGGAGCTTCCTAAGCATTTAATTATTATTCTTTAAAATTTCGGCTTCCTTGCGTACCTATATTTCTCTCCAGCCACTGATGTCCTTCGATGAGCTGGTCTATCATGGCAAAGTAATGAACGTTGGCTTCATCCGTCATCACCCAGCCGCCAGTCACAATCTCTAGCTGCCCTCCAAGTATCAGCCTGTTGGAGAGAGAGGGCAAAGTAGAAAAGGTGGCAATAATCCAGGCCCTTAGAAGGAGGATCTCATTAAGCAGATAAGCTATTTTTAGACCAACGCCAACACTATCCATTGAGTAAAATACTGCATCTAGAGCAGCGGGCATCAAAGAAATCTCAACAGATTCCCAGATTTAGGAGGGGAAGTCGGGGGAAAGCTGCATGCTTTCACCAAGCAGTGACTTACTTGCGCATCGCCTCCTGCTTGTGTACGTCTGCAGTCTCCCACCACTTGGAGAAGAAGGAAATCTCGGACCAGATGAACTTCCTGCGAGGATCCTCTGCTAGCTTCACCAACATGCTGTTTAATATATGCTGCGTCTGGTCCGTGTAGTACTTGTCAAAGGTCTTGATCCAACCTAAAAAGAGAAGATGATTCCGTCCATGAGCAATTAGCAAAATCGCTGGCCGACCGTCCCCTACGATTGGACTCTGTTTGAAACGACACAGACTTCCCGCCTTCATATTGCTAGCTGATACAAAGGCAAGATGACAGAGCAGCGTAGGAGACAAAATTCTGTGGAAAGTGCCACAATGGATCAAAAATCAAACTCATATTTTATTCAAGTACACCTCTTCCCCTCAGAAAGCCATTTAGCAGAGTGGTTTCAGAGAAAGCGACTGAAATAGCCTCGTGACTGTCCAACAGAATATAATATTACAGCCCCTAAACATCATGTTTATTTAGCGCACACATTTTTTTGGCTAAAAGATTTCATAGAAATCAGAGTTCCACATCCTTTCCCCACCTCCATCATGAAATGGAAATCGTTACGTGAACTAGAGCGCACACTTAGTATGTATGTATATGAAAAAGAAAGAAGCATTCACAGCTGACGTTAAACAAATGCTGCTCCAAATAAATCATATTATGTTAAAGGTTTATGGATAAAAGTCCAGGTTTCTGCTAGCTCGCATATCATACGACACGTCAAGTGAGCAAGCAGGCGACAGGCTGCTAAAAAGGCTGGAAATATCAGTCGAAAATCAGCTCATCCAACATTGAAATAGCTTCAGTGCTCCGTTGCCAGCGTCTTTTTAATTTCACCGCTTGTGGCTATAATCACCAGCCTGTGAAAAACGACTCACCTGGATCGTTGTGGGAGTGAGGGACCACAAACACTTGCAAGGGTTCACTGTCCCACTCTGCGGGTTCATAAGTTATGTCAAAGCCTTGTTTCCACACGCCGCCATCGGGGTTGTCAAACTTCAGTAGCGAGTACACGTCCAGCATCTGAGACGAAACGCAAACCCATCATTTACCCACCAAACACGAAATTTGAGTCCAACGACAAATAAAGCAATATAAACGGCTCACCTGAACATCTGCTTCACCGGGACCGCCTGCAGCAAATTGGCAATCCTGGGGCTTAATAGCAAAGAAACTGGGGCGGCCATCGAACGGCAGGACCCAGGAGCCGTTGGCACTCCTGAATGGCAGGTGGCCACTGGGAGACACAGCTCCTGTGTCTGTGAGCTCCATCACAGAGTCCCTTATGTGGCTGATGATTTGGTGGTTCTCCTCCAGGAGCTGCTCGAGCTGCTCTATCTGGTTCTGAAGAACTGAGATTTGGCTCTAAAAAGCACACAGGCATCGTCACGCAGCGGTCCAACATCACGGGACATGTGCAAACTACACCCACGTTCTCCTTCTGCGTTAGGGTGAACAAAACGTGCGTTTCAAGACTAGAAATAAGAGAGTAATGAAAGATCTCTGGATTCAGCCAGAACTAAAGGCAGTCTGGGATTGATGAGCAATAAAGTTTCTGAGAAATGTTTGCGACTTGACATGAACATTTAGATTTTGGATGTTCAAACAAATAATACATAATATGCTTTGAGCTACAGGATGAAAAGTAACTCATGCAAACCACAAGGGCTTTAACAAAATCTTGATACGTTCATCACAAAACCATATTAAGATTTAAAACGACAACACTCATTCTTACCCGTGGAAAGTTCCCACCATTCTGTTGCCTCGCAGGGTCATGTTGGACTCGATCCAACATGAGATACAGCGAGAATACAGCCACACAGAATATGGCTCCTCCACACACCGTCACCTGTTTCCTCAGCTTCATCCTCTGGCGCAGGCTTCTTCCCAAATGTAAATAAATGTCCTTGAATCAGCTGGGGGGGGGGGGGGGGGGGGGTTTCCCCAGCACAGAATTTCTTTTTTTTTTTTGAAAGCTTGAATGACAATCCTTTGCAGTACAGGGGAAATAATAAAATGTAATCTGCTACGCAAATATTAACAGCTCAGTTCCGCTCCTGCAAAGCCTCCAGCCTCCACGCACCATACTGGAGACCAAAGTGAAAAGCGCTGCAGCAATAGCTGGCAAGGAGTCTGTCAGCTCCGGCCAAACCACAGCCACCGGTGGGCTCCTTCAAAGTCGCCCTTGTTTTCAAACATCCAAATTGATGAGGCTGCATGAGAAGAAAAAAACAAGCGCCACACAGAGAGGGCCTCACACAGGGGCCCTAGTGTCCCTGCAGCATGATGTGTGCCGTCGTGGATCTGCAGTCCCGGTCCAGACTCCACTCCACAACGCCGTCTCGTCTACCAGCGCAGACCCTTTTGTTCACTCGTCCTCCATTCCTGCTGCCATTTACACTTTAAACTCCAGACAGTGTAAAAAAAAAAAAAAAAAAGGGCAGAGGGGAGAGAAGAAGAAAAAAATGATTGGCTTACCGCGCCAACATTTTTAAGTAATCCTGTCCAACACAACAAAAGGGTACAAATGATACCCCCCCCCTCTCCGGAGCGAGGCCATATGGACAGATAGTTGGGAGGATCTTCTTTTGCTGTTGGGGGAGAAAAGCTTTCATTATTGGAGCATGTAAAATATGCACTTATTTCTTCACAACACCAGGAGGATTTCCTGCCCCTGCCCCCCTCCCGCGAACAAATCCAACAGGACATAATCCGCTCACTCCTCAGGCTGGGACTGTTTTAGCATTAGCACAGATTGCTGTCAATCCAACAGAAGTTGTGTTAACAGTTCGAATGCCGTCTTGTTTGAACGCAGATACGCGACAACTAATTATATATAAAACGTAAAAAAAATACTTATTTCATTGATCCATTCACGTACTCTTGTCAAACTTAAATACTAATATCGGACTGTACACGGACGAAGCAGACGGGCATGCTAGCGCTAGCTACAAAGATGTAATAACATTACATGAACTCGACTGGTTTGCGCGCTAGTAGCCACAGCGTTACCGTGAAGATTGTCATTTAGACGTAAATCCGTGTGAACAGCGCTCACAAAGCATTCCTGCATCCGTGAAAACGCCGTGCAGCAGCACGACAGATTCAAGTCTAACATTACAGACAAACACTAATGGCTTGATAACAAGACAATGAGCGACTGATGCTGTTGTTTTTTTTACTGCATCCACTTTCCACCTAAACATCATCGAACATTCAATGACGGACCTTTAGATCCGTCTCTTTGAGAACAAAACAAAGAGAAATCTGACGTTACCATTCAAAGGACCGTAATCCGGAAGATTGTCGAGCCAAACAGCGCGTTTGTGGCTCTCTCCCCAGGATGACAGATTACCAAGTGAAGCAGGAAGCGCCTCCGAGCTGCCGCAAAGGCTTATGGGTAAACGAGGAGCTGCGCATCAGCTGATTGGATCGTTTTAGATGTCAAATTAAATAAATTAATCAATCTTTCATTTCTGGACAAAGAATTCAGTATTGTGTGCGTGTACGATTACTTGCAATGCAATTTAAATGTGCAAATTACTAAATTATTATTAATGAATTCGTTTGGCATCAATACATAGCTAAAGTAAGGCAAGTAAACAACCTTTGCATATGGAATAAAATGTAAAAGTAAAGTATTTAGCAGATGTTTGCAATAGCCAAATCAAGATTTTAGAAAATGTTCTGAAACATTACAAAGGGGCTGTCACAAGTCAGCTGACTTATATCCCTTTAAAAGGAAAAGAAAATGATGAAGGTTATACCAATCCCACGAACCTTGGAATATTATACAGAACTGGAATTATTTTCCATGAGGAATGGGTTAAGATTCCTCAGGAACAGTGCCAGGAGCAGGTGTCTGGCTGTGTCTTGTTTTTACAGTAGGACATAGCTGCAAAAGCCCAATATAGATACTTGGGTTGAATAATTTTAATACTTCAGTAGTCAATCAAAGTGGTATTTTGGTATTTGATGATTATATTTCATAAAAAAATACTTGTAATATCTGTGACAAAAAATATAATATACTGTCGGAATTGAATCATTGCATTTCTTCATAAGGTCATATAAATACACAAGGAATGAGCATAACATTTTTCGACCGTATATCTATTTACAGCACTTTATTACACAGTTACTTCATGTCTAACATCACCTGCATAAAGTCAAAGATATTCAACTAATGTATTATTATGAATGTATTATTTGGAACATCCCAGCAGCAGTATACAATAATATGTCTGTAATTATTTCTGTTAATACAAGGGCCCATAAGCAGATCTGGTAACATTGTCCAAATAACTGCTGTGATGTGTCTGCAACAATACATGGAAAATCTTAAAATATAGTACGTGAGGAGTGTGTTTCGTTTCCAGTGCAAAATAATCAAAGAGTGGGAAGAATGTCATAGCCCATTATTGTGTGGGCTGTACCCCTGGTAGCTTAGTCTGACCATCCACTCTGATAAATGGACCGAGTCCACAATACAGAAGTCCACGTCACTCAACAATGGAGAAGACTAAATTGCCTAATCAGGCATATTGACAGTCGTCTGGTATGTTAAAAAAGTTAAAGGCAAGGACGACACACAGGATAAAGTAACTTGACATGAAGTAAGTTGGGATATTGGCAAAAAAAAAAAAAAAAAGGATTTCCCTGAAGGAGTCTTCTCAAGGGATTGATAAAGTTCTATCTAATATAATCGAATATAATTAAGACTCCAGGATCCAGAGGACAATAGACCTCTCTGTGTACTCTTGTGCAGTTTGTAAATGAAAAGGCTTTCCTTTGTTTCAACAATTTGTGTAGTCCCATTGATAGCATGTTAAATGTGTCAAGCAGTCAAATAAAGGTAACTTGTTTGAATCTTGATGCAAGTGAGTCCTATCTGTCTTACCTTTCCATTATGGAGTAAATTAAGCTCAATTTCCAGTTATGTAATTTGTGGAATGAGGGGTAACTTTGACATTTGTTTACCTGAATCACGATGCAATATATCCATCAAAGCTTGAGACTGGCCTTATATCTTACAGCAGAGGAGTGAGCATCATCGTGAAGGTAAACAACTGCAAAGACTGGTAGATATTTAATGACACATATAGTGATGCCTTGCAGGTAAGTCACATTGTTCTGATGTTTCCATTGATCTTGCAGCAAGTCAGGCATGTGTTCAAGGACACAGGATCTGAGCTGGTGCTTTAATAATTGATCATCTCTTTTCATTGCACACAACATGAACAGATATTTTCTTGTCACAAGACGCTGGCAAGTTGACAACCTTCTTTGGTCCATTCAAAATGTGTTATACCAAGACTCGAAAAATAGGTTCTGTACCAGGCAGAACAACAGCACTCACAAAACCGTGTTCTGTAAAAAAAAAAACTCTCCTCCAGCAACAAGTTGTGATAAGCAACACATGTTTACTCAGCTGGTATTCATTGCGCTTTCAGACTCGAGCTCGCCTCTTTTGCTTTGCTCATGCTGTTCATGTCCCGTGGATCTGGTATGCATGAAGCTTCACAACAAGCCCAGCTTTTAGTAAATATATACCGACTATTCAGGCTGGTTGTTGTGCTATTAAGCTGCCACGGTGATATGAGAATACCTGAAAGCAACATCCCAAAATAATCTTTTTGTCACCACAGTAAGAGTGGAATCACAACAATGGTGCCTGACTGCCACGGTAAACAAGTGTCAGACTTTCACCTGGGTGAAAGGTGTGGGAAATACAGTCCACATTAGCTGGTTGCATATTTTATTGAGGATAATCTTGCATGGTATTGCGCGGTATGGTATATCTAATCTTTTTGGCTTGTTGAGATTAACATTTCAGCAAACACATCATCATGGTATCATGTTCATATAAGTAAAACTCGATACATGATACAGAATGTTAGTTCTTCATTTCTACAATACAAACAGAAGAGTCTCTGGGAGATGAGAGACAGCAGACCAGTGAGGTGAATGGAGAGAGCGAGAGCGGAGCATTCAGGTAACAATACGACTGATTGTTACTATTTATTTGTACATATTGAACTTGACGTATTGATCTGATCGATTACTGATTGTATACCAGTTTATTTGCATATTACCGAGGTATCTTTAATATCTATAGTTGAGTCCTTCAAACAGAGTAGAGATCAATTTAAATGGGCTTATTGGAAAAAACCCGTAAAGCATTATTCAGTTAAAATAAGAGAATATAAATAAAAACAAAGGATATTAAAAGAAGAAGAGAAAGAAGAACTTTGTCATGTAGCACACTTAGTTAAATGTCATAAAAGAAAACCATGAAACGTCGTTTACACATCTCTTATGTAAACACTTCTTGCTTCTGAATCCACTGAAATAAAATAATCACTTAAAGGCTTTTACGTCCTTTCTTCTGTTTTACCCTTTAATAAAAAGCTTCGGTGTCTGTGACCTAAAGAAATGCGCAGAAATAAATGCTACCAAATAAAGGAGAGGAAGAGCTCGGCTCCCGTCTTCCATTTATGTTCTGGTAATGCAGCGTCGGTAGAGGGCGGGGTAGTGCCTGAATGACGTCATCAACCTGCTGCCAAAAAAACAGGAAGCAGAGTGACATGTAGCATTATTTCTTTTGGGGCTAGCGGTGGCTTGCACATAAAGTTAAACTACATAATCACCGCATCAAGTGTTTAGTTTGCTGCAGATTCAAGATGAGCATCAATGATAAAGAAAAGGTAATGTGACGCTGCGTAATTTAGCCATTTGCGATTAGCCGATTGCATTCAGATAACTTTACTGCCTTGTTAAATACCCCCCCCCCCCCCCCCCCCCTTTATCTCAGGACCCTGCAGCCCTGAAGGAGGAGGGCAACACCCTGTTTAAGGCAGGAGACACGCAGGGAGCTGTCCGCTGCTACACTAAAGCTTTAAAGCTGTGCGACGGACAAGCAGAGAGCGCCGTTCTGTACCGCAACCGCTCTGCATGCTATCTAAAGCTGGAGGAATACAGCAAGGCAGAGGCTGATGCCACCGCAGGTGAGATAAACTAAATCTATCCATTGATTTTCTGTGGCAGGTTCAGGTTTAGGTCTGAGGGCTGCTAAAATAAGTCATTTGAAAATAGTCAGAGCTTCCCACAGTGTATAATTAGAAAAACACATGCACACATAGGGTGGAGGAAACTATTTACAGTTACTTTAGGTTCTAATTGTTTGATCTGATACACTGACTTTGGAGTAGGATGTGTGGAGAGCCTGATCCTGAATGTGTTCTCTTTATCTTCCGCCCTTCAGCTCTCGATAATGACCCGGGTGATGTGAAAGCCAGGTTCAGGAGAGCACAGGCATTTCTGAAACTGGCTCGTCTTGACCAGGCCTTTCTGGATGCTCAGAGATGTGCACAGCTGGAGCCCAAAAACAAAGCCTTCCAGGATCTGCTCAGACAGCTGGGAGCACAGATCCAACAAAAGGTGGGCATATTTTGTTTTCAATGTTGATTGCATGTTATTTGATTTGACTTGGAAGTTGTTGCTAACTAGTGCTTTCTCTCTCTTCATTGCCTAGTCAATGCAACTAAAATCCACAGATGCTCGTGTACAGCAAATGTTCTCCGTCCTCTTAGATGCGTCTGCGAAAGACGTTGATCGACAAAAGGTTGGCATGTAATGACAATAAATTGCTGACGTATTTCACATGAATGCTATTCTCTGCATTGATTGTATCTTTAGCAAGCTGGACTGAATTTTATTTTTCCTGCAAAGTCGTACTGCACTAAAATAATGGGGCCTGTTGTGAAATTCCAGGCTGCTCAGAACCTCGTGGTGTTATCTCGAGAAGACGCGGGAGCCGAACGGATCTTCCGTAACGATGGCGTGAAGCTGATTCAGAAACTTCTTCAGTCAACGCAGGAGGAAGTGGTCCTTTCTGCCCTGAGGACCCTGGTTGGGTTGTGCACTGGGCATCAGTCCAGAGTAAGTTTGACCTTCTCATTCATTGCCAAGTCGTCTGTATTGAGGCTTATCGGCAGATGTTCACGTGTGTCTCTTCCTTCTGTCAGAAGGCTATTCCCTGTTGTCGTTTGGCGAACTGCTTTTTATTCCTGACGCCCCCTGTTTATTCCCAGACTATGGCGATAGTGAATGAGTTGGGAATGGGCCAGCTGTGTGCGGTGATGGGATCCGTAGCTTCCGGCGTGTCTCTGGCTGCCTGCCACCTGCTGCAGGTAATGTTCGAGGCGCTGACGGAGGGCATGAAAAGAGAAATCAGGGGGAAAGATGAAGCCATACTTCCTGGTGAGTTTTGACTGCGCTTCCTGACGGCTTCAATAACATGTACGTCAGATTTCTATTCTGTGCTTTCAGTAATAATTGAATGCATAAATTTGACACAGAACCCTCCATGGAGCTCCGCTCAATGTTGCACCACCTTTTGGAAATGTTGCCAGCATTTGAAGTGTCGGGGCCGGGTAGAGACGGCGCCATCAACCTCCTGGTCAAACAAGTTCCCCGCAAGTCTTTGAAAAACCCAGATAACTCCCTTACATTATGGGTGATAGACCAAGGTATGAAACACACCCGCAGATAAAGTAATATCTTCCACATTCTTGTGCTTTTATGTTTTATAAAGCAGACAGAAATATACAGACAAACATGGATCTGTATCAGTTTTCCATTATCGACATACACATTTTCTGTTTTCTAAATTCAGAAGAAATTCACCTCTGGCTTTAGCTGTTCCAATTCTGTCTCAGTCTATCACCAATTTTGTCTCTCACTGCGATTAATGACATTTTTGTCCTCCCTGTAGGACTGAAGAAAATCCTGGAGGTGGCTGGGACGGTTCCTGAGCTCTCAGAGGGACCACCGCTTACAGACAACTCCCATATGAGCTGCTCCGTCTTGCTTGGCAAACTCTATGATGACCTGAAGAGTGACAAAGAGAGGGAGAACTTTAGCAAACTTTGTGAAGAATATGTGCAGTGAGTTAACAACCAAAGGTTTTCCTCTTTCTGTCACCTGACCTGCAAAAACTGAAAATGAACGTAAAAAGAGAAACAGACCATCATTCAAAAGTGACGGTCTCAATAATTTTTCCAAATGTTTTTCTGGGTAGGCAACACTTTAGCCAATCTGGCATTGGTCCAAAACTGCGAGCCATTCAAACGGTATCGGTGCTCCTCCAAGGACCAAGTGAAGTGGGAAACAGAACTCTGGAGATGTCAGGCCTGATTGATGCGGTGATATCCCTCTGTGCCTCCGGGGATATAACTCACCAGCAGGTAGCCGTGGAGGCTGTCATTCACGCCGCAGGCAAAGCCAAGAGGGCGTCCTTCATAACAGCCAATGGCGTGTCCCTTCTGAAGGACCTGTATAAAAAGAGTGAAAATGACAGGATACGTGTGCGAGCCCTGGTGGTAAGTGCTGCATCAAAAAGCAGTTCGTTTATTCCAGACAGTAGTGGGAAATGACTGGAACCGCCATGGTGTCTTGTGCTTCTTGCACAGGGCTTGTGCAAGCTTGGATCAGCAGGAGGGACTGATTTCAGCATGAAGCAGTTTGCAGAGGGATCCACGCTAAAACTTGCCAAGCAGTGCAGGAAGTACGTTTGCCTGTGTGTGTGTGTGTGTGTGTGTGTGTGTGTGTACAGTATTGGTGTTGAATAAGATAAATGTGTGATCCTTGTTGCTCCATTATAATAAAATCATGTTGGATTTATTTTATTTTATATAAAAAGCTAGTCACTTTGTCTTTTAGGTGGCTCTGTAATGAGTCTATGCCCCCAGCCTCTCGCCGGTGGTCGGCGGAAGGACTTGCCTACCTCACCTTCGATGCCGATGTGAAGGAGGACTTGGCGGAAGACAAAAACGCTCTCCTGGCCATGTGTGAGCTAGCAAAGGTTTGAGTGATGACTGTCTGTGATTGTAAGGTTTCATCCTTAATGACTATTGTGTATATTTTGAAAGTACCGGTACCACCATAAAATCAGACACGCGTAGAATATCTTATGTATGCATAAGGACCAATCTAAGGATGGCTTTAACAACCATCTTTCCTTCGCCTGCCTGCAGTCTGAGGATAAGACGGTGCTCTTTGCTGTGGGCTCCACGTTAGTGAATTGCACCAACAGCTATGATGTGGAGAAACCAGACCCTCAGATGGTGGAGCTGGCAAAGTATGCAAAGCAGCATGTGCCCGAGGAGCACCCAAAGGTAACATTTAAAATATGCTATTTTATTTAGCCGGGCAAGTTGATTAAGAATTAGTTCTCTTTTGCAATAAAGACCTGGAAGAGGGACAAAGAGAGAGAAAAAAAAACACTATAAAGACCTGGACCTAAGTTGCACATTTTTAGTGGTGGAAAGAAGTGGGAGAGACACAGAAAGCCCTCAGGTTGGATTTGAACCTCCGACCTTCTTGCTGTGAGTCAACGGCGCTATCCACTGCGCCACCGTGCTGCTAGACTCGCGAACCACACACACACAGTATTCCTTTATGATTGGCTGTTTTATGCGAGCGTGTCTTTCTTGTCACGTGTCAGGACGCACCTTCCTATGTGGAGAAAAGACTGAAGAAGCTACTGGAGGCTGGTGTGGTGTCTGCATTGGTGTGTATGGTCAAGCAGGAGAGTCCTGCTCTCACCGAGGCTTGTAGGGAGTGTATCGCCAGGTAGGCCCGTGGTAGTCAGTTTCCCCACTCATTTTTTCCTCTGTAAATACTTTTCTTTTTTTATCTTAATGCCATTTCTTTCGGCAGGGTCTTTTTGGCCTTAGTGGACCGGCAGGAAGACAGAGGCACAGTGGTGGCACAGGGTGGAGGAAAGGTAGAGCACCCACGTAAATAAACTTAGTTTAGCTTGGAAGCTCCCAAAAAATACTTTGACTTTGAGTTGTTTTTACGTGATTAATGTCGAGTATTCTCCTACACAGGCTTTAATTCCTCTGGCGTCTGACAACACAGATGTAGGTAAAATCAAAGCAGCACAAGCCCTGGCAAAAATAGCCATCACATCAAACCCAGAAATTGCATTTCCAGGAGAAAGGGTGAGAAGAATGTCCTCGAAGAAATTCTTCAAAATAAAAATAAAAAATGAGAAGAACTTTTCCTATTTAATCTTGCCTCGCTTTTTGTCATCAGATCTATGAGGTAGTACGCCCCCTTGTCAGTCTTCTCAGCCTTGAATGCACCCTGCTGCAGAACTTTGAAGCACTTATGGCTCTTACCAACCTGGCCGGCATCAGTGAGAGACTCAGGTTGGCCACTGGGGAGCGTCTCTCCTCGAAAAAAATAATAATATGTGCATGTACAAAACACCCAGTTAATTAGCAGAGAACAGACAAACCAGACTTTAATTGTTTTTGATGTATTTCTGTTCATTGGGAAGTCTGAAAACAAAGACGATTTTAAAAGGGTAGTTAGTTAGTTGCTTTTTTTTTGCTTTATAACATGACATTTTGCATCGGATTTTAAAGTGGCTGCTTGTGTTGATGTTGCTCGACAGACAAAAGATCATAAAGGAGAAGGCAGTGCCAAAAATTGAAGGCTATATGTTTGAAGAACACGAACTGGTTAGAGCTTCTGCCACAGAATGCATGTGCAATTTGGTTTTAAGCACAGAGGTGAGCTACATCATTCTATATTGCGTTATTGCATAAATGTCTTGAAAAGTTGAAGTATGGTTGTGTGTTTTGGCCCTTCCCCAGGTGCAAAAGCTGTATCTGGCCACAGGGACCGATCGTCTGAAGCTGCTTGTGCTCTACAGTGGAGAGGAGGATGAGAGGCTGCGGAGAGCTGCTGCAGGAACTCTGGCCATGCTGACTGCAGAACAGCCTGAGCTCTGCACCCGCATCCCTGGGACAGTACGCACACATCCACACTTCGAGCACTATCGCATACTGCAATGATGCATTTTTCTGTTTTAGCTGAAATCATTTCCTGTTTTTCCCCCTCTCCTCTCAGACGACCCACTGGCTAGAGATTATGCAGGCTCTGTTGCTCAGCGAAATATCAGACCTGCGCCATCGCGGAGTGATCATAGTTCAGAACATGATGCGGGCGGAGAAGGGTCTGGCTGAAATGCTCGTGGAGAGCGAAGCGCTGGAGATCCTGTCTGTCTTGGCGAAGGGAGGAGAAGGGACGCCGGGAGCTGTTTCTAAGGCGGCTCAGACGTGTCTGGACCAGGCTGTGGGGTACGGAATCATCAAGACCAGGGAGGGCAAGGAAAGTGAACCCTGAAAAAAGTGCCTCTTGACAATGTTTAAGAGCATTGAACCAGCAGGAAGTCAGATTGTAGAAGCTGATGTGGAAATTATGACTGAAGCAAACGTTAGGAAGAAAGATGAAATCCAGTTGACGCGCAACAAAGAGTTTTTGTGATTGACTTTTTCATTGATTGTACTTTTTGTATGTTTATGCATCTCTTGGCAGGCAACGTACATTCAGCTTGGATATTAATGAGGCTATACTTTATGCATTCTTCACTAAAGATTGTCATTCCATGATATTATGTCTATTCCACAAAACGGCTCTATTTTGCATTTGTTAAAGTGAAAGCATTTTATTCACGCGTTCGTTTTAAATGTGTATTTTAAATCCCTATTATCACGACGTTCCTACTCTACTTGTTTGTCATCTGGTTTTGTTTTTGTGTTTACTTTGACTAAAAACAAATAAAACCGGTGACGTCGATCCTTGTGGAGTGACGCCGTTGCGCATGCGCGATGCAGCTCTACGTCAAATGTCAACACTTTGCGGATACCCGCGTTGGACGGCTTAAACTGCGTGGCCGTGAGAAATGCGGTGGTTTGGGTTCGGTTTTAATGCGTTTGGACAGATAGTTGCAGAGGAGAAATTAAAAAAAGGAGCTTCGAGCGACGACGTCCGAGAAGTGAAAGTAGCTAGCCCGACAGAGCTAGCTAGCTGCTGCTCGGAGAGCCATCAAATCAGCGCAAGCTGGAGTCGGAGAGCGTCTTTGCATTTGGATGGTAAGCCTAGCAGAGGAAACTGCTCTGGCACGCACGCACGCACACACACACACACACACACACACACACACGTGTTTGTGATATAAATAGAGGTTGTAATGCCGCTTCGCCCTGGCAGGGGGCGGCTGCGTGTGCCTGGCAGGCTTCGGAGCAGAGCGCTGCGCCTTCGTGAACCAGATCCGCGGCTGCACCGACGCCTGCGTCGCCGAATCCCGCTTGATCCTCGCTTTCCCAGACCGGATTGAGTCCTGGGATCTCCAGGGAGAAGAAAAGACGGCCCCGCGGATCTCCGAGAGAAAGCCCGGGCGCCTTGGTAACGCGTATTAAAACGTCCTTGAGTTTGTGATCACCGACTATAAACTAGTCCTTTTGTTGTGCTGCTTTCAGGCGCTCCTTTGAATCTCCCGCTGGTCCCTGGAGGCTACTTCGCAGCCAAGCCGCCCTTCCACCGCCTCTTAGCGCCACAGCTGACCGCCAAGAGGCTGTCGCTGAGCGCGGAGCATGCGGTCCTGCTCACGGCCGCTGGAGCCGTGTACACCTGGGGAATAGGCAGGTAGAGCCAGGACCTGCACCCCGTTTATTTATTAATCAATCAATCAATCAAAATCTTTATTTGCAGACACAATGGTCCAATTAAAAAGCACACATAACATTTACAACATTTACAACGTTTACATAGTAAACACAGTAATCCTATAATAACATCAGGTACCAATGACACCAAATACCTGAGTTAAACTTCACATGTCCCGGGCATGCGTTTATCTTTTCTGTGTGCATTTGTTGTTGTTTTTGCCAGCCATGGTCAGTTGGGACATGGAGGCCTGACCTCTGAGGAGGAGCCCAGAGTCGTGGAGGCTCTCTGGGGGATGCCCATGAGCTGCGTAGCCACAGGAGGCTGGCACTCTGCCTGCATTAGTGGTACGCTCCACACGACACGTTGGCGGTGAAGCATCTTGTTGTCCTCCATTGGGTCAAAGCTTTTACGATCCCTTTCTGTAGATGGAGGCGACCTTTATGTGTGGGGCTGGAATGAAAGCGGTCAGCTTGGGCTTCCATCACGAGGACTGAGGAAAGCACCACGGCAACAATATCGCCAACAAGCAGGTGAAACTGTTTTCTGTTGAGGCAATTTTTTTTGAATGACTTTGTATAAATTTATACGTGTCGCATCATTTACCGCCCTGAACAGGTCAACCGCGCAAAGACGCCGGCGCACGTCCTCCTGAAGAGCCACGAGGGGAGGATCACGATGAGGTGTTCCTATCGATCCAGGCCTTCCCAGCTCTGCTGGACGTCGCTCCCTCATGTGAAATCAGGACCGTCGGCTGCGGCTCCCGCCACACGGCCGCAGTAACGAGTAAGAAGCATCGCCCATTGTTTTTTTCCTTCGCAAGTCTACAGCATTGTCACTGTTCTCTGGTCTCATTTCAGCAACAGGCCATCTCTACACCTGGGGCTGGGGTATGTTCGGATCGGATGCGATGGTTTTTGCATTTTTGTACCATTTCAAATAAATGATCTATTTTAAAGCAACACTTTAAATATGCTTCATTTGAGCCATTCCTTCCCGTTTATCATTGCAGGCGAGTACGGCCAACTTGGAAACCGGACGTTGACCAGTACCGACGAGCCTCAGCGTGTGGCGTTCTTCCAGCAGCAGCAGCTGCGTGTCGTTGATGTCGTGTGTGGGGCGTGGAACACTTTTGCCGCTGTCGTCAAGGAGGAAGTAACTTAGTGCCACGTAATCCTTTTTATAAAAGTGGACACTGTACTTTGGACGTGTGTATTATCACAAACGAGACTTTGAAATAAATGTATTTTATAATGTACACAAATTCTCATCTCTGTATAAAAAAGAAACATTGTGAATGAGTAGTTCCTCATAAATATTTTAATTTGTGTGAAGGGTAATTTTAAGCCATACAAAGACATTGAAAACCACAGGGAAATATAATTTAAGGCAAACATCTAAATAAAGATGAAAAGCATGAGAATTAAAGGGCGAAGCATTTCCACAGCACGTTAGAGGTCGTCACAGCACAATCTTGAAAGAGCTACGGAGACAGCAAGACATAAGAGAAACAGTTGAAGTAAAAAAAAAAAAGAAGAAATTACGAGTAAATAACGAACTTGAATCCTCACCTAATGAAATCCGGCGACCGTGATATGACGTGTTGAAACTCTGAGAGGTTCACCGTTCCATCCTTGTCAATATCTGATTCTTCAAGAATCTGAAGTAAAGACCGATAAGCTCATTGACACACGAGCGTACCAAACTGCATCCACAGGCGGTTTTAACCGATGAGCTTTTCAACTCTTTTAAGAGGAGACATCTCTGGGTGAACTCACGTTGCTGATGAGCTGTCTCATTTCTTCCGTTGTTAGTCTCGTGTCATCCGTCTCTCCGGTCAGGCAGTTTACCAGCTTCTCCAGGTCGCCACAGTTCAGAGTTCCATCCTCGTCAAAGTCTGAAAACACCAACATGCTCAAGACGGGCTGATGGCCTTACACGCACTATTAATAGCAGCTAACTTGTAAAAATGTATTCACCAAATATACGGAAGGCATAATGGGACTTTATCTCAAGGGTCGCCGAGTCGCTGAAGGCACTCAAGAGATCCAGAAAGTCCTCAAATGTGAGGCTTCCGTCTTTGCTTTCGGATGTCGAGAATACATGACAGATTCTTTGCCTGAAAGGGTTGGACTGATGTTAGATAAATCTGCGAATGTGTTTATCATTAATTCACCAATGAGTAGCAGTAGTTATGTCATGGTTCTTTTAAGGCCATTTATCCTTCATAATCTTACTCAAGATATTCATAAAGTATGTGACAATCGTAGATCTGTTCATATGCTGACTAGACTGAAGAAGTGAACACTTTGTGTTGTGTGCTATCTGCTCAAGGTTGGAGTCTTCATGTCTGGGTGATTTACGCACGTACACATTCTTATCTGCTAATAAAACCAGCTGGAGTGGAGCTGTTTCTCTGAGAATCGAGGACGAAGCTAGCAGCAGCCACTCTCCCTTGCTGGGAGGGTGGCTGGCACGGCTAGAGAGCAGCTCCATTCTCCCTTGCTGAAAGAAAGAATACTAGTCTCGTTTCTTACCGCAAGAAAATGGTTATTGGGTTGAATCTTTGGGGCTTGGTTCTGATTTTCTCTCTTTTACAGTGTCACAAACCTGACATTAATTGGCGTTGTCGGCAGGATCCAATACACCCGTCTGCAGTGGGCTGGCTTGGAAGAATTGATTAGAGGGTGCACACTCTAATTCACTAAGACCCTTTTCTGGGGCCAATCCTTCGCGTGCCAGTCCCTGGGGATCGGGTTGACGGGATCCGAACCAGAGCAGACCAGCCTGAAGGTAAGACACCCTTTTTCTTGTTCCTCGGGAAAGCGGGTAGGGCTTAGCTAGCCCTAACGTAGAGGTTTCCGCGAGAAGGCGGGTAGGGATTAGCCCTAACGTGGAGGCTCCAGAAGACGCAGTCAGTGGGAGACCTCATAGCGGATGGAGATGTTTCTCATCGCGCTGAAGACGAGCGAATAGGGGTAGCAGCGGTCCTATTGCGCAGTACCTGATCAAGTGATCAATACAGTCTTGTTTAAAAGGAAGCTAGTAGGGTTCCGGTACGATCCTATTGAGCAGTGCATACAAACGACGTCATTAAATTTAGAGGCCATAATAATAATTAAATGCGGATGTAAAGGCCTGGAATAAATTAAAGCATACAAAGTTGTTGTTGCTGAATAAAAATAAAGTACAGATCTGCTTGTTGTTGTTAAAGTCTAGACTTAAAACCCTGTATGTACGTGTCTGTGAATAAATGTTTCATGTGGATGAACGGAATGAGTCAAAGTTGTAACAGTAAAACAGCCTGAGTCCTCATGGGATCACTGCACGGCTGGACGGTCTGGAACCTCACGGTGTCAACGCAAGACCGTCACTGGGGAAGACTTTGTGAACTCATTCATGAAGGTTAGTGGTGATCAGACTGGAGGGTCTAAAACGATATGCAACTCTGTGTTAGGACGCCGAGCGAGAAGCCGGAGCAAACAAAAGTTTGCTCTAGAAGATTGCATCTCGGGAGTTGCACTTCGCCCCATTAGGGGGATTCTCTCTGAGTTACGTCACGTGTGGAATTCTATATAGCAGGAAAGGTATTTAAGATAGAATAAGTAAACGCTGAAGAATAAATAACCTTTCTACTAAACCAAAATTAGAAAAGAGGAATTTACCCATCTGCACCTCCACTCGGGAGGGGCATAAATAAAAAGTAGCGCCCCACCGTTGTTGTCCGCCCACGTAACCAAAGTCAAACCCAGACTAAATGCAAGAGAGAGAGGTGTTTAGACAAAGAGCTAACTACAGTAAAATAGGACAAACAAAGCCAAAGTCTGATGAAGTTATTGATGACTTCAGAGCAGGACTAGAACAGTGCCCTTTATGATGTTAATAATGAGGCCGGTCCGTACCGGCAACAATTAAAGAATGAGCTCCGTCTCAAAAACAAAACCTTTAACACAGAAATCAGCCACTGGCTGATGAAGCATTCTGTCACCTTGCTAAACTTAACTCTGTCTGAATTTATTACACGGGCAAAACATGAAGAGAGAGTAGCGTGAAACAAATAACGAGAAGTCTGATGATATGTTTTTGATGGTAAAGAGGAAGTGTTTTGGCGAGACAGACGTAGACCTTATCAGAGAGGTCGGGGTGGCAGAGGAGGGGGTGGAAGGAAGGTGTGAGATAGGACACTGGGCGCATTACTGCAGGGCGCCAAGTAAAGAAAAACACACGATTCAGCATGTCTAGGTAGGAAAAACAAGTAGATAATCATGGAGTGAAGGACAGATAGGGAAAATAAATCTAATTTTTTTTTAAACGGTACATACACTACCAGGTCATTGATAGCAATGACATCAACTAGGACATTCACGTCTGCCTAAATTTGTCTACATATGGGCAGCGATATTGAGCCGTGGGCGTTGCCACGCCTCAAGAGGGGGGATGGTGGCACAAATAGCTTTGTGCCATTACTCATCATTATAAAAAAAATTTTTATGTATGTATTCTGTTGGAAGCCATTACTCCTGTGAGTGTTATGAGTGCTATTCTCCTACTGTTTGCTTCCTTCGCTTTAACATGTCTCAGGTCTATGTTACAAAAGATGATAGCATGCTAAGCTCAGAGGTTCAAGTTGATTGATGTAATATGATATAATACAATATGCAGGAACTAATTGTTTTCCTTTGCTCCACAACCTGCTCCACTGTACTGGAGTTTGGCCCCCGCGGGTCACTCTGTTCCAGCCACTGAGGGTTGGGTGCCTCCTCCCACCGTCCACGACCAGAAGACATCAATCACCATCACCATCAGACCAGAGTTCATCGTCCACCTCAGGGTGCATTCCACTGAGGGTCCAACGCCCCCCCCACCAGGCCACACTGCTCACTCGAGCATGATATGTGGGGCTAACAACAGACTGACCGATTGAATGCACCACGTCAAACATGCTAAGAAGAAGAAAGAAGAAGAAAAAGACTTTCCTCCAAAGAGCATGCAACGCTCGATGTCTCAAGGCAGCGTGCCTCCCGAGAGGACGTCCCGTGGGAGACATCGTCACGAATGAGAAAGAGAACATGCTCTCATCCTGTGGAGGAACGATGACCAGGCGGATGCTTCAATTGTGAACAGAGGGGACGCTGGATGAGGGAGTGACCGGAACCACTGAGGGACAGAGGCCAGATAAGGGGTGATCAACAGCGGTGTCGTGGATGAGGGGGCGGGGGTCCCTCCTTCTCTGTGGCTGGCTCGGATTGACTGACTGACGGATCGCCCTCCGGTTCACGTGAGATGCAAACACAAACACACACACAGCTCAACTGATGTTTAGACTTAATGATGCAAGAAGATATGAGCTCAAACAGCAGTTAAAACACAGAGCTTATGAACAGCATCCTGTTGTTCAGTTATTGATGAATGGGATTCATGTTTTATGTTTAATTGGATTCTGATGCTGTGACACACAAACCTCTATCTAGGCCTGTTAAAGGGACACAGACTATTGAGGATACATGTTTTAGATTATCACAGAGTTTTTGATTTCTTCTTTATGTTCTGATAATTTTTGCTTGGTCAAGATTTCATGACACCTTCTTTGAAATTACTCTTCTTTTGTGATTCCGATGGCGTTGCCATTCCTTGCATGCGCCATGATGTACGTGTATAACTGATCACTGCACAACAATGAGGGGATTTTTTTAATGGACTCGATGAAACAGCAGGTTTCATCAACTCATGATGTGGTGACATCACATTTATTGCATTCTACAGCTTATGTTCCTGAGCAGAGATGAAGCCTTTGAATCTACATTCCTTAAAGAGACTCTATTATGATCATTGATTGTTTTTAATTGTGTATGCCTGACTCCTCAGCAACCTGTATTTGTCAAAACTTTCTTCACTGGCAAGAAATCTGGATTTGGGGGCCCGCGCTGGGCGCCCTTGAGGATGATTGGTCCGCCCCTGACGAGAGAATGGCGTCTCCCATTCTGAAGGATCTCAAAGCACCGTCTTTGTTTGATGTTTATTAGTTCCTGTTTGTTCATCCTTTCTCAATTTCACAAGTGATTGCATGACATAATGTTGGACGGACGCGTCCAATGACTTTTCCATTGACTTTTCCATCAACTTGCTCGTCTACCTCAGAGACGTTGTCAGCATCTGATGATGGACTTGGTGGAACGCTCACCTTGCTTTCGAATTTGGTTGAAGCACAAAGAAACAAAGTGCTTCAGCGATGGAGAAGATGACTTTCTCTGACAATGGTTTGACAATGATTCATGTATTGCTAACAAAATGCTTTCAGAACTTCAGAACTCAGTGACAGATTTAAGTTGGATCTGAAGACACACTGCAGTTACCAGACGCACTCTGGTGGCGCTGCAGAACGAAACAACCCCACACTCTGAAAGCCAGATGAACGAAGTTATGTTGGAATTATCCTGGTTTACCTTCTAACCCTAACCCACAGCATAATCTGTCGTCAACAAGTGAGGTGGTGGTTGGACGACCTCCAAACACTGGACTGGTTCCTATGGCCAAACACACTGTGTGATGATGCACTGACCCAATACTGCATAAATCTGACGCAGGTACTGAGAGACCAAAAAGAGAGGTCGTGTCGTCTAGCAGCAGCAGCAGCAGCAGCAGATGCACCTGCCCGAACAGCAGACCCAGAGACTTTGTGCGGGTAAAGAACACCCGACGAGTCCTGGGAACACCAACGGTGGTAGGATTCCTTCCGAGTTCAGCTGATGACCCACACGGCTGAAAAGGTCGCCGAAGGAGCAACTGGGATGCACGGCACCCACTGCAGGTGCTACCACAACTAACAACAGTGTCCGGTGCAACGTGTGAGTAACCCTCGCACTCAAAAGATCACACCTCCGATCCCGAGCGACACTGCGCAGATGCA
The DNA here is from genome assembly GCF_040956055.1 of Brachionichthys hirsutus. Taxonomy (NCBI): domain Eukaryota; kingdom Metazoa; phylum Chordata; class Actinopteri; order Lophiiformes; family Brachionichthyidae; genus Brachionichthys; species Brachionichthys hirsutus. Next base: position 187,965 of record NW_027180323.1, on the reverse strand, counting down.
GGACCTCACTGGATGACAAGTAACATTGTTAGCAAACATTTTTAGCTGCTCCAGCAGTGCGTGCTAGTAACCACTTGCTGTAGGCCATAGATGAACGCCACCATAGTCTAATAGAAGAACCTGTCAGTCGACTCCTCAACACACACTCCTGACCGAAGAAGCTGTGCCAGAAGAAAAGGGTGATTGGTGAATAAAAACGCATCACTCCACCGACCCCTCAACACACACTCCTGATCGAAGAAAAGAGTGATTGGTGAATGAAAACGCATCACTCCACCGTGCACCAACCTCAGACTGTCGCTACCCCTCGGGGTCCCTTTGATTTGTGTGACAGAACAAGCTAAAGCAGTCTCACCTACCGTACTGGGCAATATAAACTGTGACTTAAATAAACTTGAGGTTCTATGCTTTCACACACACTGATGAAGTCTGGCTGCAGGCCATGACTGTTTTGATTTCCAATCCAACAATTTAACATGCTAATAAGTGATTTTGACATGGGTAAAGGTCAATTATTCAAAGTATCATGTGTGCTTATGTTTTCCCTTGCATTAAAAAATCACTGCCTATTGTTTGAAAGTTGCTATTGCAGGTACGGATCTCACGGAACCTGATCCGTCACGTATAGATACATGAGAATGAGAATGCCATTTGAAGTCGAGTTGACATCACATGATGTTATGTTTATGTGTTCATTAATGATAAAAAGGGGGGAATTGTTAGATAAATCTGCGAATGTGTTTATCATTAATTCACCAATGAGTAGCAGTAGTTATGTCATGGTTCTTTTAAGGCCATTTATCCTTCATAATCTTACTCAAGATATTCATAAAGTATGTGACAATCGTAGATCTGTTCATATGCTGACTAGACTGAAGAAGTGAACACTTTGTGTTGTGTGCTATCTGCTCAAGGTTGGAGTCTTCATGTCTGGGTGATTTACGCACGTACACATTCTTATCTGCTAATAAAACCAGCTGGAGTGGAGCTGTTTCTCTGAGAATCGAGGACGAAGCTAGCAGCAGCCACTCTCCCTTGCTGGGAGGGTGGCTGGCACGGCTAGAGAGCAGCTCCATTCTCCCTTGCTGAAAGAAAGAATACTAGTCTCGTTTCTTACCGCAAGAAAATGGTTATTGGGTTGAATCTTTGGGGCTTGGTTCTGATTTTCTCTCTTTTACAGTGTCACAAACCTGACAACTGATTGGAAAAGTGCAAGGATCAGGATATGTTATCAATGCTGGAGGCTTTTTCATAAAAATACACAAACACAGAACAATCTGCGCAAAATACCAGATTTCTTCTGATTCACGTGGGGGAAAAAAACATCACCTTCAACTCTGGCAGATCGAGAAACCTCTCCATGGATATTCTGATATTTGGAAGTTCTTTCTCTTCTTTAGTGAGAAGTTCAGCAAATCGTTTGTGAGCTCTGAAGAAGCAAATATCATGTAAAAAAAGCAGCGTTTTATGGTTTTACATACTTCAAAAACAAGTTTTATATTTATAATATCACATGCAAATAATAACTCACAGCAGAATTTCTTGTTTGGTCAAGAATGTCAGCTCCTTCAAAGGAAATAATCATTAGAACAACAATCAGAAAACGTTCTCCACGCTACTTTCTACAATTTTAAGACATTTTCAATTAGTGGCATTAGCAATAATAACTATCTATTTCAATTTGTATAATGAAAAAAGTAAATGAAGCAGCCAATATGTATTGTTAATGGATAATAGTAATACAGATCACTAGCAAATCCAACTGCACTTGTAATACCTGTTTTAGCCTTTAAAGTTTATGCTAACAGCTATGACGTCGTTGCCAGTACTACTGCCCTCAACTTTAGCCGCTCGGTGAATCTCGATTATCTTTGCTCGGACTCTGCTTTGGACACGTACTTGGTATTCTGAGAGCAAATCCTTCCCGAGGTGACTTGCCGTAGTTCCCATTTTGTTTCGCTTCCGATGAAACAGACTTTTAGAGTCGATTTCTGCTTAACTACGAGGTTACTGCTTTGCCTTGCATCGCTTGCTTCCGGACTCGCGCTGCTGCATTCACTGCCCTGCTATTAGCAGCGGATTTCACCCCCCCCCCGCTGTGGCGCAGATAAATGGATCCCATCGTGACAAAAAAAAAAGTATTTTGAAAGTCTTTCATGTCAGATAAAAAAAAAAACTGCTTTACTTAACTCTTGTTTTTTTTTTAAAGATGTTTGTCCTAGTATGTCAGATCAAACTTTGCAAGGATTCCTGCAGTACAGAACGGAAGTCTCTACCGACACAACCGAATATGGAGCAGAGTCAAGTCGTTTTATTATATTAAAATGATATATGGATCTGCACACTTAAAACAATGATAAGTTATAATCACATAATGAGGTTAATATAATTTTTGCAGCCCTTATTTTGACATTTAATTCAGCGAAGTATTTCCAGTCGGACTAATAATACTGTTACACCACCCGTCTGGTGGTAAACATCCGCTGTAGGATACAGGAGAAACTGACGGATGGCTTTAGTTGGATGGCTTGTTTAGGTCCTCGGCTGGGACCGTCACGCAACTTTCTTCCCGCTGTGTCCGTGATCAGACTCCTCGGTTCAGTCGGGATGGATAATATGGGTCTAGCAATGAGTCGTTCCTCGTTGGAGAGGCTCGAGTTCGACAATGTCGCCCTCCAGAAACTCCCCCTGGATCCGTGCGACGTCCCAGGAGTGCGGCAGGTGAAAGGAGCGTGTTTCTCCAGGGTGAAGCCGCAGCCGATAACCAATCCCCGGTTCGTGTGTGTGTCGCACGAAGCTCTGGCACTGTTGGGGCTGGACGGGGATGAGGTAATGAACGACCCGCTTGGGCCGGGATATCTTAGCGGGTCCGCAGCTATGCCTGGCTCCGAGCCCGCCGCCCATTGCTACTGCGGGCACCAGTTCGGCCACTTCGCCGGCCAGCTCGGCGACGGAGCGGCCTGCTACCTCGGGGAGGTGAAGGTGCCGCCCGGACAACATCCCGAACTGCTGCGAGAAAACCCGAGCGGCCGGTGGGAGATCCAGGTGAAGGGAGCGGGGCTGACTCCTTACTCCAGGTAGAAGGGAGAATAATAGTATTAAGTATACTACAAATAAAAATACAAATACCCAAACGCTTCTCTCGACAGTTGAATTTTCATGATCTATGTGGACTAATTCTGTCTGCAGACAAGCTGATGGCCGTAAGGTCCTGCGCTCCAGCATACGAGAGTTCCTTTGCAGCGAGGTGATGTTCTTCCTGGGTGTTCCCACCACCAGAGCTGGCTCCCTGGTGACTTCTGACAGCAGGGTTGTACGAGATGTGTATTACAGTGGGCACCCTCGCCATGAGAGATGCTCCGTGGTCCTCCGCATCGCCCCCACCTTCCTCAGGTGAGCCACGGTGTCGCCTTCTTTGATCCGCCTCAGTAATCGTGCGCTTCGCGTTGCTTGACTCGTGGGTCGCTCTGAGCAGGTTCGGGTCCTTTGAGATCTTCAAGCAGGCAGACGAGCTCACGGGCCGTCAGGGTCCCAGCTACGGTCGCGGCGAGATCCGAGGTCAGATGATGGATTATGTCATTGAGATGTTTTACCCAGAAATTCAGCGGACGTACCCAGATCGGGTGGAGAGGAACGTGGCTTTCTTCAGAGAGGTGAGGGCACGTGGAGCGATGCTCTGCTGCCACGGCAACGCACAAATGTCAGCCAAGTGAAAGTTAATCAAGCAGCCAATTTCAGATGAAGAACATATTGATCTTATCTAGTTAAAATGCATTAGCTGGTTCACTGTCTGTGTGCCGCTCGGTACAGTAATCCCTTCCCGGACCGTAGCAATCGTACAACAAATCAATTTTCCCCTTATGAAATAACTGAAAACAATTTCATCAATTTCCCCCTTTAAAAACACTCAAATCAACGCTAAAAACAATGGAAAAAGTGTTTTTACTTGCGATATAGATACACACACAAAATAATATAATGCATTATATACAGTATAATATAAAATGTGGTTTTATAAAATATATATATTAACCTTGACATTTTCCTTTTATAATTAATAAGAAGTCATGTCTAACCCCCCCCCGTGTGTGTTTATTTTCAGATGAAGATTTTTTTTGGGAAACGCATTAAACCAGCCAAATGCTAAACGTCTGCTTCTCCTTCTCCCTCTGTCTGCAGGTGATGCTCCGTACAGCTCGACTCGTGGCTCTTTGGCAGTGTGTGGGTTTTTGCCACGGCGTTCTCAACACAGACAACATGAGCATCCTGGGACTCACGCTGGACTACGGTCCATACGGCTTCATGGACAGGTTGGGTGCAAGTGCCGTCATAGATCCAGTCTTCATTTTGTTGATCCTTAGCATATAAGGCAAATGAGTGTTATTTAGCTGCCGTGGACGCAGTAATTAAGGCGATAATACACGGTTATGTGTTTATGAAGTCCTCATTCTCTTCAAACAATGAGAACAGATTTCTTTCTCCTGCTCAGATTTGACCCAGAATTCATTTGCAATGCCTCCGACAACAACGGCCGATACTCTTACCAGGCTCAGCCAGCCATCTGCCGGTGGAACCTGGTGAAGCTGGCCGAGGCTCTTGCGCCAGAGGTGCCTCCCGAGCGGGCTGCGGCCGTCATGGATGAGTACCTGGACCTGTATAACGGCTTTTACCTCGAGAACATGAGGAAGAAGCTGGGCTTGCTAAAGCAGAGCGAGCCCGAGGATGAGATCCTGGTCACCGAGCTGCTGCGCACGATGCACGATGCAGGTGGGATGGGATGGGAGGGCTTTTTTTTTTTTTATTACACCATTGTGTAGCCGGAGAGAGCATTTCATTTTGTGACAAGACTTCAAACAGGTATCAAACAGGAAGAATACTTGGCCTATCGCAGGGGATTCTGCGCTGTTTGTGCCTGAAGATGTGTTTTTGTAATTGTAAATAAAACCATAACATGAAATGGAAGGAGGAAAAAACCCATTTGGGGTACGTGGCAGATTCTATAAATGAACTTTCAGCGCTGCGTCACTGACTTTCATTGTGAATCTATATTTAATATTAATTTAATATTTTATTCTGAAACATTTGGCCTCGCCACTCTCTTCAGAGCACTCGGCAGGATTAGCTTGCAAAATAACAAAATACATTTATCGCCAATGATTGTGATATTTTGTGCCTGGAAAATTTCACATTGTAAGTTGATATTTATTATTATTATTGATGTAAATATTTGAGCACATTTAGGAATAAATGTATTTGCTTGCCCTGAGGGGAACCCATGGATCGCTGCTTTTTGGTCGAGGATGGTTTACCTATTGGAGCTATTTCTGCCCCCCCCCCTGAACTGAAGGTGCTGACTTCACCAACACCTTCCGCATCTTGAGTCAGATTTCTTCTCCCACCGAGGAAGAAAGTGCGGCAGAAGAGGACCATGTCAAGAAAGCCACAGACCTCTTCCTGGAGCAGTGCGCCTCTTTAGAGGAACTCAAGGCTGCCAACCAACCTACCATGGATCCACGGTGAGACTGCAAGCTATGTTTGGTCTATTTCATATCGTTACGGCAAGTTAAATATAAAATAACATTTTGGTTGCGTCGCAGCAACAGGGATACATTTTTCAATCCAGATTAAACAGATGTTTCATTTCAAATTCAAACATCCAATGAAACTTGAATGTAAGTTAAGGATGGACTTTCTATCGGAGCAATTTCAGAATAGTTTTCAATTTAAAATTACATGCGTGAAACTGATTAGAAGAAGTAGTTGATTAGTATAGACTTTAAAAGTGAGGAATTCAGAGTAAAATGGTAAAGGCAGCTAGAAGAATCTCATCACCTGGATATGTCTTACTGCAGCCAAGTATTTTGAGGGTTGCGATCTGTGTTTGGGTAATTGGGAAAAAAAACTACCTTGAAAATAAAGGGATTCAGATTGCATTTTGTTTTTAACAGTTCTGATTTCCATCGTCTTTTGACAGAGAGCTGGCGATGCTGCTCTCCATGGCGCAGAGCAACCCAGCTCTGTTCCAGATGATCTCAGACCGGGCGACAATCGCGAGGCAGTTGGACCGAATCAGCAAACTGAAAGATCTGATGGAGACCAGCCAGGAGGCGCTGAAAGCCAAACATGCTGAGGAGTGGAGTTCCTGGATCACAAGTTATAGGTGAGGTTCGGATGGGAATAACAAGGTGTATAGAGAGAGGGGGCAGTGTCGACCGGATACGTGACTGTGTCTGGAGGATGGTGATGGGTGAAGTGTGACTGATAAAGGGGGTGGATAGAAAGGAAAAGGGAGGAACCGGGGCGTTGGTCCGTCGCTGTAGCTAAAGAGTGTTTTTTATGTTATCACTGCTGCAGGAAGCGTCTGGCTCGCGAGCTGGAAGGGCAGAGTGACGTGCAGGCCCTGCAGGAGGAGAGGGTGAGGGTGATGAACAGCACCAACCCCCGGGTAATACTCAGGAACTACATTGCCCAGAATGCAATTGAGGCCGCCGAGGATGGAGACTTCTCTGAGGTCAGTCTTGGATCCGCCGCGATGCCCTTGAGATTGTAAAAAGCTCATCGACACCCTCTCGTGTCACTTTGGACTGTTTGTTTGACCTTAGTAGAAAATGATTTGCATTTTACAGAAGTGGTTAAAAAGCAGCTTAATTCTACTCGGCTCACTTCAGCGCCCCTGCAGTGTTTTACTTTCAGGGTGTGTTAGCATGTTCTCACTTTCCTTTCTGCGCTGCAGGTCCAGCGAGTCCTCAAGGTTCTGGAGAAGCCTTTCTCCTCGCAGCCTGGCCTCGAGTTTCCCGCGTGGGTCGGCGGAGGTGAGACTCCCAGGCTTGGAGAGAGGGATGAAGGAGAGGAGCGCCAGCAAGAGGCAACATCTGCATCTGGAGCCAGAGGTCCTGTTCCTTATGACAGCAAGCCTCCGGCCTGGGCTACTAAAATGAGTGTCACATGATCTTCGTAAATAACTTCCTTGAATGCTTGATTAGCCTGCCAAGAGTAACGAGAGAGTTTCGGATCCTCGCCATCTGTCTCTCGCCTCACGCCTCTCTTTGGTCGGCAGCATCAAGGAAATGAGCCAGAGGGTTGACACCCCCAGAGGCTACCGAGCTGAACCTCGGCAGACGGAGCCTGAGCTGCTTGTGAGACGATCGACTTTAATTTGAGCAATTTGGTTACATTTTGAAAGAAACTTGCTCCTTGTCTGTCTGTCTGGTGTTCGGTCAGCTATTAATGACGAGTCAGACAACAAGTCACACAATGACCTGTCTGACTCTGACAAAACATGGGGTGTCACCCGAATATATACCAAATAGTGTGTGTGTGTGTGCAAAAGAGAAATGTTGATGTTTGGGGATGTTAGTGGGTGAAAGCATAGATCCGTGCAGCAAAAATAAACACGCACAATATATCCTAATATATATTCTCTTATAGACAATCTTGTTGGTTTTTAGTACTGTCATAGTAGCTCGTTACTTAATGAGCTGTTTTTGTTCTGTAGCTTGAGCACTCGGCATTAAAAACGGGAGTCAAGCTGCTCTTCAAACTTTCTTGCCCATTGTGCCACAAAATGTGACGTTATCAGTTGTGGATAAATTCATTAAGACCTTCATTAACCGTTTGGAACTGTGCCACCGCAGGACTGATCCATAAACCGCTGGTTTGAACCGATCTGGCTTTGATCCGTTATTAATACAGATCGGTTTAAATGAAACCATTTAAACTGGTAGGAAACAGATGGCGTGTGTTTCAAAATGAATACAGTAAAATGTTGTTGGGCTCTCAAGTTGCCTGAATAATAAACTGACCCGTCAATAGACTTTGTGTTCTTTTTATTGACGACCAATCACATCTTTTTGTCTTTGAATTTGATAGAAGCAAAAATAAATTTTCATATTTATGTGCATTTTCCACAGACCGAGTCCTCGCAGAGTATTTATTTAATACCACGCTTTCTTTACACGCCTTTCATGGACGCGTAAAAGTCTTGCGTCTCAAATCCGCGCAGAGTTGTCCTCCTCATGTCCCAGCAAGCCTCAAACACGAAAAGCATTTTCGGATTGGAACACGTCCCACCTGTCCGCGCCGCGGAACAACGACGCCAGACTGCGTCGACTTTTGAGTTGCTTTCAGGAATACGGCGCACCTGCCGACGCGTCTCAAAGTCACGCGCGTCTCGGCAGCTCGCTCCCTCCCCGGCGTCCCTTTCACCTTTCATCAGGGAGCTCTGCTCGGGAGGGGCTTTTTGTGTAACCTAAGGGTGCGCCCTGAGCCGCTGACGCGCAGAGCGCCGCACAGAGCGGCGCGCATAGGTGGGATCCGGGACGATGGGTGTGGAACGGCGGTAGGCGCAAATAACAACCACCGAGCAACATCTCCTGGACGTTCTATTTGTTATTAGCTTTAAAACAAAAAAAGAAAAAACAAGAATGTCTCGACGAGTCAGACCCGGTTATCATCGCCATGAAGTCAACAAAACGTCGTGGGAAGTACCGGAGCGGTACCGGGATCTGAGGCAGGTGGGGACCGGAGCGTACGGGACGGTTTGGTAAGTGAGTGTAAATGCGTAACAGCTGGTTTATGGCGAACCCCGATGGGACAGATGGTGCCCCACAGACGGACAGAAAGACAGGCAGACAGACAGGCAGGCGCGCTCCGCCACGGCCAAACAAAAGAAACGCGCCGCACGCTGCTCCACTTCCTCGTGTGATGGAGACGCTGGCGGCGCGCTTCGCTTTCACAGCAGTTGTTGTTGTTGTTGTTGTTGTTGTGCTCGTCTTTAGTTGTCGGTAAAAAGACTAAGTTACAAGTGAAGCGCTCTGACGTCATTCGATCGCAGCTTTTCACGCACTCTGCGGGCCCGACGCTTTCTCTTTTGTTATCAATGATTAACTGTTGGGCGGCCACTAAACGGCTTTAGGCTGTCTGCGTGTCGCGCAATAACGCGCTGGAGGTGGAAGCGCTCGTTTACAGACACCTCTCAGCTGGAAGCAGGGGCGCTTCTCGACGTGGGCCGGGGTCCGGGATCTTCTATGTTATGAGGCCCCATTGCTGGACGCTCCATGTGTGAGACGTGGATTTCAACGCACTCATAACTTTATTAGTGCGTTTCACACCAGCCTGATCCTCGATGAGGCCGGTTTTATTGCCATACGGCTGCTGCTGCTGCTGCTGTTGGTTAAATAGGTTTATTTCTTTTATTTAAATGTATTTATTTATTTATTTATTTGAGCATCAAACATCAGGCATAAACTCAAAATGAACAAACACATTTTCAGAAACATATTTACATGTGAAACTCGTGTAGATCATAAACAAGGACAGTAAATATTAATGAACATATAAAAATATGTAAAATATGACAGAATTATAGCCAAAGGCTAATTTCCGTGTACTCAATTTGTCTAAATACTTAAATTTCAACATATCTGTCCCGTCTATCCACCTACGTAATTAAACCATAGCAAAGTTGCATCCCTCTATAGTGCATAGTGACATTAATAATGCCGTTTGACAAGCACAGACGGGCCCTCGGCCTGTATCTGTCGCAGCTTGATTTCTGATCTTGATGACATTTAGCGTTATGATAACGCGTTGCCTTGAGCAGAGCTGACATTAAACATTGTAAGTGCCATGAAGCGTCATTTTGATGTACAGTCCCCCCCCCAAAAAAAACTTTGTGGGCTTGTTCCGATATTTACACAGTGGTTGGGGTCATAGATTCTTGAGTGAATGCAGCAGTAAGACAAACTCCACAGTGTTGCATGGACACGTGTCCTCTGGCATCCAGACCCAAGACGGTGAGATGTGCACCTCAGAGCTTGTATTTTGCATAAAGCTGCCTGGTTTTACTTTCGTTATTTGTCTAAATCAAGCCACGGCAACATTTAGAAACCTGTTTGACATTCCTGGGGCACAGTAAAAATGGTATAGCAACATATTCTAGATGATCAGTTGAACGTCGGACCTGCGCGTGAACTCAATATACGACGTCGTCCAAAAGGACATCAGGGGAATATTCTGATATTGAGCCCTGTTGTATTCTTTCCCTCAGCTCAGCAGCGGACTCAAGAACCGGAACCAAGGTGGCCATCAAGAAGCTGTACAGACCCTTCCAGTCAGAGCTCTTCGCCAAGCGGGCCTACAGGGAGCTGAGGCTTCTCAAACACATGAAACATGAAAATGTGAGGCACAGCAGGATCAGTGAGGGGAGGGCCCCAGGCATGCGGGACTGCTCGACTCGTTCGTTTTGCTAGTACGAGCCAGATGGAGCTTTGAAAGCTTTATGGACTTTAATGGAAGATTAGAAAAATGAAGCTTGAACATGCACTATTTCAGGGTTCTGTGTAGTATCTCACGTATTTCTGTCTGCAGGTGATTGGCTTGTTAGACGTGTTTACCGCTGACCTCTCTCTGGACATATTTCACGACTTGTAAGTGCACTCTGTTCTTTTTATATCACCTATTTTACATATAGGCACATTTTTGCACATGTCATTTCAAAGCGGCGTGCGTTATCGAGGCTTTGTTCTGACTGTTTTTTTCCCCCTTCTCCCTGGAGTTACCTGGTGATGCCGTTCATGGGGACCGATCTGGGGAAGCTCATGAAGCTGCAAAAGCTGTCGGAGGAGAAGATTCAATATTTGGTTTATCAGATACTCAAAGGGCTTAAGGTGGAGACCCTGCGTTGTGAATTAACTGTTACTTTAATGCTTAAATAATTATAGTGCTTAATCCATCTCATGTCCTTCCAATACAGTATATTCATTCTGCTGGTATAATTCACAGGGTAAGTCATCATTTCTATGATCCATCCACCGCTCTGTTAGACAAGCTCGCTTTATTACGTTATTATATCATTCTGAAGGGAGTTGGCATTTCCTGCACAAACTATAACTCTCCAAATTTTCTTCTTAATAGTTTGTCTTTTGCTATCGTGCAGGACCTCAAACCAGGAAATCTGGCCATCAACCAAGACTGTGAGCTCAAGGTAAGCGAACCAAACGAAGCCCATTGTGTGTCTCTGCATCAAGAAATCACCTTTCTCTGCAGTTTAACTATGAAATTAGAAATATGCTGCCTTAGTCTCGTTACCAGATCTGCACGACAATGAGCTATAGTTTTTGTGTGTGTGTGTCTGTCTTAATGTTTCATTTCATGTTCCACCAGATCTTGGACTTCGGCTTGGCGCGGCAGGCAGACAGCGAGATGACGGGCTACGTCGTGACTCGTTGGTACAGAGCCCCAGAGGTCATCCTGAACTGGATGCACTACACCCAGACAGGTAATGAGGAGCTCATCCCAGGGCCGGGAGCAGCGCTTTCCCCTATCGTCCATCAGGGTTCCCTATTAGCACATGCTTTTCACACTACGGAGAGATGAAGAATGACTCAGCCCTATTCGGCTGAATGCTTGTCCTTCAGCTCAGAGCTTCTGCTGCTGTTAGAGGTTTACTACATTTCCCATAATTACCCTCCAGCGAACAGGCTGGGTCTTGTTGCTTTGCTTCTTTTTCCTCTCTAACTCGTATCATGCAAGCCTGATCGCGGGACGTGTCTGCGAAGGCGACAGCAAGTTGAGTTGTTCTGACTTCAGCCAGTGACATGTTGTTTGTAGCTGCGTTTATTCTGCTGCTTGTTTACTGTCAACAGGATTAGGCTGAACGCACTCAGCAGATTTTCATGGAACTTGTTTGGAGGGTTGGATGTGTGGGCGGGAAGAACCCATTTTAGGTTGGAACGGATCCATACAAAGAGGTGGATTCAGGAATGTGATTTATTGATTTTACACTTTTTAGCGTTTGCATCATAGAGTTTTTTTTATTTTGGTCAGTTATTGCTCAATACATTACTGTGTATTGAGCAATTTGTGCCGTGGCACAAAGGAGGAATAACTACCCATGAATTAAGCATAAACTACTTTTCATATGACTTGTTAGGTTAATAATTAAAATGTATGTCATGGCTTTAATTAAGAGGGGACTGCCTGTTTATTTGTTTATTTATTTCTTCTCTATGGACCGAGTTATTTGAATGATTTTTGAATAACTCTAGAGAGCAGCTAAAATACAAAATAACACACAAAATAATAAATGATAAAATGGGCTCAGAAATAGAATGTTCTAGGATGTGCCATTAAAACTATTGCCTTAACAACTTCTCTTGTATTTTAGATGTGAATTCAGCTTTCTCTCGCCCCCGCTGTCTTTATTCATTGAAATGGAACTGGTAACAAAGAATGTGATGTGTGTTTTGTTTCTGTGTGTTTTCCTCAGTGGACATTTGGTCTGTGGGCTGCATCATGGCAGAGATGCTGCAACAGAAGCCTCTTTTCAAAGGCAGCGACCGTATCTTTTTTACCTCACTGGCTGAGCTCCGCTGACTTATTTCAGACTGAGTGTTCGTCCACCGTTATACTCCAATAATAATCCTGTGAAATTAACCCTTGACGGTTTATTCTCAGACCTCGATCAACTGAATGAAATCATGAAGACCACAGGAACACCAACTCAGGAATTTATATCGAAATTAGAATCTGAGGATGTGAGTTCTCACACACACACACACACACACACACACACACTCTCTCTCTCTCGCTCTCTCTGTAGCTTTAGAGATCAGACATTCAGGCAAAATAAGTGTGTGCACCTTTTCAATTCATGTACAAACATAATCCATGCATGATTCTGATGATGTGTGACATTTAATCTCTTAGGCCAAAAGATACATTAAAAGTCTTCCAAGGCTGGAAAAGAAAGACCTTCAGAAGCTTTTCTCCACAGCTAATCCCCTCGGTAAGATGTGCTCAGCCTCTCGATTGTTCAGCTTCATCGGTGAAACTGTGAACTGTATGAACCATGCTCTTCTCCTCCTTCAGCCGTGTCTGTGCTGGAACGCATGCTGTTGCTAGATCCAGAGAGCAGGGCAACCGCCGCAGAGGCCCTGAAGCTGCCTTACTTTGCAGAATTCCGGGAACCAGAGGAGGAGACCGAAGCGCAGCCGTACGATCACTCGCTGGACAACACAGACTTGCAGCTGAGACAGTGGAAACGTAAGGATGGAGGAACCATATTGTTGCAATGGAGCAAAAAGGGGGAAAAAGCGCAGTGGTGGACGAGGAAAGGGGAACGGGCCGAGACCATAACGGCTGTTTAATGTCCTGCCTTTGCTTCTTTCCTTAGGTCACACCTTCACAGAGATCCTGACCTTTCAGCCAGTTGTGCCAGAATCCAAGGAAACATCATTGTAGGACATAAAGATTTGACTGTGTAGCCTTGGGATCAGGACAAACTAGCCTGTCCGACAAGTTTGACCTCAGTCGGGAAACCATCACTATTTGCAAATGTAAGCTTCCAGCTGTGGATTTGCCTTTGCCTATCGTCAAACTCATTTTCATCTGGTTGTCTGCTTTCTGACTCAGAACGTTTAGCTCCAAGGATGTGAGCTTATTTGGTGTTAGTCAGGTGATTATATTATGATGGGGGTTATGGGTTGTGTCATTTGAGTCACTGATCTGAGTGCCACACGATTTGATTATGATATGATGTGTGCCTTAAGCTGTGGGCCTTCTCATGATTTTATTATGTTCGCATAATGATAATACAGTATCTTGAATCTTGAATCTTGTGTGTTGGAATTCTTTATTTTTTTAATTTTTTTAATGTATGAGTACTTCCCCGTTGGTATAAAGTACAAATCAAGAAACTACATTAGCCATATTTTAATTTGAGGAACATAAATCTTTTAGTCAAACTGTTCTTGACATTCTAGTGCAATTCATTGTTTGGTCAGGATGTTTGATTTGGATACCAGTGTATACCAGTAATATAATAGTGATCAGATGGTGCTACAGATAAAATCTAATTTTAACCTGAAAATGATCTCGATCGACAGTGAAGAGATGGCTTGTCCTTCATAGATATGTGACGGGAATTATTGGTGTGTGTGTATTTTACATATCTGCTCTGACCTTGTTCCCAGTAGCCTTAAGATAATGATGAACAAAAAAAGTATCCTGAGCTGCTGCTCATTTGACATCCATTCCAACGGGTTATGTACATTTTATTCAGATTCACATTTTAACTTCACAGCAGAGCAAATGTCAAAAAACAAAAAGTGACAAAACACATTCTTTCCGATTTGTGATTCCATGCTCCGTACACCATTCTTGTAATTATGTCATTAAAACTATCCTTGAGAATTATCCTTGTGTGTTTGTGTTTGTGTTTGTGTGTTTGTGTGTGTGTGGGGGGGGTTCTCGCACTTTTACTCTTTATTTTTCTGCATTTTCACATGAAGGTTTATTTTTATTTTTATAAAGTTATGCATTTTCTAAAAAGAATTCTCGATAGAGGACATTATTTCCGAGTTATTATACAGTGACTTGGTGACTCATGAAGGGACCTGTATGTTCCCTGTTAAATGTGACGTGTCACTTGTTAATCATCCGATCAACACTAGGTGGCAGCACATAAACAACATAACCTGGCTGCATTTGGTGATGCTGTTTTTATGTCATGGTTTTCATCAGAAATATATTGACAGTTATTGGATAGATTTCCATGGAATTCGTTTTTTTTTAATAGGCAGTGAGATATTTGACACTGGAATTCCTGACCCCCCCCCCCAGTGTGTTAAACCTGTGCTGTGACATACTTTACCTTTAATACTATTAACAGGTCAGAACTTCAATGTAATTTAATAATAGTTTATGACTTAGTTCCTTCTAAACTAAAGTTACTTGCCGCAACAGTTTGAGAATGTTTACATGCTGATGACTAAAGTTTATCTCAGTGAACCACAGTTTCTAAGCCTTTTTAAAAAAAAAATATTATTCAGCTTTAGACGATTCAATCTGTCAGAGATTAGCCGCTGCAATGATTTAATACACGGTAGTTAAACGCTGACAACCTTATTTTTGTACCAAATATGATTGATGCCTTCAAGTAAGCCTAAGAAATGTTTAAACATTCCCACAGGGTGCCTGTCCATGTTTAGACTCTCCTCATTCCTCCATCAGCTGGTGTTGAATTTAACAGGCTTGTCTTGAGCGACCTCCAGATCCCTGACTCCCAAGGTCTACTCCCTTAAAATTCAGCTCTCCTTACTGAGCCTGAGCTCCTCGGACGCTATCCCTGCTATGTGTTGTGTCCTCGTGAACACGCGCGATGCACAGTTCACAGAAACAGCGAGCACTGTTCCCACTTCAGACAGGAAAACAGAGGGGAAATCTCATTTATTTTACCCCCACCCACCCATCCTCCTCTCATGGCTGTTTTCTTTTTTTTGCCCACTCTGTTTTTTTTTTATTTATTTATAGAACATGTTGGGTTCAAGCTGAATATTTGCATATTTAAGACATATTAATCATTGTAATGTCTGCTATGCTCATTTGGACACACACAGACTTTAGATAGACTCAGGAAGGAGTATATGTGGAATGACAGTGATGCGCACAAACTGATCTGACCTGGGTCAGTCGCCTTTTTTTAAAGCGGAATGTCAGTACGAACTGTGTTTATTTTAGGGGGGGGGGGGGGGTAGCATCACTGCGAATCTTACCAGGGTGAGAGGAAAAAGACTGTCTTCGCTGAGGTTCTTCCTCCTCTTGCATAGAGTTGATTTGGTTCTCGTGAGAGATCCATCTTCTTTAAGCAGTTATGAGCTCGGAAAAGTCTGTCTCACTTTAGTGGGAGCTCTAATGACTCGATGAATGGAGCCCAGCGCCGTCACTGTCAAATGAAATGAATGACAATGATGGAACGTCATTGCCTACAGCTCGCCCTTGCCGAAGAGCAAACATGCAGATTCAAGGGCTCAGCTCTGAAGTTGATCAGAGTGAATGTCCTCGTCTGTGTGTGCATCTTTAGCAGGCCGTTTAAGAACATGATGTTCGCTTGGACCCAGATGTCAGTTTGGATGTGTTGCTGGTTATGACTCCAGCCAGTGTGGCACGTTTACAGAGGACTGGGCGTCCTCTCACATCACATGTCCACAGTGTCACGCTCTTATGGATGAGAGTTTTAGCACAAGCAAGCCAACAGCTGCTAAATTGTTTCACCTAATATGGCGTTACTCTGGATGCTCAGCACTCTATTCGTCGTAATAATGGTGATAGGCTTTTAAGTTTGAATACTATAAGAATCCATTTTTTTTTTCCTCTTCAGAAAATGAATAATTATGTTCGCCGCTTTCCTGAGTCAGCGTGATTTTACTTGCGTGTCTGGCCCAATATTTGTTCAGCGGGTGAACGTGTGTGGGGATGAAACATTCCCAAACCAGTCATGTGGCTGATGAATGCTGTCGCTGCAGCTTCTCAGCCTTCCCGTCCGTCTCACTTGCTAACCCTTGTATGGCTTTTTGTTTTTTTCTGTGTGTGCCTGAGCTCCAACCTCTCTGCCCTGATCTCTGTGTAATGTGTAAACCGAAGCTCACGTGTCTTGTGGGATCCTTCAGGAGGAGAGACGGCACTGCCGGGAAAAGCATCGAGGACATTCCTCGGGTTTACATGGAGCTGGTGAGCCCCTGTGTAAGCAGCTAAGCAGGATTCTCTGAAAATGGTGAGAACAGTGAGGACGAGGGGGGATTGAAACAAGCAGGCAAGAAAAGATGGGTGGATAAAAGGAGAAGGAGGACGGAACAACAAAAGAAGAATCAGGCTACCCGTGGGAGAGCCTATCTTTACGGAATGGGCAGTTTAGTTTACATTAGCTCATTCATTAGAAATCCACCCGCTGTTTGAAGACTGCATACCGAACGACTGTCATCTCTCCCAGAACAATTTTGTGTCCATCTGTGATGTGTTGATGTGATTTTTTTTTTTGAGGGGGGGGCACATTCAGAATGGATGCCAGCAGCTGAACCAAGACAAATGACTTCTGCTAGATTGAAAGCTAAACTACAAAATGTTCATCTCGTCCATCCGGTTCTTGCTTCCATTTACTGTTCTACATATCATTACATCAGATTTTACATGAATCAAAAGGATTCATTCATTCATCTTCTGAACCGCTTAGTCCGTTACCGGGTCGCCGGTCGTGCTGGAGCCAACCCAGAGAGGGCAAACCACCTTTTTCTGTCTGACCAAACAGATGCTAAATTCTGATGGATTTTATGCTCAAGTGGGCAGAAGTCTTCAGCGGTGACCTTGCTGGAGGTCACAGCTTCCTGAATTTTATCGTTCATCTGTAGGGTGATGAACCAGTGAGGGGCTCCGGCTGGAGCGAGGATGGGACCTGACTCTGAGGTGAGAGGTCACAGTATATCACAGGGCCTGTGTTTCCCTTCCTATGTGCTGGAGCGCTCCTCCCATGGCTGGGTCAAGGTTAGCGGAAGTCTGGAATGCCATTCAGAAGGAGCATGAGGGAAAATATGGAAAGAAACTTTCATGAACTTATAACCTGTGCTATGTTTCACTATATTTCACTACTCCACTACTATAAGAGAAGTAATCATCAGATTGCTTATGCTAATGAGGTGATGAATTGCTGTCCTCTGGTTTTTGGTACGGATGGGAGATGGAAAAAAAGATCTATCATACAATGATGGATGAAAACTCCCAAAGAATTCAAAGCCTTTAACGTTGAGGGCGATGACTGCCAGTTTCACAGTCTGAAGTGAGTAAAAAAAAGACGCAACACTTTTCATCCTTCCAAAACATCCGCCCATTCTGATTTAAGGAATGCAGAGCACATGCATCCATATTACGCCACAGATCAATATGCCCCCTTCCCCCCCCCCCCCCCCTCTTGTCCCATTTTTTCCCAGGGGGCTCATGCTGCTTGGAAGCTAGGAATGTCAGCATCTGCATTGGGGATATTCTCTGTTTTATGGCTGTTTACTCAGAGGATGCCTGTGAGTGCTGTGGTGAAAGCACAAGCTCTGAGCCCATCCAATACCTCACATCTGGGCAGGAGGGTACGATATTAAACCAGACATAGTTCTAAAATAGTCACCACAACTTAAAGAAAAATAAAGTGGAGTCTGGTTGACATGATTCTGAATCTCGTCACCGCAACTTAAGAAAGAGGATAATTGTGTTTTCTTTGTGTTGGTCTCAGTTGATTTTATTCCCACAGGACTCGTGTTTAAGACCCTGTTCTTGTTAATAAATCCTGCTATCATGACAGGTTATTTGGTTGCTATATATGAATCCCCACAGAGGAAATCGTGTGCTCGTCTGGATAAAGAAATATGAGGAATATTATTGCAGGACAAAAGACACAGATTGTGTAATTCCTGAGGAAGCTATTTTTAGTAACCCAAAGGCAGTGATGAAAGAGAAGCACGACTGATTAAATCACTGTCTTATGTTAGCCTGATGTTTCCATGGAGCTGTGCGGCACAGAAAAGGTCTGCTATGTGGAGGAGAATCTCATCCCTGAAAATCAATTCACGGTCCAAGACCTCTGAACTGTTTGCTTATTGAAACATCCAAACTCAGTCTGTCAAAGTCAAAGTCGCTTTACTGTAAATGTCAAGACATACGAGGAATCGAGAGGACGTTTCCCACTCTCCCACGGTAAGACAGATAAGGTGCACATTTCTAATACTAAAAATAAACATAGCAAATAAACATAAATAAATATCTGGCCCTGACTGATAACGCTGAGCTATCGTGGAGGAGATTTGCAGTCTCTCTCGTTTCATTTTTGTTTTTGAGAATCAAAGAAATACTATTTCACTTTGAAGATTTCACCCCCACCTCCACTGTCTGATATCACATGATCATGTTAAATCATAAAATTATGTCAAAACCAAAGGGGTTTAAAAGGTGACATTTGAAAGGCACTTCGTGCTAAACTACCCCCCGATTGGAGTCGCCCTGTCCCATTTAAATTGCACACGCAAATTTTCTTATTTATTTATGAAACAGAGAGCAAAAATGAGGTATTTTTCTGGAACTCTTCCTTTAAATTTCAGGAAACGATGGACTGATTTTAAATTATTTGCCTTTATATTGTTTATTCGGGAGATTAAGTGATTCCTGGAAAAAAAAATAATCAATCCTTCCATACGTATAAAAGAAAAACCATTGTACAGCCCCTTTTCCATTCCCACGGATCGTGTTAGGAGGGGGGGGGGGGGGAGTCCTGCCCTAAAGACATCTGCTCAGCCACTAACAACCGAGCCCGTCTCTCGCGGTGCCACCTCCTCCTCCTCCTCCTCCTCCTCCTCCTCCTCATCCCTCTCCAGAATGTCAACCACAGCTGCGTCCACTCCGTTATTTGCGTAAACGCGGCGGTCATGACGATGCACGGTGCGTGAGTCGTGCACACAGTACCCTGCTGCAGGTCGTTCTCCCCGTCGCTCCATCCGTTCTGTGAGGCCGAGGGCCGGCGAGCAGCGGCAGAATCAGCGGCAGCGCCCGGTGCCTTCGAGCCGCGCGTTTCTTTTTGTCTGCGCGCCCCGCAGGCTGCTGCCCGGCCCGCAGGCTGCTGCCCCCGCCCCGCAGGCTGCTGCCCCCGCCGCGGGCTCGCAAGGCTTCGCAAGGCTTCGCATCCTCTCCCTCCGCTGCCGGCGCATTGTGAGAGAGGACAGGGGAAGGGCGGACCATCCAAACAGAGATTTCCATGTGTGATGGTTCGGTAATCGGATATTTCCTCTGATTTTTTTTGTCGTCTGGCTTTTTCGTTTTGTTTTTTTGACACCATGGAGTCTGTGGAGAAGGAGTGCGGCGCGCTGGGTGGATTATTCCAAGCCATCGTGAACGACATGAAGGTAAATTAACCCTCGATCATATTTGACCTTCAGTTTATGCCCGATGGCTGATCAGGCGCATATTTTTATTGCCTTTGTCTCTTTTTTTGCGGGGTCCCCCCCCGCCACCTCCCCCACTTGAAACACCGCTGCGGGACAAAATGAGAGATGAGACGCGTTTCCCTTTGTGCTATTTGCGTAATGCGGGGTCGGTCTATCAGACACTGGTTACATTTCAGGTTTACCACTCGTCGTGTCAGGACTGCTCGTGCTGCAGTATCAGCAGAGAAAGACGCGTTTTTTAAGGGGGGGGGTTACAGTGTTTAGTTCAACGATCTGACATCAATCAGACAAAAATCAGGAAAAAGGGCCGTCAGAATGGGAGGATCATTTTAATTACGCCATAACAAATATCCTGCTGCTGCTTTATTTCTAACGCCTCCATCCCAGACAGGATTTCTTTCCAGACTGAACATAAAAGATGGTGAGATGCTCTGAAAGGAAACTCGCCCGCTGCCCTGCAGCCTCACATGCTATTGACATTGGCTCTTTGATCTTTCTGGTGACATGAAAAACAACAACAGTCCTATTGAGCTGTATTTCAACACAAATCGGATTCAGGCCTCGGTTAAGAAACCAAATTAATCCAGGTTGCATCGCAGCCGCCACGCAAAACAAACCAACCCCAAATAACAAAACACAAACTGGACTCCTCTCTGTTAGAGATGTAAAGGATCCTATAGCTGTCTCCTGTTATCTTTCACACACATCCAAGTGGTGTGTGTGTGTGTGTGTGTTGGGGGAGGGGTCGAGCCGAGGAAGTTGAACTCGGGTGGTTGTTATTTGCAACAACAGCTGGAAAGTGTGCGCCATTCATCAGGCTGGGTGGCAGCTCATTGTGAAGGCTGCTTTCAACAACAGCCGACAGGTCCGTGCATCAGGAGGGACTTCTCACCCTGGGATCATTGATGTGTGTGCCTGTGTGTGTGTGTGTGTGTGGGGGGGGGGCCTCACTTTGGACTGACCATTTATGGGCCTCGGTTTGTTGTGTTCCAATGGAATCAGCCTTCAGCTATTGGCAGCCCTGCTTCGGTTTCATATATTTCCAGTTTGTGTTGTTTGCATGCCAGGACCAGAGAGACAGAGAGGGGGGGGGGGGGTTCTTGGAGAGGCAGTCTGTGTATTGATAGGCAGAACAGTTGAATGAAACTGAAGCCCTTAGTCAGCACAGTGTCGGTGTCCACTGTGATCTGACCTCATTCCTGGCTGCCTGGCTGGGCCAATGCGAGCCTGTCAGACCAGCTTTCCACCCACAGGGAGCCACGCGTTTGGCTCTGAGCTCGCTGGGTTCGAACAGTGTTGCAGCCTTTAATGATACCTACGCAGTGCAGTCCGTTGCACTGCATTACAGGCTGCACAAACAACATGCATTGGTTAATAATGATATGCTGATGCTGTGAGAGGAGAAGGAGATGGTTGAAGAGGAGGTGGAAACAATGACTCATCTCGATAAGATCAGGAATTAGGTCAACGTTGGATTTGATTCAACACCTCTGTGTTAGATGTCCATGAGACTCAGAGATGATAAGTCACGATGGTCCTGACCTCACCCTCCTGTGCAAGATGGTGCACAGGAGGAAGACTTTCCATCCCTCCTTTTTCCTATTTACCTCTGCCACTCAGTTCCTCGGGAGCGCCTGGTTGAGGATGTCAAGAGAATACCGTGCCCTCCTCTACTCCCCCTTACTGCTGTGCATGCCACACTCTCCCTTTGCTCACTTCTTCACCCTCCAACCTCAGCTGTGTTGGAAGCACCCCCCCATTGGGACTGACAGGGTCACAAAAAGCTAATTAGACACCTGTGGCAGTCAAGTGCAGAAGACAGCAGGGCTGGGAGGTTCGTACAAACATTTACTTTCGGGGTGATGATCTACTTCTACTCTACTTCATCTGAGAACAAAATGAATTTAAAGGCGTCAGTGCCCCGGAGGGAGGGTCGCATCGGAAATGGGGAGGAATGCAAGACAGGATATGTCTAACCAGGATAATGTGTTCTGTTTCAGCTCCTCGCCATCAACGAGGCGTATCTGGGGGTTACGTCCTTCCTCTCCTTTCTCCAGGGGGCCAGGCTTTTTCCTCTGATGTGATCTAGCCTCCAATGTGTTTATTGTTTGTCTTTCACTTCTGTAGTTCAAAGTAGGGGCGTGATGATCCTGGGGCAATATCTGATCCAGATTTTTTTTTACAAAGACTGGCCTTTACTGACTTGCCTGTGAACATAAACGCTTGTGATACGAGAGCTTATGGAGATCACACTTGCACAAAAGACATAAAGAGCATGTGAAGGCAACCACCGGAATGAACGAACGAGGCATTTGGGTGCATAGGCAGCAGTAATCACCCAAGTGTTTTGCTGAGAAATCATTCTGACCTTTGTTTAAAGACAAGTCAGAGCATGGTACTCGTACACTAACCTGTTTCTCACCTCCAGGGTATAATCTAATGTAAGCCCTCTGAGTTATTTAACCTTTATCTCAACTGTGTGTCTAATCAGCGCATTAAGGCAAACAAATTCAGCTGAACTATTACTCGGCTCTAGGAAACCAGACTGTGTCCTGTTGAACAGTATTACGCAGTTTTGAAACGGTGTGCTTATGCACTTGGATGTCCAGTTGTGTACTCACTTCATTTCTCTTTCTCACCAGAGCTCTTATCCCGTGTGGGAAGACTTCTGCGCCAAAGCTACAAAACTGCACTCTCAACTCAGGTGAGAAATGCTTCCTGTGAATGGTAAAACTTGAGGGAGAAAAGTAAGGCGTAACATTTACAGACTGTGTTTGCAAAGTCATAGTGCGGTGAACGTGTGCCAATGTATTTACAGGACCACAATTCTGGCAGCAGTGGCCTTTTTAGATGCCTTTCAGAAGGTGGCGGACATGGCTACTAGCTCAAGAGGTAAGGCAGAGCGTTTAGACTCTGAAAGGAATTCTGTCCAGTGTTTACCGAGGACTTGTGGAGAGAGACTGTATCCCCATTATGAATGGACATGCGTTACCTACTTACGCATGGAAAAAGCTAACCCTGGAAGTGAAACGTTTTTTGATTAAAGGATACTGCAAATCCCCCCCGCCCCCCCCCCCAAAGAAAACCCAACAACTCAAGAGCAAGGTAGCGAAAAATGGCCGAAAGAGTGTGAGTCTGTGCTCTAAGTTTTTTTTTTTCCAGCCTTTAGCTGGACTCACTAGAGATTCCAGGTCACTCTCTGTTATCCCATTCTCTCTGTACACTTGTGACATGAAAAAAACAAATGTCCTCTCCGGTCAGCAGTAACTGTTAAACGCCAACACTGAGGCGAAGATATATACACTGTTAAATATCAGACGTTTAGAAAGCCTATTCTTAGCTCTTTTCTTGCCAGTAAACTGACATTGCACAAGTAGATGTGTGTAGTCCCATTGTCCTTGGTGTTCCATGTAACCACAGAAAGTGAAACATTTGATGCTCGGTGTGAGCAGACAGAATACCTCAAAAGACACGGTTCTTCCTTTCTCGGTTGGCCATGGGTGTGGGGGGGGGGCATCTGGGGGGCACATTCAGCTCAGGAAAAGTGAAAATCTGAGCTTATTGTTTCTTTGGTCTTAATGAGGTCTGCTGATCTGCTTAGTCACCCTTCTAGATAGCAGCAGCCAGGCGGGCCAGAGAGGCAGCTGATTAACAAAGATTTCTTAATTGATCATTGAGAGTAGCATGTAGGTCAACCCCCCCCCCCCCCCCCCCCACCATCTTAACAAGTGTGACCAACTGCTGGAGAAAATGGCTCAAATTGGGCTTTTGTTCAAAGGGCGTGCGCAGATTCTCACCAGCCTCACTCCTGCAACGTGTCCAGTAACAGTGAGGCTCATTGCTATTGGTCAATATGTCACATCACCTTAAATGATTCCTGATGTAAATGTGTGTTAGTTTGGCAAGACGAAGCAAGGTAAGCTGGAGTCCAGCAGGGCGCTGCTCGCAGCCTGCTTCAATAAAACATTGGTACGGACCATGCAGCCAGAGGCAGATAAGTTCAAAGTTAGAGTTTGCCACCAGTAAATGAAGGGAACACAGAAGGAAGATAAATGGATCGGAGAGAGATGAGCGAGAAGGCTGTGTTAAGTTTCGCAACTAAAGAAATCCCTCTAAGTGTGTCATTTAAACACACACTGGGGGATTAACACACACACACACACACACACACACACACACACTCATCAGTGTATGAGGGCTGCAGGGTAATCTGTGTGACAAGAGACTAATGGAACATGGATTGGATTAGTGTTGGTGAAGTTTTCATTTGTCTTTGAACTACATTTTAATTATCTTTCTTTGTCAACACTATTGTGTGTTGATTTAGTCGTGGTTAGCTTCGGCTAATGTTGGTGTCATCTCGCCATTTTCTTACAGTAGAAGTGAAATGGAAATAAAAGGTCATTGACAAACTTTGCTCATCAGAATCACAATACTTTAATAATCCCATAGGGAAATTATATCGGCAACAATTCTCCACTCAACAAAGAAACAGGATGTACATAGTGCAGAAATAGATAAAGAAAACAATAATATACACAAATACTGAACAGTAATATCATTTTTTGAAGATGAATTTTCATCATCACATTATAGCTGCAAGCTAGGCCACAGGCTGCATTTTATTTGAGCAGTCTTGAGCAGATTCTCTTTTAAGTCGTTATTTTTTGCGAACATTCATTTGTAAATCACGACGAGTTCAATGACTGTGAACCCAACATGATTTGTGTTACAGCATCATAAAGTACTTTGTTCTAAATGCGCAGTAATTCATGGTGGTTTAGGAAGAGTTTTAGTTTTGCCCACATTAATCGGATACTAATTTAATCCACCAGACGAGTGCAACAATTATTTCAATGAATCTGAAAGCGTTTGTACATTTTTAATGCACTCCTCTCCAGCGTACCACTTCAAACCCACTTCTCCCGTGGGAGCTGAGCTTCTCTGCATGCTCTGGAAACCAGCCTTTAATTTGGAGCGTGAGGGAATGTGAATATGAATCGGAGTTGCCTGGGGTGGACTGGGTGACCTTTGAACCCTGGGTTGAAGGCGTTGTCGACAATAGATAAATACAGTTTGCTTCTCTTATGACCCAAACGTATTTTGGGATTCAAACGTTCCAATTGTTCCGTCAGCCAAACTGGCTACGACTGTTCAGGAAACAGTAACTCAAGAACCCATTCCATAAGTCTCTATTTCTGTCCCTTTTGTTTCTCTCTTTCTTTCTCCCTTCATCTGTTTTTTTAAATCTGCCGTCATCACCGTCACCCCAATTCCCCGCTGGCGTTGTGGGACAAGCTGCAGCTGTTGGCACAGCTGGAGGTTTCATCTTATTCTTCTTTCCTTTAATCTACCTTTGACACATTTACTCCATCGCTGCTGTAGTCCCTGCACGCTCTCCAAACAGTTTATGTTTCCACGTGTCGACCTCTTTGTCGCCATGTTAATGTGTCAAACGTGCAGAGTCTTTGCTCATGTTCAGGCATCCGTTTGCCCTTGCTGTCCCGTTGTAGAGTTCACGATTGTGGTCGAGGCTAAAGCGTTTGTGTTTTATGGCGCATTCGGAGTAGCCGGCTGCCAGGCGCTTTGGCGCTGATGTTTTTTTTCAACCGGGGGCTTGGATCCGGTTCAGTAAAGGCCCACAAACCACAAGGGCTGTAATGGAGGAATGTATTGGGATAATGAAATCCTTTTAAAGCTGTTTATGTTTAAACACCTATCTCTCCTTGACATGTGCTCTGTGGCTGGTGTTTTGTTGTTGCTATGGAAACGCATGGCATGCGCCTCAGATGAAGGGTGCTTTTTCTTCTTCCTCCATTTTTAGACGTGGTTGAATTAGATAGAGGTCAAAGATCCAATAGAGGGGTTCGTCCTTTTCTCAATTTCACACAATGCATTGCGGGCGGCCTTATGTGTGGGCTGCGTTTACACGCTTCAGTGTTGTTGATCGTACATCCAGTGATAATGCAGACTACGTGTGCTATTATAAACCGTCAGAATCGCAGAGGGAGAGGGAATAAAAGAGCTTCTGTCGCGTTCCTAAGGTTATTTCTTGGCAAGGGGAAGCGACAGAACAGAAGTGTGAATGGCGAAGGAGAGCATGGATTGCTGCAATCAACCGATCCGTTTGTGCCGTGCTATGACTGTGGCTAAACCCCGGCCAGACAATGATGACTGGTTTTCTGAAGCCTTTAATTATGCTCAGCCTTTAGCATGGTAGTGAACATTCCTTTACACATGACTCCAGAAACACAGTGAGCGCTGAGAGACGGATAAAAAGAAAACGCAGCTCTCTTAATAAAAGACAAAATATACAGGAAGAGCAACAAAAATCGTTCAGCTGCATGAAAGGCAAACAAAATGTTTGTGTTTGCTTGGATCATTTCAGGCAGGTTATATTAAGCAACATTTGCTCGATGTAATATCATAATAAATGAAGCCCACATTTTATATTACATTGATTTGTCTGTTCGAAAATTAGTTTGGATTATGTGAGCAGAGTAAAAACCAAACTATTGTAGCTGTCGAGACTCCGATCATTCTGAAAGTCCTTCAAAGAGTACAATAGGCTGGGTTGAAAGATTAGGTAATTGACCAAGTCCAGGTAGGAATTTACCACGTTATGATTAGTGATTGTGTACGTCTCTGTAAAAGCTGCCCACAAATATGGCCACCGGCGGTGCATTGTCGGATACTGTTACAAAAAGGATCACCCCTCTGTAGTTCAAAGCTAATGGTCCATCAGAGTATGAGATACATGGTCCATATTTTTGAGAGAGTGAGATGAGTCCGGAGGGGGGGGGGGGGGGGGGTTGGGTTGGCCTACTGTGGGGGGATGTGATTTCAGTGGGATTTCCACAGCCCTGGGTATCCAGGCTAGGCAGAGTCGTTTAGCTAATCCTCTTAACCCCACTCTGTGACACACAGACACAGCATGGCTTCCCATCCCTTCCTGATGAGCAGAGCCTCGCTTTATATATCCGCACTGCAGCATCACCGATTATACCGGGATGCGCTGCGAAATTATATTCAACACTGACGAAACATTCCTTGCTCTACATCTGTGCGCCACAGAGCACCGTCAGACACACATGGACTCCTGTGAGTCTGCTCTGGCGGGCTTTTACTCTTGCAGTCTCGTAACTCAGTGGAGGAATTGGAGGTATGCTTGTAGATCAGCGTCTCGGCAAATTGGTAATCTGCTTGGGCCTGTGCTCCTCTGAGTTTGGCAGATGGGATGGATATCCCTCCCCGCCATCTGGAGGGCCTGGCACAGGCGGGATGTGACCATGGTCTAATGCAGAGAGATCAGGGGATTATTCTCCTCCGCACTATCCCAGCAGCACAGCTATTTTTACGGACATGTCAAATTATAAGTGCGCCCATGAGGCCGTCTCTGACACCCCTCTGTCAAGCTCAGTATTTGATGTCCAAGCCCGACATGAGTCAGTGTGGTACTAGTATGTACAAATACAGGAACTTTGGCACTGGGTTTTATGTAGAGTTGATTTTATACAATAGATTTAAAGTATCTTATTTTAGATGTGCACTTTCATGCAGCCGCTTTTATGGTGTACTTTACATAGGGGCTGGGATATTGTTTGACATTTTCTGATCCTCGGTTGCCATCTCACCACTCGACATTTGGCGAGAGCCTCTGATTTCCTTCTATTGAGTTTATGGGCTTCAAAAGAAAAGCTCTAATTGGTCAACAAATATCTTTCATCCATTTTTAGAGATTACACGGTGAAAGAAAGGCGAGACGTGTCTGCAACAGTGATGTGAGGAACAGATGATGAAGCAAGGAATACTATTGCTAGAGAAAACAGATCATTTGGCTCTGCTTGGCCTTCATTCTGAGGCTGAGTGCGGAGCTGAGAAGACAAACAGGAGACTTGGGGAGAACACAGTGTTCAGCTATAGCCCAAACACGAACTCGCAGTGGACGGGAGGTAAGGAAAAATACTGAGAAGAGGGAGCTCGCTTCCGGAATGTATGAGAGGACATTAAAAGTTCTAGAATTATTATGTGAATTATATAGAATGTACTAAGTCTGTATTTTACATCTCTGCACTGATCTCTCACTGACGAGGAAGAGAAATGGCGACGAGAAATGCACTCTCAGGGTAACAAAGGCTACAGGTGTGTGGGGGGGTGGGCGGGGCCTATGAGAAACCACAACATCAGCACAGGCGTCAGCATTGTTTGTTGGATTGTTTGCAAATGAGCCGAGCTGCGGGAGCTTTGGTGGAGCAAAATAGAGGGCAGAGCCTTGCCAGCTGAGATCAAGAGTACAAAGGGTTTGAAGCAGGACAATGTCTGACTGAACTGTCCTCAGAGTCCCTCTTGTTTGTCTGAAGTTTTATACAAAGCCTCTGGACCTTTGCCTTGCATAACCTCACATGTCTCTTTCTTTAAGGCATGCTGAAGAAAATCATTGGGCTTTCTGTTCTTTCCATTTCTGTTTTGTGCGATCCAAGAGCCAAAAGGCTCGTTTATTTTTAGCAGCAATTATGTCCCCCAACAGGAAACTCCTCAAAAATAAAAAATATCACTTCCTTCATGCTCTCTCCTCTTCCTCCTACTCCTCCTCCTGCTTCTCCTTTGGTCTCGTCCTAATGCTCTACAGAACATGTTTAAACCACATAAACACCAGGGTCTCTGTGTCTGTGGGTGTTTCTGCGCTGCCTGCTGGCCAGACAACAATGGCTTGAGTGTGTTTGACTGTGTGAGTAATACAGTTGATGCTGAGGCCATTTCCTTTCCTTTCATTAGCATTGTTGCTGGTAAAAATGACGTTCTTCAAGTAAGGAAGTGAGACAAAGGTGCTGAATGCTGTTTTGTTTTCTAATGAAAACATGCAGCACGTAATGCGCAAATGTTATCTCATGAATAACACGTGCAAAGTTTGACTTTTTATTTTTATTTTTATATATACATCTCGCTTTATAATTTGTGACTTTTCTCTGGTGTAGTACAAACTAAAATCAATGTTTATTTAGTCACTCATGTCCTACAGCCTTTGGGCTATGGTCGATTTTGATTGTTAATTTTGAGTCGCTTTTTTAAAACTAGAAACAAATAAACTAGAATGGAACTAGTATGGGACTTGATCATACTAGCAATATTGCCAACCAACCAGCACGTCATATCTTTACTTATTCTTGGTTGAAGGCTTTAATAAATCTCTCTGATAAATCTTTCATCCTTATTGTTGTCTTATCACTTTTGCAAATTGAAAAATAAAATATCTGCATGGTGTTTCCATTTCTCTGTGAAGGATCACATGAAAGGTTAGATTTTTAAAAGCGATCCGTGAACCCCTGATCTTCATCAATCGTTTATTTGCTGGACCTTTTGCTGTGAGAGATTTTGTCATGTTGCACCTGCAGCAGCCAGCTAAGACTTCCTCTGCCTTCCGACTGGCCGAACCCTCCCAGCACCTTGGAAGTGTGAGCCCTCTTTCATTCTTCCCTTCCCTTGCCTTCCTGCCCTTTTCTCCCATCAGTGGCCTCCGCTGTGTCCCTGCCAGTTCACACTATTGCTTAAAAGGAGGTTAAAGGCACGTGTCCTAACAGTCCTTGCCAGCTCCGCAGCTAAGGTGCCAACGTGAGGAATAACCTTTAACACGTGGAAGACGCAATTTTCTCAGCTTAGCAGTGACTGCGTGAGAGCTTAGCAAAAGCAGAGAAGGGACTTCATTTATCGTTTTTGTAGGGATGCTCTGTACCTTTGGGTTCTACAGCCCATAAGCATGCTTCATTTCCTAAGGATGCAGAGAGAGAGAGAGAGAGAGAGAGAAACACTTGACTCAGGAGAACTGGATTTACAGCAGACTGTTGCCCAGCATGGTAGTCTTGAAATCAAAAGAAGTCGGAAGAAAGCTGCGGCGTTTACATGCTGAAACGGAGATAGTTAAGCTAAGCTGCCACGTTGAAGACATTAGGGAACAAGGCCCATGGCAGTTTAGCTCCTGGGCTCCTGGCAGGAGAGCCCTCTATAAAGCAGCCCTATTAAAATGTTCCTCCGTTCCCCAAGGAATCATGGGACTTAATCAGAACCAGGGGTCTGGATGGGACCGCTGACTAAACGTTTGACCACACTGTGCTGCTTCTGGGTACCGGCGCTCAGCTACCAACAGAGCCTATAGCAAACAGGGCTTGACCTTCCCACCAGTAAACACAGCCACTCAACTTGGACAGCAGAACTGGCGTGCTCCGTGTCTCATGATATATGGCTTGGTTGCGTGGTTGCTACTCCACCCTGAGCTCCGACTCAGGCGACACGAACGTGTTATTAACTGCTCTTGCTGCTACGTGTTACTACCAGCGCTGCTCTCTGGGGAGACGGTTTGCAAAGCAAGATTGAGCTTTGAAAAAGGATAAGGCTCTACTAAACTAAACAATATGACGTTTAACTCGGAAAAGATAGAAGAATCCATGCAAATAGAATTTGTTTTTGTTTGTCACATGCTTGTGTGTGTGTGTGTGCTGGGTGGCGCTGTGGGAGTAAATCTCTGTCCCGGTCCATCCGGGCTAAGGCCAGAAGACAGTAGGGCTCATGGATATGGGCAGGAAGAGTCTGGACCTTCCCAGGATGGAGCTGTCAGCTGATGCCCTCCTCCTCCTCCTCCTCCCCCAGATAGGAAGGAGGAGAGGAGGAGACACTAGCAAAGACATAAATTGGCAGGTGTGGATGGGCGGAGCGGGTGGAGGATGGAGCCGTTGACTGGCGACAGCGACATTAGGAAGTTCTGTTGTAGAGATAAAAGAGTCCACATTGCCCCCCCCCCCCTCTTTGCCTCACCCCCCGTCTCTGAGAGCTGTGGAGGCATCCCATAACGCTTTTCAGAGGAGAGATGTCTACCTGTCACACATGTCTTTATAAAGCCTTGAATGCAGACCCCATGATGATTCCGTCACCTCCTGCTCGCATGTGAATCAACTGGCCTATAACCTGTACCCCCCCCCCCCCCCACACTCCTCGGAAACAAAGAACAACAACCCTGCCTGCTGAAAACGTCCACGTATGATTGAGTCCATATCTCACCCAGCCTTTGAACTGCTGCACTGATGTTGACAGCCGAGCGCTGGAGTGAAATGGTCTTTGAACTCGCGCCGTGACTCGATATCGACCGGAGGCGTAAGCCTAATTTCTCTCTGTGATAACTAGAAAATGGCACGGATCTCCCCGGACGAGCAGCTGCGGCATTCCTCGCTCTGTATCTGGTTTCAGGCCTGCTATATTAGTCGTGGGCTTCTTTGTTTTATTCCGTCAGCTTGGGTCAAGCCGCAGTTTGTCTTTCTCCCTCTCTCCGCCCATGGATGGTGTTTAGGAAGCAGAGAGAACAGGAAAGGCAGAGTAAGCACAGAAGAATAGAGGGATATCCCCTTTCAGGTTACCCTCCTTTTCCCTTCAGGATAGAGGGGGTGAGAATTTAGGAAAGGTGGGGTTGGGGTTGGTAAATCACACCACCTGTCCACATCCACACACGGATGCAGGAAAACCTGTGCGTAGGCCCTTCCAAACTCATTCATGAATACGAATACGATCTCGCTTTTCGACTCTGAGAGGCGTGTGTGTGTGTGTGTGTGTGTGTGTGTGTTGCGAGACGCTCAGATTAGCCCTATGTGGCCCAGATTACAACAGGATCAGCACTGCTACATATTACACAGGTCTGTGAACTATTAGTTAGATAGCGGGCCAGCCGCGGCTTTAGGGGCTGAAACCCCATTTAATTACATTTCAGAGAGGAAAAGTAGAGAAAGAGCTCAATGCAATCTGCTGGTGCTCCGTGGTGAGAGTCATGCACGCCATCTTCAAGTGTAAAACGCATGTTTTTGTCCAGATGGAGGGATCGTAGGCTTTTTGTTATAGGGCACTGCCACGGTTTTTCTTTCCTCCCGACCAATGTGACGTTTCTGGACTCTGTCTTTGTCCACCTAGTGGCTGAAATAAGAAGTGTCTCTCATTCCTTGAATAGAAAGCGTTCTGCACATTATATTTGCATTATATTTCCTCACAGAAAGAAAACTTGTTTTTAAGGCAAAGATTTACACCTCTGACTTGTAATATTAACCTTGTAAATGAGAATTTGTGTTTCGTCCCATTCAAGGTGCCACGAGGGACATCGGCTCAGCTCTGACCAGGATGTGTATGCGGCACCGCAGTATCGAGGCAAAATTACGCCACTTTACCAAGTCAGTGTAACCAATGTTTTATTTTTTCACCTTGAGAATGATCGTGTTCCCATGTCATCAATCGTGAGTGTGCGTGAATGAGTGTCTCAGGTCCCGTTGCATCTCTGTTGACCTTCGTCCCATTCTGCCACTCTACGTTGAGTGTGTTTTGGGTTGCTCCTCATTCTCTCTCATGTTGTGTCTCTTTGACGCTGCAGTGCTCTCATGGAAGGGCTTGTTACGCCACTTCAGGACAGGATGGAGGAATGGAAGAAGACGACCAATCAGCTGGACAAAGATCATGCCAAAGGTCGATAAACCAGGAGGACACAAAAATGGATAGATGGCCATTTGTGATCGTATCGGAAAAACTGACAAATGCTTTTTTGGTTTTGCATCGCTCTACAGAATACAAGCGATCTCGCCAGGAAATCAAAAGGAAGTCACTGGATACAGTAAAACTCCAGAAAAAAGCAAGAAAAGGTGGGAAAACTTTCCCTCGAGACGAAAAACCTATTAGATAAAAGCAGCTCACATAGCAAGGATGGTTTCACATGGTTCTGATTAAAATGACACCATCTCCGCCTGTCACAATCTCAGAGGCGACAGATTATTTGTCTACTTCTGCCCTATAAATCGACTCAAGGATCTTTCCTGGCAGTTCGTACATTAGTTGCTGCTGATAGCTGTAATTAAACTTCTACTTTCTTTCAGGCCTTACTGTGTAACAGCAACAGGGGCTAGTCATGAACATGCACTATGCCCTGACCTGACGTATCTAACATTGCCTGTTCTTCTGTCCTCCTCTCACTTCACCACCCTGCCTGTTCCTGCAAACCCCTCCTCTGTTTCTTTCCCCTGGCTGTAGAGCTTCTGGGTGTGTCCTTTGGTGAGAACTTTACAAGAGTTTTCAAATCATATTCATTTTTAGATTAGAATGGCCAGTGAAAGGAAAGGCTATTACTTTAATTATTCATTTAAAGGTAAAAGAAACATTGTCCAACTAATGCTCATTCATCCTATCGATGACTGATGACATGTGTTCGAGATATGAACTTACCACAAGCAGGGTTGGCTCATCAGGCTGAAAATGGGAACAGCTAAACTTCGCCTGCTAACATGTGTCCAGCGCGTTTCTGCAAGCTATGTAAAGGTGCTCTGTAGGGCATTAGCAGTTGGCAGTTTGAGCTCAGGCCCTCGAATCGTGAGAGATAGCTCATCATCTTCATCGCATCCTTTTCATTATTTTTCCCTCCTCCATCGACGCCATCATCATCTTGTGTGTTTGTGGTATGCGGTCTTGAATGACTCGCAGACATCCTGTTTACTTTTATGCATCTAATCTCATTCATTTCAGGACAAGCACAGCGCCAGTTGCTTTGCGTCAGCGCCTGATTGATGACATGTGTTCAGTGTCCTCTCATTGCCATGCACAAGAGCCATTGGACTGTAGTGTCTGTCAGTGCATTGGCCTCAAATACACAAACCGTTTATCACTATGTCCTAATCATGTCTCATTTTTACTCTTTCTCCCCCCTCACTGCACTTTGTACATTCTTCTTCCTTCATGTCACGTCTTTAATTATCACCCATCCGTTCTGTCATTACTTGTCTCCGTCTTATCTCTCCTCTTCCTCCTCCTCGTCCTCTCTCGTCTATCTTTGCTCCCTCCCTCTCTCCATCCTCCCTCTCCCCCCTGTGTTCCTTTTCCCTCGCCCAGGCCGAGGGAACCTGCGCCCCCAGCTGGACAGTGCCATGCAGGACGTCAGCGACTTGTACCTCCTGATGGAGGAGACGGAGAAGCAGGCGGTGCGCAGAGCCCTCCTGGAGGAGAGAGGGCGTTACTGCACGTTTATTAACATGCTGCAGCCCATGGTGGTAGGAACACTTGAAATAGTATTGGTGAAAAATTACACATTAACATTGACATGTTAAATTAGCCTTAATTTGTTCATTTTCTCCCACTCAGAATGTGGAGATTACCATGCTGGGAGAAATAACACATTTGCAGGCCATTGTTGATGACCTCACTTTGCTGACCGAAGACCCTCACAAACTGCCACCAGCCAGTGAGCAGGTAACAGTGATGTAATGCTACTGATTCCGTTAGGTTTTTGTTCTGTTTTTAAACTACCCATCATTTTATGTGTCTGCAAATTCTGAAATTGCTTTCCTGAGGTTATCGCATATATTTTTGTATATATAAATTCCCATCTGTAATAGTAGTTGCACGGACCACATAGTCTTGCTTTGGTTGACAGTTCCCATATACAAAGATTTATCAAATTACATATTAAAGACTGATTTCTTTAGCAGGAAGGAACATTCCTTTGGGCAACACTCTGATTGTGAATGACTTTTTTTGGTCTCATCATGACATTTGTCTGCAGTAGCAAACATGGCATCGTTGGATCGTCACCATGCTGTTATGTGTTGTTGCAGGTGATTCGGGACCTCAAAGGTTCTGACTATAGCTGGCCCTACCAGACCCCTCCTTCTTCCCCCAGCAGCACTGGCTCTAGGAAGAGTAGCATGTGCAGGTACGTCCAGCAAAAACATAACCTCCTTGGCGGAGGCAAATATTACCTGATGACACGTTCCACAAGACCAGGTCATCTGGTGCGGGTAGAAAGAGGAAATAAGCATATGGTCCAATTATGAATTATTCAGTGTTATTATTTGTCATATTTGTAGCAATTGTCAACAATGGAAGGGGAAAAAAGCTTTACATAATATTCTCAGTGTGACACTATAGAGCTTTCGTGTATGTTTAGTAACATTGATCTGACATCCTGTTGACAGTCTCCTCCAGATGCCGTCTGCTGGAGCCCATCGACTCAGCAGCGTCTCCTCCCATGACTCGGGCTTTGTGTCCCAGGATGCCAACACACACTCTAAGCCTCCGTCGCCCATGCCCTCTGACATCATTAGCCAGGTAGCTCATCTCAGCCATTGCCCTTATGCTAAACACTTTGGCTTTCATTGCAGCAGAATTGTTTGACTCCAACTGATTCCTCAGGCAAAACACTGCTACAAAGAAGAGCTAAAATACGAGCAGCTGACACTCAATTTGCTGACGGCGTAGCTTATTACTAGTGACGAGCTAAAATTAGGCTAATTATCAGGTGAGCTAGACATGCATTGGTTCAGTCTAGAAAGAAAAGGGCTGATAAAAAAAAACAAAAAAACCTTTGTAAATAACTTTTAAAACAAGCGAACGAAATGTTTCCATATCTAACATTTAAAATCTTTGCACGTACAGAACAATTGGCAGTGCAATGCTGTAGCGCAGGAGTCTGCATAATCATTTGTATTTAGTAAAACTAGACCTAGAATATTTCTCTCTATTTTTTCATGCACCTCCAGTCTTGTTTGCATTTCAGACGCAAGCCCATCGTCTCAGCGGGAGTTTCATCGTTCGATAGCAAACCCAGACACGCCTCTTCCTTTTTTGCTGCAATAGAGAGTTACCTGTTGCAAGTGTTGAATTTGTATCCCACTGGACTGAT
The DNA here is from genome assembly GCF_040956055.1 of Brachionichthys hirsutus. Classification (NCBI taxonomy): domain Eukaryota; kingdom Metazoa; phylum Chordata; class Actinopteri; order Lophiiformes; family Brachionichthyidae; genus Brachionichthys; species Brachionichthys hirsutus. The sequence continues at coordinate 152,523 of NW_027180323.1, read as the reverse complement.
GAAGATATTTCAGACTGTTGTGGTTTGAACCTTTCGCAATGTAGAGAAGACGAGCAGAAGCTCACCGGCAGGCCAACTGATGCAATGTTCTTTTCTAACCTCAGAAATGAAAGCGCCTCCTTCCTCCTGAACTTCATAGACACTGTTCTCCTTTTCTCACATCTAATCCTCTTCTCTATTATACCCCATCTATTTACCAGAAATCAACAAGCTCAGCCTCCTCTGAGGCTTCAGAAACTTGCCAGTCTGTCAGCGAATGCAACTCTCCTACAGCGGTTAGTGCCGCGCGCATCTCACCGCTGTGTTGGACACACACTCATGCAGATGTGCACACACTCAACTTGCTGTGCATTGTGTACCCATTGTTTTGTGTGTCAAACCGCAGTGCAGTTTGACGGGGGGCTATTCATGGATGCTGAGCACTCTGACTCAGACTTGTCTGTCCATTCCGCAGTTTGGCTCATGCTCATCCTTTGGTACCTTTCGCCCTGCTTTCTCTCACACTGGCGCCATCAGGCCTCTCTCTGTCATACTTCCTGCGTCACCCACATTTAACCACTCCTCTGGATCCAACACCCCCTCTCCCACATCCAAGATTCCTAGCTGGAAGGTTTGTGTTCATTTGCAATTTCACTTTTGGGTTTATCTCTTTTGAATCTTTGTTGCTTCTTTGCTTCTTGTATTTGTGTTGCCTTCATGCACATTAATAAGCATAAAGATTAACCTCACGGTCACCGTGCTGATGTTGCTTATTAAGCTCAGCTTTCCATCTTTCCTCGCAAAGATGTGCCAAACTGAAATAGCCCATTCATTCAACCACATGTACATGGCCCGATGTAATCTGCCCATATCTACATGAGGATCTAATCAGTTCATGAGCCCCATCAAAGGCTTCCATGTTTAACTTGCTGCACGCCTGGTGGATGGCAAATGCCAGCGATGCACAATTGGGAGATGGTGCCGTTTTTCCTTCTGCTGCTGCAGGACTGGGCCAAATCGAGCTCCTGTGAGCCATCGTTGGCCGGCACCATTCATCGTAGGATGGAGTCTGTGGATAAGATGCGAGAGCTGGAAGCTCCGCCCAGTCCACTGGGGTATTCTGGGATGCAACAAGATGATCCCAATAGTGCAAGAATTGGTGCAGGAGCCATTGCAGCCAAGGTAAATGTGATAATGTATTAACATGCCCTGAGGATTTTGGTGGTGTTGATGTGGCACACACATGTAAATGAATGCTAAAACATATATACGTCCTGTCTGCTTGTATTTGTGTCGGTGCATGTTGCGTGCCCCAGCATGGTGAGCCCCTGTCTCCAGCAGCCAGTACTCTAGCTATGGTTCTGACCAGAGGTTTGAGTATGGAGCAGCAGCAGAAGAGCAGCAGGGACTCTCTGCAGTACTCCAGCGGCTACAGCACTCAGACCAACACCCCCTCTTGCTCCGAGGACACCATACCCTCACAAGGTAGCACTCAATGCTCAACTCAATTTACTGTACTTCACGGCATTTTTGGCTTTCTCTCATTTTGATGGCAATGTTGTGCAATGCAGCACTATTTTTTTTCCAGTGTTAATTTAATCACTGTAAGATACTAAATGGTAAAACTCAACAGATGCAAAAAAGAAAACAGTTTTTAATAGATGGATAAATAGTAATAATAATTTGTGATCCCAAATTTGGGAGTTCAGCGAAATAAAATATTTCCCATGTCTTCTAGGTTCTGATTATGAGTGCTACTCCCTCAATGGAGATGGGGACAGTGAGGGGCAGGCAGACTTTGACAAGTCCTCCACTATCCCACGGCACAGCAACATTGCTCAGAGTTATCGCCGCATGATCCAAACCAAGAGGCCGGCCAGCACGGCAGGTCTGCCTGCAGGTAAGCCCCTGCAGGGAACTGCAAATGGTGCAGGGGGAGGCGGCTCCGGAGTCATCACATCCGGGACGGCAACCATTCGCCGGACTCCCTCCTCAAAGACCGGAGTCAGGCGCACGCCGTCCACGTCTGGCCCCATTCCCATTCGGCCGCCCATCGTGCCTGTCAAGACCCCAACTGTGCCGGATTCTCCAGGGCTTCCCAGCCCGTCTCCGCATCGTGTAAGCAGAGAAAAGTTTCTGTGCGACCCATCTACTAGCGACTACATTAAAGCTTCTCCAAAGAGGATGAGCCTCCCAGACACATCTTGGGGCTTTGGAGTAGGAGGGGCTGACAGGGCAGTTGCTGCCCACGGTGCCGAGGAGGACCCTCTGCTCGCTGCCAACCGCCACAGCTTGGTGGAAAAGATAGGGGAGCTGGCAGCCAGCGCCCACGCCCTTGGTGAGGACCAGTTTCCCTTCCGAAGCGCACTGCCAGGGGATCCGACTCTGTGTGCGCCTCAGGTGCCGACCTCTACGGCTCAGGAGGACAAGGATATGCTGGTGATAATACGCCGCGGGGTAAGACTCCGCAAAGCAGTGACTGACGACAGGTCAGCTCCCAGGATTCTCCGGTAGCTGGCCAGGGGGAAGACTACAAAGAAGCAGCTGCGATGCCCTTGCAAAGTGAAGCGCTCATGTGATGCATGAAGGTCAGGTACAAGAAACAGAGAGGATGCAACGTGCAGTGAACGAAGGCCAATTGAGAGCAATGACCATGAACAATATAAGTCGGGTCATTTCAGGTCATGTATGTATTGTGTACGTACAAATTAATCCATACTTGTTTTGGCTTTTATTCTTTTTGGATTCGTTTGTGGGTTTTGTGGCTAGATGCATCTCTGCTCCCAATGCGACCGGTCGTCGAGCCCAGTCTGCCCGCTTTAGACCCAATGAGGAAGACCTCACTAATGTAGAGATTGAATGCTCGGTGTCTTTGTTCTTGCTCTTTTGATTAGTGTGCATTTCTTAATGAACACAGCCACCCGTGAAGTGCTCTGTGAGCCTTGTGTGTATGCTGTAATTGTCATTGCTGTATAAGTACGTATTACTGTTTAGTTTCATAAGCTGAGCAGCAGCTGTGTAAGTCATGTAAAATAGAATGAATATGGCAGTGTTTTAGTGCTGTACTGTACTGTCAATATATTCTGAAATTAAACAGGCTTTTTACTGTTGAGTGGGTTCATTATTTTTGTCAGTAAATGCAATGCCTTTAGTCACAAAATAGCAAACCCTCATCAAAGCTGGGAACTTCTCCCCGTACAATACAGTCCAATGTGGAATGCTTTTGTCTTCCATGCATTTTCTCTTCCACTGAGCAAATGCTTCTTTATTCACTAGTTCCCTTCCCTCATGCCTGATCATTTCATATATTTATACATATTTCGTATATTAAGTAAATCTGTCTGACTCTTTGAGTTAAACGGCTGACCTCGAGCTGTCGACAGTGATGATGAAAGGGAATAAAACATATCCACACCTTTGTCCATATCTATTTAAAACATTTTTTTATCTGGGATGATGCCCACTCTTAGATGAGGTTTTTTTGAACAGTATTATAAAACTGCATCTTACAATGCAAAAAAAACAAAAAAATTCCTTCCCACAAGTTTAATTAAAATCTGTCAAGTGGCTATTTGTGTCATCCTGCTGGCAGAAAAAAGTTAGTGTTTTTTTTTAATTTTATTACCAATGTGCAAAAACCCAGTTTTTGCAAATTTTTCCTGATTTTTCAAGCCCCACAGAATATTTTTTACTATGAATATGCAAACGGTGAATGTAACAAATGAAAGATTAAAGCATCTTCTTTCATCAGAAAAAAAGTGTGTCCCACTTTTTGTTCTGGAGTTATTGGTCATTGAAGAGATGCAGACCTCAATGTCAGGGTTGGCAATGAATGTTTGGCTTTCAAAAAACGTTTTTAGATGTGAAGGGCACTCAAAGAGTTAATTTCTTGATTGATCTCGTGATTTAGATTTTTTAAAACCATATTTTTTTTGGAATGCTTCCTAAGTAGCTTTCTCTGTGTTCCATGAATTTGTCCTGGACAGTAAAACCTTTCCATCAGTCTGGATTCTATTTTTTGTCTATTCTATACCACTGCAGTTCTTTTAAGAGACAGATGGGAGCGCCAGAGATCCTTTGGCATGGTCGAGCTGACAAAGTCGCTCCAAAATGAGCAGTAATGGAGTACATCCATCGACATTACTGCTTCAGTAAAGTTCTTTGGCAGCCTGGAAAGATGAATGATAATGGGGAGAAAGAGGATGAGACGGGGAGGACGTCTTACAGGCCCCAAAATGAACAATATTCACGTTACACCAGCGACGCACAGATAACAAAAGAATCCAACTAATATTTCTAGAGAAAATGTGGCAAGCTGTCGCTTGTTTTTATCTGAACTTGAACCCTTCGGCTCTCCAGTTTCAGCTTGTCTAATCGTTGGATGAAGGAGGACGTCTTATTGTAATCAATCAGTCAAAATGAAAATGAATCCTCATCTTAAGCCTTTCACCTCGCTGTCATAAATTGAACAAAATACACTTTATATAAACTACTGCAAGATTATACATCCAGTATAATATGTAGAATGCTCACTTTAAAGCTTATTGGTATTTATCTGTTGGCAGGTAAATTAAGTGGTTACCGCTGTCTCCTCATGACAACGCGTGAATGAGCATGAAGGATAGGTTGTGTGTCTGTGTGCGTCCGTTCTGTGATGGAGTGACAACCTGGCTACAGAATAACGACACATACTGTCTTCAGAAAGGTTCCCTAGAAACTAGAATGGTTCCCTTTCAACTACTCTTTCACTGTATGCAGGCTTGTCCGCTGCAGGCACTAAATCTCCAGGGAAAATGAAGACTGACTGACAATCAGGAAGACTTGTCTGGTTCCACATTCATTACCACCGTTGTCGTCTCTTTGAATGTTTCATTGCATTAATTCAGCCGACACCTCTACCGGGACTGGCTTGTAATAAGTGCATTAAAACGGATGGGGAGAGTCCGTCGGGTCTCATCGGCAGCCTGGATGACAGGCTGCAGGATCACCACATGTGGTCTAGTTCATATATATTTCATTTCATTTTCTAACCGCTTATTCCGCTATCGGGTCGCGGGCCAAGCTGGAGCCAATCCCAGCAGTCAATGGGCGAGAGGCAGGGGACACCCTGGACAAGCCGCCAGTTCATCGCAGGGCAACACTCACACTCACACCTACGGGCAATTTAGTGTCACCAATCAGCCTAGGCTGCATGTCTTTGGTGGTGGGAGGAAGCCAGAGAACCCGGAGAGAACCCACGCAGACACGGGGAGAACATGCAAACTCCTCACAGAATGGCCACAAGCCGGAGACGAACCTGCGACCATCTTGCTGTGAGGCAACAGTGCTTACCACTGCGCCACCGAGCCGCCCCGCTAGTTCATATATATATAGCACATTATTGAATTTACACTATTGGTGCATAACCATGATCTGGTCAAGTAATGAAAAACTTATGTAATGGCCAGTTGGGGCTTCCTGGGATAATTAGATGACAAAGGGAGAACTGAGGTGCTTCATTATGCATCTGAGGTAAATGTTCTCACTGTCCGAACCATCTCGAAGAGAACATCATCACATTTCATGGAATTGGACATTTTCATTTCCTCTTTCAGCGGATGCCCTCCTGTGTCTTTTGATGGTGTGAAATATTTCTTTCTGTGCTAAATAGGATGTCGTGATTGTTCAGGGCTAAAATGGGATCCTGTTCAAATCAATAATCATTTCTTTAGAGCGTTAATCCCTGAGACAGCCTCGGGCTCCACTAATCAGAGAGCAGATATATTAAAAGCTCTCCTCAGACAAGATGCGACTCTGAAGCTGTGCAGTCTGTTTCTAACAAAACATCAGGCCGAGTATTTATCATTAAATTATTTCCGGCATTGTCCTTCAAAATTACGTGTTGTTGTTCTCGTTTTTTTAGTCGAGGCCTACGTGCTTTAAATGCGTAAGAGATAAAGTGAAACGGCTGAAGATATGCTTCATAATAAGGTTAGATTTTGTTGAGTTTTGTTGTTGGGAGGTTTTTTTTTTTTTTTTGCAGAACTGACATTTTCATAAACTAATGCTGCCTCTGCTGCTCTGATAAAGGCGAAGGAAAACTATGAACCTGAGTGCTCATGCTGCCTCCTAATGAATGCCTCTGTTAATAAACAGCTATAGTTTTCAAAGCTTAAACATCACATGCAGTGCCGGTGGTAGAAGCCTTTAGGGAGATCACAGATCAAATCTAATTTGCCGTACCTTCTACAAAAGAGAAATGTCTTAATGGCTATCCAGCTCATCTAAATGCCCTCAGGGGCTGATGAAAGAAAATTCCCCCGAGGGAAGAACATGACAATGAAGCCGCTGTAGAGCTGCGGCTTCTGTGTTGTTCCCAGAAATGCCTCTTTGTATCTGTCTCAGCTTGTTCATGGACACCGGATGATGTCCAGATATCACCTAATGTCCTGTCACTCTATGATAACCTTGACTGTGACAGCTAATTATGTCACAGGAGATTCCTTTTTTTTTTTTTTCATACACTGACATTTTAAACACTATACTTACGCTGTGCTATAAACTGCCCATTAACTGATGTTGGTGCAAAGCCTTTTCAACACCGTCTCCAATAATTTCCTTTTTTTTTTTTTTTTACCCTGCTATTTCAGGAAGAATCATAGACACCCTGTAATTTAAAGAGCACAGAAGTTACAATTTGGAACCTTCACTCCCACAGGCTCATCCACGCTGTATCTGAGGAGGCGCTCACAAGCAAAGGCAGAAATGCTGCAAGGCTATACAACCTTTGCCTTCAGCTGTGTGTCTGCCTCGTTCGGATTGAGGGGAATGGATTTAGTCAATTATTCATTAAGCAGCAGCAGGCTTTCTAACATGCATCGCTAATTCCTTCAGTGGGATTTCTTCTTCTTCCTGTAATGCCTTGTCGCTTTTAGATATCTGTTGCTGGAGCGGGACGATCGCTGATGATTTTTTTTTTCTTTTTTGTACTCTGAACAGCTTTGTTGTTTTTAATGCGGTGTACATTGGTGTTTCGTCTCAGTAGAAAAACTGCTGCAACCCCCAAGTAAACTATCCCTCACACTCTGGCCCGGCCCCTTATGATTGAAATAGCCTTTGCTACAGTTAGCTGTGGTGTATTTGACCATGTGAGACAACATGATTTGTATTCATGAGGCACTCAAGGAGTTCAAAGAGAAGTTACAGCGCAGGCTAGACAGTGCCAGGGGTCTCTCGACTCAAACAATGTCTGTTTTAGATCACACTATTCCGCCTTAAGTGACGAAGTGGCATTTAGATGGTCATAATTTGAAAAGCCCCCCCCCCCCCTCTTGTAAGACATTATAAAAAACACCAGTGATTGTGGCACGGCTCATGTGTCCTGGTGACACAACCCGGAGCTTGTGCCATACACGGTAAAATAATTTTGACAAAATGACTTTTGTGCTCCAGCTGCAGGCTGTGTCTCAGAACGATCTGGGGGGGGGGGGGGGGGGGGGCTTTACTGCCAGTTATCAGAGTTATTGCTTGAAAAGGACAGTTTTGCTGCTGAGGGTGGATTCCACAAAATTTGCAATGATGGATTATACGTTTTCAAACAGATACGGATCCTTCAGCTGTAACTCTGGTAAAAATGTTCCAACTGAATATGAGCAGAGCAAAAAGCAATTACACGTCCAGCGTGGCATTATCCCCCCCACCTAACCCCCCCCCCCCCCCCCCCCGGTGCATATGAATATATTGATGCACGTGCGTCTGAAGTAAAGGTTAACATGACATGGGAGGCAAACTCAACAGCGCTCTTCAGCCCGTTATCTGTTTGACAAGTCAGAGCCTTAATGCACCGGTAATATTTAGCCCTCTGCCTTGTCACGCAGGCTGCGGGGGAGGTGAGGGGAATCGAAGGTGTGTGAGTCTCAGAGAACCAGTAGACACACGCAGGGCTTGGTACTGCATGGCTGCTACTTGACATGCTAAGACAGTGACACTAGAACGGAGGAGCAATCTGCAGGGTGACAGTGGGAAAAAAGAACTCCTGCATACTCACACACCAGCGGATGCACAGATGTGCGGAACTGAACAGTGAAGCCCGTCTTAAATCATGTTTGCACTGTCTCACAGCTCAGATGGGAGCATTTGCATTGAGTATTGATGAATTTTCTTCCACGTTTCTTCCTGCTCTAAACCAGGCGTGATCGTACTGACACGAGATTGCAGCGCATTCAGGGAACTTTTACAAAAAGCGTCTGAGTTCAGATCCCCAGACAGACAAGTAGGGAGATGAAGAGGAAAGCGCATGAGTCAGAAATGTTCCTGCATGGGCAAGGCAGCGCTCTCTCTCTCTCTCTCTCTCTCTTTTGGAGGGGGGGCGCTCTCCTGATGCCCTTGGTTTCCAGACAGCATTGATGTGTTCACTCGACTTTCTCTGAGCCGCTACTTGTCGCTGAGAGCGGATTTACTGTGACTGTGTCACGCAGCTGCAGGGGAGACTCCTGCTGCGTGGGGCGGAGACGCTCCTAAATACTACACAGGGTGGGGTTCAAAATCAAGAGTCCGTCCCCGTGGGCCGCCCCGCCCCGCCCCCCTCTCCCTCGCGATTGGCGCTGTCCGGGGTCCTGAACGCGGCGAATGAATCCACCCAAACCATCGGCTGCGCGCTGCGCTGCGTGGAGCCTGGAGACGGATATCCCATAATGAACATTGGAAGGACCATATTGTGGATAACTGAGGAGGAAGCGTCTCGTCTGTTCCTGCCCTCGTTTTAAATGTCACCCGGAGCGACATAACTTCCCACCGGCCACGATGCGCGGCTTCCTGTTCTGCTGCCTTCTATCGCTGGCTGTCGGATACAAAACGCGGGCGCGCCTGCCTTTCTTTCACGGGCACGTCTTCGAGAACTCCCCGGCAGCGTCCAAAGTCAACGGACTGTGCATCCCGCTGAGGCGGGTCGACGCGCAACGATGGTGCCCGGTGTCCGGGATGCGCTTCAGGCTCCGCGGAAACGGCAGCGAGGACTTCCGCGCCTTCGCTCACCACAAGAGGGGGAATATGTTGCTGAGAACTTCCAGGGCTTTGGACAGAGAGGCCCGCGCAGAGTACCTGCTGCACGTGGGCTGCCGCTGCCGCACCTGCGCGCCCGACTCCGGCGCCTTCGACGTCGCGTCTGTGAAAGTGGCCGTTTTGGACACCAACGACCACGAGCCGGCTTTCCGCAGCGCGGACGCGGTCCACATAACTTTGGACGACACCACCGCTCTCCGGAGCGTGGTGTACAAGCTGCAGGCTGGTGACGCAGACAGCGGCAACAACGCGGAGTTGACGTACGCGTCCGTCCCCAAAAACGGCAGCTTCTACGTCGTCCCGAAAACGGGCGAAGTGTTGTTGGTCGACTCGATTCTGGGTCTTCCGTCTCAAGTCGAATTCCGCGTATTCGTGAGAGACCACGGGTGGCCCCCGCTGACCAGCCCGTCTGTCGTGGTCACCGTTGCGCCGCAGCGGTGGGCGACGCATTCCGGTGATCGGTCGGGGTCGGGGTCGGGGTCGGGGTCGGGGAGGGCAGGACGGTCGCCGAGGGCGTTATTGGCTGACCCTGGCGCGGTCGCGTCCCTCAACGTGTCTGAAGACGCCAGCGTCGGCTCGGTCATTACGAGCCTGGGTCCCGCCAGGTTTCAGTCAGCCGCCTACGAGCTGATCTACCCGGAGCCAGAGAGCTCTCCGGTCAGCGTGGGGCGCGACAGCGGCGATATCACGATAACCAGGAGGCTGGATAGAGAGACGGAGCCTGTCGTGGAGCTCACGGTTAAGATTCAGGATAAACGAGGTGTGTAGAGAATGTTCCTCCATCAACCTGCACCTAAGTTATGTCATTTCCCCCCCCCCCCCCCCCCCCCCCCTTCCCTGGGAATTAGTTGCATTGTGTTGGTGATGCCCTATTTTAGCAACATGCTCTCCATTAAACACGGGAAACCTGCAATGCGCTGCCATCTGGACAACCCACCCCCTCACCAGTGACCCCCCCCCTAACCCTAACCCCCCTCAGCAGCCCTGATGTACACAAGCCATCCATCAAACCCTTACAAGCCTGTCAGCACAGCATCATTTCACAGGTGTGCCTCATTCTCATCTATCTGCCCCCCCCATACCTGAAATATGGCTGAACATTACCGGCTCATTGTGGAAGATGATCCCCCCCCATAAGTGATAAGTCTAATTATGCTCATGATTGAAGCACTGTAGTTTGTGGCTATACAGAAGTAATCCTTATAGAGTGTCAAACCACTTTCACCGCCCCCCCCCCCCCACCCCCACCACCTTTTCTCCTGTCTGATGGGATTACCTCTCAAAATCCTCCTCGCTTTCTCTCTGTATAGTCCCAGGGAGGATTTGAGGTTACACTTCCTCTCTCAGTCAACCGTTCCAATTCCTTGGCTACAGGCGGAACTTGTGTGTATCAAATGTTCTCAATTTTGTTTTGGACAAAAAAAATAAATAAAGTTCGATTTCAAGCTTGAAAACACAACAACAAGGATTCAAACTGATATGTTCTGCAGTCGAGCCACACTCTGTGCAGGAAATCGTCTGCGCTGTTTTAGATCGAATTGCCTGCTGCTCATATTTTGCACAGCTTTAGGTTGTGATTGCATGCCTGATTGGGACACATTCTTTCAAAGGGAGGTTTTTTCAGATTCAGAGTGAGTAAAAATAGTATTTTGACTTTTGTTTTTCCACCGAATTGTAACGAAAATACACTGCATTCATCTGACAGATATTCAGATAATTGTCCTCCATTTTACCGGTCTCACCTGTGAAACTCTCCTCTCCTGATCAAAGACATGGCATGTCCTTTATCCTGCAACTGCGGCTTTGCAGACAGAATCTTGACAGGAGACTGGGCAGACAGGCCTTTATATGGCTTGTCTCCTTCCCTCTCCTTGCATATACATAACGGTCTGACTGAAAGAGGCCATTTGAGCTGTTTCTTAAAAAAAAAAAAATCATTTTCAGAGATTTAACCTAATCTCCCATGTGATTCTTCTTGCCTGGTTTGCATTGCGGGTTTCCTTGGCTGTTGCAATTTGAGAAAAAGAGAAGAATGACAGAAACACATCATATTCCTGCACCCGTCTTACGATTTCCATGCAAGAGTAAGACTGCAAAGTCACAAGAACTGACCCCGGGCACCATAACAACAGATGTAATAAGGCCCCGTGTGTTGCACTGCCTCAATTTGGTTTAGCACGGTCAACTCTCCGTAGCACAGAGCTGTCCGTGGTGCTGACAGGCAGCTGCTGAATGTCAAAGAGAAAACATTTTCATGTGGCAAACTCGCCACGGTTCAAAGAATGTTCAAGTCAGCGGCATTCAGTGGTAACCTTAACAATATTTATTACATTATTCACATGCAAAGTTAAACTTTAATGCAGTCCACTGCCACAGCGTGACAAGCCATGGCCTCAAATAGCCACACTCGGGCAGAAATAGCTGCACAGTGTCTGTTTTGATTGTGTGAGTATTTTCCCCTTCTCCCACAAAACGGATGATACATCTTGTCATTCCTTTATGACAACTGTGATTCCTGTTACCACTCTTACTGCAAATCCATCTCTCTCTAGCCCCTATATCAATTGTTTATTATCAGTGATTCATTTTCTTTGAGCCGCCTTTGCTTCTCAGCTCTTCCACCCTGGATAACAATAGATATTAACAATAGAAACGAGAACGCACACACACACACACACACACATGGCCATTATAATCTGTGTGGGAGAATTCCCAGGTTAATTAGCACTTTCACTCTACCTGTGCTTATTAGCTGGTGAATGCAGATGTAATACATTGTCTGTGAATGTGTTCATCAAACAGGTTCATTTGGGCAGAAAATGATAATCACATTGGAGCAAGGCTTTCTTACATTAATAGCTTTGCAGTGGGCACAAGGCATTAGATTAACTATTTTTTCCTGTTCAAACAGAGATTGACAAGTGCAATTTGTCAAAACATATGTAGAATGAATTCTTCTCGCATACTGCAGACGAAGGGTTGGGGCTGGAGCTGCAGTACTGGACGACTCTCAGTATGGGGTCCATCCTTTTTGGTATACTTAAGTAAGATGGCACAGAAATATTAAATGCTGTGTTAATGTGCAAGGCATGCCATCATCATGTTTTATCAATGAATTAAGACAGCGTGTGGTGCCTCAACCATTTGCATACAATTTATCCAAAGAATTATAGAGTGTGTCCTCATTTATTAAACATATGCAGGCTAACATACTGGGGTGGCTTCACATAGTCTTGAATACATTTAAGTTAATTTCGCCATATTTACCTCGACTGCTGTTGTTATCCATATCTAACACAATTAGTCAATGTTGTGATCATTTAAAGCCGCCGTGCATCATACTGTCATAATGTAAGACTGTGAACAATATTGCTGAACTACAAGGAGATGTGGGGTATGAGGGATTATTCCCGGATCAATTAATTAATTAATGAATTAATAATCTTAAATTAAACATTACCATCCCAGTTCTGTGATACTTTGCATCATTTGGTCTTTATTGCTTTTCTCTTTAGCAAAAGCAAATCAACTATTTTCAATGAATTTCTTCTCTTTTAATAATATATTTTGCCCCAAAATGTCTTTAACATAATGAGAAAATTCTGAAAGCAATCCCTTGTTTGTTTTCCTGCTAGAGCCCCTGTTGATAGTTGATTGAGATCTATTCCCCTTCTAAATTATGTCTAAATTATACCAATAATCATTGAAAACAAGGGAGATATATTTTCTGTGTATTAAACCTACAGTTTAAGAATAAACAAGGCAAAGACAATGGAAGTATGCGGTGACTCACAGAAACCGGTAACGTGGCGTTCTGAGGAGAGGCATTTAGAGACCTCTAGCGCTTCCTGTAAAAGGATTTACGCCGGCCCACAAAGGATGTCAAGGTGGATTTGTATTTGCTTTTGTTTGTCCCCACTGAAAGAAACCCTGTTCTTGTACCTGTCTGTTAATGGTATTTGACAGGCTGGGAGGCGTAACAAACAAGTCGTACTGTCCTTTGTGAGTTGGAGTCAGGGATATTGTAGTGCCCCCCCCCCCCCCCCCACACACACACCTTTGGGTAACTGTGGGTAGGGTGGCATTTAGCTTGTGGCAATCACCTCTTCTCAGCCTGTTTTGTCAGCGAATCTTCTTCAGCTCTTTCTTTCATCCTCCACACTCAAGTCAACATCTCGCTTGCCTTGTTTTTGCACTCATTATATTTGCATATTCCCTTTGTGGTATGAAATGAATTGAGAAGAGACCAGATTTTATTTTGTTTGTAATGTGTGACTGGGAGGCTGTTTGTTTAAGTAGAAAACAATTTAATAAAAAGCCGTCTGCATTTATTTAGTTTAGTGGGGAAAAAAGAAAAAAAAAATGCCCGTGGTCATTATTCTGCTTTTATTTCTGTGCTATTGTGAGGATGCTTCCGGTGGGATGTGCACAATGATTTTCTTTCATGCACATGTCTAATTGAGTAAATTAGTTTGTGTATCAGTCTGTGTCTGTGTTATGATTGCCCGTTCTGATACCCTGCAGTGGAGATTCTCAGATCTGCTGTTTCTGTTGACGTGCTGTGGAGCTGTGACAAGCCTGCAAGCATTTGATTTCCTCTCTGTGGTCTCTCGGATATCAAATGAATGTGTCTGAGCAACATCCCTGCAGTCCTCTCTTCTCTGTAGTCTTAGCATCTGATGCCATGGAAGGAGCGATGGGGAGCGTGTTTGCCACGTTTTTTTTTTCTTTGAAACAATGGGATTAAGAAGCAAGAACAAAAGGAGAGAGACAAAGGAGTTCTGTCCTGTAGATTTAGAGGGAACAAAAGACACGACTGTCAGGGACCCCCCCGAAATGTCGGCGCAAAAGTTGTAATGCTGGGGGTCACGGTCAAAGCGTGTGACTTTAAAGTGAAGAAGAAGAAGGTGAACTAAAGCAGAGGTGAGAGACCTGAGGAGGGCTGAGACGGAAAGGATGAAGGATGGATGGCGGTGAAAAAAAATGGAAGTAGAGTGTAAAAACGTTATACTTTTACCATTGTTATTCTTTCCTTGTATGACTAGAGGCCACTGAATAAATAAAGGGCCCCCAGATCGGAGGCAGTATTGTGCTGTACGCTGCAGATGAGGCCAGCTTGGTGAAGCATAATTGTCAGATGGTTAGAGGGCAGAAGCGAGGAACTATCGGGGTGACAGGAGGGGAATAAGGTGCGCATGTTACTCCAGACTGGATGATGGTGGGAAAAAGATCGTTTTGTACAGCAATGAAAAGGCCAGTGTGTGATTGTATTTGTCTGAAGGTGGTTTGCAGGGAGGAAGAGGAGAAGGAAAGCATGACCTCCTCAAGCAAAACAGACAGAGACAGAAATACTATTGTGTGTTTTCTTTGGGGTACAGGTGAGGAAAGATTTCTTGGCTCATGTTCGTGTCGGGTAAAAACAGTAGAGGGATTCTCCGACAAGCAAAGAGAAAAAAATATCGGTTGTTGCTGCACTCCAGAAATGTTTTCCGGTCTTCCCCCACCAGAAGGATGATGGTCATTTAACTGTGCCCTCCAGAGCCACTCCAATCCATCCTCTATTATCCACTCCAGTTAGATTATGAAACGATAACACTGACTATTATAGGGAGAAAATAGGAAGCAAACAGTTCATCAATGTCTGACGCACTGATGGTGCTCATCAGCCTGACCTCATCACAAGCCACAGTTTGTGACTGATGAGAGTTGCACAATACCACACCAGAGGTCTCACTCACAAGAGTGTAAACGTATCCTGTCAATGGTCATTTGGAAAAAGGACTGAGGCTGTCCCTTCTCTTCAGAGGACACTGCAGAACTTGCCTTGTAACTAAATCCTGAGTCGGCGGACTGCCAAGGCTTAGTGGATGTGACTGATCACAGAAACACCAAACGCCATCAGGATGAGGAACTGTTTTCAATGGGAATTGGTCATGTCCCATCTGTTTAATGAGGTTGGTGCCAGCTCTGACACCAGATCGAATCGGGAGGGCCCTCTTTCTGGAAAACAAGGAAGGGTAGGGGCCCGGCCAGTAGCGTGCGGAGAGAGCATAGGGTGAAGGTGTTGCCATGATTGGTCCAATCGCACGGAGGCTGCAACAGGAGGGCGTGGCCAGGTGTCCAGGTGGGCCGCACCAATCAGACAGCAGTTTGTAGAGGGAGGGCGTGGCCGCGATGGGGCACACCAGGTCAGAGGAAAGACAGATTACCTTAAACACAAGCGGCCAGGGCTGCAGCAGTAACAAGTGTATCCATGGGAGAAAGCACCAACGACCAAGTTAAAAAGTTTTCCTTCATGAAGTTTAGTTTCTCTAATGCGCTCTTGTCCGTCTGCCTGCTCTCATTCAATGAGGCAGATTAAGGGATTCTGTCTCTTCAGGCTGAAGGTAAAATGACGCAGCCCGGCTGCTCAGTGCAGCTTCTCTGATAAGGCCGGCCTGTCTCTGGCAGGGAAGCCACTCTGCTGCAGATTCTACAGAATGCCTGGGCGGACTCCTTTTTAGAATGCACTACACATGTGAGCAGAAAGGGCCTTAATGAGACTTGGGTGAGATATACTATATATATTAATATATCATGGGCCAGGTACCTAATAGTATAAACACACATGTGGGTTGCATTCCCAATAGCCAGAGCTATCTGTTCTTTTCTGGAAGGCCGTTTAGACTTGCTTATAATCACGCCCATGATCAATTATCCTCCGTGCATGAAGCTGCAATAACTCTCTGTGCTTAAGACATCGTCTGTCTCCCGACGCCTCCCCGCATTGCCTCACGAGATTTGTGTTACTGACTAATGGAAGATGTTAATTGTGAAACAGCTAAAACTGCATCCGTGTGTGATATTTATGAACTGTCATTTCATGTGCCATATGTCTCTGATGTGGGTGTCTGTGCCTCCTGTGGTTTGTTGGTGAAACAAAAAGCCAGAGGACCGTGGCCCGCATTGCAAACGTTTTTTGTGATGTTGTCTTGGCGACGATGCTTTGCTGAATAGTGAAGCAAACTAAAAGATTCTGTTTTTTTGTTACGATGTCTGATTTCTTAATCAGATTTACAATTGGTTGTTGTTGTTGATGTTTTTAAAAATAAATAAAATAAAGTAAATTAAAAATAGTCAAATCAAATCATGTGACACTTTGGTAATGTGTCAGACACTTTTGAGGGGGGGCGCATGGTGGTGCAGTGGGTGGTGTTGTTGCACAGCAAGGAGATCCTGGGTTCAAATTTGCCATGACCTTGAACAGAATAAGTGGTAAAGTAAATGAATGAATGCATTTTTAAGTTGTGATAAATGCGTTTGTAAAAGTTCTTTGACATTTGCTTGTTATTTGTGTGTGCATTGGTACACTCATTTCACACACACATATCATTGCACAGATTTTTAAATCTTATTTTTCAGTTGAGGTACAGTATTGGAGGCTAAATTCTCTTTGCATGCTTGCACTGCTACTGGCTGTTTGTTTGTTTTTTGTTCTGACTGCTGACTGCAGGACCAGAGGTAGACTAAAAACAGCCTTTATGCTTGACTCAAACGGTTGCCTCGTATACAGGAACATTTCCTCTGGCACTTCAGTCCTTCAGAATTAATGCTTTCCATTACCCAACACTCTGATAACCAAGGTTCAGCTGTTGAGCTGGTTCTCTGTAGATATACACTTATCACATGCGCACAAATTCATCAAAATGTGGCAATGAATTAATCAAAACCTGAGAATGAATTAATCAAAACCAGGGAAGTAATTGTGTCTTGTGAGTGCGTAATACGATTTTGAGCACCAGATGTAGTAAACATTGCTTTTATATACTCTTTAACTTCCACAGCCACTCAGTTGATGCAGCAATTATCTACCGACCTACCTATTATTATGACACTGAGCTCAAATATTGGACCCACATAAATCATGTGCATCTCATTTGACATGTAGGAGATGTGAGTGCTGCATAAGACACAATGCCGTGTGGACAGGGTGATTTTATATCTTGCAAAGCCTTGTGCATTATTGATACACATTACCTCAGACATTGCCAACGCCAGAGAAAGCACAGAGGCAGGCACTGCCAGGTAAATGTCTTGCTGACCTCCAATGGCACCAGTTCCCAGAATGCCTCTGTGCAACCTGGTGTCCACCTGTGTGATAAATGAGCCCAACTTGCACATTAGACAAAGGAACTTGTCACCAGCTGAGAAGGGTTTGTTTTATTAAATCTGCTCTATTATGTGCGGACACCGTCTTTCGGATGATACAATTTAATTTTTATCCTGTTGTGTTTGATGTGATTGCCAACGTGGACACAGTCACAGTTTAGTTCTCTGGCTGAATGCCTCCTGCACACCTGCCGTCTCCCCCCCCGTCCATTTAAAACTTTTGTCTTAGCTCCAGCTTTACATGCCGTCTAGCCTTTCCGCAGCGTTTCCCCAGAGAACTGAATTGATTTTGTGCTATTGATTAACCAGGAGTTGTTTTGCTCTCAGTCACAAAACATCACTTTAAACAAGAATTTATATGTCGCAGAATAGGCTTTGACAGATTGCTGCTGCTACTTTACGAACTTGCAGAGAGGCAGGTGAGTGTGAAAGGCTGATAATGCTGTCCTAGGGTGCTCTGATGAATCTGCCTCTCAGACGAGCTCACCTGTAGGATAGAATAGACGAGGGAGAATTTGAGCTCGCACTGGGATATGTCGTGGGAATTCAATGTGTGTTCTTATTTATCCATTTGTCTTCAATTTCTCAACCACTTTGCACCCAAAGGTCCAATTAACTGTGCACAACAATCGTTGCAGTTCTGCTCTCGGTAGTGCAAAGATGCACTGATAAACACACGTGGCACAGACAAGTTTGAAAGCTTTGCTGATTGAAGTGCGAACAAGGCAATTTTTAATGCAGAGAAAAAGATCACATGGCTGGTCAAGCTGCATCGTGAGATGCTTTGACATGCCATGGACTCAGCTTCTGGAATAAAGTGGGAAAAATTGCAGCAATTTTGTGCTGCCAATATTCAGAGCTTGTGCGAGTTTGAATGGCGATGGCTGCTATGCCAAAAAAAAAAAGAAAAAAGAGAGAGGCTTTTCCTTTGCATTCAAGCAGACAGTGAAGTCTAGGGGCATCTGGCTGTCATTACAAAGCGTGTTTGAAGATTATGTCCATCTCATGGTTGAGTTGTTTAATCATTTTCAGGAAACAGGGAGACTTAAAAGTCTACAACTCCATCACAGCCAGAGGATGGCTGATTACAATGGCAGGTGTCACTGATGCAGAGATGATGTACGGCCTCTCGGAGCCGATGAGCTTCCAGGAAAGCGTGGGCGACACTGGCTGTTTATGTTGTGTGCATTTTGAATGTGAAAGAAGAGGACCCATGAAAGAGGATTTTTTTTATTCTTGTTTTGTCATCGCCTTTGAAGAGCTATTGTATGCTATGGTTGTGCTGTTTCCATCTGTATCGGGCCTTTTCTGATATGCCAGCTCCAAATGCGGCTCGTGCACCCCTGTGCGTGGAGCATGTGTGCAAGGGTTTTATTTCTCTGTGTTCCAGCTACCAATTTGAGCCTGCTCTCAGTGGAACCAGCGAATGTGCACGGCTTTCTTTCTATCTTTCTCTCTGCCTCGACTGTGCAGGGCTTAATTCTGTGAACTAATCAGACCATATGGTCTCTACAGTCTTATGATGTGCTGAGAAGGATGGGATGAGAATGGCGCCGTACCGTTCGGCCGGAAACTTCGTGCACAAAGTTCAGCCTTTATACCCCTTTTTACTCCGAATGAAACCAAGTGAAAGATTAAAAAAACCAAAAAAACCATGAGGGTGTGGAAAGTAGGAGTTTAATGTTTTCCTCTGAATCTCTCCTAGTTAATGTTGCCCTTTCTGCCCTCAAATCGCATCCTCTATTTCATCATATCCTTTCCATAATTAATTGTTGGAGTCTGCGCTAGCTTGGTTTCGATGGATTTCTCTTACTGAGAAATGACTACGCCTGTCAAACACTAAATTGACAGTCTGTCCTGAAATGCTCCGCCGTCCCCGTGACAGATCACACAATGAAAGTTCCAAACGATCACTCAGCTTGTCCTAATTCACAGCTTGAACTCAAAATCGCTGTATATTTAAAGGCAAATCCCGTGGATGGGGAATTACTTTCAAAAATATTAACACTGGATCATGTTCATCCAATGCTAATGTGTGAACATTATCACAGATTTGGTGCATTAGAATTGATTAATGTTGCTCTTTACGCAACATAATCATAGCTTCCTTTAGCGTAGTAAATCTTGTGATAAATCATGATGAGGAAGGGGGGGTTGTTTAACGCTTGCTCTCCCTCGCACACAGTGGGTGATACGCATTGATCTTGTTTAATCTTGCTGGCCAGCTGTTAATGATGGGAGATGATGGTCCCCACAGAACAGACTGCTCACTGGATTAGATATCTAAATGAGGACTTTATCCTCATCCTCTCTTCCTCTTCCCCTGCCACCAATAAGCCAGAACGCAGTCACATGCTGAGTTACACTTTAATGCATGTGACTATGGTTGTATGTGTTTGCGTGTGTGTGTGTGTACAGACAATATGCATTTAGTGGGTGTGAATCTACACAAGAGGGACAGGTGGTTGAGCAGGTCGTCCAATGATCGAGAGGTTGGCGGTTCGATTCCCGACTCTGGCACATGTGTTCGCTGTTGTTGTGTCCTTGACCAAGACACTTCACCCACGCTGCCTGTGTGAATGTAGTGAGTGAGTGAATGTTGGCAGCCTCGCTTCTGTCAGTCTGGCCCAGGGCAGCTGTGGCTACAACAGTAGCTTCACCACCAACAAGTATGGAGTGAATGAATAATGCACAATGTAAAGTGTCTTTGGGTGCCCTGAAAAGCGCTTTATAAAACCAACGCATTATCATTATTATCGTAAGAGTGGAACGCTTATGTTGGAGGAATGCTGTCGGCGTTCAGATCCACTCTCAAACTGTTGCTGCATAATAATCCTCTGTGCTTCCAAAGGAATGCATTTGCAATGTTAAACACTTTACATTATACCTAGTCTACACAATAACAGACAGCGATAGAGTGGTTCCAGAATGCCTCCCTCTCCATTGTGCTACACAAAGATGGACCTGGGTTCTGGTTTCCGTGCTAGATTAATGTTGTCTCACCCATACGCCGTGGCTTGTTTCCCTATTTAAGCTGCATGGCTTCCCCTGTTGCTTCTGGCTGGCCCTGGTCTTGGCTGGGAGAAAGGATTTGTGAGTCTTTGGGCCTCTGACTGTGCATAGGTGGAGCGTGCTTGTGGTTCTTTTCCCATATATGTGTTTGGAAGGATATAAAAAGATCTCCGAGGACGACCTGCATCAATCACAGACTCAGAAGGAACATGGAGTGAGGGATGGAGGATGGAAAGAGAGATAGGGGTCAACATAGGAGGCAGCAATTGGAGAAAAGGAGAGAAATGCAAAAGGAGAAACATGGATGGAATGGATGGAACAGCCTCTGATGGAGCTGGCTCAGATTGGGAAGGGTAGCGGAGTTTCTATCCTTTAGAGATA
Source organism: Brachionichthys hirsutus (assembly GCF_040956055.1). Lineage (NCBI taxonomy): Eukaryota > Metazoa > Chordata > Actinopteri > Lophiiformes > Brachionichthyidae > Brachionichthys > Brachionichthys hirsutus. The sequence goes on along the minus strand of NW_027180323.1, from coordinate 131,964 downwards.
AGGTCGGGGAGCAGTGCTCAGCAGCTTCCTTCTCCTGTAGCTCGAACTGAGCGTGATAATAAGAAAGCGTGAATGGGGCAAATTGAATTAATGCCGCAGCACACCATAAAAGCCCTAACTTTAATGCATTTTAAAATCCTATAATGAGCAGAGAGCTAAAATAATTTCACACTTGAGTGAAGAAGATGGCCCGCTAACAGATCTTGGGCCCAGCTAACACTGCCGGGGCTTTTGTCATTTAATGTGAATCTTGGTGCTCAGTTGAAACGATACTTACTCTTAGTTCCTGGGGTACAGTAGTGTAAGGAAAACTTAGGGGAACAAACCATTCAGAGTCCTGCAACACGTGCAGAGTTTAGATCCGAGCCGGGAGAGCAGGCGCTTTCCTGCTAATGCCTCGCCTGGGCCGGCTTTACCATCTTGGGGCAAAGCAGTTTCAGAGAGAGCACATCTGCCATGAAACTGCTCCCTCATTTCTCTCCATTAGCCCTCCCATTCAGTGGTAGAAGTTGGACCCTGTCCCGCTTGCGTGTGAACACATGCATGCTCATACACACACACATACACAGTACAGGCACAGATGTGTGCTTTTGTGTCTGCACAAAACGTGAAGGGCATTATTCTCTGCTTGCCGCCCTCGTGTGCTCTCAGCTCTCCCGTCCTCCTCGTTAGAGGCGTACTTTCATAGAACTCTCCATCGTCGAACCACTGAGGAAGAGGAAGATCGCTCTCTGACACACACTAACACTAACAGACAGGTGTTGATGGAGACTAATGACCAAATGCAAGCCTCTGATATGGGTGGAAGGAAAGAGAGCAACATGACATTAATCACTCTTCTCTTCTCCTCTTGTTTTTTTTTTTTGGGGGGGGGGGGGGGTTATTGGAATTTTGTGCACCGTCCATTAAACCCCGGGCAAAAGTGTGCTGACTGGTCGATTTCTGGTCTGACTTCTCCTGGATAATCACATGTAAACACAAACATACACAGCATACACAATGTACACAATGTTCCATATCCATACATGCATCTACAATGCATGCTCAAGGTGCTATTCAGTCGAGCTTCAGTACCCTGACATCAATAAACAGACATTTGTGCAGATTGTACACTTGGTTTCTGGTAAAGAAGCTGGGAAATCCCACATTTCACGTCTCCCAGAAGGAGGCGGGGCTCGGGCTCAAACCAGGAATTTATATCCGCACAGCTCTAATCTGCCTGAGAGATTCCGTCCTGCAACATAATTTAAATGAGCTCTTCCCTGCCACCTTTCCAAATGATTGATCCCCCACTGTGTATTTGGTGCCAGGATTTGCATATGTGCCACTGCACAGCCAAGTCATTTGCAGTGCAGTGGGTCAGTGCATGGGTGGAATGATGGGTGAGAGCACCAGACACTGTGTACCACTATATGATCTCCACCCCATCTGTCCTTTTGGACAGCAGCAACAGCATTCCATACAGATTTGAGCATATTTCACTGCCAGATCTAATTATGAATCACTGATGCTGTGAATAAACATCGCTTGACTACTAATGTAATTCGTATGCAAATGTAGCCCAATATCTGTACCTAATATCTGTACCGTTGTTTCTCCCCAGTTTAATTTGAGCAAGGAATCCCTTGTGCTCACAAATCGAAATAGATTTCAATATATCCCCCAGAGTGCTTAATTCATCTATTTTCTTTAGCCTTTTTTATTTATCATGCTCCACATCATCTGGCGGAGCAGGAAAACATAACATGCAGCGCCTGTATGGAAGTGAGAAAAGAGCTCATGTTGCAGAATTGCTGCTTTCGCCTCTTAACGTTGCCTTTCAGTGTTCAGCCTTAAGATCTTATTTTTGCCTAACAAGTGGGCTGCTTATGCCAGAAAGCTTTTAATTCCCAATCTCCTGCGATCCTGAAGAATACTTTAAACGGCTCTTCTGTTTGGTCAGGCTGCGGAAACAAAAGGCGATGAGGCGTTTTCAATCAGGGCCATCTAAACCTTGAAGCCGCTCTCCTTAAGAACTGCAGATGGCATCACTGCATCTTCTCTTAAGACAGAAGTGAAAACCTAATTATCCTGCATCAACAGTCACCCCGATACTGCCCCCATTATGCTGGAGGACTAATATTGATTTTTTTTTTGGTGCACTGGGTCCTGTTGACTTTGACAGTGCGTTTAGCGTTTGCTGAAATGGTGAATTGACTTCATTATTTATTATGTTTGTTAGTGTTTTATGCATATTAGTGGTTGCTTCTTTACTTTTGTGAGCCTTGAATGGAAAGCCTGTGCCTCATGCACGGTGCTGCTGTGGATTTATAAGCAGCTGCTTTGTCCTTCTTTCCAGTGAATTGAATGGATGCTGCAACAGTTTGGTTAACAATGAGTTTATTACTGCCTGGAATCAGAGACGGATAACAACGTCAATTTAATTGAAGTTTCTGTGCATTCAAAGCACACACATTGTTGTGTAGAAAAATGCTAGCTTAGTGCAGAAGCTATGGAAAGTTATTGAGTTATTCTATAGGGACGAGTCAGACTCGCTCTGTTAGCGGTGAAGCGAATCATTCTGTCTGGTTTAAGGCGCTGTTACCTTACACTCCTCCTCCTTCCCATTGCATTTGCCTGCATTTAGGTTGTCACACAACAAGCAAAGCTCATGTTGACGGTACTGACTCCTTCCTCTTGTTCCCACCTGGGGTGAATTTCCCAGATCAATCCGTGGAGATGGAGGATTAAAATGTTGTCACTCTTCTCGTCTAACGGTATACAGTCTAATGTGGTTCCAGGCATCCCTCCAAAACTCTAATGTTCCAGTCGATATGATTTCACCTGAAAATCCATATTATTTCAAACTATTATCGGTCATATTTTACAGCTAAATTATTTCTGATTATGATTATAACAGTCATTGATCTCTGACAAGGGCTGTACGGAAAATTTGCTGGTTGATCAAAGCGGATATATTTTGTCTTTTTGTTCAGTCTCATCTTTACTGAAGCCAAAATGCGCCCTGAGAATGAACATGGTAATCTCTTTAGGTTTAGCGCTCCTCCATTAGAGACCTACCTGTTGTCTCTGTGTTTGTAGCCATACCTCCAGACTGCTTTGGAAAAACACCTTTGATTTTATGCGAACATGAATTCAAACAAACTGCCGGCGAGATGGTACCGAAGACAACGTTTTCTTAAGGTCATCTCGTGACTGCAGATGTTGGAGAAAGTTATTATCGAGTCGAGCATCGCTGGCAAGATAAAGTCGATGAGAGACTCTAAATGTCCATTTTTAGCCCTAAGGGAAATATTAGCCTATACGGTACCTCAGGGAGTATTAAGACCATTAGTATATGACTTCTTTATTTATTTGGTGCTCATTTTATGCAAAAATCACCTATATTGACTCTTATTTAGGGAAAAGTGAGGAAGAATTTTAGACACTGTTTTGCATTATTTCTGAAAGCTTTTTGCCATTTTTTTAAACTTTGTTTTCAGCTAATTTTAGAGGACTAAAGCGGTCGAGTGGTCTCATTATTTACATTAAAGATTTAGGATTCGAATGACGAGATTAGAGAAGAAATTACCAAGTGGGATTTTCTTTCCCTCCAGTATTAAACTGGATTTCAGACACAATCACACAACCTGTTTTCTTTTCAACCACACATTGATTATCTAGCCAATGGGAAGGATCGATGAAGTTTCCTTTGATTATGAAGGGCATTGGCAGGATTTGAAGGCGACGACTTCGTTTATGACAGAGCGGGACTAAAGGACGTGTCCCATTTTACACTGTAAAATAACAAGATATTAAACATTAGGCTGTAAATTTTCACTGCGTATTTTTCCTATCAGACAGCAACCAACCACAGCACACACACACACACACACACACAACCTTTCACACAATGCTAACTTGTTTGTTGTATTCGCCGTTTGATGAATGGCAGCCTGACTCATGCTCGGTTAAGAGTAAGCCAAAACATTTGGTCGGATAGAAATTGGAACTGTTTTCACTGAAGGCTATAAACTTGAAAGTTATCGCTCCCTTACCTGCGTTTAACTGAGGTATGTGAAGACTGATCAAAAAACGAAACACATTTTGAACAGATGTAATAAAACATTTTAATTGAGTGGTACAAAATGTATGTTCGGAAATGTAGGTCTGCCCAAAACCCACTTTCAGTCTGCCGTCTCAGAAAGCCCTGCTTGCTAACTGATCTGCTGTATATCTGTACGGATGGAGCCCTCGACTAACAACAAATCACCAATCATACAAAGGTCCCTGAGACACACTGAGGCTCAGCATAAAACTGATGCAATATATCACAATATCCAATAACTAGGGTCCCTCACAAATTTCAAATAAATTGAAAGTTTCCATCCGTTGGATTTTCAATCTTGAACCAAAGTTGAACAAGCATTAATGGTTTCCATTTTTCCCATTTCTGTTATTGGAGGATTTTATCTCTCCTACAGTGTGTCGACTTATACTCTGGAAAGCTGGCCATTGTTTGGAACACCCTCTGTGTCAGAGATTAAATTAAGACCTAATTATGATTTATGCAAATTCTGTATTATCTATTATTCAGCCTCTGTCTGACTAGAATTCCAATGATAAGGCAGTAATTCACAGCAAACACTTTCCAAAGCAGGAAAGGCACAGGTGGTATAAAGAGTTATGGTTTTTAACATTAACATTCAGGTGAGACTGTTTTCCACATACTTGCTCACTATGCTGTGCGACTCACCTGATTGCTTAATGGAATGGAGCCTTTTGTTAATGCTATCATTGATACTTGGATTTTGCTGCTTTAACAAGTCAAAGACGTCTGCAGTAAAGGAGCCTATTAAACCCCTCGCAGATATATATATATATATATATAGTTGGTCTGACACAATGACCCAGGCCAGGGTAGAATACAGCTAAAGGGCATCAGAGCTTATTGAGAGAACGCATTCATCTTCACATTCTACAAAAGCATTGCAAAGTGAAAAGTTGCTGCAGGCACCAAATGTAAAGTTTTGTTTAATTCACAGAGTTCACAGTTCTTGCCCTGTATACAGAAATAAATGCATATGAATGAGCCTAAAGCCTTGAAAACATCAGGTTTCCTACAAAATGTAATTAATCTGCATTTACTTATAGCTGTGTAATAATATATCAAAGACTACAGCTGCATGACACAGAATCTTTAGAGCAATACCTGTGAAGCCTACATGGGTCAGTGCTTAAAATGTTTAGTGTCTATTTACTTTATGGCTCCTTTTTTATTGGCTGACTCGAGAGATGTGCGACGCATCATATTACTAGTGAATGAAAAATCTTGCCACTTAGATGTATGGCCAGCATAATTACTGCTGAGGGGCTTTTTTTCCACCATGGCTCACTGCAGGATTCTCTCTCTGTTGGTTTGATGCGTTCTACATTTATGTATGCATGAATCTATTTGTATCCCCACTACTGTTGAAGTGCAGGAATCTGTGAGTCAAGAGTGCTGTTTAGTTCAAAGATCACAGGACATCATACTGTGTGCAGTAATTTAATCATGCAGAGAATGTTGATGCAGAAATGTTTTTAAAAAAAAAGATTTTTTTCAATTGTGTACTCAGAGCAAATTGTGATGCAGTTATCTAATAGATCTCCCTGAGTGAGCTTTGACTGAAGGCCACATGCTGTTGAAGTAAATGGGACAGTCTCTTAATGAATGCAAAGCAAATCCCATTCTATGAAAGTGTCAACCTCCAGTTTGTTTTTGTCTCATGAGTCTTGGTTATAATTGTGATAATTGCTCATCTCGACAAAACAATCCTTCAAAAACGTTCCCTCTTAAGAGCAATGCAGATGCAGAGGATTATTTATCCATTCTTTCTGTGCACATTTCTTTCTCTTCTTCACTGAATATTTGCATATGCACTTACTAAGCCGTGCCTTAGCCACACCTTTCAGTGACCTTTCTGCATAGATGCAGTCTTTTGAAGGTGTCTACATTTATAATTGTCCTGTTTGTGCGTCAGCCCTCCATAGCCTCAGATTCCAGGGAGTGTGTTGTCAGGAACCCTGAGTTAATAGATTTCTGTCCCCAGTGCTTTTAGCATGTTGATCTCTTCACACTCTGCTTTATGCACAGAAATGCATGAAGGTGGGCAGCTTAGAATGGAGCCTCCTAAACACTGTAAGCATTTGGTCAATTCACCCCATTAATCCATCATTGAGTTGATTTTCACTTTCCATTCATTCACAGAGAGAAAAAAAAACACCTTTGAAATTCCAAGTCTCGTATGGGCCATTGATATTTTCTGCTTGCTAATGCGATTTGTTATATTCCTCACAGAAGTGTTTGTGTTTTAACTCCCTCTCTCACTGGATGGGGAAGGAAAAGGGGATCCATAAGTGGGAGTCCCTCTGATATTAATCGGGTTATGTGTGATCTTAATTTCCTCTCACCATGTGGTCTGCGCCTTTCTGCTGTGTGTTTTCTTTACAAACACGGATTCTCCCTGTGCCTTTCATTAAGCTACGCTCTGCCCAGCTTCCCTTGTGCTATTGTGTTTGTAATATTATTCCACCCTCTCGGCTAATCATCACACAAGACTCTTCCCTGCCTCCTCCTCCTCTCTGCCTCGTTCTCTCTCTGCACATATTTGTGTTTCTGTATCTGTGCCCCTCTCCTCTACTTCTCTCATCCCCTTCCCACACACTCGGCATCCCTGTATTGTGGGCAGTGTATATGAGTAAAGAAGCACTTGAGATAACTTTTTTTTTCTTTCCCATACCGGCAAGCCACTTAGTAGCTTTATATAGCAACTACCCAAGGAGAGGATTAACAGCAGGAAACATTGACAGAATGGCTTGCAGTAATATCGAACACACATTTTTCCACAACTCATGCAACCAAAGCCACCCTCGCTGGAGTGTTTGAGCCTGGGTAAACCACAGCGTTCCATCTTCTTCCACCTTTGTCACAAAACATTATTATTGTAGTCTCTCAGCTGATGCTCTTATCCTTATATGATCTCAGAGTACAGTATAGCTTAAGCTAGAGGAGCCTTTCATCACACTGAGCGAGCACAAAGCATATTTGACTTGGAACAATCCGGCGGCCCATGAGCCTCCTGGGTTTCCTGGCTATTTGTTCTTTTTTTTTCTCGGGCAGGTGAGGCGGAATGTGTCGGCTCGGTGCTCACAGGGCATTTCTCTGCCTGATCCTCTGTGCTTATCTCTCCAGATCCGAGAGAAATCGCACACATCTGCTGCTCCGGAATATACGTAGCGTTGGCGTTATCTCACTTCGCAAAACAGAAGCACCAACACAAGTACATCTTTCATTATCATTCAAGAGCTGATAGGCTCCAATTATCCGCCTTGCCTCTGATTAGTCGCTCTGCTACAAGCTAATTTGAAGGAGCTGTGTAAAATCTTCCCGACCGTTACCACAGAGACGTTGTTGGGAAAGAAACCAAGGAATGCTCCATGCAAAGATATGATAGTCGACTCAATGTTAAGTTGCTGGAGCTCAGATTTCTCCTTGATTAAATGCCTTTTAAACCCTTCTGCTTTGCAAAAGAAGCTTTATCCGCTCTCATTATTCATCATGAAGGGACTGTTCCGTCTTACAGGGTAGGGTGATCAGGCTTAAACGGCATAAACTGCCGCTGTCGACATTTTGGGAGATAGCGTCTGAACATTGATTAGTTTCTCTGCCTCGATGCTACAGCGGCTATTTATTCCATAACCAACTGTTGTCTGAACTTTTCTCTCCACAGTGGCTTTAAAGCCTGAACAGAAAGCTAGATTAAATTTCTCCCCTGCTCCTTCTTTCCTCCGTTATTATCCCTCTAACAATCCTTTTAGGAGGTGTCACACATTTCACAGTTATTCTGATTCAGTTCCAGTTTGGATTGAAACACACTGCATTTTCCATCCAAATTAATAATTTGACTTTGAGTCAGTTAAAAGATTATAAGAGAGCTGAGATCTCTGGATCTATTGTTTGCTGTCGTTTCAAACATACCATGTGTTGTATTTGTGTATCTCTCATTGCCATTGCATTAACCATGAGTTGTACTCAACTTTGAAGCGACCGTATACAGTATGAGATAGACCACCAAGGTGGAACTGCTTTGTGCAGCAGCAGCAGCACATCTGTTGAGTCAGCCCTCAGCGGGTGTAAAAAAAAAAAAAAGGCAACACAACTCCTGCTGCTTTTGTCTTGGATTAAAAAGTACATGTATAGCCTGCGGTCACACAAGGAAGAGCTTTCGCATAATGGGATTTAAAATCCAGATACTTTTAGCCTGTAGGTAGCTCACCTCTATGGGAGAATGGGTGTGTGTGTGTGTGTTTGGGACAGACACAACCGTGCATCTGGTGGCAGCTCTTCAGACATTCTTCCACATCATACTGAGAGCGCACAGCCAATATTTGAGGCAATAGTGCCTTAGCTCACAATTATGTGATTTACAGTAGATGATTTCAAAAACATCCCCTAAATCCAGTCTGTGATGGTGCAAAAAGATTTCCACATTGACATAACAGTGAATGTAGATAATAATCTCCTACTATCTCACTCCTATCCCAGACACCAGTTGTACATTGGATTTCTGTGCGTGTTGCTGTGCACTCTTGCCGTCTGTCCTGGTTCAGTGTTAGCGAGTTGGTAATTGGCTTCCTGGAATCTTCTTATTCAGTCCTGTGATGCAGTGTGCAGGTGACAAAAATTCCTGCAGCCACGAGGCATCATACCGGAGCCCCTGTGGGAAGATCAAGGTAGCTTTACACAGACTGCGTAGATGAAACTGCGTCTGAGTCTTTCACTCACACAAAAACCTTGGTGCCTAGAAATCTGGATGTGAGCCACGACGAACAATCATTTGCATGTTGTATTGTGTAAAGAATAAGCAGGCTGCACATCATCGCCAAACATCACATTCAGAAGCTTCCACCGTGGGCCCAAGCAGACCTTCTCACACCCGCTTCCGCCTTGAAGCGATCATGAAGCAAAAGTAAAGTGGAAAGATAGAGGCTAGATTGCTGCGTTTAGGACTTTAACCAAAACTAAGCTAAAAAGGTATCTGTATTGGTATCAGTTTCACACTGCTGACGCAAGGATCCCTGAGCTTTATTCTAATCCTGCGGCATTATGCGTTTCCATCTGCTGAAGAATGTTAATGTCTCAAATACCTGTAGCCTCAGCTGACATGTTGTTGCTTGTCAATTCCCCTGGTAGCCGGTCTCCCTTCCGTGCGCACAATTTACACGACAGCTGTTACTTTCTGTACCCACAGTTCGGTCACTGTCTCTGTACCCCCCCCCCCTCCCCCCCCCCCCCCCCAGGCCCCGACTGGTACCTGAACCAGGTGAAGCTGACGATCACCGATGTCAATGACAACGCTCCCGAGTGGAATATGAAGCCGTACCCTTACTTGGCTGTAGTGTCTCCCGAGGCCCCCGTGGGAACTTCGGTCTATCGGCTCCAGGCTCACGATGGAGATGAGGGCAAAAGTGGAGAGGTTGAATACTTTTTGTCAGATGGTAAGCTTTTTGACATCCGTACACACACACATGCAAATGCTCCATATTATAGCAGGGGAAATGGGATTAAAATAGGGTGTGTTATTAAAATGGGTTGGCAGGCTATAGAGGGGAAATAAATATGAGTGAGACACCAGCACAGTGCTCAGACAGAGCCAGAGGCATTCACACATTCATTCATGCATTCAAACATCTTTAGCTGTCCATTAGTCTTTGCTTCTCTGTCACAATGTCTCTCTCTGCCTCTGTATCACATGCACACGCAATCACACACACACACACACAGACACACACACTCCGCCAGAGGCCTTCACACATTTGTTTATGCACTTATCATGAACTCTTGTCTGTCTGCCCCTCTCTGTGTGTTTCACACACATGCAGGATCACACAACCATCTACTCAGAGGCCGAAAAAAATAACATACACAGTGGGCTGCTGGAGGCTTGCCAGAGTGATAGACCCCTGGTGGACGAGGGCGCAGAGGTTTTTTGGCCAGTCAGAGATGGCGGGGGGGTAATCTTTCTAAAGGGGTTGTACAAAGCACTACCGCCTTCCCTTTGACTCATTAGTCTGCTGCAGAGCTCCCTGATGTGAAGCAAACCAGGGCTATAGCACATGGTACCCGTGGCGAACTATGACCATGCTATAGGAACTCTTTTAGCAGTGAGCGCTACTTTCTGAAACATTGATCCAAACAAAGAGTGTCCCTTGAAAGTAATGCAGACTCAATTAAATATTTATTTGACCTTCCTGTCCTGTGCTTAACCTGTAAATACCCATTGAGGACTATGAGATCTTTTGTTTCAAGAAACTTTGTGGAGTTTTTTTTATTTTAAAAAGATAACAAACATTTTCAGTTTTTGGCTCAGAAACACATGGTCCGAGTTCTTGGACTGTAACAAATGAACTGAATGTTGTTCAATCCATCCATCCATCCATTTCCTTTAGACGAGACAACATTAATTAATTTGAATCTATGCTGGGTGTACTTTACTGCCTGTGTTTAGATCTATTTGACTGTCTGGCTGCCTGCCTGCCTCAGCATAGAACTTATTTATATGAATGAGCTCCTGTTTTACGGTTCATGAAGCTTCTCATTTACAAATGACATCTTGTCCTGAAGCCAAACTAATCATGAAGCCTGATTCCAAATTCCAGGGGGAAGTTTTCATGGCCAAGAAGTCATATTATGAGGGTCATGCATGGAGCTTTTGCCTCTCAGTAAGATGACACGATGAGCAGTCTTGGTGGAGTTGTTGCACTCTCTTCATGCTGTATAGTTACTTAGATGATTTATTCATGTACACACTAATAAGATTTTTTATAATAAATAAAGGAACTACCGGTAGATTGAAATATTCATGATAATTTGATCTGGAGTTGGGACTGATCTGGCTCAGAATCTGATGCCATTCACTCAGCAGATACCAAACATTAGTAAATGGTCCCATCTATGCTTCATGGAGTGCTGTTTTATGTACCTGCTAGATGTAAGAGTGGACCTTCTGATGCATGGGGGAACTCTGAATTTTGTGACTAAATGTAAATCCTCAGAATTACATTTAAACTCTGATTTCTCAGTTGTCAGGAAAGTGAAGATTAGATGATGGTGAAAGGATGACAACTTTGATAATCAACTGTTAGGCTGGTTCAGATCCTGTTCCACAAAATGATGTCACTGTATTTCTCTGTAGGTGGGGATGGCTGTTTTGCTGTGGATAAGAAGGCCGGTCAGGTCGTGACAACAGGGCTGGTGCTCCAGAGGGACAGAGAGTACCTGTTAAGCGTTGTGGCTCTGGATGGCCTGGGCAGCCGAAGTGCCCCGGCCATGCTCTCTGTGGTGGCAGGAGACAGGGCACCACAGTTCACCAACGCCAGCTACTCCATTTCCATACCAGAAAATACACCCGAAGGACAGCCGTGAGTAGCGCGTTAAGGTTAAAGTGTCAGCCAATCGTAATCAGAAGGAATTAGGGCTGGGTGATATGGCAAAACAGGATATTTTCTTTTGCAGTTACAAACATTGTGTGACAAAAATTTTGCCTAATCAGTAAAAACTGCAGCAGTTTAATGTCTTCCTGAAGTCTTTCTTAGCAGTTAAACAGCTGCAGTGGTAAACACTGAGCTCCATCCCTCCGATGCTCTGTCAGATTCTTTATTGTTGACCCTCTGGTCAACAGCATATTGAAGTATAACTGCCAGATATTAAAGGATACAATATGGGGAGAAACAGCATGAAAATGCGTTGTCGGCATACTTTGTAGCTGTAAAGCACTTAAATGAATACATGCATGATTGCAAACTGAGTCATTTAAAAAAAAGGAGTTTGCAACAAGTGAAACAGAAATGCACGAATCTCTACAGAAACGCGTCTTACAATGACTGAAACTTTTAAAGACGCACGCTTCTATAGGTGTTGATGCCCAAAGTTTACCTGTTAAGACTATACCGAATGCTCCAATTATCACACGACAAACTCAGCCATGAATTAACATATCATTGCGCACTATTAAGGGAAGGCACAATCTCTTAACCATAAAAGCAATCTTCATAATAGAAAGATGTTATTACGCAGAAATGACAAGTACTGATTGACTCTGTTTGTAGCATGCAGCCAATGAGCCATACGGTAATTGAATTCAATACGACGTAGTGCTGATGTAGGGAAAGAGGATGTCAATATTCATTTCAGACGTGTGCAACTAAAATTAAATGGCAAAGACTTTTCTTTTAATCACTTTCTCTCACTGTGTCTACGCGCCCCACAGGTTCCTGGTGGTGTTTGCCATTTCCTTTCAGAAACAGCCAGTCAGCTACAGCCTGCTGATCAATCCCAGCAGCCTTTTCGGCATCCAGCAGGAGACGGGCGAGATCAGCCTCACCAGGACGTTGGATTATGAGAGTGACCAGCGACGCTACCTGCTGATGGTGAGAGCCAGCGAGGAGCCGGGCAGTCGCAGCACTGCCACTGAGGTCAGTTTGATTCGTGTTAGGCGTTCATGCACTCAGGTTGACTGAGCCCAAAACCCACTGTGCACCTGTCACACAGACATCTATACTTACTGATGAATTAAACTGGGGGAAAAACTCTCAAACTGACCAGTTTCCACAATCTTATTAATGTCGGAAGCATTTGTGGCAATGATAAATCCTAACGCTGACCTACTGACATCACACTCAAGAGGAGAGTTTGCTGCTGCCTGCAGGAATGGCAAGGCTGAATGGACGTGAAATGTTCACAAGCTGACCAGGCGACCCATGTCATTTTTTGTTTCACCCTTTTTTTCTTCAGCAAATGTGATCTATATGTGAACTGCATAAAATATAGAACAAAGGCACGAGAACTTAAAATAAGAAGGCGATCCCTAACTGGTCAAGCCGAAAGTAGTAGAAGAAGAAGAAAGTAAAAAATATATCTACATGAATTAATTATCAATTTGGTGTCCCTCAAATAAAGAGATATTGATGCATCAGTGTCATGTGGGACCCTCTTTTCACGGATTTAGCAGGCAATGCCTGCTTTAGCTCGGCTGCATGTTGCTGAGTTTGAGATGGAGACTAGAAAACCTATCTTAGCTATTTCAGGGCTCAGTTGTCACTTTACACTTTACACACAGTGGTGACAGGAAGCTCACAGGGCGGCGGGCGTCTAAGAGCCTTTGTTGGAAGCCCACACATGCTCAGAACATTTCTATTTTTGACTCAAGAGAATCAAATAGTGTAAGATAAAGGATTTGTTGAACCGGCAACTTGAAAAACTGTAGAATGTAATTTAGATTAAGTACGGTATTGGGGTCAGCTTCCTCCAAAATGTATTTCACATGGTTCCCCCAGGATTTGAGTGTTCTTAAAAATAAGATATTTTTTGATTTTCTACTTTGAATTTTGTCTGTTTTCTCCTCCCCGACCCCTTCTCTGCTCCCTCACATTCCATTATCACTCATGCTAATCAGGTTCAGCTGCTGATAACAGATGAAAATGATTGTATACCAGAGTTCCTTCAATCCATCTACAGTGCAGATGGAGTCCCTGAGACTGTAACCACAGCAACATCACTACTGCAGGGTAAGAATGCACTAATCCCACACTTCAAATGTGGGACTAGTGCATATATGTAACGTTTCATTTTGAAGTGGAGGGAGGAGTTATTCAAAAATGCTTTTTTTAACAGGAAATCCAAATATATCTGGGAGACAGCAAAAGCTGAATTTCATAGCCTTTTTTCCATTAATTAATTCTAATTTTTGAAAATCAAAAGACTTGGAATTCACTTGACTTTAAGTATATGAATAACAGCATTCCAATTTATCTGTTACTCAGGCCTCTGTCAAAGTGGCACGATACTGAAATTTCTCCCGATGGCTGTTCCATTGCTTTGTTAATGTTTGTGACAATGGATTTCACTCTTGATCAGTGAGTGTTGGTTTGCATGGTCGTCTCTATCACCAGTGTATGAATGAAGGATTGCTTGCTCGTGTTGAGTCATGGGTCAGAATAGAAAAGCACTTACTAACACCTGTCCATCATAATCTACAACGATATGAAGATGCATTATAATTATTGGTTATAAGGTTGTAAGTTAGGGCTCCTCACTTACCAAGCCGATTAGACGGAGAGGTGCGTGGGTCATGGCAAATTCCTCAATACCATGTTCATATTTTCCTTAAATAGAACAATACTGCTACTAAATTTTAGAATTTGCTGGGGTCTCTTGTTCTTCATAACTGCATGGGAGTTTCCATTAATCAGGAGTACTTTTTTCCCTTTCACCTTTTACACTGTTGAGTTGTTGTCCAATATTTCTACACCTGTGGGATTTCTGTCCCCCCCCCCCCCCCGTTTGGCAGCCATGGATGATTCTTTGGAAATCTCTGGCTGGGTGATTGATGTGAGAAAAATTGAACAATTTAGTTTGAGAACGTTCGTACGTATGCAGCCCGGAGCGGTGGAAATTGTTGGCACAGCAGAACCAGCGGGAGAACAGAAATGGTACCCAGTACAAATAAAGTCATCAACAAAAAATGGGCCAACCAACATGGCAGAAAGAACCCGTCAGTGGCGAGATCCATGGGGAAAGAGAAAGAACATCTTCTCAAAAAGATAGATTTTTATGCTTCCACTGACATACAGGCAGATAATGTTGCCGGACAAAGGAAATTAATACATCAGAAGATAAGAAATACCTGTGGAATGGTAAGGCGGCGTATGAAACAGAAAGTTTAAGTGAAGTCCACTGAATTGCACAAACGAGCAGTGCAGCCAGGGATTTCAGTTCTCGTGGCGGCTTCTCTGAGTCGTTACGACACAATCAAACAATTTCAGCACAGTCGTTTTCATTTCATCGGGTCTTTATGCTGACTTCCAGCTCATTTATTTTTCAAACGGTGGTTATAATTCTGTTGGAGCGGACTGCAGTTCATGCACTCAGAGTTGTGGCTGTCAGCGCTTATGATCTATTACATGTGTAGCAAGGCCATGAAGCGACAATGACCTGCACAGATGTCAACATATTCATCAGCCGCTGCCATCTCATCAACTCACTTTCACTTTACTGCACATTGATGGTCACACTGTGATGCCCCCCCCCCCTGCAGTGTTGGCGACAGACTGTGACTCCGGGCTAAATGCTGAGCTCACCTATTATACCCTGAGCTCAGACTTCACCATTTCACCCCATGGGACCATTTTCCCCGCCGGCCGACTGGACTATGAGAGGCCCAACCATCTTTATGAATTTGTGGTGATGGCGATGGACGGCGGTGACGAGCCCCACTCCGGCACGGCCACGGTCCGCGTGAGGATGGCAAACATCAATGACGAGGCCCCTGAATTCTCCCAGGCCATGTGAGCATTGCTTGAACTCATACTTTATACCTATGCAAACGCTGTTTGACCTTTTTTGTCAGACAAAGAAAGCTGACATTAAGAATCCATCAACAGCTATGAGTAGATATTTCAAAAATATTCAGTGGATATGCGCCTTGTCACATCAATATTATTATTACATTATTAAAAAAGGCACCCTTCCACACACACAGAGGTGCAGCTCCAGCTGGACATGCTGTACTTTGTTACTGCGGCTCACATCAAAGAGATGAGCATTCATATTTCATGACATCAAAGTTTCACTCTTTGTGCAAAGAGCTGCATGACAGATAGACAGAATATTGCATCACACATCAGAGACCTGCCTTCCTTCAGGCTGCCCGTGTCAATAATGTTGAATGCTGCGAGTCCTGCCATGAACGCTAGCACCAGTAAGACGAACACAATACAGGATTTTTCTGTGGGTTGTTAATATAAGCAATCTGGCATCAAACCAATTCTGTACTCGCCCCCCCCTCACATACAAACCATGAACTCAGACGCATTGCCACGTATGTTCATAGGATGCTCTGCTGTTCAGAATTGTTTTCAAGTTGAGCTTTGACACAACATTTACAAGGTTTATTTACTCATTTGGAAAACCCCTTCGCATTGGACTGACACATGCCGGCAAAGCTGTCTGAGTGGGCGGGGGGTCGCTACTGCCACTGTGTTTCTGCTGCATTTATTCCCCCCCCAAATGAGGAAGCTGGTTGTCCTGTCAGTCATCCTTCGGTGACCTTCACAGAAAACTGTTCCATACCTTTGTTACTCACTCTTGCTGCATTGTCAGGTGTCTCGGTGGGTGGCGAGACACAGAGGCCCACAAATATGCGGGCAGACAAACATAAATCAGATGAGAAAAATATGCAGGGAAGTCATAGGAGGAGATGATTAGAATACCAAAACATGCAGAGAGGAGCCATATAGGCAGATAAACAAAGACGACTGTCAACAATTGGGCAAATACACCTTCAAGACTCGCAGAGGGAAGATGTGATGGGCACGCCATTACTGTTGCCCATGCTTAATGCAGATTAGTGCCTTGTGAAGGAACAGGAGATGCAGGCATGTGGAGGCAGACTCAGGATACTGTGATATTTACGAAATGAATGTTTGAGTTTGAATTAGATGCACAGATACGTAAGAGGGTGGCTGAGTGTTTCCCTCCCTGCAAACGATTCCTAGGTGCCTAAACGTGTCATTCATTGTGGGAGAGATATGAAGATAGCGACCGGGAGAAAGGTGGGCCTGCTCATTCTCCGAGAGTGACCTCACAGTTCAGTGAGATGTCAACAGATGCGTGAGAAAAGAAATCAAATGGCAGCATTTATATACACGTCTCTTCTCACAGAGCTTTGTAGAGGTGGCCTCCGGGCCAGGTGACAGATTACAGGTCACTGATGTTGCCACGGAGACCGCTGTGGCTTGTGGAGATGAATCACCCATCAGCGTTCCGCTGTAAACCATCAATCACCTCTGACTTTTCACTAGAGACACTGACAACCCCCCCCCCCCCACACACACACACACAAACAGATGCACCCACACACACATTCAAAGAGGATACAGTGCAAAAAAATGTCACAGGGGATGAGTTCTGCTGACGAATGAACTCAAAATCTGCGAGGCCGCCCCCGCTACCATTCCGCTCCAGTCTTTGTCCATCAGCGCTCCTCTCTCTCTCTCTCTCTTCCCTCATCCCCACCTATCACTCGATCTGTCACTTCGGTGCCAGCCTTCTATTCCCCCCCCCCCCCCCCTCAGTGACTCTTTCTCACCTTTGCTCTGTTTTCCATTTCTCTTCATCTCCGAATCACGCAGTTCATCTCCTCCCCGTTGTGCTCCGTGCCACAGTGGTGTATATCCGTCTCCCGGGTCTAGCTGGGCATCTCGCTACCCAGCGCCACAGAGCAAGCAAATCACTGTTGACATTTTAAAAGGCACCGGATGAAATTATCCACAGTGGGCCTGGGTATGTGAGAGCGCCATTTGTTCAATGACTTCAACATCCCAGCAGACATGATCATTTGTCTCTGGTCTGGCCAGCTGAGACGACGGGGTTCAATCAATAGCGACAAGCGAGCGCCACAGCCCTAAGTCTAATCAGCCCACTGATGTTTACGGCCACAGAATGTTTTGCTTCTCTTGTCTGCATCTTTCTTGTTAAACTCGAGTCCTTTTGTGCAGATATCGGACATTTGTTTCCGAGGATGCCGGCCCCAACACGCTCGTTGCCACAGTTCTAGCCAAAGACCCAGACGGCGATGGCATCGTGTACTCCATAACGGCGGGCAATGAAGAAGGAAACTTTGTCATCGACAACCTGAAAGGTGATTCTTTTTCATCTACAGGCCAGACGACGCTCACCTGAGTCTAATTGACGAGCTCGCTATCAAATCACGCAGTCACTTTATTTTGCGCTTCAGTGGCGCAAAAGGAAAAACCCTCTGCTTTCAAAGTCAATGCAGAATGATGATGTAAATATTAAAGGCAGTACTTTTTGATATGAGTATGAGATTGACATTTAGGACATTTCCACTTGTGTAGACCTGTGTTTCTGAGCTTTCTAGTACTGGTGACTGCACAGTTTATCTTTTTTTTTTTTTCCATCTACCCTTTGATCCGAAGCCAGTGGCAGTCGCTGTGACATTTGTCACCCAACCCTTTCAATTCAATTTCACAACAACTGCTCTATCATAGCTCTCAATCTTCAGAGCCTCTTTCTTTTGTGTGATCGTTTTATATTCCCTTCCTTCCTTTCTGTGTCTTGTTGGAGCAAGAAAATACCACATTTTTGGTGCACGGAAGCCACAATATGGCATTCCACTTACTATATATATATATAAAGAGTGCTGGCTCATGGATAGCTGCTAGAGCTCGGGTCGCATTTGTAAACAAGGTTGACATTTAGGCCCGGAGAAATACCGTGCCCATTCCACAGCTCACTTATTTTAATGTAGTGCTGCGGTGCTGTCGTCGTCACACATTGTCATTAGGAGGCGGGTCGCTTCCGTGCTCTGTGGGCATCATGGATCATGGAGTAAATTGGGAGAGAGGGAAGTCAGGCAGTTGCATTCGTTTGTCGGCATGCCATGTTGTCTTTAATCAAGGGCATTGATACAGATGAATAGAAATGCACAACAAGAGATGTTTGATGGTCCTGCAACCTCTGATGTTTTTGTATCGCCGCCGATGTTGATTCGGATGCTGCATCCTTTTATCTTATTTTTGATCTTGCCTGTTACGAGAGCAGGCAAAGGAGGGCAAGAGGAGTTGCTAATGGGCATCCACTGAGCCGAGTTGACTTCTAACCGAAAACACTTACTTTATATTTTTGCTCTGGCTCTGGCACTGGAGCTGGATAAGTGTCTTTAGAGGAGAGCACACAATGATCAGGTGGCAAATGTGGCAAAATCACCAATGTGAAATAGTTTGTTTTGAGTTTCCTTTGCATATCAAACTTTTTATTTGCACCATTTTATGGAATTCTGAGGTGGATTTTTAGCACTTGCTATCTTATCACCACTGAGTGTATTTTCTGTTAAGCTTTGCCATAGCTCATCCTTCAAGGGCTCAGTGGCAATAGCATCATGCTTAATGACTAATGGAATTGTTGCACCGACTCCGTTAGCAGAAGCCATGTTTCATGATGTGTAGTGAAATGGATTTTTGGTCTTCGTAGGGTTGATTCGTCTTCGGTCCACTCCACTGCCCAAGCTCCAAGGCCTGGAGTACGTCTTGAATGTAACAGCAACAGACGACAATGCCTCAGGCGGGCCACACCCTCTCTTCTCTACCGCACATGTCATTGTCGGAGTCGATGATGTCAACAACAACAAACCTGTGTTTGAAGAGGTGAGGGGTTTTTATTTTATTTTAAAGAGAACTCAAGTCTCAAATATGAGGATGAGACCAGCGTTGAAAAACATTCCCTTTTATGAATTTGTGTTTAGTTTTCAGAATTCACGAGCTGAATGATAAATATGGAAATTCTGCTTAGCTTAGGTTGTCAATTATTTGTTTGGTATCATTCTAACTTCATTCATTTGATTTAGTTTGTATTCCCTATATTTAATATGGGTTAATATAGCTAAAGCTTTGTGCACCTGTCTGCCATTTACCTATATAACTATTCTTTGTTCAGGATGCAACTCTAAAACTTTCAAAAACAATATTTTCCTTGCACCTATTGCTGTTTAGAAATTATTCCAAATGGTATATTTTGTGTTTCCATGGCAACTTGCTTCTGAAGCAGTAATGATGTGAAATCTGTCTTTTGCTAATTACCAAAGAAATGTTCATTTGCTTCTGGTCAGGGTTACACGCTGGTGTGGATTGCGCTGAGAAAGTAATGGCCCGTGAAAGCATCTTGGATGCTCTCGCTTTTCCATTTGAAACTTTCACTTTTTTTCCACAGATTTCATTAGCACCAATTTGATATTTATTTGCATATGACTGCTAAAAAAACAAAATGCTTGTTTTCATGCAAATACACTTGATTTTGTGGGGGCTGGAGAGAAATGCCTCCTCCTGATGGCTCTTCTTTATTGTTGTCCTGTCAACCTGCACCCTTATAATAGATGTCAATGGGTTGTTTCGTTTTCAAATCAAACATTGTTAAATCTCCCTCTATTTGCCCGCCCCTTCTTTCTCTGTGTACACTAGAGTTTCCTCTGTCAGTCAGTCCTTCCTCTTTCTTCATCCCACTCTCCATCTTGTTTTAGCCCTGACATTCTCGTTTCCCTAGCCTCAGTCTTTCTGCTTTATTTCCCCAAGAGTTCTGATTAGCCTGCACACTCAATCTATCTTTAGGCTTTCCATCGGGATTAAGTTATGGAAAAACTGCAGAATCATCACAATATGCTTTACTTCTTTAATAAACTTCATCCTTAATTAGAAATGACTTCAGAAAACATTCTCGCACAGAGGTGGAGCTCCAGAAATCCTATGGCTGGCTGGAAGTCTTGGCAACTGGATGCCTTTAAATACCAAGTTATGCCTCAGAACCGCGTGGCCTATCGTGACCTTTTGTTGTACATTTTGAGCTTTTTGTGAGCAATACCCCCAGGCCGTAGTGTGTGTGGCATCACACCCATGACCTCTTGTATTACGTTCTTCTGTTACTTGCTCACATGCTTTGATCCATTTGTATTTTCAGTTCTCTTTCTATTTTTTTTTACTTAATTTCATGGCCACTGTAATGAAAGAGCAGCTAGCATTTATGTCTAATTTTAGAGAGAAGGGCTTTAGAGATAGGTAATTTATCTGGGGCACTGCTGAGGTGCCCTTGAGCAAGGCACCGAACCCCCCCAAAAAACTGTTCCCAGGGCACCGCTACGCAGCGGCTCTTCACTTCATCATGTCATTACTCTCCGTCTAATCCTTTTGTGTGTGTGTATTTAGGCCTATATGTGTCTGAAATAATTGCATGTGTGCTAAGTCTAAGAAGAATTTCCCACTGAGGAGGGAAACAAAAGGATTGTTCTTCTTCATTAGAGGGAATGGTTTAAATTCCTTCCAAAGACAAAGCTGTTCACTGCTGACCCTGTAGAGGAAATCATTTAAATGTTCATTTCTATAAATGCAACCTTTTGTGTTTATTATAAATACAAATACCTTAGCGTGGATGCTTAATGGATGTATTGCCTTTGATCCCTGTATTCATGTCAATGTAACATATTCTGACGGTATAATCCAGTACATAAGAATTATTTCTTGTATTTGTGTCTCTTTCTTCCTCCTACTCTCAATCACAGTGCCAGAAATATCGCGAGCAAGCTTCGGTGCTGGAGAACCAGCCAGCGGGGACTTTTGTGTTGCAAGTGCATGCTGTGGATGCAGATGAGGGAGCAAATGGAAAAGTCAAATACGGCTTAATGCACAGAGACAGCGCCGTGCCCGCCTTCAGAATTCATCCAGACTCAGGTGGAGTGGTCACGGATTGTCTGTACTAAAATAGGTCTCATTTAATGTTTGGAGTTTGCTGTAGATATTTAAAGTGCTGCATTTAATGGCGATTGATATCCCTAATGACTGTTCAAGTTCAACAGTGGAGAAGAGGGCATGCTGTGAGATCTAATGACAAAGTTACGTCAAAATTAATAATTCTATCGCTGTTTTAAACGAGCTAAATGTCAAAACCTTTTTATTGACCATCATTAAATGGAATCTGTCACAGATTTTCTTAAAGCGTCACTTCTAGTTCTGCATAATGAACAGAAAGACCACAGACATATCAGCCTGCCCTTTCTTTCAGACCTTCTCTTAGTCATTTCCCTGATGAGATCTTTTTACATTCAGGCTAGATGTTTAGATTAATAGATTTTTGGATGGATTGATGGATGGACATATGGATGAGTGCTGAACGGGATTTGTTCTGTATTTACAGGAGTGATTGTTACAGCCCAGCAGTTTGATAGGGAACGTCAGAGGGAGTACTCAATAACAGTAACGGCTACTGACTGGGCGGAGGAGCCACTCATTGGTATCTGTCAGCTCACTGTCCAAATACTGGACCAAAATGATAACAGCCCCAAGTTTGAGAATCTCCGCTACGAGTGTAAGTGTTGGGTCGAAATTCTATCATTAAAGCACAATTAGCCTATAAAGATGTCGAGGTAAAGCACTGCTTTATTCTCTTCCTTTTAACATGATTAGTAATTTGATTAAACTGAGGATGTGTTTCATAGTGTGAAATCAGTAACGATGCCTCCAACTTAGATTTGGGTTAAACTTGGTAGAACAATGATTTTGCTGCTCTCTGTAAGAAAACTGTAAAGAGACATGAAGATTTCTCTGTAATAACATTCAAAGCATCTCTGTTGCTTGACCTTTATCATTCTTTGCACTCAGCCTCATTCGTCCTTTTACAAACTGACCTCAGAATATAACACGCCGTTCATTTTGACTGGTTTTCTGCAGTCCCCTTTGCATCACCATCAAGTTTTAATATGCAGCCTATGAATGAAATCTCTGATCGTATTAAAAAAAATCGAAAATCAACTCTCTGCCCTTTGGACCCCTCTTCCTACTAACTTGGGGAACGCGTGTCTCCTGTCTCTCCTCTGTAATGTCCAACATCATACATTTTTAAACTTATCTATACATTTTAGTCTATCAATGTTTTCACTCTCACTGATTCATTGCTGATTGCTGGTATTGTGCGTTGATTCTATTGTTCCATCTAAGGAATCTTCTCTTCAAAAATCAATCCTTGAGGTTATTTTTTTGACCAGCAAATAGGGGAAATGCATATTATTTCTATCCTCTGCAGACTTCCTGAGAGAGGACACGTTGGTCGGTACTAGTTTCCTTCGTGTGGCAGCTCACGATGACGATTTTGGCAGTAACGCGGCTATCGCTTACTCCATGTCCCTGGAGCAGCCGGAGTACCTGAGGGTCAACCCTGTCACTGGATGGGTCTACGTTAACCAGCCCATATCACAGGTCAGACAACCGTTATTGCACACACACACAAACGCACGCACGCACACACACACACACACACACACATATCAGCCTCTGGGTCTGTGTCAACAAAGTTAATTAATAAGAAAACGTCTCCTGTGTGTTCTACGCTGTCTGGCAGTCTTGGGTACGTGCAGTCCCAAAGGTGTTTCATTTGGAAAGACCATTAAGAAATGAAAGATAGTGAGACAAATTCAGGCTAAACAACTTATTAAAAATAGATTTTAACAGATTTGGATTACTTGATATTTAAAGTTCTGTTTTAATGCACGGTTACTGAAGGCTAACCTTCAGATATGCATAAAAGTCCTCTTGTAACCAGTAGCAACTACAAAAAGGAGTTCATGCATGGATGGCACCATTTTTAAATATATAATTATCACAAACCAGGACTTCCTGTTCATCCCAAATATTTTGGCTTTGATATCACAGATTCATGCTTTCTAAATTTTGATTCATCATCTGAGACTTTGATACGGAGGCTGGCAACAAGCAGCCACTGTAGATAAATCATGAGGTTTGAGGCTATTAATTGTAGCAATTTGGTGGCTGGAAGATAACGCATGTGATTTAAGGCCACATCACTCCTAACAGATTCTCAACAAAGAAAGTTAAGCCATATGCTTGTTCCTTGAGTTTACTTGAACTTTTCTTCTCTAATTTCATCCTTTATGCATAAACTACCTGACCGATGTTGATGATAATTAGTGGAAGGGTTGGGGCAGTGTAGCAAGGAAAATTTAGAGCTCGATTTTGGGATTACTTCATGAATGGGAAAGTTGTGATTGGAACATTTTTCTAAAGCCACATTTTCTGTGGTCTATTAACATCATCTTCCTCTTTTCCTCTTAGAATGATACAAACCTGAATCAAAAATGTTCTTTGTCTAGAAACTGTAGCTGAAGCCATGCATCAGAGTTATTTATCATTTAGCATACTTTGTGGTGCACTGGTGTCGGACATTTTTGCCACGGCCTTCATGTAAAATTTAAACCTGAATGAACAAAGCTGTTGCATATTTAACACTGGTTTCACAAGCTATTTGATTCAGTCCATAGTCTTTGTGCTGTAACTAATATTGCAAAGCCCCTTCATTAAATGTTAAAAAATAGTCATGCCGGCTTTAAATATTCTTCCATTTCGATTTCCAC
This sequence comes from Brachionichthys hirsutus, assembly GCF_040956055.1. Classification (NCBI taxonomy): domain Eukaryota; kingdom Metazoa; phylum Chordata; class Actinopteri; order Lophiiformes; family Brachionichthyidae; genus Brachionichthys; species Brachionichthys hirsutus. Next base: position 107,956 of record NW_027180323.1, on the reverse strand, counting down.
AGTTCAGTGTCTGATTACAGTGAACAAGTATTAAGGCTAAATTGGGACATTTTCACGCCATAATTTGTGGAAAAATGTGCATTGGAGTTTACAGTTGCTACCTCTTAGTGGGATATGATGAAGGAGATTGGCCATTGAACAGTGGAGCTTATTCTGATCCCCTAATACAGCAGCCTTGTGCAAGCATCATCACACTGTACAGGGCCGCTGCACAGAGAATTAAATGGAGACTATGCAAAACGTTTGACTAAATCCGGAAACATTTTTGGGTAGTTCTTGGTTCAGCTCTCACACTATTGCTGCCGATTTAATTCCAAACCTTGTTTAAATGTTACCACAAAATCAGACAGCCATTACATTGTTGTAAAAAAAACAGCTACCGGTGAGGCCACTGGTGCACAGTTGTACATTTACATCTGTTTGCATTGGAAAGCATTTGTATCTCAGAAAAAACTAGCTGATTTTCTCAGGAACACAAGCTGTAATTCTAAGGCAGGTGTCTTTTTCAGTACAGGAGCACAATATTAGAGCTGCGAAGCCGTGAGTTTTATGAATTGAATAGTGCAGATACAATTCCATTTGTATCTGAACAATCTTTCATGAACAAACTTAGCAGGCATTAAGTTTTGCTCTCATCCTGAGGTGGGATTCTTCTTTGCTCTAGTGTGGAATGTAATGTTGATGTAGCACATGTTTAAATTAGATAAAAAAGAATGAAATGATCCAATGATTTCTACAGGATATTTTGGTTTTTTTTGCTTTCTCTGTAGTGGCCACTTTGCTGAAATAACATTTCTTAGTCAAATGTACACCCTTATTTCCCAGTGGTTCAATTACATTATTTTTTTTATTTTGTAACCTGAATTAAAGATTAACAATTTTTTGTACAACTCACATTGCTGCCTCTGCAATTCTCAACTTAATTAAATGATTGTCTCAATGAAGCTCATACAAGTTTGTGTAAGACAGCTACTTTACCATTTACATAATAGACAGGCCAAGCATATTTAAACCTGTGGCTCCACACAATATGGCTGAAATCTGCTCTGACTGGCCAATTTCCACTGGCCCACTGCCACAGAGGAAGTTGGAGGCACAACAATGTGCTATTCTGGCAGCAGGATGACTTACTGTTATCTTATATTTATGATACAGCAGGCTTATGGTGTTTATTTCACTTATTTAGTATGATTTAATTGGACATGACCTTTTTTGGGTCTCCTGTCAATTATTGAAATAATGGTTGGGTATAGAATTTTTTTCCCGACCAAGGTTTTCAGCACTTCAGTTTGAGAAAAATACAATCAGTTTATTTTTCTCTTAATCAGGCTTGATGAGAAGTAAGAACTACCAATTTATTTTCATGATGAATCTGTTGTCAAGCAGTTGCTTATTTCATTATCGCCCTGGCACACCGGACTGCATCTCCTGTGAGATGAAAAAGTGACTCTTGATATTTTTGGAATTTTAAATATGTATTTCTCAACACAAAAAAATGAAAGAGTGAGGTTTCTTTTCATTGGGTCCATATAAGACATGCAAAGAAGATGCGCCTTTTCACATCTTTAGAATTGTATGTAGAAACATGTTTTAAATGAGGGTGCCATCATTAGACTTTTGAGGCTCTTAAGATATTTTGGAAATGACAGAAAAATGCCTTTGCTATTTCTGTTAGATCGTACTGTATTTTCATGTATTGAGATTAATATTGCGTCAGGTGGGTCGGCCCTAATCTTGATTGCTATGAATTAACCAGACAACCCTTTCACTCTAACTGCTACGATGCTAATTTCTAACTATTGGCCACAGCGAACCTACATAACGCGGGACATCATAGCGACTGATGGCGGAAACAAAAGCACTTCTGTGGAATTGACAGTCACCATCACCAACGTGAAGAATCAGCCTCCACAGTGGGAGAAGGAAAGCTACAGTGTCACTGTGCCTGAAAACACCGCCAGGGACACGCCTATTGTGGTGCGTTGCCGTGTAACTGATTACAAGACACACGTTGTTTGGCTGGTTTCTCTGACTGTAATAGTTGCAATGCAGGCGAATGCTTTCTTTTGTTGTTGTTGCTTAATTACACTAAACATTCTGATAAACAAAAAACATGCAATAGAAAGCTTGCTGGTGTTTTAGTTTGATGTTGCAAGAAAAAGCTGACATTGCATTGCGTTTGCGAAACAAGTTTAATGACTCCAGACCATTTAAATCCACGCAAACTCCCTCCTTTGATATGCAAAATATATAGCTGTCAATCTAGAGAACATAGAAAAGCCCCCACCCCCAAGGCCTACACAGAGAGATTCACATGGAGAAATCTCAAGCCTTGCACAACAGCTTCACTGTCAACCTACACTTTATTGTTAATCAATCATTATAAATGCCATTTTAAATGATATTCTTTAACCACAAATATGGACCTGGAGTTCATATGTGAACGCATTTTCAGAGCACCTTTGCTAAGTGGTTAAAAATCCCAGAACATTAACCTCCTTTTTTGATACCAAGCTTTGAATATCCATCAGAAAAAAAGAGTGAAGAAGATTATTGCCCAAAGGCTTCAATCAATCCATTAAAACGGGGAGTTATCTTGAGGTGAATGTCCAACTGTGACATCATGCAGAGTGAGTCAGTTACCCGCATGAGTTTAAATTGGAAAAAGATTTCTTAATTTTCTTCAATAACCAGAAGCTTTTTTTCACATGCACAACTAGGGGCCATGTACTTTATATATATATATATACACACACACACACACGAGTTTTCCTTAATTTGCTAAAATAACCTGAGATTCAATCAGCCAAGCAATTTCATGATGTAACCCCTGATCTTCTTCTTCTTCTTCAGACCATTAAGGCGACCTCTCAGCTGGGTGACCCGAGGGTGACCTATAACTTGGAGGATGGGACGGTCCCTGAAACCAACATGCCAGTTCGTTTTTACCTCTCTCCTAATCGTGAAGACGGCTCAGCGTCCATTCTGGTGTCTGAGCCGCTGGACTATGAGACCACAGCCTTTTTCTCCCTACGGGTTCGAGCTGAAAACGTGGCTGCAGTGCCTCTCGCAGCTTTCACCACAGTATATATAAATATTACAGGTTTGCGCTCTACCTAGTTTAACTGTGCTGCACCAGCATTATGTTTTCTCTCCTAAATCTCTTCTCTCCCCAGATGTCAATGACAACGTGCCGTTCTTCACATCCTCCATCTTTGAGGCTTCAGTAACAGAAGGAGCGCAGACAGGGACTTTGGTTCTCCAAGTGTCAGCCCATGACAAAGATCTGGGCCTTAATGGAGAGGTCTGTGGCTACTTGGTTTTGTTCATGATTCGTCCCATCCCATTACACTTTTATACCAGATTTGGACCAGATCATGGAGGTTTGTGCCTCTGCAGCTGCTTGACTGTGACAATATTGGTCGGCGGGTTTAGCCTGTAATGTGAAGACAGACTGTGGCAATATAAAGGAGACATCCTGACATTTGCAGCTACAATCCTTTATTTTTCCCCCGCCCTTACACTATAGTGCTGAAAAGGAAACCGTTGCTTCATTTTCGCTGTCCACAGATCACTTACTCCCTGCTGAGTGACAACAGCGGCGACCACCATCTTTTCCGTGTTGAACCAAAACTTGGCACGATCCACACAGAAGCTGTGTTTGATCGCGAGGCCCGCAGCTCTTACCTGTTAGAAGTTCAGTCAGAAGACGGGCAGGAGTCGGCACGACCTGGCAAGAACAAGCTGCCAAACACAGGTGAGAAATGACCGTTTTTAGAGTGACAAAGAAAGAAGCTTTCACGAATCAGCAAATTGTGTTTGTGAAGCACATCCTTTTCCCTTTCTCTGTGTAGAGCAGATGAGCAAAAATGTCCTCCCCGGTGTTTACTCTAGTGATTTATGTATTTATTTATTTTATCATGGCAATGATAGATCAATCAGAAATGAGATTTTCCAGATCATGTGGGCCACTCCAAATGCTACAACACAGTAAAGATAATCTGGATCGTAATCTGGAACCGGTAAATACAAATATTTAAAGGGCTATATATATGGGGTTGCAGTGTGGTAGCAGAAAGTGGATTTCATGTACCTATCAAAGGAAAGTTGTTGTTTCCACACAAAAAGGAGGTCCACTTCTACCGTTGTGGAAAGTCATATGTTTTGGGAAACTGCTGATGATAAATTCTAAATTGTGGCAGGATGTTTCCAGGGTCCAGGAATTCTGTGGTATAACGCAGTTTGGCACGGGCTGACCCTGGCACCACTGTGGTGTGTGCTCGTCCCAGAAAATGATTGCTCTCCCTTAGCACAGGATTTCTGCTTTGTTTTGCTGTAGCTGTTTCTGATTATTCGTGCGTGTTTTTTAATGACACTGGCATCGGAGGTGGTATGGGGTCTACTGAGTGCTTTCTAGTTGTTTGTTTTGAGACAACTTTGAGCATGGCCTGCTGGCAGTGTCCTATTCATGAAACACAGCGTTGGTATTTCCCCATGCGCCCACAGGGCAATACTGAAAACTGAACCATGATGAAATTCTTTCTCTTGGCACTGTTTTTTTTTTTTGAACAGATTGCATTGGCATCACATTCATTTTACACCCTGGGACTGACTTAATGAATCTCCATTTGATTTATGCAACTCTCAGTCCTGACCAGACAGTCTCACATTCTCAAACATTTCATGGTTTGCTATTAAAATCCTCTTCCTTCTTCTTGTTTTTTTCCTTTTTGTCACTCAGTGTTCAAACAGCATGGGCTGCATGTTGTTTACCAGGTTCTCCTTGTGACACTTTGGCATTCGAAACGCCCATCGTCTGTATCTGGACTGACGTTTGCATTCAGGAGTGTTTGTGAAGGAGGTATTAGCGGTAAAGGGTGATGTTCGGGAGCAGTAAAGCCTTTTCTCCAGAGTTGCCGGGGGTGCTTAGCATTTGCAATGAGCCTTAGCTGTGTTTTGTGCTACGAATCTCCCACATCCAGAGGGGCTCGTCTCTTCTGCAAACATTACGTGTCTTGCTTCATCACCGCAGGGACACGAGAGGAGGAGGGAAACCTAAAAACAAGCCGAGGAAATAGAGCAGCCTTCTGTTTCCAATATCTCTTACTGTGGCAGCTCCAAATTAACATGTCACCCACGTGTTCTGTGAGCAGATGTCTAACCAAAGAAATGAGCATTGTAATGAGGATGGCACAGATAACGCATAAACACTTCTAAATATTGAACCTTCCCACTAGAGGGGTTCTTTATCGACTCTCCAGCAGAAAGCCAGCTTGTTGAAGACGTTTAGCTCATTACTTAACGTCTCCTTTCTGTTGTAAACAGTTAACACTGTTAAAACGTTAAAAGCTTGAGAAAATGAATAATGCATGTAATTTATGGTGCATCTTTCTGAGAACTGTTTCTCCTGATTCCCGTGTCAATGAGGCACATTTCATTGGCTTAAGTGCCTCTTCCCAACTAAACGGTGACAATGAATTGTAGAATCAATAAGCAGATGGTGTGAGAATCCGAACATACTGTTTTTGGTGTGTGTGTGAGTGTGTTTGTCTGCCGTGTCGTTTCATCTTGAGCCGCTGTCGTTTTTTGCAGACACGGCATATGTGAGAATTTTCGTCAGCGACGTCAACGACAATAAACCGGTCTTCGCTCAGCGACTGTATGAAGTCGGCGTGGACGAGAATGCAGATGTGGGCCTCGCTGTTGTCACTGTCAGGGCTGATGACGAGGATGAAGGTATGCTCAGTGAAGCAACGGGCTGAGACGTTTCAAAGGACAGTTCACTGTTGACAATTCCTAGAAATAAAGGCGAAGGAAGTGACCAAACTAGAAATAGAAAGGAGATTTTCTTACTTGAAATAACAGATATAATATTGCAGTCAGTCAGTTTCCCTTGGAGTGAGCTTATGTGCCAAGTTGACAACTTTTTCGAAGATGGCCTCTGCATCGGTATCAATGTGCAAAAAGAGACCCCGTGGGCAGTCCTTCCCGGTCTGGCCTGAGTTCTGCTTAAATCCTGTAGCGTGCTAGATTTAGCTGTAGTCATTTGAGTGCCTGCACATATGTTCCAAAAAGAGTGACATGCTCCCACACAGTAGGTGGGCGGGATTTAACCAATAAAGCAGTTGCTCATCCTCTGCGCAGCGGAAGTCTAAGATCCCTTTATCAGGCATGTTTAGGTCCGTTAATCAAGTATTTATGGTGAGCGGGGGTGCAGCTTAGGCCAGGCGGCGGCACTAATGATGAATGGCTGTGGAATAACACCAGCCCCCAACTTTTAAATTGCAATGCTGTTGCACATGTATCTGAGAAGCAATGCTCCAGCTGCTCCCCCCCCCCCCCCCCCCCCGTTGGAGCCGCATCCCGACAGATCCCAGCGGGAGGCGTGGAGCACTTTGTCAGCTGGGGCTTTGTTAATAGCACAGATTAGTGTGTTTTGTTGGGATTGGAGCTACTTTCCTCCAAGAGGAAGATTGAAAGTGAGGACTGTTCATTCCAGCGAGATTATTTTATCTGTTCCAGTGTTCAACGTTTACACTGGATGGTCTCCAAGGAGACCCGGTTGATAAGTTCAGATATTGACTTTCTCTTTACTAAACTACATCCTTTCGCCTTCTCTCTGGCCTCCGAATCATTCCCTGGAGGACACTATCACAGAAGCATTACAGTATCCTGCCTTTTTACTCTTGAGCTCCCCCTTACTTTATGGGGCAATCTTTACTTAATTAGTTTCTGTTTAAAGCTGTGCAATGTACAATGTTTCCATTTAATTAAGTAATCAAACGAAGAAAGGGATTCTTTGAAAAACTACCAGCGCGCAGGTCTCAAAGAAAATGAGGTGCAATACCCTTGTTGTTACACCATTCTGTTGATGCTGGAAGAAAAACAAGTGACAAAACCGAGGTCAGCAGCGTGTAGTAGTGGCTGAGGAAATAATGACACCAACAGCAATTGCTGTAAAGTATATTACCTTCTTAAAATGCTGCTTCTTGACTATACATGTGCATTTTCATATTATGTGCTTGCTGTCAGCTGCACATGAAATCAGAATCATGCATTCTGTTCTTCTCGCTACAGGTGCCAATGCAAAGGTGCGCTACCAGATTACATCCGGCAACAAAGGTGGCGTTTTTGACATTGAGCCAGAGGTGGGGACCATCTTCATTGCGCAGCCACTGGACTATGAGCAACAGAAGCGATATAAGCTGCTTGTCCTTGCCTCGGACGGGAAATGGGAAGACTATGCAGCTGTGGTGGTTAGTGTGGTCAACAAGAATGACGAAGCACCCGTGTTCTCTATGAACGAGTACTATGGATCTGTCACGGAGGAGCTTGATGGGTCGCCTGTGTTTGTGCTACAGGTAAGATACTGAGAGGACTGCAGCAGTTTATTCAGTCATTTCTGGAATCCATACACTTGCAATTATCTCTGCAACACTTTATATGTCAGCAACACCTCAAAGTATCCTCCTTGTGGAGCTTTATAATTGTGTTATTTCAGTGTATCCACTGTTTGTGCTGGGAAATGTAGCAGTAAGGTTGATCAGTGATGCCTGATCGGAGTTTATTGGTTTCATTAAGGTGGTCAGGAAAAAGTGCACACGAGTCAATGAGCTGTTGTAGGAATCCAAAAAGGAAAGACAACTCAGCTCATGGCTGATTAGAGAAAGAGGAAGCGATAAACTGGTTTGATCAGATGAACGAATATCAATTTTCTTAAGACGTCGCCTTTGTCTCTGCAGGTGACAGCGACGGACCCAGACAAAGACGCCGACCAGGGCGCCATACGTTACTCTATTCATGGCCAAGGGGCAGAGTCGCACTTTGTAATCAATGACATCACGGGAGAGATGTACGCCCAGCGCACGATGGATAGAGAAGAGCGAGCTGTTTGGCGCTTTGTTGTCATGGCAACAGATGAAGAGGGCGAAGGACTTACTGGCTTTACAGATGTTATCATCAACGTGTGGGACATCAACGACAACGCACCCGTTTTTACTTGTGAACCAGATAATTGCCAGAGCAGCGTCGGGGAGAACTCGCTGCCTGGAACGTTTGTTATGGAGATGACGGCGGTCGACCGCGACGATGCGGCCGTTGGTCAGAATGCCATCCTCACCTACCGGATTACCGAGTCTTCACATATAGGGGATGACATTGATCTTTTCGCCATCGATTCCAGCACGGGTACAATATCTGTGGCAGCAGCAGGTTTGGACCGGGAATTTTCTGACAGCCACCTTGTTGTAGTCGAGGCCCGGGACGGCGGGGGAATGACCGGTACAGCTACCGCCACTATAGTGGTGACAGACGTCAATGATCACGTACCGAAGTTCAGAGAGGATTGGTGCGGCGCTCATGTGCCTGAGAGCACTAATGAAGATGCTCCTATACTGGAGTTGACTGCTATGGACCTTGACTCTGGCACGTATGGACAGCTGGCCTTCAGTGTGGTGGCTGGAGACCCAGAGCAACGATTCTACACGCTGAGCCACAGGCAGGAGCAGACGGCCACTCTGAGGCTGAAGAGGAAGCTGGACTTTGAGAATCCAGCAGAGCAGCGGTTTAACCTCACCGTAAAGGTGGAGGACTCTGACTTTTCCAGCATCATCCACTGTCTGGTTCAAGTGGAGGATGAGAATGACAACGCTCCCATGTTTGTCCCAAGCTCCCACCTCCTCTCCCCTTTGCCTGAGGATGTCGCTGTAGGAACCAGCATCATTGAGGTTGTTGCCACCGACTCGGACTCGGGCCTGAATGGGGACATTCTGTACAGCATTCTCCCTCAGACTGACCCATATGGACATTTCACAGTCAGCCGGGGTGGCGTGGTCACAGTTGCCATGCCACTGGACAGGGAGACGGTGGCAGGCTACGAGCTGGTTGTCATAGCGACAGACGGGGGCACCCCAATGTTGACTGGCAGTGTCACGGTTGATTTCCAACTGCTGGATATGAACGACAACGGACCAGAGATGGAGACCGCCTATGCTCCGGTCTTACGGGAGAACAGTCCAGTGCCTCAAGTGGTCTGGCTCAACAAGAGCTCAGCTCTACTTCATGTGGTTGACAGAGACTCTCCAAATCACGGGCCTCCTTTTTCTCTGTCCCTGCTCGCACGCTACACTCTCGACTTCCACCTGCAGGATTACAGAAATGGCTCAGCCACACTCACTGCCTTGCGGAGGTTTGACAGGGAAAGACAGAGCGAGCTTCACTTGCCAGTGATTATGACAGACAGCGGCGACCCACCAATGACGGTCACAAACACGCTTACCATCACCATTGGCGATGAGAACGATAACGCCCATCAGGCAGGAGAGAAGGATGTCTACGTGCATAGCCGCAAGGGTGAGTTGCTTGCATCCTCTCGTTTCATTCTCTTTTCCTCCGTGCTTTTGCTGCAGAGCTTTCCACTGCAGGCAGGGCTTGAGTGAAGAGGGGAAACTGAGGCTACGGCTGACGGGAACGTTTCCACTCCTGTGCTTGGTTGGTGTAGTGTGGAATTCACAATCGCATTCTTCCTTTTGAATTCAAACGGGGTTTTGTTGTGTTAATGCCATTGTTGATTCCCTTCTCAAGCCCTCAGGAAATTCCTTCCTTGCCAGCATATGCCAAAAGCTTGCTGAACATCACATTATGATAAGGATCATGATTATTCCAATTTTTGTTTTATTATTATTTTTGCCTTTCAAGTAAGTTGGTTGGAAATGTTGACTTGTTAGTGATCTATATTTCAATTTCAGTAATTGTGAAAAAGAGCTGTGCCGTGACTCGTCTTGGCTGCCATTGTTTTCCCAGCTGCAGTACTCTGGCACTGTTGGTTGGTAACATAATCCACACTGAGGATAGCCCTGCTTCCTTATGATCCACACTCTCTATTCAGTCCTGCAGTGGGGCTTCACAGTTACAAGCATAATAAGTAGAACAAGAACACAAGAATGCAGGAGGAGAAGAGAGGGACGAAAATATATGTGTTGGCATCAGCAGATTCTGCCCAGATGGAATCAATGTGTGTGTGTGTATGTGTGTTTACTTTGAAAAGGAGGGGTGGCAAATACAGCACTGGGGAAGGTGTACGCCCCAGATCCTGATGACTGGGACAACAAGACCTACACTCTGGAGACAAGTGCAGCCAAGTAAGGGCTCTCATGCGAATTCATAGAATTCTTGCTTGAAAATATGCTGATCTTGAAATATGCGGCACAAGTACAAGTACACAAGTGTTAACGCAAGTAACCGGCCTCTGATTTGAGCGCCACTTTCCAACAAGACTGAAAGCACTGCTGTCGACAGACTGAATAATTGCCTTTCAAGAAATAAACTGTTCAGTGTAACTCAGGAATCAGTCCACACAAACACGCAGACAGTCTGCCTAGATCCAGGACCTTTTGCAGCTATTCATTATTCACACCCTCAAAATCTGATTAGAAATACCAGTTGCATATTTCCTTTGTTCAAATGACGAATTCTGACGGTTACTATGACAACCATCAAGCTCTGTTTGGAGCCCAAGAGTCTTCTGTTTTTTTCCCCCTCCTTGGCAGTTTATTTTTTTTGTTTGTTTGTGTTTCTTAACTTTTTTTCTTTTCTTCAAAATGAATTTGCATTCACTGCTTGTCAGATCAAACCAAGGTACAGCTCACCAACGGATTGGTACTCGTTTGTCTGCCATCTGCCACATCACAATCAAAAAGAGCTGCTCGTCTTTCTTCCCCCTCCCTCTCATCTCCGATTGAAGCGGTCCTCTTGATCTGAACAGCTGCTCTGTTTTTCCTCAGATACTTCAGTCTAAATCAGAGCACAGGAGCGCTGACCATTCGACAGAGCGTTCCAGCCGGCAGCTACTGGCTGAGGGTCGGGGTGTCTGATGGGGTGTGGCCCGATGTGATCTCGGGGGTCAGAGTTCATGTCAGGGAGCTGGAGGAAAAGGCCATCCTGTCGTCTGCCTCACTGCGTTTGACAGGTTGGTAGACGCAGTGACTCACCTGATAGCATAAACACGGTTTAAACCCTGAGCCACTGGATGCCCGTAGCTCTGTAGGTGTGTGATAGTTGCTGTAATTCAACTCTAATATCGTTTCTGTGCCTCAAAGTGGTCCCCCCCAAAACCATAAGTCAGGCCAATATTTAATCTAAAACATTTTTACATTTCACTCTCTGTCTCGGTCTTCAATCATGGAGAGCTTTTGATGTTCCTGCTGTCATTAAATCACTTTGTGGAGACGGTGCTGAAAGAAACAGCAGCTGCCAAAAGCATGAATAAAGCCTTTCTCTTTATTGAGTGATTATCAGCTTGTCAATCCAGTTAATGCTGAAATTATAGGCTGTCAGGAGATATGTTCATACTTGCATTACTTCTCAAAGCATTGCAAAGCAGCCAGCCACACTGCCGGGTGGTTAGAGTTTTATTTTTTTTTTTTCAATTTAATTTTATGTACAGTGGTACCTCGACTTACGAATGTCCCTACATCCGAAATTTTCAGGTTACGAAGTTTCTGAATGGGAAAATATTGCCTCTTGTTACGGAAGCATTTCAGGATACGAGGTGAACTCTGGGAGCGGCGAATAGCGCTATTCGCCGCTCCCAGAGTTCCCCGAACGTAAACAAACTTGTAGCTGCTCTGCCATCTGCCTGGCAACCCGTTGCGTATGCGTGTATCTCAGCATGCTATTCGTGTCCCCCTCGTGTCCCCCGGAAAAAGTGTTGACAAGTCGGGCTATTGCTCATTATGATGACGTCTGCCTCGCACATTTCCGACGGATTGTCAAAAGCCGGCAAAAGCAGACGTCATCGGATCAGTTTTTCAAGAAACGCGAGGCAGAAAACACCGCAAAGGACCAGTAAACAAAGAGGACAAAAAGTAACAGCTAACAGGTAGATTAATATTTTAAAAAAATATCATAATGTAGCGTCCGTCGGACGCTGGAATAAGCACACGACGGGTAACTCTCTGTGTGTGTGGGTGCCGCGAGGAGGAGGAGAACGGGAGAGCTGCGGGAGCTACGCAGCTCTCCCGTTCCCCTCCTCCTCCCCGCGGCACCCACACACACACACCGCCCCTCCTCCCTGGATGCCTTTGCGGACTCTCTGCAGCGTAGGAATAATGAACACTCCTAAAACATGAACCGTTACAATACTTTTGCGGGGCTTGGAACGGATTAGTGCATTTACATTCAAAATGCGTCTCTACTTACGAAGTTTTCACGTTACGAGGTTAGTCCCGGAACGGATTAAATTCGTAAGCTGAGGTACCACTGTAATTTGTTTCTGTCAGTCTCTCAGAGCAAATCAGAGTTATAAAGGTCAATTTCAAAGTGTCAGGTAAAGTCCTTGACATTTTAAAAACCATTTGGTGAACAGAGTTGATGCCTCTGACTCCGAGTCGTTATCCTTTTCGGAGATTAAAGATGACTGCTCACATTCTCCAGATAATATTGGTGGGTGTCGCCGCAAACAGGATTGATTTTCCGGTCATTAATTATTTTTGCACAAGGAAGTTCTTCAAGAGCCCCCTAACTTTATTCCAATGATGAAACGAATGCGTTTTACTTGATTGCATCACAGCTCATTCCCCTTTACGGATGATTCATTAAATGGATCAATACAGCGACATATTCAGCTGCATCTCATGCTAATGGAATCAGCCTTTCATCAACTCTGTTGTTGACGAGTGGCCAGTTCTTACTGCAATGAGTCCCGGCTCTCTCTGTGTCCCGAAGGCATCACAGCAAGAGATTTTATCGACTCGCGCGTCGAGGGGACGAGCCGGCTGGAGATGTTCTGGGACTTCCTGTCTGAGACCCTGTCCGTCAGAACGGGGAATATCAATATCTTCAGCATAGCAGACCGAGAGGAGAAAACCGTGGACATCCATTTCTATGTGCTAACTGATGGCGGCTACCTGCACCCAGTGACACTGCATGCTGTCCTCGCTGCAAATAAAGAGCAGGTATGTATAGCATTGTGTGTGGTAGATAGAAATCAATGCTCACATATAAAGCGACACACCTGGGAACGACAGGGGAAGAGATAACAGCTTTTTAGCTGCCTCTTTATTTTTAACCCCGTTTTTCTGACTGTTTTCTGCTTGGCCTTGTCATGTATCTATGTCTCCATCATTCATTCTTTCTCCACACTGCCTTTCCTTTCCAAATAACTTTCTTTCTTACATTTTTCTATTATTTTGATTCCTCCATCATTTCCTACTACAGTATGTCTCGTTCATTTGCACTTGAAGGGTATTAAAAGGCTTTATGCAGTTTTTGTTTCTCCTTCATCTTTGATCGCCCCCCTCACCGCCAACACTGGAGTTGCAAATCGTCTCTGACGATAACTGTAATCCCATTTTCCCTCCCTTCTTTCACTTTTCTGACTCTCTGTAGTTGCAGTCGCTACTCCGCGTCCACGTAGACCAGGTGCAGGTGGACGAGTGTGTGCACACAGACTGCAAGAGATCCGGTGGCTGCTCCACGAAGCTAAGCGTCAGTGACTCCCCCACCCTGGTGGACTCGGGTGCTTTCTCCCTGGTCTCAGTAAAGCTGGCGTCTTCAGCTGTGTGTGAGTGCGCTGCCAGGGAAATGATGCACCTACCCTGCTCCACCTACTCCAGCAACCCCTGCCTTAATGGTGGAACCTGTCTCAACACACAGAACGGCTACAGGTGAGAGGCTCATCTGCAGAATCAGGAATAGGAGTTTCCTGATGTGCTGCAGTCGATGCTTTTGTCCTGTTAGACTTAAGAGTGACACTTCGGGAAATTTAGCAAACTATCCCATATGAAAAAAAAAAAATTGAGCCCATTTCTTTATGTACATGTTGAGGATGGAACTGCCAGGGAACAGGGCTAGAGGACGACTTAGGACTAGATACATGGACGTAGCGAGGGAGGACATGAGAGTGGCTGGTGTTTGGGAGGATGATGCAAAGGACAGGGTGAAGTGGAGAATGTTGATTTGGTGTGGAGACCCCTCAAGGGACAAGTACAGTATGTGCATGTACACATATCAAAGTGCATCTTTAATTAGTCTGTTGGATGTACCGACATGTATTTTACAATTCTAGCACCCTGTCTTGCAGGAATTAACAGTAGTGATGGAAAAAAAAGCACGCATGAATTTCATGTTGAAACTCTACACATAAACCATAAATATCGATACAAATATAGACATTATAATGGCGTTCCAAAGGTCTCCATGGATGTCACAGGGGAAACGGAACATATTTCATTTCATGTACAGACTAATGCGCAGATTAAATAAATATAGGGCAAAGGGATTAGTGCAGCTCTGCCCCCCCCCCCAATCCTCGCAACTACTCCAAATCTCATTTCATGACATATATATGAACATACAAGACATTCAAAGGCAGACTATTATTAGAGGATATACAGAACAGTTTTTGTTTTTTTTGCTTTTATATATAAAATAGGCTCTGCTGCAGTTTATATCCACACCGTTGAAAAAACCCCTTGTTCAATGTGAAGAATATCTCCTCATATGCTTTATATGTCCCATCGTGTGTGATAGGAACACACATTATTCCCTTTCCCAAAGGAGTTTAACAGGCCACCTCAGTTGGTGGTTGATCAGATATTGTCAGTCAGAAGAGAAAGTCCCGTCCTTCTTGATTTGAGTTGGCATGGCTCTCAGGAGAAATATGAAAAGAGCAGTGAAAGAGTGAGTTGCTTGGTGTGTGATTATGTATGCATAAAGCTACACTCTACCTAAGCCGTCTCTTTCGCTCCGTATGGATCAGTATTCCTGACATGTGTTGCCCCTCTGCAGAATAAACAGTGATGGAAAGAAACAGCTCCTAACAGCCTCAGTACACACAGATTTCCTCAGACACTGCATGAAAATAGATGGCTTTGACATTATCAGTAATGCCAGCTTGTCTCACATGCCTGCAGTGGAGGGAACAGGAAGAGATCAACCGGTCCCCCTTCATCCTAAACATCTCAGCGATGGAGTGGACTTTGTTTCATCACTGCACACGCCTGTTCTTGTACAGAGCTTTCGTACGATTCTTTTTTATTTATCTTTTTATTCGGGCCTCAAGAACAGTTTCTGTAAGAGCAGTTATCCTTAACAGGCGTGCGCTAATCAAAGTAGACATCTCACTGCGAGAAGAACTTAATTACGCCGATATCATCCGGACATTGTATTACCTTAAGAATGAAAAGGAGGTGAAAAAGACGCTTGAGAATCAAATCCAGGAATTCCGTGGCGGTACTGCATATAGGAAAGTGAGCGAAATATAATTAGTTAACTCTTAACAAAGGAGATGTGATTTGAGGCGCAGGAGTAGTCTCCAGAGGGTTCCGCTCAGGGAGCTGTGATAGATAAAGAATAGACCGGACTAATGTTGTGCTCATAGCTAATTGATTTAAAGTAGAATTGAATATTCAGGGCCTGATGGTTCATGCGAGGAATTGATTGATACGAGTAAAAGTGCTCTCTTAACTGTCCGTGAAACGTCAGGATGTTAACATCAAAGACTTTTCCAGAGCGAATCAAAACGATTGTCACGTCCGTCCCTGTGCACGGAATCAAGAGATTGGACTGCGTTAAGATACACCAATGACACTGATTCTTTCTTTCCCTGTGTTTTAGCTTGACTTTCTGCACTTTTTCCTTTCTCTATGGCGCTACAGATGTCACTGCCCCCCACAGTTTGATGGGCCTGATTGTCAGCAGACTGGAATCAGTTTCCTTGGCAACGGCTATGCCTGGTTTCCCCCCATAAAGCCGTGCTTTGATAGCCATCTTTCACTGGAGTTTAAGACCGAGGAGGACGATGCACTGCTGCTGTATGCCGGCCCGTTGGCCACGCTCCTGCCTGGGGATGCCGAAGACTACATGGCCATAGGTAAATAATGAGTCTGGATAATTAGGTGTGCCAAAATGCCTGTGGGCCTTAACTGCTCTTAATTTCATGTGCTTAATTACTGGGTGGTAGCCAATCAGACAGAAGAGGGACATTTCTTCATTATTGCACTGCTGAGGGAGATCAGCTTTCTCTCTGCTGAGTATTTACATAAAGTTGTGCTACACTGGCAAACTAGTTTGACTATTTTAATGTCTTCATACTACTTTGTTGTATGCCATGTAGGATTGTTTTATTTGTCCCCTGCCTCATTATCCAACCAGTGGTTCATCTTCTTCGTAGACGCCCTTGGATGGTAGACATTCAGTTCTCAAGGAAACACATGAGCAGGGTTTATTGTTGCTCACACAAAAGAATGACCTTCAATACACCAGTAAAGAAGTATAATAAAAAAAATGTTAGCAAGCTGAAAAGGAGATTGTGAAGAGCACAGATTGTGCAAGATATAGATTTTTGTGTAAACTAAAGGCACAAAGACCAAAAGCAAAACCCAGCCTCATCACTAATTGTGATCACGAATACTATCAATGGTCTTTTTGTTTACATTTGTTTATTTGGTTGGCTAATTAAATTCAAATTACACAATGCTGTAAAGCAATCCAGGTTATTATTAAAAGTATTAGAGCAACGTACTCTACATTAACAACTGAATATATAATAATATATGAATATTAGACACCCTTTGCTATATGCAATACCGCCACGGAATTTGTAAAGTACTAAACATTAACAACAATGGTTTTGCAAACGTATGAAAACACATTTGCACATTAGAAATAACAATGTTATTTGTCTATTTAAATGTCGTTCAACATATCATAAGGTTGTGATCAACGGACAAACTCAATGGATCTCATGTACAGCTGCGCTTGTTCATCAGTCTTTACCCATAAATGACGGTTTTATTAGAATTACTTTGTCATAATTAACCATTTATAAATAAATGCAGAATAAATAGTGATGTGAACCATATTATAATGTTAAGAACATTTATCTCTTCAAGATCCCCTCCATGCAAAATTATCCATTTGTGGCTTGCAGAAAGAAAGTTACGACAAAATCCTAAAAATGGAACCCCATACTTCTCCCTCACTTAAATTCCATAATGAATCCTGGTGAGAATATTTTAATGTTTGTTTAATAACTGCTGCAGCTGGGTGTGTGTGATGTCACTGTAAAGTCTGCTCTAAGTGTGCTTCAATGCTCCACCTTTCCACATTGCACCTGTGTGTGATAAATAATTGATCGGGATTGGTATCTCAAATAGTTGAAAAGTGTTAACTTTTTGCTGATGGGTATCTGAAAATGAGTTTTTCAGTCAGCGCAGAGAAAATCTAGAATTGTATTGATGAATATTGAATCAAATTTGGCACATCTTTACAGTGATGCTTGAACATGTAGCAAGAAGATAAGCATAGGTTTGACTGGAGAGGAACTTTAAGTCACACTTGACAGAAGGATGCTGAGTTAATATTACATAATCATGATTAATAGTTTATTAATGCTCTTTGAGGCCTTATTTTAAAGTGGAAAACAAGTTTCCCTTAAGACGTCATAAATTTACAAGTGCTGAAAAAAACCTGGAAATCCATTCATCCTCCATTTTAAAATGTGCATTTTTTATTATCACTCTTATTATTCTTTCATAAATATTTTATCATTGTTTCTCTTTACTTTAATTTCATGAACAATCAAAAGGGAATCTGTCTTGTGATGTTCACATGTGTTGCTGCTACGAGGCAGTGACACGCTGGGTCTCCTACTGTGTTCGTCTTTCTCTTTTTGTTTTTTCATTGTATAAATCATTGAGTTTGGGGATTTTTATGACATTTTACTTACTTTATAGGATGCCCTTGTACGTTTGCATGTAAGATGCTTTTATTATTGTTTTCAAAGCTCAAAAAAGTCCTTCATAACAAGATGTACTGTACTTTGCTGCATGTCTAACCCAACAAGTCAAATCAAAATCGGGTAGTTTATGCACGTTGGATATGTCGAGAAAAAAACCCAAAAGAGAAAGCATCACAATCTAAAAGAAGGTGGAGAAGAATTCCCAAACCCAAATCTGTCCCCGTCATTTTTCCAAACATCCCACCAAAGTCCATGAGAATATAATAAGTATTTTTGTAATTAATTTATCTTCTTTTGTATCATTTATATATAATGACATGTTAAAAACAAGCACCTAATTTCATAAGAATTCACACAGCTCACTGTGAAAAGTAATTCAAGTGAACCGACATTGTAATTAAATTTTTTCCCCAATTTTGCCGGCATATGTGTTAAAAAAATAAATAATTTATCAATAATGATCTTTTTGTTCCCTCACAATCTTTCCATCAGAGCTGATTGGTGGGACGCCCAGTCTGAAAATTAATCATGGTTCTGGTACCTTGGTTCTCCAGTTAACAAATAGTATCGGGGTTGCTGATAGACGCTGGCATCGCCTTGATGTGAAGAGCAACAGCAAAGTAAGACAAGCGTATTTACATGGAGTGTATGAACGAGTCCGACAAAAATTAGTTCGGCCCTTCATAGACATTGCAATTTTTTGTGTCTGGCTCTAGTATACTCGCGCAGTCACATGATTTGCAGCGGCAATGATCTCTTTCTGCTGTCCTGCCAATTTAAAGGAAGTGCGCTTCACTCTCGATCGATGCTCCAGCGCGATCATCATGGAAACAGAAGGTGTTGACTCATGGGCAATGACAGAGGACCGCTCATCCTGTGAAATCCGGGGGGTCACACCCAACAGGGACAAGTAAGATTCATAATTAATTGTGACAAATCCGAGAGACAATGCGCCATGTATAGTCCTAAAGGGAGCCAATGATTATCCCAGGCCTCTCAGAGGTAAATACATGTTATTTATGTCACTGCGCAGACAGGGAGAGCCCAAAAGCACGACAGGAGAAAGGAATCCAGTGACGTAACTTTAATGTCAAATCAAACTCAGGTGACCAGGAGACAAATCAGCACAGGGGCAAGCAAACACACGCAATCTAAAAGACGGGCAGGCTTGGTACACATGAATCAAAATCAGAACAGGAGAGCTGGGGAGGAGGAACGAGTCGCTGACAATCTGGCAGAGACATGAGGACTGAGCAGAGTATCTGTGGTGTGAGAGCTGATTGGGAGATGAGCTGCAGGTGATCACAGAAGCGCAGTTGACAGGAATGAGCCCATTTCAGGAGTAGGGGGAATCTGGAAGACATGAGAGGTTTGTGCTTAAAAAAATACTGCTCGTACTCATACTGTGGCAATTTGTTAGGTTTTTAAGAAGAAGCAAATGAGTAAATGCTTGTTTTGACCTGTTCTGTGCCAAAACGTTGCCATTTGAAAAAAATCTCCACTGGTTATTTTAGGCTTTTATTTGGTTTGCAGAGC
This sequence comes from Brachionichthys hirsutus, assembly GCF_040956055.1. Lineage (NCBI taxonomy): Eukaryota > Metazoa > Chordata > Actinopteri > Lophiiformes > Brachionichthyidae > Brachionichthys > Brachionichthys hirsutus. Next base: position 88,680 of record NW_027180323.1, on the reverse strand, counting down.
TCTCACCCTTCAAAGGTCTCCTTTGCAGACAAACGGGCAGCAGTTTGCAACTTGGTGAAAGAGAAAAGGGATATTTTGCTTATGTGCTGGCATGATGATATTGTACATTTATTATATTTACCTATTATTGAGAGTGTCGCGGTCAAACAATAGAGATATTTCGAGATATCGAGTTCAACATGGTCTAAAACGGAGAACGCAGCAAAGTCTGAATCATTAAGAGCCCAATATTGTTCTGTCGTATTTTGCTTGGTGATTAACTTGAATTATTAACTGATCACCACAAATGTTGCAGACTCATTTAATGTTGACAGATTTTCAAACATCTAATTCATTGCTACAACTCTTAGGCTCGTCCCAAGAATCAGCAACACCTGCCTGGAGCAGAGTCAGTTTCGGTTTCTGCTCTAATAAGCAATAGGCTCTTGTCTCACAGTTCATCGTCGGTGTATAAAACGTTTATGCTGACTTTTTCACACTTTGTTTGTTCAGTTTCTCAACATACTGAACTGTCCTTTCCCCAGGGACATTATTATATTACTAAACGTTATATGCAATGCTATAATTTTTACGCTTATTCTTAAAATGGTCAACCCATCTGTTCGGAGTGTGTTTCTGCACATGCCCAATATTAGCTTTGCCCCAGCCGAGTCTGTTTGCCCCACTGTGGGCTTGGCTTACTGCCACGCTTATTGTTTTTGTGTGTAATTATGCAATGAGTTTGTGAAGTGTAACAATCTACCTGAGGGCTTTGCAGCTCTAATTCATTTTAATAACTTCAGCATTTTAAGAGGCTTCCAGAACGGTTGACTGCAGTTGCTGCATTTGACTTTCGACTGATTAGGTATTTACATCATCATAAACATAATGCGATAGTTAACGGGCAAAAGCCAGACGATCGTTTCCACGCCGCTCGCGGAAACAACCGACTTGAGCTAAATCAGTTTGGGTTTGGATTGATTCAACCAAAAATCAATTCACCCACTATGCATTACTTTTTCACTGTTTAAGAACAGCATGGATAAGATACCGTAGTATCACAAAGCGGCAAACATTGGGACAGCCTCAGAGAGGAAAGAATGCAAGCGTGAATTAAACCTCGACAGATTATATGCTGTTCCTGTTCTTCTGTTTGCATTATGCGTTTCTTTATATTGAAAGGTGCGTGTTGTGAATTATAACCCCAGAGAACCCGCGATTGTTTGCTTGTCACTGACGTGCATTCATCCCTTATCGTTCGTGTTCTGAGAGTACGTTTTTGTTTGCAGGTATCTAAATGGAACTCATGTAATGCAGCTGGGAGGTGTCTATGAGAACATATCATATGAATACCCACAGCTGCAGCACAAGCGCTTTTCCGGATGCATGAGGAACCTGCTTGTGGATACCAAGGTACTGTGAGGAGCATGCAGAAACGGCTAGCTTTGCATCGCCTGCATATGAATCGATCGCTATGTTGTATAGGCCTTCGTTCTTTATCTGTTCAGAGGACAGGCGCTATATTTCAGATAAAGGAGGACTTCACTTCAATATGAATTTATATTTGTCCTCAAGGCTACAATAGGAAGCCTGAGGAATGTAAATGTTACCTCTATTTGAGTCTCTGTAGTCCACGCGGATCTTTTCTTATCCTACTCTCCATGCTGTTTCCCTCCTTCTTCGACCGATGAACAAAATGGGGTGTGAGGTGGCGTAGCAGTTAGCACTGTCACCTCTCAGCAACAATGTTCTGGTTTTTTTTTGTATGTTCTCTTTGGGTTCCTCCCATCACAAGTGGCTCTTTCACATTTTATTCAGCCCAATAGAGCAATTTATTATGTTTTTCTTCAAGGATGTCACATTTTTATGGACAACCGATTCTCCATGCAAATTTAAAGACCAAGAGGTTATTGGACTTTTCCCATTTTGCTGTGCCTAGCTTGGTATTTGTTTTGCCTGTTTGAGTTTAATAATAATTTTGTATCTTAAAGGCAAGAGAAAGAATATTAAAACAGGTGCAGATACGTTTTGTGGAATATTAATTGTGCTATTACATATTACTGCAAAACTGTTAATATTTTATACTTTGTTCCATAAAAATGTGAACTAAACTAATTTCTTCAGTCTGGTAAACCTCTGCTTCTAGTTTTCAGGGGAAGAGGGCAGACATACTGGATCTCTTGCAATTTTAATGGAATGCTTTAGATTTTATTTTCTTGTAGATTTTGTGTATATTCAGTGGTTTTCTCTTTAAATAACTGTTGTCATGAGGTCAAACACAAATCTTGAGGTCAATGCCTTCCTCGTACTAATTTTCAACATTTTAAATAGAGATTTAAATAAATGAATCAAAATCACTTGTCATTCACCTTTTATTTTCATATATATTTGCTGTGTATTCATATGTATAAATGCAGAAATGAAATGCCTCCTGTAAATGATTACAAATCAGAGTTAAATTTTAGAAGTGGATTTTTATTTATCTAAAAACAAATCTAAAAACTACTGAGCTGAAAATATTATTATTAATTATTATCAGGTTTTAATAAACAGTCTAATTCCTTATCTAAACATCAGCACACACAAATGCAGCAACAACAAACATTCAGATAAGCCAGATATTTGTTCCAATTGAACAATATTTTTGGAGTGCGATAATTTATTTGGGGAGAGGAAAAATAACAATTAAAAAAATATGAACTCTACATATGCGATCCCTCATGTCAGCGAGGGATTATTATACAGGAGCTCAAATTAGGCAGCTGCCGGCTGGTGAAAACCTACCTACTGTTTACATCAAGATGATCCTTTGGAGCTTCCAGAACCTTAAGGACAACTTTAATCAGTAAAGTCAAATTAACAAATCAATTATTTTGTTGGTGTGGAATTCCCAAAATGCCTCACCACAATAGAGAGAGGGAGATATAAATCCTTGAAGCATACAAGGCTATTACTTGCCAGGATTTAAATTATATTTAGTTATTCAAAAAGACCATGCTGAATACTAAAGCAAAATGAAAAGTGCAAGCTATTTTCACAATAACACTGGGAAGAATGGGGAAGGATCTGCAGACAGTGCTGGCTAATGACCAGCTCTCCTTCATGGAGAGGATTCAGGTGGAAGCATGTCACCTGTTTTCCTCTGTACTCCGGCTTCAAAGACAAAATGCTGTAATCATCCAGCCTGCTGGAGGTCCAGTGGAAGCATAAACGGCAAGCTGCTTTCATATTTTCTGAAAGTGTTCCTCTGTGGATACATTTTGGAAAAGCGTCTACAGAGTTACGGAGGCAGGTTTTATGACAAAAATGCATTTTCATTTTTAAGTCGTGTGCCTCGGCCATCTGAAAGAGCTCCACTGAACAAAACAAGATAAATACTGGTTTAGGGTGTTTTTGGTGGGCTGTAAAAATGACTCGAGAAAGACAAAACTGCCATTAATAAAGGGATCGACTTCATTTATACAGTAATCTGAGATGGAAGATATTACTTTTGGACTTGGTCAAAACATCCGATCCCTGTAATCCAACTTTTTGTATAGCAGTAATATACTGTACATACATTAAAACATTTTTCCTTGATTTGAATGTGTTTATATTTAGGTAGATACTTATATCTGATTGTGTATTTTATAAAATCTACCCCATAAGTGTGTCCATTTTATAGACAGCTTGCATAATATTTCATACACCTAGAATTCCTTTTTAATGGCTTAATATCCCGCTGAAGGGTAGACTATTTTCTTTTACATATGGCAGAGCAGAAATATAAAAGGAAAAATAAAGCTGCATAAAGTGAAAATATACACATAAATTATAAGTTGAGTAAGTTGTGTAAAAGGGTATATAAAGAATATATAAACTATTAAAAAGACTAAGATTACTGCACTATGCTATTAAAAGGCTTGTGCTGTTTAATGGCACCTAACCAACCGCCAGACTGTTATGAGCTGCATTTTACATTGATTTATTGGAACTTAATGGAGTTATTACACTTGCCACATTATTTTCATTTTAACAGAGTCGTGTGTAGTATTCACTTCTGTTTTTTTTATTTCTCTAACCGTGAAGTAGATGTCCATAATGCGCATAGAATTGCAATTTTTCTTATTGATGGTACTTTTAAGAAGCGATCAATCAACGTGAGATATGCATGAAACAGTAATCGGGCTTTAATTTATAATATTTTGCATTTATTATCAGATCAAATGTTCTTTTTCAAACTGCAATCACATTTCCTTCACCCATCTACTCTCAATGTAGGAACAGAACCATTTTATGTTCCTCCTTTTACGGATTTTTCTTCTTCTTCCATTCAGCTATATGACCTCGCTTCCCCTGCTGAATCCTCTAATGCTGTGCCAGGCTGCTCTCTTATTGATGACTATTGCACCAATTCGGACCAGCGTCCCTCCTGTGGTAAGAAGGGGCGCTGTCGTGGCGGGTGGAGTTCCTTCAGCTGCCTGTGTGAACCGGGGTTTACGGGGCCTCGGTGTGATCAAGGTAAACATTTAAAATTACTTTTTCTTGACCACAAGGTTATGAGGGGAAGTGCAATGAGCTCTCGGTGGGATTTTAAGCCTCATAAAGTGTATTCTTCATGGGAACTGTGGGAAATTCTGCATTCCTAAACCCCACTATGCTGCTGGAAGATAGCCTTGCCTTCCACAAAGTGCTTTTGCAGAACTGCATTTCCCAGCTTTGATTTCCACTTGAATTCCCCACATGACAGCTGAATTAATTGAACATGTCTTGTGTGCTTTTGATTGACAAGCGGCTCCGGAGTTCTCCTTTGATGGCCGCAGCCTCGTTCAATTCCAGCTTCTGTGGTCGTTGCCTGCACGGCAGACGAGGGTCCAGGTTGGGGTCCGGACACGGGCTGCCGCTGGTGTCCTCCTCAGCCTGCTTTCCCAGGAGCAAAATGAGTACCTACGCTTGGAGGTGAGTCATGGCTGGAGGTCACTTCCTTCTACTCTGAAGTCTCTGTTGTGTTTTGCAGGACGAAGAAATGGTTAAGCCCCAATAATGAATGCTGTGAATGCTTGTCAGGCTAAGAGCGAGTAATATCAGGGTTGGGGATGTAGGGGTGGATACAGAGGGGGCTGGTGATTGACATTTATGTTCTCGGCATGTGCTTTCAACACGTCTTTAAAATGCTACTATTGAGAGGCTGCTGTTAAAAAAAAAAAAAAAAGGCATCCTTTATTGAGGTTGTTTTTTTTGTTATCTCTGCTTATGTTTCAACAATAATCAACAGTTCAGTATTTCAAGAAAGCAGATTTGTGTATTGTAATTCCAGGTCAGCGTGTTCGAAAGTAAAGGGCAGCTCCCTTGTGTGTGAACGTTTTAATAGTGAGCTTCAAGTGGTGAGCACAGTCATGTCTGCATGCGTGCTGCTCACATTGCCACAGTGAGAGTGAAGTGGTGCTCCTGGAGACAACTCTCCTTCACGTTGTCCTGTCTGAGACATTCCTGAATGCAATTGCTTCTTGTCAAAATCCTTAGTCTTGGCGATTTGGCAGGTCAAGTGTGAGCAACCCCTGGATGTAAATGGCTATGTTTGACACAGGCCAGCCATTTGCAGTGAACCCGTCTCCGTTGTGGTATATTCCACTTCACTGGGCTCAGGACATCTTGTTGTTTGCTGGATAGCATAGGTCCTGTCTATCGTTCCACAAATAGGTCTTTACACAGCACGGGCAATAACAGCCCGGTAGTCTCAAAGCGCTGGGGAACAAGCCGGGGGTGTTTGTCGACAACAAGCTTCAATATAAAGAAGTGTCTCACTCCTCTTCCTTTCTTAAGGCTAGATTTGGGATGAAGTGCACACTGAACAAATAAGTACACTCTCACATAAAGGTTACCAGAGAGGCCAGGTGTGTATAAATAGCATGCATCTGTGTGTGGTGCTACATGCAAATGCAAAGAAACCAGTTGTGATTTGAGTGTGAAACATTCTGTGGAAATTCACCGTTTTATATTTAATGGTGACCGTGATTAATGGCCATTCTTATTGTGTGTGTGTGTGTGCGTGTGCCCATGCTAAGGGTGCAATAGCCAACGCAGTTTATTCTGAATGGGAATTATCTTGCCCCACTGTTTTCAATTACGCCTTGGACAAGTACAAGCTGTAGTTACGGAAGCCCCTCATTGGTCGAGCCCATCTGTGTTCACTTATCCTTGACTCCTGAAAATAACTGTTGTTTCTCAAATTCTTCCCTTTGGGTTGACTATATTAATGTTGTACGGCACAGCTGCAATTTCGCTAAATTAATTTTTACCGTTTAAAAATTTCACATTATATTCTTCCGGAAGATTCACCACAGTGTTTTTAGTTGAAGTAATTAAATATCACAATCCAAAAAGTCTGAACTAGGCTTCACTGTCTGTTATCACATGTTTCTTTATTTTGTCTACACGGAATGATTTTTAGACTTGAATTCTAGATGAAGTCAAGCACTGTTTTTGTAACTGATGACAAATCAACATTATGAACTACAAGAGTTGTACATTATGAACTACAAGTGTTACATTTACACTTACATTCACAATTTGAAGATCACACCTCAGACGTCATGTATTTTATGCCTGCTGTAAAGAAACTCTTCTCAGGTCAGTCAGATTTAGCAGGAAGGAAAGAGTTACGATTTTAATCTACAATCACTCCATTATCATGAGTAATCATCATCATATCAATCTCAAAATTTAAATTCTGTTTCAAGCACCTTGGATTAAAGTTGATGAGTTTATCCTAAAGGTAAGTAGCCATGACAGCAATGTCTTCATGGAAATGGTTTCAGTAGTTTTTGCATCATGTCACACATTTTCTTTATTACCGACACCTACATTTAGCAGGGGTTTTCTGCCCTCAAGAATAATCCTGCTCACAAACACATGAGGCGGAAACCAAACAAGGACATCAGTAAAAACATGGCCTCCTTGACAGAGGTGATATCAATTATACAATTATTTCCTGGATGTTGTGTGTGTGTGTGTATATGTATATGCTTGCAATTTGTGTCCTATCTATATATAACCGCTCCTGTTGATGTCAGGTTATTCAGGGTCTGCTGGCTGTTTTCTACAACCTCGGAGATGACGACTACAACATGACGCTGTCCCACCATCACCTCAATGATGGCGAGTGGCACGAGGTGGAGCTGGATCGGTACGGCAGAGAGTTCACACTGCGGCTGGACGGAGGCGGAGGGAGACGAGAGATCACCGCGTCGCCGGGGCGGAGTCAGGAGATTATTATTGACCCTAGCATGGTGATGCTTGGAAACTCTTTTCCCTCAGGACACAACCGGAGCTTCCTGGGTAGGTGAACATTTTTCTGTTTTGATAGATCCACGCTGGATGAATGAATATTTAGATGAATAGAAGACGTGCATAAATAAACAGGGCCGTTAATAAATGGATGTTCAGCACGCAAATGAGTGGACTCATTTTCTCATTTATAAAGATCCCCATTAGCAACTGATATTTCATTTGCTCTTCTTCCTGGGGTCTCCTCTACATTAATCTTACACCCTTCACGCCACACACACACACAGACAGGACATATAATAAACAGTCCAATGCAATAAAAATAAATGAACAAAATAAGTGCTTATACATTTACACTCATTCACCAAACAATAGCTGTCTGATACAAATCATCTTACAAAATTATCAACATTCATCATTGGACCTACTGCAATTGTATCAATACTGTTTCCATTTCATGTCCATTGTGCAAAGAAAAAAAGGTTTAAATTTCTTTTGAAAACATTTTCTATTATTGTCCAACAGAAACCCTGGCAATCCATTCCATGTAACCATGGCCCAATAAAAAGCAGTGTGCTGCAGCTACCTTTAGGCAGAACACACCGTGCTCCACTGGTTTGTCTCGTACTCTAACTATGTTCATCAGCAAAAAAGCAACAGTTGTCTGTAAATCATTTCTGGAGACTCACAATTAACTTGTATCCCTGTTAAAAAATATGGTGATTCAGTGGTTATCTTTACCCTTCACTTCTTTTTTTTTTTTTCACTTTCCACTTTGGTCCAAAGGTTTTTTGATCCCTTAGTTTGGAGCAATGAGAGACAGGGAGTCGATGGGGACTGATCTGTATTTCAATGATGTATTAGACATCATGCTGCACACAGACTGGGCAAACAAACCAGCAGGGGAAAATATCCTGCAAAAAAGAAGCCCATGCCGACAGCTTAGCCTCAGGCTGTTTGGCTGTTTGAATGCACAAGAGTATGGGCGTGTCAATGAGGTTGTGTACTGGAGTTTACACACCTGCAATGGTGTAAATACGCCTTCACAAATGAAGTTGCCGGAGGACACGTCTTAGAGTGTATGTTGCCATTCAATAAACTAATGTTCTCTTCTCTATCTCTCTGCCTTTCTACACCAGGCTGTTTGCGAGATTTGAGATTTAACGGTCGTTCCATCCCTCTGGATCGGGAAGGGACTTCAGAGGATCACCAGGTGGTCACTTTGCAAGGCGTGTCCTTTGGCTGCTCTTCAGACGCCTGCGGGAAGCAGCACTGCTCCCCTCCCTTAGTCTGCATGGACCTCTGGAGACACCATGAGTGCAGGTGCTGCAAACATGCAGAGCAGAAAACACAGCCTGTTAATGAGGCCTTATTGTATGCAAGCACTTTCTGTACACATTGATATGCATACATTTAGAGATGTAGCCTTGATAATGCCACTAACAAGCTAGAGGTAGACCTTCCAGCGATCTGATCAGCGGTCGCTTCTGTCCGTCGTATTGTTAGCCAATCATTGAACGGGTTACACTCTGAAGGGCGGAGACATACCTACATACTTCCGCAGTTGAATGTTTTGATTCTAACGGAGAGACAGTCTGCCTCCGTGGAGCGAGCGGGCAGCAAAACAACACCAAACGGAATGGATCGAGTTTACGCCACCGACCTCAAAAACAGACGAGGACGAATCGTCTCCGTATCCGGTCGGAGTGAAAAGAACATCAGATTTTGGAGCATTTATTCAAAATCCGGCAGAACGCTAAAAAGCTTCCACCCTGATATAGATTGTTATATGAATTCCAATATTTATTTTTCATCGATTTTTGTGTTAAACTCATTAGCATTTCCTTGTGGATGAAAAGGAATAAAAAAAAAAAATATATATATTATATGTATAATATAATATATAGCGACACATTTCAAATGAAAGCATCCTCCAGATGGCGGCTGGGCAGAGTTCAGCCCAGTTCCACCGTCTATTTGAGTGTCAGCATGAGAGAACAGGGTGTGTGGCGTGGCAGCAGGAACTGCGTGTGCGTCTCACCTGCCGTTTAAACTCTGCAGGATCACTAACTATCCTGACTGCGCACTCAATACCAGAACCAGGGTGAGCCGTGTTCCTGTGGTTGGATAGCCCTATTTTGTGATTGCAGCAGCAGCGGGGGCGGGTGTGGAATGAACTCGGGCAAGGTTTTGATATTGAAATAGATATATAGGGACGACTCGTAGAAATCCGATCCTACCTTGGTTGGCTTCTTTTCCTCACTCTCTTCTCAACATGACAGTCTTTAAGGAGCATATCTTTGAATCTGAAAGCAGAGGCGTTACTCCTTAGGGATTTGGTCTTACACTGTCAGCTTAGGCTTCATGGCACAGTGCAAGTCCCTCGTCCTTTTATCTGACAGCTTCCCACGTGTCTCTTGTCTTTGTTTTATATTGCTGTCTCTTCTCTGCGCAGATGTCCCCCAGGTCACATGACCAAAGAGAACTCCTTGGGTAAAGTGTGCATCTACACGCTGTGTGCCAGCCGGCCGTGCCGCCATGGCACCTGCGTGGCTCACTCTCCTTCCCGCTACACGTGCCACTGCAGCGAGGGCTACCGGGGACGCCACTGTGAAGTGAATCTCGCCATGTTCCACAACGAGGATGGCAACAGCCTCAGCCTCAGCTCCATGTTCGCCATCAGCATTTGTGTCATGGCCTTTCTAGGTAGCTATGTCGACTATGTCCTCTTCTACCTGTGGTAAACCACCAATCATCTCTTTTCATGCACCATTTAATGTCCTGCATGTCTTTTGTTTTTATTCCCCATCATGTGCACATCCTGTTATATTTGTCACCTTCATGATATAATTACTGTTTCATCTCTGTTTTATCTGTAACACTCACTGATTTATTTGTTCCTCACACCAGTTTGCCTCCAGAAAATCAAGTTCACGTTACATATCATAGCTGTATCGAGCTCAGATGTGATGTTTTTCATGGGCGGTTGTCTGAAACATGAAACAAATAGCTTCACTGAGAAAGAATGACTACCGGTACATGTCTTCATTTGTTATTCACAGGCAGACATCCCTTGAGAACGCAGGAGTTTCTCTTATGTGTTTTTCTATATTTTTCATCAATTCTGTGTCCCCTGTCTCTTCTAATGTTACGCTCTGACTTCAGAAGTCAATTTCACTCCCAGCCTTATTTTTCACTGTCCACCCTATTTTATATCCCACCACCCAGTTCTTTTACGCTCCTGTTGTTTTTCCTTCCAAACTCCACACCTAAATGTGACCCTATTGTGCACTTTTGGTTTATGTGCACTGCTTTGGATCTGTAATCAGGGATCGTTTTCATCAAAATGAAACTAGTAGGGACAAGATGAAAGTTGTATTGTGTCTTGAAGCCAGGTGCATTCTAGGCTAAAGATTAGTTTTATGTTTGGGGATTTAAAACAAACTTTTAGGTTAGTGTTCAGGTCACAGCAATATTACGGTGTCATGGGGCACGATTCCTGTGGCCAGATCTGCCAGTGAGCAACAACAACAGAAAAAAACAGTAGCAAAAAGCAAAATTGACAAAAACAGTTTGTGCAAAAGTACAAATTGCACATCTGCGCAATCTCGCGTCTTTTTGTTGTCAGTTTAGAGAAACTGCTCTTTTTCATCATTTGCTCTAAATGGGAAAGCCTGCTAGCTATCAGCATTTCAAAATAGGAGGAGTATGACAATGGCAGCATCTGCGTAGATGCCACGCTCTGCTCATTTTAGATTTGTTCCAGAGGAAGGCTGGAACTGAGGGCTATAAAAACACAGCTACCAGGTTACATGTCTCTGCCTCTCTACCCTCGCTCTGTCAAGAGCGGCAGGTCCAAAGGCTGTTTTGGGGCTAGCTACTTATAAAGCTAGACTGAGCCTATAAAGCTATATAGTCACAGAAAATCCAAAGGGTCATGTATAAATGTATGCATGTTTATTTGTGATTTAGAGCTGATACAATTAAAGAACAACTTTTCTTTTTCTGATTGTAGTATGTGTTACACGCCTACCAAAACTCCTCCCTCTCGTCATTCATTGCTAGCTTACTCTTTTATTTTGTCTCACTCTAATTTGCATTGCTGGCAATTAGTTTTTAAAACATTTGAATTTTTCTTTGTTGAAGAAATCTAATTTAAAATTTAAACCACTGCTTTTCTCCTAATTAATGCAAATTCTATTCTGGGGACTGAAAAAAAATGTATATAAATGTATTGGCTGCAAAATTCAAAGTTAAGGCCAACTGGGTCACATTGTTTCATTTCATAGGCAGGTTTAATTGTGTATCTGCTTAAAAATGTAGTGTCTTTCACATTTGCATATTTTGTGACTAAGACGTACAACCTAACAAGCATTCATAGCCAAGAATTGAACCCTCAGCAGCGCAACTAATTAAAATGCAGATAAAAAAAACGACAATTGTTTGTGATGCTAGAAAGAAAAATCCTGTTTAAAACCACAGAACCAAAAATATATTTACATACTATTTTTCAGAATTTAAAAATTGTCCATGTATTTACCCAATAAATAAATTACTCCAGTTAATGCATTCAAAATTTGGTTGAGACATACTCTTAAAAACCAGGAAATTCAAATGGACCAAACGTTTTCAGCAGCTAATGGGAAACTTTCATTAAACATTTGAAAATTGCAAAAATGCAAATTCATGTAGTTGATGAAAGCAATGTTCATGTGTGGTTATTTAATGTGCAGCATATGTAAACATATGTATGTAAAACATACGTGGCCTTTCAGCTCAAGTCTCCAACTGATTTAATTGCAGCTTCACCTGTATATGCCGTTAATAAACCTGCTTGGGCGATGGTGTCACAAGCAGCATTAAACTCTAATAGGACGAAGACCCAATATCAAACCACGTTGGCTGCCAGAAGGGATTTTTTAAATGTATATGCATTGATATCCGTTCTCAAAATGCCTCACTGGTGTCAAAGACGATAATCTATTCCTTCAGTTCATTATTGAGGCTCGGCAGGAGAGGCATGAAATAATTGTGTTGTCGATATTGCACAACTGTAACTGAGGAAATGTGATTTATTTTTTGGGTTTGGAGGGGGTGTGTGTGTGTGGGGGGGAACAATATGAGTGGCTTACATGTTGTTGTACTGTTGACGCTCTGTAGGGCCACATCACTGTTTATGAGTCTTTCTGTCAGAAAACAGGCTTATAAAACGCTTGGGCAATTCAATGCACTGTCCCTGTCTCTATAACTGACTCAACATTCCCTCCAGGGCATGTGGCTGCTATTGGGACATCAGTTATTCTGACACTTGAGAATCGTATAAAGCGGTCTGCAATATCTGCTAATGAATTCAAAGATGATAAGGTGTTGCCATGGTACCATTCATGAAAACGCATCTTGTCTGCATACTAAATAAAGAAATGTGCTGTCCTTTGGAGCTAACTTGCCCACTGATGAAGCATTTATATTCAAAGCTTAGCCTTTTCACCTTAACAAGAACGACCCGCTGGTTGCTCAGTAAAATTCATACAGTGCCTGTCGGAGCTGTCTTTGCTGACTGCATTTACACACCTTGAAAAAACCCCAGACAGTTGTTTCTTTCAAACAGGAAAAAAAGGAACTGTTTTCATGATGTGCTTATTAAAATGAAAAAAAGATGAAACCTGCTCCCAGTTTTAATTAAGAGCTGGCTGTACAGGATGTAGCGGTTTAATCATAACCCTCATTAACTCATGGACTACAATCACAAACACATACACACAAGCTTGCAATACGTAAGACTGCTAGCTGGATGCTAAATTAAAGTGGGACCTCTGCCTCAACATGCATTACAAGTTAAAATGATCATCCGTTAAGTTTGACATGAGCCGAGCAGAATGTGAATGCAGCATGTGCTGTTGATAGAGCCGGAGGAGCCGAGGCCTGATCAAGCCTCACTGATCCAGCATCAAATCTAACTTTGCATTTTTCAAGAATCAAAGAAATTAGCTTCTCGTATGTGCTCTGGATGCCAAATTGATGATGTTGCGTGCCTTTTTCTTTTTCATTCCCTTCTTATAAATAAATGATTTTTCGACTCTTCCCTATATCTCACCTGTCTCATTTCCTTCTGCTCATTCATTCTCCGAGATTTCATTTCCTCAAATCTCCCACTGATCCCACGCTCCTCATTTTCCTCATTTACCTCTTCTCGGCGCTACCATGAAAGGGTTAAGTGTTTTGGTATGGCTGTGCAGGTAGCTTTTTACTCGCTCAAGCTTATTCATAATGCACAGTCCGGTCCAGGCCGACATCATAATACCATGTTCATAGTAACGGTTAAAGGGCAAAGAGGCAACAGCATTACAGATTGATGAATGGCCGTGATGCTTGTTCTCCATCTTGAGTGGTATTGATCCCCCACTGGATTGTGCTGCGCACACAAAACAACAACTCTGGGCAGTAGAGGCTGCAGGTGTAGAGGCGAGGCTTTCCAACAGGCAACTACTGTGGATGTCTGCGCATGTTTACCAGTGTCTAATTCTGTGTGTATCGAGCTTCTCCCCTATAGAGATGCGTTGAATATCTACTCAGGTGATGGTTGGGTTAGCAGAGCCCTACAGGCTGCGCCTCGGAGCAGGTAATTTTGAAAGCGAGAGGGAGGGCCGGCGATTGGCTGGGGGCTTCATTGAGATTCTGGTGTTTTCTGCACCGTCTCTCTGGTGTGCACTGGTAATGTAGCCGGGTCAGATGATCAATACCACTGCACGAAGGACAACCAGCTGAGAAGTGGGTGAGAAGGAGCTAAAATTATCTTTATTTATTTTTTATATGAGAGCAGCACAGAAATAGAAAAGTGCCGCAGTTTAAGCGATAAAGATATTCCAGTCACAGAATAAAGAGATTATGATTTCTATTTGAGATGAGCAGCGATTTGCGCTCAGGGAGTTGTTATCCTGCCTTTGTTTAGGAACACCTGACTGTTAGTGTGACCGTAAAAAGCCAGCGGTGCATCCGTCTCTTGCCAAGTAATCGCCTTAAAAATACAGACTAATGTGATTACTTTGCATTTGTCAGATATTAAAATTAAACTGGTAATTAGCAGACACAATATAAACTCTCATGGTCGAAATGGATCCCATCTAGTGTGACAGATAAAAGCTGAGGCCAAAGAGGACCTGGGAAATAGAAGCAGTTGGATAGTTGACAGGAGAGGAAAGACGGAGGGACGTTCCACCAAAAGACCAAAAAAGTGAACTAGTGATAAGAGATAGTGAGAAAAAGAAGCAGAGAAAGAGGGATGGCACATGGTAGAAAAATATTGGTTGAGATTAATGGACTTTAAAGGTCAGTCCAGCATGTTGTGTAATTCAACACACAATAGTTGTGATTGATGAGCGTGCTTAAGGACCTTTCCCGTTCAGCTGTCGCAGCATTCCTTTCCAGCGTTCGGCTGAGCCGACGGGGCTCTGGGTTGGGAAAGAGTACCAATTCAGTTAATAGGCTTCCAAGGAACTGCGAATCACAATGATAATAGTGTTACTTTATTCATGTACCGCCTTTCAAAATAAAGTTACAAAGTACAACCACAATTCCAAAATGTTTGAGCATGATGGTAATGTTAAGAGAAATGGGTCGCGATGATGGTGTTCAATACAAAGACAAGAGACAAACGCCTTGTCTTTTTGTAGATGTACACCCACTTAATTTATTTAATGCCTGCAATTCATATAAGGATGCGTTTAGTGCTGTGCTACATCACCTTTTCATTTAACAATGCTCAGTTTGGAAGAGAGGATATGACTTATTGGTGTTTACAAAGGGGAATTCTGTCCTTTTCTTGCTTAACACATTCCGTCTGTTCATCAGTTTGAGGATGCAATGCATCACACTTTTCTCAGTGGGAGAAGGGTGGGCACTGCGGACATGCCGGCCCAAAACCCAGACTCTACTCAGAAGCCACACTGTTGTAAGGTGGCAGAATGCAGCTTCATTGTCTTACTAGCACACACGGAGAAGTCCCTGAAAAAGCCCGCATCAGCATATGTTGTTCTAAATGGGGTCACGGGTGCTGTTTTGTTTTGTTTTCTTCACTTTGCACTTGGAAGAATCAGGACAGTCCTTTTAACGCTTTAGCACACAGGATGGTTAGCACTTCAAAAAAAACTCCTTGAGATATGAACTCCTCAATCCAAAGGACCCATGTGTCAATCCATCTAAAATGAGGTCGGGCCCAGGAAAGTCAATGGCATTTCAGATTTGAAAGCAGCAGCGTCTTGTGGATTGAAGGTTACAGCCATTCAGTATTGGGTTTTGGCCTTGTCCCTTACATAGAGAGATGCTATTATGGACTGGAAATGGCGAAATTGTGTGTTGAGAAATGTTCTTAAACCTTTGGACTATTTCCCCATCGAGACTTTCACTGAGTGGTGACCCTGTTATCATCCTTGCTTTTTTATTACTGCGCCTTTCCAGAACATCCCAATAATACCAAATCATAATGCCACCTGTTACCAACTTCTGTATCCATTGAATTTTCCAATTTTGTTTCTGAACGTTCCACAATCTACCTCGTCTTTTGTTGCCCCTGTCCCTTTTTGGAGACCTAGTGCTGGCATAAAATCCAGACTTGCCATTTATTTACAAAAATCAATAAAATTGATTAGGTAAATGTGTAATTATCTTGTCTCATTCCATTTTGTTTGATTTGCTTTTCTAAATAATGTCCCAGGCTTTGAAATTGGGTTGTATTTTAAAATAACACAAACAATAAAAGCCAGTGAGGTACAAGAATTGGGTAAAATACTGGCTGTAAAGAAAAATCCATGAACTAAAAGCATTTAAAGAGCATACCAAGTTTGCCTGAGTGATCTCTCTGGGCAGGGCTTTTCAAAACTCAGGGCCCAGACAGTAAGGGCCAATTTATTGACTAGGCCAGGTCCATCATTACATCCATTAGCTGGGCCATGCCAGAGATCAGCCTCAAAGTATCAACCTATTATTTATTACCTGCTGATGCTGAACTGAATGTTGCATTTGTCAAGTCTGGAGGGGGAGCATGGAAAACCTTTTCTAAACCTGCAGCGGAAAGGAACGTGATCTTGGTTAAATGTCTCCGTTGAGGAAATCAGGACAATAAAAATACAAATCTGATTTAAAAAGTACAAATTCAATGCAGAAACGGCTGGAAGAAGTAATTATAAGGATATAGTTATATCTGATTTAGATTTGTTCAACTGTAGAAAATGCTTAGACATCCATAACTTAACTTTGGCAAGGTGGGACATTATACAGGAAGCATCGGTGGCACCAGACTTTAATGGGACATTTAACTGAGTGGTACGCACATCACAATGAAAATCAATAATGTATTCACACTTGATTTACCCCAGGGTCAGTCTGTGTGGTAAATAATAGGGGAACAAGCATAGAGTGTGGGAAAAGACCGCTGAGCATGAGAAGGGGACCTGACCTAAAGCTTAACAGAAAATAACTTGATGGATACGAGACGATCCGAGCACAGTTTCCCAGAGGGATGTCTGTGGTCCACTTTGGCAAAGACTGAGATGAGGTCAAGGAGTAAGACAGGAAACGGAGGCAGCGTTTATGGGAATTGGTGGAAAGATAGGGCCTTTGTTTTCCATGAATGTTCCATTAGTATGTCTAACCAGTCAGTGCAAGTAATATGTCTTAAATCAATGATGGAAAAAATCCATTTACAGTTAAATGTGATTCATCTGCATTGTTTATTTATTCACGCGAAAGTCTTTGAGTCTTGTGTCACTTTCTGCTCATATTGTCAATTTCTTCCACACCCAAAGATGTGTTTTCCCCTCACTCTCTAATTTTTAATACCGTGAGTCTGCTCCTGCTGTGTTAACCTGCACTCTGCCACTCCTCAGTGTTGATGCTGGGCCTGTTCCTCTACTCCTGCTGGAGGAGACACAAAGGCCTGAAGGAGGGCGTGTACCACGTGTCTGCTCACCACGGGGAGTGGGAAGACATCCGCGAAAATGTTCTCAACTATGACGAGGAAGGTGGAGGCGAGCAGGACCAGGTAAACGCAAACACGCTGGCGCTGAGACTGGCAGGGAAGCACAACACTAAACAGAATTATTGCCCTTTGTATTCTAAATTGTCACACACAGGGGATTTAAAAACATGCCACTGTGTTTATGCGCACATTTACAATATTGTACACGCCACTGGTGCCAACCCGGTCAATTTGTCCCAATTGACTTATTCGAGCAAATGTCATTTTCTGCCTAATCTCTGTGCCTTTTTAAAGAGGTGCATAATGTGGGAGTAGTCATTTGGAATTAGCTGGATAAAGGCATTGTGGCTTTGTGTGTTTTCAGACTCAGGACAACTCAGGAAAAATCACTCAAGCACAACTGAACCTCACACGTTGAGAATTAATAATCATAAAGCCTTCCCTACACAGAAATGTACAGCCCATTTAAACAGAATGTGCAGGCAATTTTAAACTAGAGGAAAGCTTTTGTTAAATTGCTACATAAATGAGTGGTAGCATTTGTAGATCCACTGAGTGTATTTTTATGAATGTGAAATGTCATCACATTGTATGTTTTGTTTTTGTTTTTAAAGCTAAAGAATTTGAATACAAATGAGATGGAGCAGAACCTTAATGATGCTTCTTGCAGACCAGCGCTTTTGTTACTTTGAAATGAAAGCAAAATATCAGTTCCCTGGAGATCTGGAAGCGTTAGTTAATTAGCTGAAAATAACCGAGTAGACGGCAAAAAGCTTTTAATTTGTTTTAATGCTGCTGGTAATAGCAGTCCTCTCCGCTACGCAGTCTGATAGATTAATTACTCCCCTAATCAATGTTGCTGTTGTTTCCAACATGCGTTCCTTCATTGTGGATCTTTGCCTTAGTCTGAGGAACGGGCTCATGTGTGAGCAGAAGCATCAGCTGCGCGACATTGCTCTGTGCACATTTTGCAAAATGATTACACGAGGGGGGGCGTTCTCTTTTCTTCTGCTCTTCTTTCACTCGCTCTCTTGTCGGTCTCTCAGAATGCCTTTAATATGGTGGAGCTGCAACGCTCCCTCCAGCCCAGCCCTGCCCACTCTCTTCGGTACAGCTACCCACAGGGCATCATCTCCTACCCGCAGACGAAGCTTCCCCAAGACAACACCAGGAAGGGGGTGTCTAAAGGGAATGGCAATGCAGCTATCGCCCTGCGTCTGGCCATCCCCCCATCTGAGACCGAAACCCTGCCTTCCCCGTTGGCCTTCCGTCGCTCCCAGAAAACTCTTTCCTTCTCCAGCCAGGACTTGGCGTGCTACCTGTGTGAGGTCATCAGAGACTTTGACCACCCGGGGGAGTTCGGCACCATGACCACACCACGTTGTACTTCTGGAAAGGAGCGCAGACTGGCGGCAGTGCGCTCCCTCAGCTCCCTCAGTGCATCTCAGGGTTCAGAAATCAGGCTCCAGGCAGCCCCGATCACCCGCATGGACAGGTTCAAGACCCTCCGAGCCATGGTTAGCGATTTGAGGGGAGACGCCAAGACTCCCGAGGCCCAGAGAGACAAAGTGAAGGAGAGCAGAGGCCAGCTGAACTGTGAGAAGAGTGGGTGAGGCTTCACTGCAGGAAACAGAGGTGGCAGTCAGGCAACGCTAATCAGAAGGCGGTGGAATTCCAAAGGGAGATTATTAAATGTGAAATACTCTGAGACTGGCAGGCGGCCCAGGGTACATGTGAGTTCTGCTAAATGTACTGTATTAATGAAACTTTGAGCATTTATGTTCTTTGATATAAATCATGTCCACCAATGATCAGAAGTGATGTATTGTTTACTCGCCATTGCACTGTACAGTATTTACTCCACAGGAGGCACCTGTTGAAAGTGTTCTGTGCCAGAATCATCTATTTCACCAGATCCATAACAGTTATATGACTCTAAGATGGCAAATGAGTTTCCTATGGGAGTCGGATTCTTTCAGCTGTTAATGACTCATGCAATCCTTTATGTGGCAAAAAAAGAATTTGTTTCATTTGTATTTATTTCCTTTTAAATAAATGATTGTCTTTGATAATATTTCACATTTGCTCTTGTTCAAACAGATGTTCACGCTACTGATCTTTCAGCCTCTCCTATCGAGGTATAGTTTTGAAGTCTAACTTTCAGATTCATTCCTGATTGTGGCTAAGAAATAAATGGATCAGCTGTCTCAGATGGGAAAGGCAAAGTAAAAAATGAAAGTTAAATCATTCATGTCCATCCTTCTTAACCTGCAGCTTCTGGGAGTTTTCAGTATGAACTCAAACATGTGTGTGTGTGTGTGTGTGTGTGTGTGTCCCAGCAGGCTGGCTTATACCACATATAATTAGCCAGTGTTACTGGAGTTTAACAGCTGTGACACTGATTAAAGCCGCTGGGAAGGACAGAGAGCTTCTGCATGCAGCTGATGGCCTTGCCATAGCTCGGTCCATCCACACATCTACATAAAGCATCACACTGAGATGTAAGCAGCAAAGAAGAGGGCTTTAGGTCCCTGCTGGTTTCACGGAAGGTTGCATTTATTCATATTGAATTCGACAGTCTTGGTGTGGAATAGATGTGAAGGACCGGATTGATTGTCCACACATGCATTCATAGTTAGATCTGGATCACTATATGGAGAGTCATATATTGTTGGTCAAATGCTCTAAAGACTGGTTCGGTCTTTTTTCCATCACGCTGAGATGGAAAATCTTGCCTGAATACACACTGCCACCTACCGGCGAGATGCCACATTGCAACAAGCAGCTGATTACTTCTTTCGATTAGGGATTCTCCACAGAGACGAGTGCATGATTGTTCCTATCACGGGTAATAATTCAGATGTGACATTAATGCATACATTAAAAGGTGTGCTGTATGCGTAGTGCGTGTAAATTTAAAATGCATTCATGCAGTATATTCTAATGGTTTAATAATAAAGCCCAAATTTTTAATTAGAATCAGCAGAAGTAGTTCATTGCCATTGTCAGTGAGGGTTTACAGACTAGGAATGTTTCTCGGTGCTAAATGTAACGGTAATGACTAATATACAAAACACATACAAGTACAGACACATCACAAAACAGCAGCAGCAGGAGTGGATACACAGATGTATACTAGCAGCAGTATACTAGCAGCAGTATACTAGCAGCAGTATACTAGCGTAATCACGCAGTGCAAATAGAACAGTGCAAGTTATCGGTTGTGAAATGTTCAAGAGTCAGGGACGGAATTATTAAGTGTTCATGAGTCTTCATGAGTGTTCAGAAGTGTTCTTCTCAATTAGAGCTCTCTTGATGCATCTATTCCAAGGTCTTGTGCATTTTGATCTTCTGTAATTAAACTGGTTATACTGGCCTGAGCAGGTGTGATGTGACCAAGCACTTGTGTGACATAATATGTACACAAGTACTTATTCATATTACACGAGCAAGATGACTAAAGTGACTTTTTGTTTACAAGTGCAACATAATTACAACATGTTACCAACACAAGGCAGCTTCTATCTCGTCAACATGCTGAAAATATTAGACACTTATTTTTTCAAATGATGTAAAAATACATAAAAATAATAATTTCAATGGTCTTGCAAAGTGCTCAATTGAAAATCCATTTATCCAGAGCTGCAGTGTTAGACTCCTTAGTCAAACAATTAAGAGAATGTAAATTTTATTTATATACATTCTTATATATTATATGTAATTCACATTTAAAACGTTAGGAGGCGTTGTGAGTCCATAATCATTAAGACATTATTTTCACATTAAAGGTTGGTTGCTTGTCATTCCTGGCGCAAGCCGAGCTGCATTTATCCAGGCTTGGGGCCGGCTCAAGGGAGACACTGGCTGATTACCTGATATTCATTCCGCATATTAAATCATGTTCATGCTTGACATTAGTATCACCAAGGGGATTAATAATCCTGAATAAGTAGTGGTAAGATTAAAGGTACTGGCTACTACAATATCAAAGTCTCCCTACTTGCTCATGTGTTTTTAATGTCAGCCACGCTTGTCTTTCACCATTCAACTGTCTTCTATTTACTCGTGTATGTATTTATTGATTTATTTATTGATTCTATTAGACAGGTCCAGGTCTCAATGAGTCGCTGTTGCTGCGTTCATTAAGGCTTTTATCATTGTCGATGTAACCAGGAAGTGAGTGTCTAGAAGTGCTCTGAATTATATATTGGTTTTCTTTAAATCTATTGTTAAATCTATAATTAATCTCATTTGATTACTGCTTGATTCTAGTGGTAGCACCACTAATACAGTACTACAGCTGCATGAGAAGGCCCAATCAATGCCCTGCATTCGAGCACGTGACGGCAGTTGCTGCATTAAATCCGCCCAACAACATGCCATTGTCATCGTGTTTTGGAGGCTCCATCAGACATTTCCTTTTCATAATTCATGTTTTTGTTGAACTCTTCCTCCTTTTGCCATAAACCACCTCTGTATTATCCACCTAATTCCCATATCTCCGACTACCATGTATCTTATATTTTTGTGTCCATCATTGTTCCCACAGGGAAACCCTGTCAGTGAAATGTCATGCATAATTTAACCTACAGGATAGCAATGACATTTGACACATTGCAAAGCCCAACCAAATCATAATCTTACAATATACCTGCTCAAAATTAACTTTACCCAAAATATTGCACATTTTACAGTGCTTCACAGCTTCCTGGTTAGAAACTGTTTTTAAACACATTTTCAAACACAACTTTGCACAGACCTAAAATACTGATCTGACCATATTCATATTTTTTAATGCCTTATCCTTCTAACTTCTTCCATTACAGCTGAATATTTACCTACTCGAGCTGCTCGGCGGAGGTCTGTGCTCTCTGAGTGCTTTTCTAGTTTATATATTGTCCCGTTAACTCTATGTTGTCCTGTGGTGTGCTGCATTTAAATACCGCTGTGCTGTCTGCATCACAGGCTAATCTAGCAGCTTCAAGACTGAACCTTGGAAGAGACGAATTCTCTGATTTCAGGAGGAGCAGATAACATTTTGTCATGATTTCTCACCGCTAGAGGCAGACAGAGCTACGTATTTGTTGATGTTGATGATGAAGAGTTGATCTTGTCCTTCAATTTG
The DNA here is from genome assembly GCF_040956055.1 of Brachionichthys hirsutus. Classification (NCBI taxonomy): domain Eukaryota; kingdom Metazoa; phylum Chordata; class Actinopteri; order Lophiiformes; family Brachionichthyidae; genus Brachionichthys; species Brachionichthys hirsutus. The sequence goes on along the minus strand of NW_027180323.1, from coordinate 66,337 downwards.
GGCTTCATGTGAGGTCACGATGGCTTTCACAGCAGGACGTTTGTTAAAATGGCATTTTGATCCTTATTACCTCCGCCAAGGTGGGGGGTCGTGTGATCGCGGTCATTTGTCTGTCAATCTGTTAGCAAATTAATTTGAAAAGTACTGGACAAATCTTGATGAAATTTTCAAGAAATGTTGGGAATGGTACCAGGAACAGATGATTCCTTCATTCATTTTGGTGATGATCCAGAAGAGTTCCTGGATTATGGAACAGAGTAATTTGTTTACATAGTTGTGTGTAGGGAACTCACAAATTAAGACTTTCATTGATCATGTTGTTGTGTACATGACAATAAACTTCTTAAATCTTGAATGCTAGGAACAATGTGGTTTTCTCAAATCTGTCGTGGCAGATTTCAGCATGTTGCAAGGTGACAATCACAATGATATAATTTAACTTAAGTGTGCGTTTGAAAACAAAAACAAAATTGAGTGTTTTGATTCATGCAAAATTAGATGTATTTTATTGCATTTTTCCAAATATCTTTTTTTTTTTTTTTTTTTTACCTCAAATACCTTTTTACTCTACACGAAACATTGCAACAGGTTTAGAGAAGATATGAACTGGAAATGCAACAAAGTTAAGTTAAAATTAAGTTATCTTAAACTAGAACTGCACAAAGTACAAGCAGTGCTTCAGTAAATACTGAAGGCCGATACTGTTCATTCACACACAAGGGTTCAGACACTGAAGTTTCATGGTGACATTTTACTGAGACCAGATTCAAAGTCAGCTACGCTGGAATATCTTTGCATCAAGCCTGTCATCATTAGATAACCATTTCAATCCCCACATCTTAAAGAGAATGGCAACCACATTTCACTCGGACACTATCAGGAGGGATGCTTCACCATGTCTGTGTCCTGTTGTAGTCCAGGATGCATTTCTGATGAGATCCCAGTACAGATGGCAGGAGTTGAGGGGGGGGGCAGCAACTGGAAGAGGGGCAAGGCAGGAGCAGAGTGTTTGATGTGACAGCTGGAGATTGTAAGAATGAGGGGTGACGCGGAGCTCCAGCATCCTCAGCCATGGCCGGTCAACTCGCTCGCCTGTCAGTCAGTCACTCTGAGATTCCAGCTCTGTCTACTCTTGTGTTATTAATGTGTGTGTGAGTGTGCGTGTCAGTGTTTATCCTCAGGCAACGGATCTGGGAGAAGTGTCAGAGTGGCGTGGCCCTCTGTCAGTCGCCCGCCTAAGTGGCATGCGTGTCAGCGCTCCTGACAGACGCTCTCGTCCTGTTGGCCAACGATGGCTACTGCAAATTTGGGACATGTCTCGTGACAGAGCGACACAGTCCACGCGATAACCTGACAAGCAGACAGGCACACGAGCAGTCTTGTTTGATGCAAGGGGGGGTCACCGCCGAGGGCCTCCGAGTGTCTCAGGGAGAGTGAAAGCTGCAGCGATCGCTACACAGCTGGAGATTCAGCGACTCTTTTACATCTCGATTGTTTTCTTTGTTCCTGAATGGGTCAAGATTGGCTAACATCTGGCATTTATATAGTCTTTTCTAAAATTTTAAGATATTTATAAAACTGAGTTATTTGCATAGTGGTGACTATGAGTAGATATAATATAAATATTCTTAAGGAAGCAACATCTTCATTTATTTATAGTATAGTATTTATAGTATAGCTATTTTTAATATTATATGTTCTGTAGCTGAACCAACCCCAAATCATATTTCCGGGGGGGGGGGGGGGGCATGTCTCCGTTTTTCCTAGAATGATGTCCAAAAATGTTTACCTTCAATAGTATTTCATACGAAATTTCAATGATGAAAGAGTTAACCCCTATCTCTAACACCATCACAGCCATTTCTGTGAGTACTCAACCAACCAGGCCTACATCATCTTATAAACGGACTATGATTTATTCTGCAATACAGTTTTTAATATCAGTTATGCCATTGGATCGAACTGCTTTTGAGCCAAAGTGGGAAAAACACCCTAAGAGTCTAACCTAATTCTAACCTAATTCTAAAATGTAATTATAAACTCCAAGATCATCAGTGAACTTTAGGCTCAGCTATAGACACCTTCAGGGTTCTGAGCGTTTCTCACTGTCCCGTCAAGTAGTTCTCGTCTTTGGCCTACGGATGGCGCTCTTTGCCGCACATGAATGCTGACTTCCACCGCTGTTGTGTGCGCCTCTGGTTTTCAGACATTCGGATATCTTCATCAGCTCCTAAAGTTGAACCGACCACCGTTTGTCATTGACGACTTTGGGATCATTTAATGACACCGAATGATCACAGATTACATTGTGGTGAGTTCTGGACGTGATTAGTAATCCTTCAGAGATTAGTAATCACGTCCAGAACTCACATCACGCTCAGTCTTTCTTTTCAAAAGTTATAAATGGTTATTGTTCCGTGCCTCGGGTGACTTTGAGAAAATAATTGATTGAATATATGAAGGGGATTACATAAAAAACACCCGAGCCTTGTATCGAATGTGGCCATTTGAGGCTGTGAAGGACTTCATTCATCCATCATTGAGGAAGAGGAGGGTGAGAACAGTGGTGGGGAGGTAGGGGGGGGCGCTTGACAGATGGGCTTAGTGAGTGAATCATTGACAGGGACCTGCTAACCGATGCTGCTCCCATCAATAGCTCAAAGCCTGTGTGATAAATTACTGGAGACAAACAATGCTGAATAAGCAAAATGTGATTCTAACAAAGCCAGGAGAAAATATTATGGCTTCCTGCAGAAGAGCATCATACATGAAAGAGAACACTACCACGTGTATCGCACACTGTATATTTGCAGAGTTTTTATTATTTATTGGACATTGCACTATTCACAAGGTATGCCACCGTGTATTTCTCTACACATGAGTTCAGAATATGTGATGAATAAAAAACCTTGAATTAAAATTGATGGATTTAATTTGACCTTTATTTTCTCTCTTTTAGACATCTTCCTCCTCTGGATACAAAACATGCAAGTATGTCATAATACGTAACAGGAAAATGATTAGTTATGAGAGATTTGGGATCATAAATATATATTTTTTTATCTAAATCTGTGCTTTAATTCTTTTTTTTTAATTACTTACACGTCAATAAACAATGATGGTGTTATGGCTACTTTTAATTTCCCTTTCAATCCTGCTTTTTGACATTCATCATGGCTGATATTTTTTATTAATAGATTTATTATGTTTATGTTATGTTTCAGCATCTTAATTTCTTTATCGGCAGTAGATTCATTCCTTTTCTCGACATACTTGTCAACAGAACGGTTTCTCTTCTGTCTGGTTCAAGTGTTCTCAGAATTATGGGAAATGTAGTGTTTCACCCCACTTGCACTTCCCATATAAGTGAGAAGAAAAAACTTGAAATACAAAAACCGAACGTTTTGCTACAAAGTAATTTATAATAAATTCTGATAAAAAGAGCAACTTCAAAGATCCCCTTTCCACGCTAATCCCCCCCCCCCCCCCCCTTGGCTGGTCTCCTCCTCCCTTTTACTGCATACAGAACTCCACCAGGTGCTGCTGGAAACAATGGCTGGCCCATACAGGGATCAATGCCAGGCCGCTGATGGGTTTTCATTCCTTCACCAGCAGACGTGATAAATGACATGGCCCATATGTTGCAACAGCCTAGTCTCTAGCCACCAGCCTTCTTTGTCTCCACATCTAAAGGGAGTTATGCTGTGAAATGTAATGCGTGCGCACACACACACACACACAGAAACAAAGCATACTTTAGATTCACACATACACATTATTTCCCCCAAAAAAATCCAGGTTCTGGCTGTATTAACTGGATTATGTGTCTGAGTTTAGACAAGTGAAGACAAATATTAAATCCCCGTCATTTGTAATAGTAGATTTTAGCAGTCGGAGCATGTGGTCGTTTTGAAGATGTGTGCATTCTCGCTCGCCTCTTCCGCCACACTTCCTCTCCCCTCCTTGGCAGCGGTAAATCTTGATGTCTGTACAGGTAGCGGTGCTCTGGCCCCCTGCCTGCCGTGTCCCAGGTGTCTTGTCAGCTGTCAGAGACGTCCGACAGCAGACAGGGATGGCATGACCGGGGGGCCCAGCCGTGTTGGACGGGTCAGCCGTCAGCGTTGTGGACAGACAGGCATGTGGCAGTGATCTCCCTGTGACAGGCAGTCAGAGCCACTGGAGAGCCACCAACCAGCACTCGCCTCTTGTCATCTCACCTGAATGCAGACAGAGGGGAGAAGCTCTGAATTCTGAAACCTGGCATAAGGATGCCCCCCCCCCCCACTGATGTTTAGTGCGTCGTCCGTGGCTTCTAAATTCAGCGGACTTCTTCGTCTGTGAAATACCTTGGTGTGGCGGCTGGCTTCGTAGGAATCTTTTAGCTATTCCAGTTGAATGACGTGAAAGAGAGATTCAGTTCAAGTGGAGTCGCCCGCCTCGCCTCTTCAGAATGTTATACCTACAGGGCAGACATGGTGAAGCAGACGAGGCCCACAAGAGGAGGAGATGCGAGCCTGTCAGATGACATAATTGGCATTTTAGAAAAAGAGACATCTTTACAGCTTGCGATCCTTTACCCTGATAGGAGTGTTTGCTTGAGAGTGTGTGTGTTTATCCCCACACCACCCTCCGCTCCACCCATCCTCGGTGGTCCCTGTCTGACAGGTGACATTTGGAGTGGTTCAGGAGATGTATGTGCCATTTGTATCCACGGCAGGGTCAGAGCATGTTACATGACCTGCAGGAGAGCGAGCCAGAGAAAAGATACTAATCTCGCCCGAGGATCAATATGGCACAGAGAGGCACTGATAATTGGCTGCTGCCAATCAATCAGCTCTGTGTTTGTGCAGCCATTGCATGTCTCAGAGGAAGCACGGTGGGTTGACAAAGAAAGAGGAAATGCTTAAATTATTTATTTTTTTAGAGCAGTATAGCAAATATTCAGAATATTCCTCTGTCAACACTATGTCCATCCTTAATCACTCTAACATGCTGAAAGTCCTTCTCATCGCTGTCTCTCTGTCTGGCCAGCCTGCACAGATCCTTCTCTCCCTCTTTACTATCTAACCTGGCATACAGGTCATCATATGCCCTCTGTTTGACCTTTGCCACCTCTACCTTTCCCTTGCGTCTCATCTCCCTGTACTCCCGTTTACTCTCTTCTGTCCTCTCGATGTCCCTCTTCTTCTGAGCGAACCTCTGTTCCTGTATACACTTCTACACTTCCTGGTTCCACCACCAGATCTCCTTATCGCCATTCCTTCCAGAAGACACACCCAGTACTCTCCAACGTGTTTCCCTTGTTGTATTCCAGTCTTCTGGAAGCCTCTCTTGCCCACCCAGAGCCTGTCTGTCACACATCTTGCAGGTCTTGTCATTGTAGCATTGTTGTCTCCATTTGGCCCAAAACCTCTGAATTAATCATGTCTAGGCTGATTTGTTTTATGTCTGATGTGATGAACAGGTTGAATGTTGAGGTGATTTTCTCGTCAAAGGAAATTGGGTATCTTGAGGTTATTTTGTGACTAATGTCTGTGATCGCAGCGTCATTGATAAACAATTCTGTCATGAAATGTTTATTTTCTGAGATTCATCAGGGGGGGACACATACTCTCAAATTCTTGTGTTTGTGTCTGTGGTTTTTGTAGTGGGTAATTTACTTTGCTTGTCAAACGTGACCTGAAGACCATCTCTGTACCCTGGTGGTGTAGAACATTGGTCAGAATATGACAAAAGGTGATTTACTCTTTCAAATATTGCCATCTCTCCAGGAAAAATAATCAAATATCAGGTTAAAAAAAAAAAAGATAATTTAGAGATTTATCTGCTGTTAAACACAAATATTAAAAAAATGTACTTGCAAAAGTAAAAGCACTCACATAAATAATAATAAAACGTTAAATGTTAATATAGCAGCCTTTGAATAATATTAGAGCATATTGTTTTACAAGGTAATAACATATGTAATGTGCAAAATAACTAGCAAACGGTGGAAAAAACGAACTGAAGTGCTAATATTGTCCCACTGACATTAAGTACAAGTATCTCAAAAGTACAAGCACAATCGTTCAAATAAATGAACCGGATCCCTTTTAACTGCTTAAAATTTAACACATCTGTGGCGTGAAATTACCTGGAGCAGTTTTGCTGCTATAAAGGAAATGTCACCTCGGAGACAAAAACATTTTTAACACCATACAGTGAGAATCTCACAATATGGTGGTAAAAAAAATATATTCAGAATTTAATCGCAGGGTTTCTCACTGTTCGACGGGCGAGATAGTTTGGGATGGAAGCTCAACAAAGGATTTGATTGCTGACTATCTGGGGAGGAGTGATTTATACACAGTCTGCATTCATGAAGGAATTACTTCCATATACAAATGTGTTCCATAAACATGTCTGTGAGAAGACTGATGGAGCGCCAGGCTGTTTGAGCTAGCATGTCTTAATGGGTGGTTGAGTTAGCTATGTCTGCTCTGTTGGTTCACCACTGAGGACACACACGTAGACTTATGAAAGCAAAAAATGCACGCGCGCACACACACAGATTCACACAGATACACACAGATACACACTCCCAGCGTACCAGAGGCCAAGACTACAAATGCACGTGATGTTCGGAGAGGAGGTGACATCAGAATATGCACACACAAAAAAAAGACTTTGCCGCAGGCCAGAGATTTTAATGATGAATCCATTCATTATAGAATAAGGTCGTTATGCTTTTGTTGTCATGAACTGTACACATTCATCATCAGTCCACCCAGGGCTGAGTCCATTGTCCCTCTTCTCAGGACGACCTTGAGTGGAGCAGTTCTACAGAGAAAGCATAACAAGCACACACAAATACAAACAAACACAGACACACGTGCAAACATGCATTCTAATACACTCATCAACATCCCCGAGGATGGCAAATATTCACCCTGAGATATTATACGAACCCACGTTCTGTTCATTGCAGTCTTTATATAGAGAGAAGGTGCAACAGAATCCTGCTTTATTTGTGTGTGTGTTGCTCAAATGTCTTTTATATCTGCACCAGAGACGAAGCCAGATATACGAGTCTGTAATGAAACATTTTATACTAATTGTATTTGTTTATGAGCAAATTAATGGCAGCCATGCAAAACGGGTGATGATGCGAGCGTGCGCACACAACATGATGCGAATCCTGAGGAATTCATTAGCTGCTTTGCAGGTAATTAGAAGAAATGATTAAGGAGATTAGAGGTATGTCACATGTTCATACACGCACGGATTCAGAAGTTGTTATAGAATGCATCAAAAGGTCTCAGCTATCGCCCACCCTGCTTCTCTATAACTCTTTGTGGAAAGTGCTGACAGAGCTGTGCAAAGAGATTTTGATCCTTCATTTTCTCTTCCTTCATAGGTCTCTGGTTTGAAAGACCCCTCTGGTCACAAATCATACATATTGGGGCCTAGCCACAATCTGACACATGCAGAGGTGTCATATTGGATGCATATTGGAGCACCAGCTGAGTGAAGAGCTCAGGCAGCACAATGCAGCACCGATAAATAAAGTGAAAGAGCGCCATCATCAACGCCACGGCAAATGGCGAACTGCTTATTTGAACTGCAACATAAACTCAGGCACACCTGCAGAGCACGCACATATCTGGTACCAGGCTCGCTCTGTAATCTCATTAATACCCCTTCCAATCGTCTCAACCGTAGCTTCCGACCTCCCTCTCCAGAGGGGGCGCCGCCTGCATGCCGTGTTCTCGATCTTAAACCCGACTGTCTCCATTACTGCTGCTGCAGTGGCGTGAGCGAGTTCATTGTTTTCCGTGACGGTGCCGGTGGGGATGTTGCTGCTACTGTTAAGATATTATTGGTGGGGTGTCGCCTAGTTCTTTTGACACTGCTTTCATCAGGAGCCACTTCTGTCACCTTCCTGTGATTGTCACGCGTGTTTCCATTGTGTTGATTGATCTTTAGATAGGAGCATGATTCCATTGATGTTCCAGCGGTGGCCTGCCGGCCTCTTCGTCGTCAGTGAGGATGTTGGATTTCTCCTCATATTACTCACAATGACGCCTCTCCTAGGGCTAATATATACTGTGTATATATACACACTGTATGTGTATATATATCTATGTGTAACATGGGTGTAAAACCCTGATTATTTGGGAGTAATAAGCAAGCAGCCTCCTCTCCAATGTAATTGGTCTGCAGTGGATCAGCAGCCAAAGCTCGTTAGTGTCACAGCAGAAATAATCACGCAGTAAAAACCCCTCCTGTGACTGATCACCATATATCATACACATACGCACTTGCAGAGGCATGAACGATTCCCTCACACACACACACACACACACACACACACGCATACAAGACCGTGATAGGTGGAGCTTTAGTGTAATAATGCAGATTTGTGCATTAATGCAGGATCTCGCAATCGAACATAATAGGTTTCCATGTTAGCTGGAGGCAGTTTGATTTATTTGGATAAATGTGTGTTGCTTATTTGTGTTATCACAAGTGTCTGCTTTTGTTCATCATCGTTTTAAGATGCAGCACAGTAGAAGTGTGTGTCTGCACCGCTCCTTTGATCTCTTCTACCACTGAACTACAGGAGTCTCACAGATGTATATTGTATGACTGATTCTTCTGACTCTGGTACAGTCAAATATTCTCTGTCAGTAAAATCCTGCATGTTCAAGATTTTGTTATGTATGACATGATCACAAAAATATTCTAATTCTTGTTTTTCTATTGGTTATTCATCTGTTTCAAACCCATATTTGTTAATAAATATAATCTATCCCTATGAGGATTAAATCTGATCCAGCCATTTTCTGGTTGTTATTGGAGAAATTAATGAAAGAAATACTGCAAATGATTAATATTCTTTCTGTTTAACACGTATATGGCAGGCTCTGTCTTCTTTGGCTGCATTAGCAACACCTATTTATGCTGCATCTGCATGCTGCTATACGGCATGGGAAGTATTAGAAAGAGTCTTGCAGAAAATATAATTGAAAGTACTGATGCGGTTCTGCGTGAGTGCTCCTATAACTAGATATGGTGAGTGGATGGCTTTGGAGCTATTACATTTAAGAGGGTAGACCATTTCATTGTTAAAGATGCAGGTGAAATGCAGTATGGGACTGTGTGGGTGGTGACTGATGATCCTGATTCAGAAAGGGGACCGAGACGCTCTGTGAAACGGAATCAAACTCCCAACGCGAAGGTATACACCACCTGCACCAGAATCCATTTAAATGTCCTCCTGGGCACATCATAGCATCAGAAAAATTCAATCACCCTGTCTGCCGTCGGAGGCGGAAAACGTTCCCTGAGATTACTTGAAAAGAAACTTAATAGCTAAGAGCATTAAACGCCAGTTGCTGCTAGCAGTGCTGCCAATAGTGAATAAATGATTTTGGCAGTATTCAGAGATGGGGAAATCAATACTAGAGTTTTTTTTTTTGTGGTGCTGGGCTTCTGTATTTATGTAAACATGGGAAGTGGTAGTCTTCACATCTCACAGCGAGATTACCGCTCACCACTGGAGACCGGCCAGAAAGCAGAGGAAGACGAGACTCTCCGCTTCAGTCCTCTGCCGAGAGGAAGATGGTTTATGAATGTCACATATTCCAAAGTGACACATGCAAATACCGGGCAAGAGGCAGGGAAATACATGTATATGTATATATATTTAAATCAATTTAAGGGTTTAAGCAGAATATCTGTTGCATATTTAGTAATGACTGCCTAGAAACCTGGAAACTGAGCCATCAGCAATAAGCGAAAGCAATATTTCCATGAAGTGTGGGATTTACATTTAGTTCAAGCTTCTGGTTCTTTTGCTGTTTCGCTTTGCCACCCCCTGCTGTGACCCCCCTCTCTCCATATCGCCATCCAGGCTTCAGTTAAGAGGCAAATGGAGGGATGGAAACGGGAGGTTAGAGGAGGAGGAGGAGGAGGCAGTGGTGTGAAGGGGCCACCGCTCAGCCATAGTGACCGGGTGAAAAGGCAGTGCAGATGTAATTTGTCCTCAATGGCTGTTTGGGAAGAGTAATTGTGGTGACATTGGCGGGTCGATAGTATGGATTTTTTGTTTGGAGTGCCCTGTGTGTGTGGTGCTAAGGGGAGGCCAGGAAATATAACACTGCTGCTCAAATACAATAAAAATGGATCGAGGGTGTGGTGGTTGTTTGCAGAGCTGGTAGCCTTCGTTTGGCTGCAGATGTCATACTGTAGCCGCTGTGGTTATCAAATACACGCCGTCGTTCTGCCCTATTAACACCAAATGTTTGAAGCTTCAAATGGGTCCTTCAAACAGTTTTAAACCCGGAACAGACTTGATTTATTGGAGAGAATAATGCCATAATAAAGTGCGTCAAAGAGAGGTGGTCTGCTGAAACAAACCGTGATTTGTTCAGCCTCCTTTTAAACATGATAAATCTATGTACCAGCAGTGTTGCTAACTGATCCACAGCGGCTAGATGGTCAATCTGTGATTGTACAATAGCAGCAGGGGGCTGAGGAAGAAGTCTTGGCTGTCGGTCAGCAGCTCTGGTGTCCCAGTAAACTCTAACATGATCAGGCAATGGTGTGTGAACAGAATGGGTTTTGTCCACCATATGAAAGAAAGGGGTTTATGACACTGTTAAAGTACAAACACACTCTATCTGGCATATTGTGCCTTTAGAAACGGCCCCACGAAATAGCAAACACATTTTTAAAAGAAGAAACTGAATCTTGCTTAATCAGGTAAAAGCCTATAGTTTCTGGCCCAGAAGAAAGCTAAAGCCCCCGACGGTCAACCACGGTGACCGTCCCTCTGCAGGGCCGCCGTGTGTGCTCTCTGCTTGATGCACCGAAGTTACAAACGGCTCCGACGGTGCCTCCTCAGCACCGTCTGCTGATCTCGAGGCGTCAAAAACCCACATACAAATAAATACATGGCTTCACCCTGGGGAAAAAAAAACTCTCCGCCAGTTTGACAATGAGTATAAACCCGCGCCTTGTCTAAAAGGGGCGGCTACAGCCGAGGCCACCTTATCAGAGCCGGGCTATCGCCGTCTGCGTCACCTCTGTCATCTTACATCTGCTCCTATTTCACTCCAAACCAGTGCTCTTTGGTTAAAACCATTAAGAGAGACAACAGACACAAACGAGGCTGCGTTCTGACACTCATCCGCCGTACTGACGTAAGCGAGCGCGACACCTGACGCGGGGAAAAGGTCACACGGTTGTCAAAGAGACGAGGGCGCCTCAGATTCAGGACGCAAAGACTCAAAAATGGACGCCTCCCGATGGCGATGATGGACACATGGCTGAACGTGGCCTTCTGGGAGCGGTGAGAAGAGTGGACGTCCTGCCAGGAACTGTCCTTTCGGTCTCCTCTGGGCCCCTGACAAGCAGTGTCCTTGCTCATTTCACATGATAAGGTTCTACTTAAGTTGACACGTCAAATGTGGTTAACTGTGGACAGATTCACTGCTAATTAGAGGAGGCATGACTGCTGTCTATGCTTGCAAAAATTAGTTGATGCGTGCTACGTTGCTTTATACCAAAGACATGCATGTGCTTTGTCTCGCATTTTAAGGCCTTCACCTTAGATTGATTAAGATCATTGTGCACACACAATACATTAAGGCAGCTGACGGAAATATGTTATTCCACCGATATTCAGCACTTGTGGAATTTAAAATTCACAGATTTATTCATTGCTTCCTTGTTGCCATGTTTGTCAGGTCTCTCTTAAATGAGATTTTAATCTTATTGAGACTAGATGGTTAATTATTACAGAGTCAGCCAGAGATGAACAAGCCTCCAAAAGTCTATGAGATAATGGTATGTGTCAGCAGCTGGCTTAGCTAACAAAATCTGCTTATACCAAAGGCGCATACAGAGCAACACATTTATTTTTTTAAATCCCTCCAGAACAGAAGAGCAAAAGGAAAAGATTTGTGAATCCTCCTAAAAGCACCACATTGTGATCATTCAGGGAAGTGTGTTAGCTTCCATCATTGCTAGGGAGTTTCCTGTTTCCTGTTTGTGCTCAGCAATGAGCATCATCAATCTTCTTATGTTTGTCTTCATGCGAACATAAATAAGAGCATTATCCAGAATGCCAAACCAGTCCTAAAATATCTGCTATCTTCCTCTGATTTTATCCAGCTTTTGAAATGTATGATGAAAACAACCATATCTTGGCGACACCTGTGATGGAGACTTTTCAATGCATAGTAGTTTATTGGAATATATGTAACAGCATCTTTGTAATAGGAGCAGCATGGCAGGGGCAGACAGATAGAGTGACTGGCGGTAGAGAGCTTACAAGGAAGGGAGAGAAAGTGGAAGAGGGTGAGAGATATAGTCCCTGGTGCCCCATTAGAGGCAGTTCTGAGGGCCGGTGACATCTGACTGGATCAGTGTTCTTCAGTCAGCGGCTCTCGTCTTATCCACTCCTTTACTGGAGTCAATAAACACGTCACCTACGCACAAACACACACAGTAACTCAGCCTCTGGGGTAAACAGCCGATTAGTTCATTTAGAGGGGGGTTTGATTCCGTCTCCTTGAAGGTGCACAGCTTCCATGGACCTAATGAGAATGTCAGAGCCATTGCATATATGTAATATATCTAGTTATGAGGCTTTGAGGGGAACGTCATTTTGCAAATTGTCACAATATTTTGCGGTAAATACAAATTTGTGCTGCCTATGATGCAAATGTTTGGAGGCATGTCCGGCTAACTTGACAGGAAACCCAACTGAGGAGGCATAAACACTTTTCTCTCCGTGACGACGGCGCGGTGGCATCGAGCAGGGTGAAACTTTGAAAGTCAAGCGGTCCTTTATCTATCCCTGCTCTGACCTTTCTGCTAGGCTGCCCCGTATTCACTGGCTGTCAGTGCGAGTTTGTCAGCAGCCATCCGTCTCCGTCCACCTCCACCCCACTTCCCAAATCCCTGCCGACCCATTAGCCGATAGGATCCGTGGGAGCGGCAGCAGGGCCAGCCTATAGGGGCCTCTCTTCCCACCCTCCCTCCTCAGCCTTGGTGTGTGTGTGCGTGATGTGGACACGCTAAATTAAATATATAATATTTGCTAAATAATAGACAACACAAGAAAATACAAAATTAAACATTACGAGAGAAAATTCCAATATGAGAATCTTCATGCTTTATGTTTTCCATAAAGAATTTGTGCCTCTGAGCATCAGCACGTACTCCGTTCCCACAGGCTACGGCCTGACTTTGACTACAGCTGATCAAACCAAAGTGACCAATCAATGGGCAGAGATGTCACAGTCTCCAAAGTCTAAAGAGTCCGTATGCACAGGGAGAGCTGAGCATGCACTACCCCGTGTTAGCGCAGGAGTTTTCCTCTTGTGGTGACTGATCTGCACGTTTGTGCATCAGTTGCACCTTCTTTGTTTTTGTTTCAAGACGAGTTAAACGCCCAAATGTTGCATTCTGCAGGTTCCCTATGGAATATATAACACAAAGTTGTGCATAGGCATTTCAATGCAGAGATGTTTATATGTTTAAGTGGAATATACATCCTTCCTCTTTCGGCTTGCCCCGTCAGTCTAGTTTGATTTGTATTAATACTAGCGTATTAAACAGCTTGTGACTTACAGTGCCGGTTGCTTTTGAGTGGGTGGAGCTACAAATGGAAACATGACTCAAATCCATGCTTGTAAGAGGTTTTTCAACCTTTTAAATGATGCAACTTATTTTAATAAATCACTCATTTGTAGTATCTTAAGACAACAAAGACGGACTGAAAAGACATAGAATTTACCAAAAACTGGTGAAACCCAATCCGGCATGAGAGAATCCTCTTCCTCATTCTGATGGATGTCCTCATCAAGCTTTTCCTCCCTTAATGCCACAGTTTAATGCCGTTTGTGTTGGCCTTGAGATTAAGGAAGGAGTGTCAAACATATTTTAATTGGACGGATGTGGGAGGAGGTGAAAGTAAAGAGGGGCGGAGGGGGGTAAAAACTGATGCAATTGTGAGTGATAGAAGGGTAACAGTAGTGATGAAGGAGGAGTAGAAAGGTGGAGGGTGGAGACATAGACAGTGAGACAGGGAGGGAAGAGGCAGTAACATGTGATTAATGGACGGGTGGTAGTGAGGAGGTTGAGGCAGACTGGGAGAGAACCGAGTGACAGTAATAAAGTGAACCTGCCTCCCATTCATCTCCCTCAACCCATCTCCCGTCTGACTGGTAGGGCTTTACACACTCTGACTAATGCCACACTCCGCATGTGGGCACAGACGGGAGCGCCACACACACACACACACACACACACACACACACCACTTTTTACTTCTATTCGCCTCCACCTAAATGAAAACACTCACAGCCCCCCCCCCCCCATCGCCGGCTTGAAGTTCGTCCCGGGCTCAATCATTCATCAGCGGTGATAGCTGTCTGAAAGATCAGCGCTACCTCATCGCTTTTTATGGCTTCTAAATCATATTGTGTATCAGACTCATCTGGCGTGAAGCAATTGCTATTGTTGCTTTAACAGCAGGTCAAAAGATGGTGGCCATGTTTCGCCATGGGACGTTCCCACATGACCTTTCCCGAATGGAATGTGAGCCTTAATGTGTTCTGCGTCTGAGTCATACCACAACAACATGACAATTTGGGGGGGGGGGGGGGGGCTATTGCCCCTATGTTTTTCAGGATAAGTCTGTTAAGGCTAAGGTAAACAGTGGCATTTTGGTGACCTTCCCCTCTGGCTGCCATAATAAGATGCAAACCCCAAAATGTAGTCTCATTTAACTGAACCTGTCCTGAGCTGATGCAGGTCGCATGTCTTACATTGGTTCAGCACCGGGGGGGGACGTAAGCCCTCAGTGATGCTGGGGCTGTTACCTCTGCTACCTTCATTCAGACTTTCTGTAATTATAATAAATTAAACACGGCTCGCGGTGGAGAAGATGAACCCAAGTATTCACCCTTTGGGCATTACGTGTTACATGTAAAGTGAACCTTTGTTGACCTTGCCATTATGAATCTACCCCCCCCCCCCCCCCTCCATCCCTCCTTTCCTCCCAAATGAATATATTATCAGAGCCACATGTGCAGGGGACTGTAATGTAGAAAAAGCGTGTTGATGAGCGAGCATTCGTCTTTCCATCAACTTCTGCTGTGCATCAGTAAATCACGATGTTTGAAAACCAGAAGCCTCCAGCTAAAATAAAACATGTGACCAAATTGGCTTAAATTACTTCGGTGCTGCGTTGATAAAAGACCTTCCATGTTATTTCAATCATTAGTGGGTTTTAATTGCTCCAAGGCATAATAAACACATTACTAATTGATAAGGAAACCAGTAACAGTAAATGTCCCACTCCAGTGGGGGCCCCACCTGCATGTGGTAAATCTGTCTCCATATCAGCCACATGACTTTTGCCCAGGCAGACAATAGATTAAACAATGAATGAATGATTTATTCGCTGTCGTTGTCATGCTATTTAGATGGATGGGTGTACATGCGGCGTGACCTCACTTCCTTGTTCTCTGCCTTGTATTCCAGGGTATGAAGAGGTGGAGGGGGGTGGACGGGAGGATGTTGGGAGGGCGGGTCGGGTCAGGAACACCACTGGCCAATGACAGGGACCCAGCCACTTGATCAATGATCCCTGGATTGGATATTGTTGGGTGTGTGGGGCAGGAGGCAGCTGTGTCTGGACTTCAAATACATGTGAAGGAACAAAGGTGTGTGCCTATAAACTGTATCTGACTTTGTGTGTGTGTGTGTACGTACGAATGAGATGGAGTGCAAAGCCAGAAAAGTAACTACCAATACTCTCTATAACCTTACCTCCCCTCTCTTCCTCTTTCTCCCTCTCTCAAATGGGTTATTCTGGCGATGGCCCTGACAGGCCATGGTTTGGATTTTGATTTATGTTCCTGTGAAGCTCAAATCAAAGATTCCATCTACTGCTGCTTTATGGCAGCTGGGATGATGAATGGTGCAGTCTCTCGGTCAAACCAAGCCTCTGTGTCTTTGCCCCACATTTTAATTGCTAAAGTAGCCAGTCATCGCTCAGCCCTCCTACCCTCTCCCTGCCTCCCAACCTCATCCTTTCTCTGCTTTTCAGCCCCATTGTCTCTTGCCCTCTCTCATTTACACCCAATAATGTACCCTTATCCCTTAAAAATGTCTAGATGGCATAAACCTTCCTTGATAGCACTGCAATTTGGTCCCTAAAGAGCAGCCATGTGGAAAAAAAAATCATCCAGTAATTTAAGCAGCGAAGTCCAACGTATCTGAGTGTTTCGAAACGGTATCTGTCTTTTCATCCTGCCAACATTATTTTACACCTCCAGCATTAGTGCATGATATACAGCGAACAAGTCTGATGAGGGGGGGAATTCATTCCTGCATCAACATAAAAAGCCACTTTATTTAGAGGAAGAATGTGTTGGATGTCAAGCTCTGATAGAGTTTATGTTTTCTCACTATTTTTCAAAAGTAAACACATTCTGCCGTACATGACATTACTAAGTAGGTTAAGTATAGCCTCGGGCCGTCATCCATCATTACAGAATGAAGCGAACATATTCTGCTCAATGAGAGGTGAACGTTTTCCACTGTGCCACGATGACATTTAATTTTTCACATCTCCTGCATGTTCCTGGGATGAATTTTGGCAGACCTGGTGCAATTTAGCCGCTTGGCAGTTTGAAATTGGGCGATGAATCAAAAGGTGGATTCAATGGGAGCCAGTCAGTGTACAATATTTTCTCTGTGTCAGAACGGAAAGAAAGAGAGAGAGAGAGTGAGATACAGTGAAAAACAAAAGGGAGAGAGAGGGGTTTTTGAATGTGTTTTCCCAATCATCTTCCACTCACACAGCCTATCATCCCTTCCTCCCCCGCCCAAAGTGCTGGAGTTGACGACTGTAAGAGGAGCCGTGTGCGGCTACAGATGTCGAACGATGGCGGAGGTCTTTAAGGTCTGCCGTTGGATACTTTGACAAAGAGCCGTGAAGAAAGAAATCAATAAAGTCAGGACTTTGCCAGTGACTGAGCAGAGCAGCAGAGAATGCAAAGCTCCTCCCCAACCCCGAGACAAACTCAAAATGAGCAACCAATAGACTGACACTGCTCGTGACACAAGCCATTTATTAGCCTGGCAGTAGAATATGCTGGATTGCACAGCTGATGGTCGGTATCTGGAAGACCACGCCTGAGGAGGAGAAGTGTAGTGGGAAACGGCTTGTGTGATAGCAGTGGACTGTGTGGAAATGACTAAAGGTGTGTAATCTTCTGTAGTAACACCACAACATACGACACGGAGAGCAAAATAATGTGCAACTTTAAAATAAGACGTATAACCAAGCGTAAAATGATTTCATCCATATTACATATTCTGATTAGTTTAATTTACTACCCAGTTCTCTATTTTTAAATTTTACTTTAAGAATAAATATAATCTTAAAACACTTACAGTACTACCAGTATAATTGTAGGTGTAAATTATTTCTTATGAAACTGAGCAATAGAGACTTCAAGGCCCGGTAAAGCAAAACTCAGCTTCTTTCCAAGAATGGTGGGTTTCAATGTGAACAAAAAACACGTTTTAAGTTATTAAATGTATTTTAGAGTCATTTCTTCATATAGTTGATTAGTATATCTGAACATCCTGACAGAAATCAATGCACTAAATGCTTCATTGTCAAATCCAATTATTTCATACGCATCGACTGAAATAATGAATTTTTATAGTGGGGAATTCTTTAGTTGACTATTTGTAAATTCTGGCTGCACTCCTTGTTTCTGTAATTTAACGGTTTACAGTAAGTGAAATCTGACCCGGTAACGGACTCGGCGGTTCAAAAGATGAATAAATGAATGAAAAAATATGTCCTGTGCATGACACCCATTTTGTTCAGTACACATTTGTTTCCCATGTTGTGCATTTCCTGTTGTCAAAGGTTTTTAACAGGGGTAAATGAAAGGATAGTGCTGTTGGGCAAAAGACAGAACGTTTGATGAGAGATGGAGCGAGGGAGAGGGAGCGCTTCGGTGTTTTACAGAACATCTATGCTCATCTGAGTTCTAAAACCTGTATCAATGCCCCTCCTTTAAGTGCTTCTATTGATTGACAAACAAGGCCTATACCCTTCATGCAAAGTGACCCTGTGTCCCCTCCCCTCCCGTTGTAATTGTGTACTCTGCATAACATCAGCCTGGAAAATATGAAACAAAGCCTCTTTTGCGTGTGCATGTGTTTGTGCGTGTCATTGTGCGCACACGTCTAGGGTGTGAGGATGATTCAAAGTGCCATTTCATTGCATGAGGACACCCTTCACAAACACACTCGTCATGCAGAAGCTGTTGTCATCCTCTGCCTCATTGTTTGTGTAAGTGATGTATCCAATCACCATCAAGCTCTTGGAGGTTTCACCCTCCCTCCGTCACTCTGCGTCTCTCTACACGGATCGTACAAATTGTCTCATCGTCCTTCTTCTCCTGCACTCTCACATCTCTTCTATCGCTCAAAAGGTTTGAATTAAATGGACTCGCGGGTAGCGACAGAAACGGTGACATAGGGAAGTAAGGAATGGGTTTTAAAATGTAGACTCTGCCCAGGCCTTGCATCGACTAGTGAATGCCGAAAGGCCTACAGAAGAGGCAGGATTGAAGATATGAGATGCAATGAAAGGAATATTTATGGTCATTGCAGCCCTGATTGCTTGTATGAACATGGAGGCTACGTGGGAAAACGTTCAAGGATGTTAATCAATTTCCTGTCTTTTGGACTGTGTGAAAACAAAACAAGTGAACACGTTTCACAGCAGGAGATCTTTCTCATGATGCACAGCTGATCTCTGTTCAACTGAGACAACACTACTGTTGGGCTGCAGAAAAAGAGTTCACCTTTTATTAATTCATAATCTTGTGTGCAGTGCAAGACCCCAGATCACATGTGCTGACATATAGTAACTAGGGACGTCCCGATCCGTCCGATCACGTGATCTGAAATCCAAGTCCAAAGTGGAAAAAGTATTTTATTTATTACTTGAATCAAATTACCCCGACTCTTACTTGGGAGCAAAAAAACCTGATCGGGACATCCTTAATTTATATGGAGGCTTGTTGGCTGATGGAGATGCAGAAACCTCTGAATCTGCAAGTGACAAAATAAAGAGAACAATGCAGCCTCGAACCCACGAACTTCCAAGATTAGCGTTTAACAAAAGAGCCACATGGGCTGGTAGTGTAATTACTATTAAAATATAAGATATAGAGAGAAATTAATAAAACATATCTAATAAAAAAAAGCAAGCACTAGGATGATTAATATCTAAACTTTGTTGAGAATCTGATCACTCCTCACATGACGAACTTTAATGCCTTGGATTTGAACACTTCCTGAAAAGTGAGAATTTGAAGTTGAGCACAGAAAACATTTGACCCATGTTTTTAATTGTGTCCACATTAGCCTGAATAGCTTCAAATAGGACTCCACCTAACTGGCATCACAAACTCATTTGCAGCAAACATTTGAGGCATATGCTGTTGATTTCACCATCGGTGTTTTGGATGTCTGTATGGGTGATTTCTCCATTAGTGCTGTCTCTAGCTGTTATAATGGAGCCAGGGAAGGCTTTTGGCATGCCCATTACAGCAGTACTCAACCCCACTCCATGCCCACCCACCCAAATATCTCTTCTCATTACCTGATCGACCTGTTAACATTCGTTACCAAAAGTGGAAGCCGCTCCCCACAGAGTGCTTCAGATAGATTTCCCATTTTAGATGAGCGAAAAGTGGAGTCGGCTTCGATTGAAGCCGACATCGGAGGAGCCTCCTGGGGGGGCAAACCAGCTGTGACTGGGCTGATGTGTAGCTGTCACCGTGTCGTGACATGATATAATACGAAATGATATTGAACAACGCTGGTTTGGCACTAAATTGTTAGCAGGGCTTCAGGTCTGACAGCAACCAGTTTATGGCTTTAATCCCAAGGTCCTTTAAACCTTGTTTGACATAAATTGAGTTTGGCTTCTTGGTGGGGTGGGGTGGGGAGCAATGGCACAGAAAACACTTTCAGTTCTTCTGTCTTGTTTAGTTCAAATGAAAAGTTTTTCTGTCTGTGAAGTTTCATTTACTCCGGAGCCTTGCTAGATGTGGATGTAAATGTTAGTTATTGTAGTGCAGTGGGGAATTCACTATCGTTCCTTTCTGTGAAATACATTATATTACATGCCATGTTGATGTTTTTTTTTTTACATCATCTCATTTGACATACGTCCACATCCTGCATCATTCAGACCTTGAACTCCTGGCTGAAGTGTAACAGCTTTAGACGGTCATCTCATCTCATTGTCAGGACGTTATCATCAGCCAGTGATCCGTGATAAATCTGCTATACAAAGCTCAATGAAAACCCCGAACACAAGTCTGAGGGAGCCGTTACCATGACTAATGCCCCGACTGACAGCAAAAGATAAGACTCATCCTTCACCTCAGCCGGGCCCATTTCTCAGCAATAATCTTCATAATGGAGCGCTCCGGTGTCGTTATTGTGTGAATAATTTAAATGGTGATTTAGGTTATTGGGCGCCGAGGTCACAGCCACAACACCTACCGAGCCCGATCTGAACGAGATACAGGGTCCCTGTAATTTTAGATGTTTTTGATCGTAACTTTTCCATAGAGAAGCAAAAATGGCTGGCAATGACGGGGCAAGCAATGATATGGTGTTTTGCTTAATTAGATGTTCTGCTGACATCTGTTTTTAAGGAGGAACTGAAACTCTGGCACGTTAATTCTCTTTGTAATGAATGACTGAATATCAATGCAGGCCATGAAATCACCAAGTGGGAAGCATGCGTGCCTGTGCGAGTGCAAAACTGTGATGCTTTTCCATCTGCTTGGCAAAAACCGATTCCCCCATCTAAGACTGGCAGCGTAGCTGTGGAGCAGCCCAGAATGAGGAGGGATTCAAGATGGCCTAATGCTGATTGGAATGCCTTTTTGAACAGGGGAAAAAATGAAACAAAGATGGAGTGGACATTATGCTGCTGAATCTTGGTTAAGGATGCTTCACAAGTGCGTGACAGTGTCATTAATCTTATGAAATTACAGACAGAGAAACCAATACAATGGAATTACATTTACAGGTATTGTGCATGGGAAGACACACTTTTCTGCTTCACTGCAAACCTTTTGAAAATTCACATTTAAACACGCCGACAACATGAATGGAAACATATTAGCATAAAAGTTTAATTATTAATAGTAATAACTAAATGTTCATCATGCATACGCATCAGTGCTGTAAATCTGATTTTGTTTTTTTTGCTACAAGTATGGTAACATTAGATTAGCTATTGGTATTAAAGTTAAATGTATATGCAAACGCGTACAACACATTTCTTCCATACTGCATGGAAGAACTTGTACTGGCCATGTTTTCTTCCCAACAGAATGAACATGGACACCACTCCAGTGACAGGCTGCATCAGTGTGTGAAGATGCTAATGTGAATTCTGATCACTCACTCATGTAGGCAAGGGAATTAACAGCACTCACCAGTATCTTGTGGCTCTCCGTACATGGCAAAGTCAAGGGACATGCAGCTAAAGCCAGGCAAATGGTGTTGGCATGACAGTAAAAGCCAGACTTCACTTGACACTCGCTTTATGAGTGATGGTGCAACTAGATGTGTTCCATATTGTAATAAATTGGGAGATCTGCCCTTAAGATTTCAGACTGATGAGTCATTTCTGACTAATCCATCTCTCAGACTAGCTCCAGCCTTCAATCCTCAATGCCAACATGAGCCCAGGAGGGTCAAAGGGTAATTAACAAATAGAATAAGAGAAAGACAGAAATTAACCATTTTGAAAGGTGTAAATTTATGCAGATTAGTTCTAAAACTGGAATGTGTCTCTTTCCGTAAGGCAGGAAGCGTCGCATCACGAAATGCAGCTGCAGACCATGTGTGTAAATTCTAGAGATTTATCTCAGAGAAGGGATAAACAAAACACAGGCAAGATATATCTTTTATTTGTCACATATACTCATGCCAGCTCAGTTGTTGCCATAATACACTCTTAAAGCAATACTTTTGAGTTTGAGAAATACGCTCCTTCACTTTCTTACGAACGGCCTGCTTAGTTCAGCTTAAGGATGTCTCTATTTCTCTCTCTGTTCGCCCTCAGATGTCATTTCAGTACAGCAAAGACTCGTAATCCACCTCCAACCTTTCCAAACAGCAGGTTTTTTTTCTTTTTTTACCTTTGGATAGCTAGTTGCAGTTCCCTCCATTCCCTATCGGTAAGCCTTCTCTTCTTCACAGTCATCAGCTTCTAAAGTCACAAATTCACTTATATTGCAAATGTCTTATTGCCGTACATCATGTAGAATTCACAAGAAATTATATATTTCTATTTTATGAACCGTAAATGAACAAAGAATAAGCAGAAGTAAGAGATAAGAAATAATAAAGGCCGAGCTGACACCAAAGTGCCAACGCGGCAGAAGAAAGCCGCTCTGCAACACTGTCCCTCTGCAATTCTGGCTTCACCCGGGAGAGCGATGATGCTGTCTGCTCTGCTAAGACTTCCTCTGCTTGACATCTCAACATGAGGAGAAAGATGTTCCTGTCTGTCTCGTCACATCGCCGCCGTCCTGATTTAGATCCCTCCCATCCAACACCCTGTGATGCTTCTCCTTAAAAAGCTGCCCGTCCATCATAAACAGCCTCCCTTTTATGTTCCCTGCCAGAGGAAGGTAGGGGAAGAGGGGAAATCTGCCCTCTCTCAAACACAAACTGGCAGCTTTAAGCAGACTGACGTGACATCAGAGGCACGGACGTGCCAGACGTAGCTTTGAATTTCTATAACAAGGTAACGCCACAATTATTAGTCACTGAGTGGAGACCGTGGCTCTGGGAAGTTACTGAAATATTCTGGCTCCCAACAAACCCCCAGCAAATACATCATAGAGCTCCAGCTGATGCTGCTGCGTTCGGCCCTTTTCCTGCTGGAGGTGTTAATCATATAAATCATTAGTCTGAAATAATTCTGTGAGGTTCTTAAATTAAATCTCCTCACCTTGACTCCATATAAATGTAATACTGTCAATAAAGAAGCTATAAATAGATAAGGGTGTAACCATTCATAATCTACCTGAATATTTTAATAGGGAAGAGGAGAGACTTGATCAATTGTCTGAATTCTGCCTCAACAATCAGAAGAGTGCTAATTGAAACCGTGTGGAATCGTCCGCCACCAGCAAAGGATGAACCGCGTCAGATTTTTCATTTACCACAGAGTTACAAAACCCTCTGTCGTCTGGCAGACAACGCTCCGCTCCTCTCCTCTCCTTCCTGGGAAACGGCTACTTGTTTGCTGTCTGGGGAGTAACAGTGAGAAATGTTGAGGAGACCTTTTCAAAGCTTGACCCATTAAGTTAGTAAATTTAGTATTTTCAATGAGCTGTGCAGCTTAATAATAGAGGACAGGGTCGAAATGGGGAGAGCAGGGAGGAGGGACAGCATGAGGCTGAGAAGTAATGTCTTTATAGTGAGAGGTCCATGCCTAAGGGCACAAATGTCCCCAAAAGAGAGATCTGTAGCATATTGAAGGTTCAAAGAAAGATTAGGAGTGTTTAAGGTGAATCGGCGGACATATTTTAAAGGTGCTTACCGTGGAGCCTTCACCACATGTCCACATTTCCCTGAGCTTTTCTATTTTCAGTGTGAAGCTAATGAATTGGAATCTGGGAAAGGTTTCTCTGCAGGCTTACAATGAGAAATGATAAGAGATTATTTTAGAATGAAGATCAATGACAAAGTCAAAACGGTATGAGGACAAGGATCAGGAGGAGGAGGAGGAGGCGGGAGGGAGGGAAAAGGAGGTAGGAGGAGGGGGGGAAACGAGAAGGAGATGCATGTTCCCTAATGTAAGATGAGTGTAATGTGCAATCCAAGGCCAAAGGCAAGAGCTTCATCTCACCAGTTCTCTTTGCAGGGGTGGAAATTACTTTGTGCCATACATAGCCAATTCATACAAATTAATGAAGTGGGTTATTAATAGGCAGAGATGCGTATATTAAACACTATGAGTAAAGGTAGCTTTAATTATGCATCCTTTATAAAAACCTGTTTGACTTAAGCACCTAATGCACAGGTACAGTTTCAAATTTAATCAGTGTCTTGAAAAATGACAGGTAACGTATAGCGACCCCCCCCCTCCCCTCCCCTTTTATTAGACGTGCCATATGTTGATTCTAATGTCTCTACCACAGATACACCAAAGTGTGACAGTTAATATAGAAAATCCATGCTTAATTTATTTATTTTCACTTGAAGAACGTATTATACTCTTCATATATGTATTTTTCTGGATGCAGCTACTCTACAGATTGCAGCATGTTCACTCACACAGCTCACATTTCACCGGGCACTTTGGAGCGAGGGTTTCTGCCCTGCCCCTTCTGTTGTCCGAGGGGACCGCTGCACTGACAATGGTGTCACATCTCCCCAGGGGGGGAGTGATTTGTGGTCGGGGAAGACTGATGAACTGCTATTGCCACCCTGTTTCTTTGCTAGATCAATTCTACATGTAAGAGTGTGCTTTATGAATGATGGAGACCTCCTCAAGTCATCCATACAGCTGCCCAAAGACACAGCTCTGGCCGCCACAGCAACTACAAGTGCAGGAATAAAGTAATCATTCTTCTCAACAGGGCCATGCATTACACACCCACTCCCACACATGAGCATATACCCACATGAATACACAGATAAACCAGCAAAGCATGCACACGGACAAACACCTTTATCTGTCTGCAGGAGATAAATGGAAAGCCTATTCAATGGAAAAATTCAAGAGTAACGGCAACGCTTTTCCACATGAAAGACTGATCCTTCTGCTTAATGGGACTGAGGGTGACCCTCTGAACAGAACCAGCTGATGGTGTGGACGGCTCACATCCAGCACGCCTCTAAAGGCTGAACAGCGTCGTAAATGAGAGCTGCATACATGTATGTCACGAGTCCTGCCTCCTGCAGAGAGGTTGGAAGTGAAAAGTAGAACGCAATGAATTCTTGAGTGTTCTGGAGGCTATGAATTGGAAAGGTCTTTCAATAGAAAATAGAGGCAGCTCATGCTTTATGACGATTGTCCCTATCAAATTAAAATAAGTATTTCTGGGAATCTTTTGCTAAAACCAATTTACAAGAAAATTGTAATCGGTAAATATTGTTTATAAGGTTAGAAGACAATGTTTATATTTGTGAATATATATATATGTATAAATGTACACCTATGTGTATAATGTATATATATTGAGTACTTTCCAAAATAATTGGATTGCTATAAAAATGTATTGAGGAGGAGAAGCTTTTTGGATGTTATTGTAAGAAAAGGGGCAGGTTTGCTTCCACCTGCCCCCATTAGGTTACAAAGCCTTTGAAATATTTTCATTTGTCTCTGTCTTAGTGAAAAGTCAACCAAAATAAAATGCATTCATTAATTTTTAATCTCAGCTTTCAGATTGATTGAGAAATGTTTTGTGCAAATCAATGCTTGCTTGACAGATGTTCCTGTTTCATGATGATGTTGGTGTCAAGAGCAAGAAGAGGGGAAGCATGCAGTGGGGATACCTGACAAAGGGGAGAACTATGCTTGGCTCTTATTTTTAATACTCACTTCAAGTATCCAATTGAATTTCCATAAACAATGAAGGGGTACATGATTCGATAGCTGCTTTCATTTATATTGTATTAAAAAAAACATTGTTTCACATTTCCATCAGTATAATAAGAATAAAGAACTAAAAGCACCCAAAATACTATTTGCATTCCAGTTGCTACATGCTTTCTGATCTCTCTTTGATCCGCGATCCACCCAGCCAGGTTGCAGTCTGTAGATAGCAAGGCCATAATGCACAGAGACAGAAGAGACAGATGCACAGCTGAGATAACTTCCATTTACAGTTTAAGCCTGGGGAAGTCAGTGTGGAGGCCATATACTATTTATGGGTTAATCGATACAGTAGCTGGGTGACACCATGTCCCCCTTACTTTCTGTCACGATGATGGCTCACTAATTTAGGAACAGCTGCTTTCTACTCCTGTCTTCAGCAGCCGGCGAGGCAGTTTAATTTGGCTGTAAAAACGCCAATCATCGGGTTACTTCTTGTTTCTGGGGGAGGTCAAGATGGGGGCAAGTCCACAGGAGGAAATATATTCGCATAGTTCTCTTAGAGACACTGCTAACCCTTGACATCCCATTTGGGTTGTAATTTCATGTTGTTAAAGTGACAGGGACTCTGCCTCTTAGAAGACAGGAGGCAGGGGTGAGTCCTGATCAGAGACGACTTTAATTCTTGTTCTCTGAGGAAGGGTGTGTGTGTGTGTGTGTGTGTTTTATATGTGCAGTACTGAGTATGTTTTAGTATTTGAATGTCTTGCAGCTTTCAGAGGCAGAAGAGGAGACCATCCCATAGATAGAGATGCTGCTATCTCAAGAAATAGCGAACAGGAAGTGGTAAAAACACTTTGACAAAAAAGACTCACCTGAGCTCATCCTAATGTAGATTTATGAAGGTGATATTTTCAGTCAGATGAAAGCTAACATTTAACTGTCCACATTAAATTAGCAACAGAAAAAGTAGTATGCGTGTTTGCATGGAGGGGCAGCATCAAAGGAGTTGCTTGAGTTTTCTTTTTTTGCATACTGCAGACTCTATCAGGGACACCTGTTAAACTATAATCTTTAATGCAATTATCTAATCAGTCGATCTTGTGGAAGCAACAAAAAGCCGCATGATGATCTTCTGAATGTTAAACCAAACATTAATGGTGATTAATAAAATGCTGAATGATGATATACAGTACTGGAATTTTCTGAGTACTGAAATAACGAGAATGTGCCTCTGTGACCCGGCCCCAGATAAGCAGTGGATGGATGGATGGATGGAAGGAATTTCAAATAGGAACAGTAAGCAAAGACAACATGGAGCACCGGCTCAAAAAAACAAAACAATGGGAGTATTGGAAAACTGTTACCCAGTCTGACGAGTCTCAATATCTGATGCAACGTTGAATGTAGAAAGTGGGTCTGAATTTTGTGGAAACAAGGAAGCAATTATTCATCATGTCTTGTGTCAACCGTTCTGGCTGGAGACGGCGTTACGATGGTGTGAGAGATATATTCATTGACATGTTAGATGCATATATATATATAGCATCAGATAAGAATCATTTAAATGCTAAGACCTAGCGTAGTGTCCAACCCTTTATAATCACAGTGCATCTATCTTCTTATGGCTGCTTGCAGCACGATAACGTGCCCATGTAACAAACGTCAAATTATCTGGGACATGTTTCTAGGACATGACAATGTCTTCCACAGACACCCAATAAACCAATTCCGAATGCATGGGAATGTTGTTGTTGGTTTTTTTTTTTCATTTAATTAACATGACAACAAATTATTTTGTATTATAATTTGAATAATAATAATAATGCAAAGAGTTACATTTTAGTATCTTTGACAAGAAGATTACGGTTTTTACCATGCCAACATTTTCCTTTGTGTTTGAAGGCAGAAGGTTTATTTATATGAGCTTGTCCAGCTTGGTGTGGATTGAAACTAAAAACACAGATCCACCAGATTTAAATGGTGGATAAATGTAGATGTTGTTTTATTAAATGTTATTATTATTATTATTATTTACAAGCCCTTTTCTCTTCTGTATTATTATTTCTCACATGTATGGAATATAATTTCCATGAAGAATATTGTTTTTGTTTTTCTTCGGCACACTTTAAGAACCTGTTCACTATTAATATTCTTAATCACCCCCAGACTCTGTCTACTGACAAAAAAGGATCCTAATTACTGATCCCCATTCACACTGTAATAGCTACATTACTGGTGTATCATAGCTTGTATGTTGTTTTATTGATTTTGTATATTTCAAAAAACAGGCTTTGGCCTGCCTCTTTACTCAAACTGTCCCGTTGGCTTATCGCTCCACACAGTTGATGTTTTTAAACGCGTCTGTGTACATTAGACACCGTTTGACTGTTCAGGCGCTTCAATGCCGATACCGTTCCAACTGATTATTGTTTTTTACATTGATTTATCAATCGATGATTAATACTTTAATTGCTATTGATATGTGCAGAAGTCAAATCTATCACATTAACGTGATTACCTTTTAAGGCAACATCTCAACAGGTGTTGAGCCCACTATGACAATTATGAACACTTTAAAACAGATTGAAGAGGAGCAATAATAATGACACAAAGATATGAAACAGCAAAACATAACAAACAAAAACAACAACAACAACTAATATCTCATCATGATCATTTAATATGTGGTGTTTCAATGCAGATAAATTAGTCTGGTGAATTTAATTTCAATCTGATTGTTTTGTGGGATTTTGGTAATTATCATTACACTGGATGTTATAGTGAGCAGCTCGTGGAGCGTTTGATGCGAACAGCAGAGGTGGGCGGAGACACGCGTGGTGTCCGCCCCTCCGTGATAAGTAAAGAGTTAACGGGGCGGTGGGTTTGCCCATTCTCCTGCTGTGAGTGACGCGTCCGTCTCCCTTATCCCTCAACTTTGCGCGTTGCCAGACCAGGCAGCAGCCGAGATGGACGCTGGAGATCAGCGCTGTCATTCCCAGCCCGACCACACCAAATAAATTCCCTTCCCAACAACCTCCCTGATCTTATTTTTCCGCCGACTTTTTCCCCCTCGCAGGCTGCTCCGCCTCCGTAACGATGATTCTGAGTGTTTCTTTGCACCGGGAGTGCGCGACGTTGTGCCGTCTCCGACACGAAGGCGTGCGTCGCTGCTGAGTAGAGGTGGATCTTCCCGGATACGGTGAGAGACGGTATATTGCTTCTTTTTTTTTTTTTTTTTTTTTTAAAGAGAAGTTTCAAGGAAATCCCCTCCAAATAAAAAGAATGCCGCGGAGGAAGCAAGAAGCACCAAAGCGCGCAGCAGGTACGTGAATCCAAGATGACCGTGCGTAAGAGATAAGATTCAAACTGCCTTTGTTTTGGAAAGCCTCCACTCTTCAGTCACCGCATTTCCGTTTTTGCACTTTGTGGGATTATTTTGGCTTTTGTCACTCTGCGCGTCCACGTAGAAACTGTAATCCTGTTTTATGTAACGCAACAATCTGAGCTGCGGTTTCGCTTTGAGACGCGTCGGATGGATTTGACGGCTTTTAAACTCGCTTCCGATTGGCTCCTCTGATAGTTTACTGATCGTAACTGCGATCATTTGACGTGTGAGCGTAAAGCCCATCGGAAACAACCAGCGTTTTTCTTCGAGGCGTGCCATAAGGGGGGGGGGCTTTGTGCGCACGTGATCCGAGCGCATAACTTCTTGGCACAATCGGCAGAAAAAGCTCGACTTCTGAGCACATTTTTTTTTTCTTGGGATAAAATAAACAACTTGATTCCAGACAAAAGGAGCTCCATGGGCTGGAAGGAGCCGCAATCGACAGTTGCCATGTCTGATTTGACGGTTGATTGATCGGCTGTCACGCGCCTTTGATCTGATCCTTCCCGATTTGCATCAGAAAATCACTTCCCACCATGTGCTACAGGCCTCTGACGTCACGTTTAAACCACTTTGAAAGGCCCTGTGTACTTTGTTTTTTATTCGCTCTCTTTCTTTTTTCTTTCTTTTTTCTGATTGTCACTTATGAACGAGTGAAAGAACGGGATGACAAAGTGGTTGAACTGTGACATCACACAAACCCACACACATTTCCAGCAGAGAACATCACACACGTCTTCACTTTGAAAGCACACACACACACACACACACACACATACACACGCAAATAGTGGGTACAGGAGGCGGGGGGGGGAAGTGGGTTAGAGGCAACGTTCCCTCTAAGGTGCGCTCGTGCGTAATTACGCACAGCTGAGACGGCCTTCGCGCAGCGAAAATCTACGTTGCGCACAAAAAAAAAATCCAACCTAAACTGAAAATAAGATAAACACGTAAAGATTCATTCTGTGCTATTTTCCACTGTGCGTCAGTGAGTGTCCGGTGACTGGCTGCTCCGGCTAATGATGAGATTTCACATGTTTTTACGCATCTAATAGACGCCATTGTAATCGGAGTTCCAGGACTCTCGCCGGACCACAGTACACGCATCCTTTGCTTGTTGATTTTATCTGTTTTATTTGTTGATTTTTATCACTTGTTTTTATGTTATTTATTTTTATTGTGCACTTTGGGATTTGCTTTCAAATGTAAAGTGCGTTGAAAATAAAATGTATTATTATAATGTTGCTTAAAGTTGTCCAAGGGACTGCTCAGGGAGTTTGCTCAGACGCATGAAAAATTAGGGGGAACATTAGTTAGAGGTTGTAAAAGGAGCCGTGTGCTATGTAACGGAGGGGAGGAATGGGTTTGCTCCGTCAGACCGGGCCGTCACAACGGCTTTGTTTCATGTTTGATTTAATTGTCTCTCCCCTGACAGCCCCATTCATCAATGGCTTTAATGGTCAATCAGAGACAGGCTGAGTGAGTGCTCCCATTCTGTTCAGCCATAAGCTGGCCTAGGCTTTTATTTCATCAAAATGCCCCAGCCCTAATGTACACGCTCACTGGCTCAGAGTGGCCGCGGGGAGCACATAAAGAATGACTGAAAGCTTTCTGATTTCAGATCAGTGGGAAGGATGTTTTTCTCTCTCTCTCTCTCCGTCGTCTCGTCTCCTCTTGACTCTCTCCTCCCTGCTTGCACTGCCGTTTCTCTGTTGACGAACGGGGGGGATAAAGGCCGTAATGTGGATCGGTTTTTGTGTTTTTAGAAAACAACTTTTTCTCCCTGAAACCACACTTCTTTGTTCATTCATTCATCTATTCATTTTTCTTTCATTCTCCCCTTCCACCCCTGTCAGTCAGCCCGTGCAGCTGCAAGTTATAAAGTTGTCAACTGTTCAGTGGCACACAAAGGGTGATGATGAATTGATTGCAGCACAGAGCATGGTGATAGAGAGAGCAAAGAAAGGATGACAGATGATGGGCCTTGATTAGGGACTTAGGGGGAGAGTCAGCCCACTGCAACCTTGAGACTTGCATGAAAAATCCCCCCCCTACTACCCACTACACCCACGCACACACACACACACACACACACATACACATTGCCATGCTCTCTCATTGTCTCTCCACCACACGCTCCCTCTTTCCTTCCTCTGTCTGAGAGGGTTTCTCTCTCTCCGCAGTAGAAAACTTGTTTAGCCTGCTTCATTAGCGGTGGTCCAATTAGCCGCCAGGCTGATGGAGTCCTGACAGGCCCTGTGATTGGAGATGACAAGCTCGGGGTGCCCGGCCCAACGAGGTTTGCCACCACTTTGATGTAATCAACTTGATATTACACAGAGCCGCTTCGCCTTTGGTTGTGCCGTAACTCAATTTTCCGCTGCAGGTGACAAATGGGCCTGCCTACCTGGGTCAGGTCTGAGTGCGCTTAACAACCGAGGGCAGCTCTAGCCACGCAAAGCACGGGAAAGAAGCTGTGGAATTACAGGCCTCCCTCCTCCCTTTGTGACCCCCCCCCCCTCCCCCGAAGCTGTTGAGGTGGCTGCACAAAGTTGAAATGCTCCACCAATTTAACAGGAAGTCAACATTGGCGTTACACGGTGTGGCTAAAGCTGCAGCTATTTCACTGGAATGCCTGACCTGTACAGTGTGTCAGTGTGTGTCAGTGTGTGTCAGTGTGTGTCAGTGTGTGTGTGTGTCTGGTGTCGGAAGGTGGGGCTTCATTCTGATTTGGGCCGGGCTCCAACGCTACAGTCTCTTCTTACCGCAGGGTCAGGATTACAGCAGCTAGACAGGCAGCTGTCACGTGTGTGTGTGTGTGTGTGTGTGTGTGTGTGTGTGTGTGTGTGCGTGTGTGTGTGCGTGTGCGGTTTGGATTTTGATGGCGATGACGGGAACTGTAACCGTAGACCACCCACTCCGGTCCGTCCGTGACTCTGGACTGCGTCAGCCTTCCGTGATGCTCAGCCTCGTCCTTTCCTCCCATTCGTTTGTCACCCACAGAACTTTCCACTCATAAACACACAACACACACGGGACACAATCATTTTGTGTGACTCGCGCATTGGCAGAGCATGATGAAGACACATGCGCATATGTTGTGGCTGGGCGAGTGAAATGAAGTAAGCTGTGTTTTTTTATATCTGTCTGCCTTCCTGCTGTTAATGTGTGAAAAGCACGTCCTTACGGAAGCGGGGGGGGGGGGGGGGGGGGAGTTGGGCTTTAGTTGTCGGAGGGACGTTTGCGAGCTTTATCGACAATAAGCCTCCTTCGGTGGTGTTTGCAGGTGAGAGCATGGCGACTGTTCAGGCCTCGCTAATGCTAGTCCTGTGGCTGGATTCCGGCGAGGTTGAGTCACGTCTGTGATCTATGTGTCTGATAAGTGCATACCTAATGAGGCAGTGAGCGCCCGTGAAAGGGGGGGGGGGGGACTGACTGAGTGCTTCCCACAGGTATTGACAGATGCCTTTTTGTTTTTGCCATCGGCCTGACTCCATAAATCCCGCCCGTGTAATGATAGCAGCGCCACCGTGCCAGAAAGTGAATGAAAGAGAGACTGTAAGAGAAAAGAAAAAGAGTTTGGAGGAGGAGGAGCAGGAGGAAGAAGAGTAGGGGGTGCTAGTTGTGGAGACGATGAGGAGAAGGAGAAGAGTGGGGGCACTTAAATGGGCCTTCTCTGCTTTTTAGCACACACTTGGCAGATGTCAAGCCCACAGGGTTGGGCTCCAGGAGAGAGCGAGGAGCGTTAGTGCTGTTGTGATGTCACAAACCGAAAACCGCTTTCCTTTCAACTCTCAATGTGCTTTCAGCCGGGGCTGCTGTCTGGGCACCGAGTCGGAGGCTTTATAAAAATAGTCCCACCGCTGTTGTGATAGATGCAGCTGCACTGTGGCGACAATTGGGACAGGCTGAACCCCCCCACCCCTCCCAGAGGTAGAGAGCGTCAGAGCTCAGTTGGATGTGTTCTCTTTTCGGGGAAACTGAGCTGCTCCGGTCTTCAGGGGTCCTGAAACCCAATCCGGGAGGAGAATAGCCCGGCCATGCCAGAGAGGCGATTTCCTTTTCAACAAAGCCATTTATCACTAACCCACCCTTCGCTCCTGACATCGTGACGTGTGTCATTTATCAAACGGGCTTTACCAGACACGCAGAGAAGGGAGGTGGGCAGGGCCAGCGAGGGAGAGAGGGAGAGAGAGAGGGAGAACGATTGAAAGAGGGGAAAACAAGACAAAGGAAATGGAAGGAGAGGAGAGGGACAGGGGAAGGGAGAAGCTGTCTTTAAATGTGCGTATGAGAAGGAGAGGGCGATGTGTGCGTTTCCAGGGAAGAGTAAGTTTTCCTGAGAAGTGTTTGGGAGGGAAGATTTTTGTGAGATGACAGAGAGGATTGAGTTACACGGACTTGTGTTTTGATGACTGACACATCGATCTTCCATGACATGTCTTGAGATGTCTATAAATGGGGGGGTGGGGGGGCACATTGTGCGTATACAAGTCCAACAAGTATGTTGCTGTGCTCATAATATATGCGTGGCAAACGTGCGTAGGAGTGCTGTGAAACTTAGTTTATGTGTTTGAGCACATGCGTGGCCATATGGCATTAGTGTTTAATGGAGTGTGTGTGTGTGTGTGTGTGCGTGCGCAGCCGTGCACGGCTCCCTGATGAACAGGGCTGACAGGTATCACTCATGCAGCCGGCTGGCCTTTAAATGAACCCGAGCTGCTCTGCTCTCCTGTGGCCCTAACAGGCTTTCTCTGAGATTGATGCTTCTTTAAAAATCAGATTAATGATGGATACCAGGCTTATAGTGCCATTTATCATGAAGCGTATTATTTAGGCCAGCCGTGTATGGCTGTAACTGGAGAGCCAGGACGGGGAGAAGCAGGGTGGAAAGCCTCAGACAAGACACTCGCTGTGTGATGGATGGCTGAGCGCTCTCTCTGAGTGTTACTAGACACCAGCGCCGCAGCAGTGGGCCATAATCAGATAGCCCAGGGACGCTTATCCCGCAACTACACTTCCCAGATTGCCTTGCCTGGAGGGGCTTGCCTTTTATGAAAAGGTGTATTGTATCATCATCATCATCATCATCTTGAAAAAGTTAGTGGGATCATGAAGAATCTCCCGGCGCTGAAGGGTTTATTGCAATTATACGTTCTGAACCCGTTGGATCCAATCTAACGGCGCGTAATCGCTGCCTAAAAGTTTCCATTTATCTTTACCCCAGAAGAGGCTTCAGTTCAGCGTCGTTCCTTAACAATCATGAGTAAAAGAGTACAGTGATTGGGGGGGGGGGGGGGGGGGGCAGTCAAGAAGTGCAGAGAAGTGCAAAAAAAAAAAGTCTCTAGTCTTTTGTCCTCTTCCTGTTCCCCCTCTCCGTCTGCTATCTCCTCCTACCCGCAACTGTGATTTATGGTGGCCATCCGTCTTCAGGCTGCGTCCATCACCTCCTCGTTGCTAGGTGATCATGGCAGCAGCTGCGCATTGTGGGCGGGGTGTGGCCGTCCCACTCCCAAGCCCTCGTCCTTGCCTCTCTTCAGCCCCGCACCGCCACCGCCACCACCCAAAGATTTAACTCAAAATTACAGTTCTATAGTAGCAAGTACAAGCCGCAAATCTCAGACCCGAACCCATCCCTTTGTTCTGAGAGTGCAAACGCTGACCATTTCGAAGCCTTCTGTCACCGTGGACTGACTCCTGGGAGAAGGTCATCCTGGTGTTACGGTGCGACAACCTCTCGGTGGTATTCAAGGCACTCTGAAGGTAATTCTCTCATCTTTAACGATCTGTTTTTTTACTCTGCCATTGTCAATCAGCATTAAATAAGATTAGGATGTGAAGTGTTCAATCGGGTGATCAAACGTTTCACGAGTGAAACCAGATCTTTGGACTTACTGTAACTCCTAATCCTTGATGTCGGACCCACTGGACGGCAGGATTCAGCAGAAACCTTCATGCTTTTTTAGCTTCTTTCAGAGACGGCCATCATTCTTATTTATATATATATATATATGTCATTAAAAGTCATAAACGGCTGTAAGCACATCGGACAAAGAGAAAAGTTGCATTCAGTTAAGTTTTTGAAAACAAATATAAACCTTTTATTATTGTACAATTGGTTTCTATTTCCTATTTCATTTCATCACTTTGACCCGCTGCATTTTTCCCATCATGTTGACGGCTACAACAAAGTAGTCGCTCCTTTTTAAATAGGTTGGACAACTAGACACATTTAAGTCTCCTCTGATGCGACGAAACCAGTTTTGGTGTAAAGCCGTGTTATGCATAATTGTCATACCTCTACAGAAACACTGTAGCCGACGTGAGAACTCGGCGTGCTCGTCTATCGCTGCTGATGCAAAGCGGTGACCTTTATAGCAACATTTTTGAGTGAGGATAAAATAGCTGATGGAATGGGGAAATGAACAGCAGTTCTGCTTCGTGGCGTTTTTGTTTTAGAACTCCCCCCCCCCCCCCCCCCAAAAAAAAGAGGAGGGTAGTGGAGATATGAGAAGTCTGGCGGCGCTTTATTGGACACAACTGTCTCGTTGTGCACGTGGGGATGGCACTCCACCTTCCTGCGTCTCGCTTCTGTACCCGAGGAAGCGTTTTATTTCTGATTGTTGTTTGTTTCCATTTTGTTTATTGCATCGGGTTTCAGGCTGGGACTCTGGTGGCTTTGACGCCCGCTCATCACGACAGTCGCATGAGGATCAAATCTTATTCCGTGTGTCTCTTTCCACTCACCCAAAACCCTTTCCCTCTCTCACCCTCTCTTTCTGTGTGTGTGTGTCTCTCTCTCTCGCTCTCTCCTCTCACGGCGTGCATTGACAAGGTTTAGCCTTAAGCTTTGCCCGGGGCCAGAATGATCTCTCTGTTTTTCCCATCTCCCCGTAGCACACATCCTGCACTACAATTGGCGGACACAATGTATTCACAATGCCATCAGGGGGTAAAGAACACACGCCTAATAAAAACCGACGAAGACACCCGCGATCGGATGTAACTCCATGGCCCGTATTTAGGAGCCATGCTGTGCATTAATAACCTAGAAAATCAGGCGCACAGGATGTTCCGTGTCCGGTCACATTGACAGAAGCAAGGTTAATTTTTCGAGACGCCACCAGATCACCTGTTGCATATTTTCCTCAGGGACTTCCAGGCAGCCCCGCTGGGGATCAAAGGGAAACGAGGGCGAGGACAAAGTTTAATTGAATGTGATACTTTGACAAATGTGTACAACAGAGAGGCGTTTTAGGTATGTTGCAGATCTGCTGCTGCGTTGACAGAATGGGGCTGTTTAGGGACCGGATTATTCTCATCTATTTAAAGAGTTTCAGTTTCTGCTTGAGGAACATTTGAACGAGCCAGTTGGAAGTCAGGGGTTTTGAGATTTCCATGGTTGAGACTGAGGTGACTTCCTGTCCTGTAGGATTCTGGAGCCTGTTTCCTGTCAGCAAGAGCCCCCCCCCTGCTGAGGGGCGGTGTTGGTTTAAGGGCGTCAAGGTCCAGTTGAAATACAGCACACATGTCAAGAAGCGCTCGTCATGGTGTAACACAGTTTCACTTTATTTCCCAGGTCTGGGATAAATAAAGTATTTCTATTCCATCCTTTGATCAAGTGACCCTTCAAGTCCTTTCAGTGTTCTTTCCTCTGTTCTTCAACCTTAATAAAAAATAAGCATGATATTAATATGAATAATTTCTGTTATCTTTCATAAAATAAATGCAGCTCAGTTTCCATAAGTCAGAAGAAAAAAAAAATGTAACCAGTAAGGATATATTGTGATCTCCAGTTTCTTGTTTTCTGAAGAAGATAGAAATGCTTTCTAATCTTTACACTAAAGTATAAGGAAGCACCCATATGGACAATTTCCTCTCCTCTCCCTGGAGCGTAGTTTAGTCATGCACGTTACAGTCTCTGAGATGCAATCATGATATGAGCCCCGTGTAAACATTACCTTTGCAATAGATATATATATATATATATATAAAAAATCATTGTAAATCTGATTCAGGGTGTTTATGTCTCCAGTTTAATTTGTTTAGTGTAAAATGTACATATTGGTGGTATATTGGTTCATCAATGGGATCGAAGACCGTTTTTAGAGGCTACTTCATGCCATGCGACTATAAAAAGGTCCTTTGTTTCACAATATCTCAACAGAAGAAAGAGAAATGCCGACATCTCCGTCGATACGGAACCTTTATTTTTAGGAAAAAGAATAGCTGAACTGTTGTAGTCGTAAAAGCACAAACCTTTTTTTTTTTTTTTTTTTTCTATTACAGCTCCTGTGGCAAGGTTGCCTCTTTTATTTTCCCCGAGAGCAGGCAAGTCACTAGAGTGTGAGGGTCAGACATAGGTAAGCGTTTTTAATGACGCATCCTGTTTACCGCGCTGCTGCTGGGTGTGATCAAGTTCACAGACTGTTTCCCCAGCTGTGGAGGTCAAACCCGAAGCATGCGCATCGTTCATCAAGGGACAGATTTTAAGAAAGGTGGGATGGGCTTGTGCACGCGTTCACACATTCACTGTAAATCTCTCTGTTTGGAGCTGTCATGATCTGGACAAGACAAAAAAGTGCAAAGATTTTGAGATTTTTTTTTAAAATAAATAAATAAACATGCGTATTTAAAATGCTCTATCAAAAGAATACAAATAACCGGGGAAGTGCTTTCAGAAGCACTCCAGGAGAAACAGCCCCTTAGCGGCAGCCGCAGCACCTTCCTGCTTAATCACCCTGCGTCGCTGCCCTGTCTGTTGTTCCTGATCGTCAAAGCAGCACTGCAGTATTTCTATCGGATGATCTCTCCCTCCTCGTCTGCGGCCCTTATGTTTATGAAAATGATACTCTGCAGGAATGCCTCTTGCATGCCAAGATGTCGCTGTTTTCCCTCATCACTTGCATCTACAGTGTGTGTGTGTGTGTGTGTGTGCATAGGGTGGGGGTATCTGAGTTGGTGTCATAACTGACTGACTAGCTTTATTTATAATTATGTGTGGGTGTGTTTGAGGTTGCGTAACTAAAGGTGAAATATGTTTTTCTGCTTGTCAGAGGTTTTTCTTTTTCTTCAACTTGTCTGTGTTTGCTCTGAAAGCACTCCTCCCACCATTTTTTGTTAAATACCAAAATAAATCATGCGTGGAACCTAACGATTCTTGTCTTTGCCCCACATGGCAACGGAGAACACGCACACACATTGGCCCGACACCATATGCTCAGTTATTAGTTAAGACTGCATTGAAGAGTATTGTTGTATTCATAATCCTCTTCTTTTTTTATTCTAAGGGAGCCTCTATACTCACATCACCTTTTATTAGCTTGATAAATCGCCTCTGTTGTCAGTCAAGTCATGGAGAATAATTGGATGTGGTTGTCGCCCTGTGTGATGGATTATCAGTCATTGGGGATTAAATTAACAGATAGTGCTTGGACATAATGGTTTTGTTTTGCATTTTAAATTGCCTGGGAGCATGGCTAGACTCTGTCGGTTTTCTAAATGGTCCTTTTGGACTTCTTTCCGCCTCTCTTATAGCTATCTAGCCTTAATGACAAATGAACAACAGCCTACAGAGTGCACCATGGTAAGAATGAAATGTAAAACAGTTACGTTGAGACAAAGGCTTATGAATTTGATGGCATGACATAAAATGGATTATTTTAATACCATGATAAAATGGTGGGGGTTAGCTTAGATGGCTTATTTTCTTGACGATGAGGAGGAGGAGGAGGAGGAGGTCCGGACAGCTTTGTGGGAAAAACAGTTTGTCACAGGCTCATCTGATACAAGCTGCTATTCGTGTGCCCAGAAAAACAGAAAACAAAAACATTAGCTGCTCCGTCTTGGATGAAATTATCCCTTTTTTTCAAATGAGAATCTGATATGAATGCCATCCAGAGGAAGAGCAAAAGTAAGTAGGAGTGAGCCGTTGTCTGAGCGCTGGTGGCAGTCAGAAATCGCCCTTGCGTGTTTGCCCAAGTGTGAGCGATTTACCTCCTCGCCCCAATCTCCATCCTCCCAGACCCCCTCCCCTCCCCTTCCCTCCACATCCACATTATCATAATTGTGTCCAGAACATGAGGGGCCGGGGAAGTGATCATGTCATTTTATTTACACCCTGCTTGGCCCTTTTTTACAAACGACATGCCACTGACTGCCAAGCGGGCTGGGGGCCCCCGACGACATCTTTTGATCAAGGCTGTCGGGGCCTATCAGCGGAGAATGGCAGGTAATGGATACCCGGTGACAAATCAAATCTCAGGGAGGACGAAGAGTGGCCCCGCACCTGCCAGGTCTCCATTAGGTTGGCCTCTCAGTGGGGCTGCCTGCTGACTGTTGCCCCCCCAGGGCCCAAATCAGACCAGCGCCAGCCACATGGCTGCTTAGAGATTGGCTGTTAGCACTGGAAATGAGAGTTATTTCAGCGATGACATTTTTGTTTAGACTGGATGGGTGCATGGGTAGTGGACTGTGTGTGTGTGTGTGTGTGTGTGTGTGTGCGTGTGTGTGTGTGTGTGTGTGTGTGTGTGTACCTACGTGATTAGGCCCGACTGCGTGAGAGCCGCATTCTAACTCTACCTACACCGTCTTTCCGTGGCATTTGTCTGCGTTTAGGATGTCTAAATGCAATTTTCTAATTGTCATAGTTTATTTGTTTTTGTTTTTGGTGAGTTCTGAGGTTGACAGAAAATGATGGAGCTGAGAATTGTATGGGGGGGGGGGGGGGGGGGGCAGGGGATTTGTAGGTCATTTTGGGGGATGTAGGCTCACTAGCACAGGAGAGAAGGGAGTGTTTGTCTATTTTATGTATGGGCAGTTCACGCAAGCACAAATTCACAGACTTGTATCTCAACGTGTGTGTGTGTGTGTGTGTGTGTGTGCACTCAAGTGACATCTCACTGATGCATTGTCATTATGTTGCCGCTTGTCACTGTATCCCAAGCTTCCCATGATCTAATTTTTTCCTCGGTTTGTTTCGATCATTAACTTTTGTTGGTTCGAAGTGAAACGAGTTTGTGTTTTGTTTGCTTGACGTGATCAGAGCGTCGGGCGTCGCTTCAACTTCAGATTGAAGTTTGAACCAAGAGTTTTGGCTTCACACACTTATTACAATCTAATGAACTCACTTCGGTGGAGATCGCACTGTGGGATGTCTATTCAATATGTAAAAATGTCTTCAGCACAATTCTGACGTCCTTTTCATGGAATTCATGATGGCGTGTGTGTGTGTAATCAGAGAAGAGGCAGATGAAGAGGCGTCAGACATATTAACTGACAGATGGAGGTTGATCCAACTCATTTATTACCCCAGAGGAGAATGCCACAGTGAGATTGGGCTTCATTAATTTCAGATTTAGTTTTCATTTCAAGCTGTTGCGCCCTGAGATAAATAAAATGGCGCATTATGTTTTTGCCAAGATATTTCTTTTTTTTTTTGTTTTCCTCCAATAGGAGTGAAAAGGGGGGGGGGGGGGCATGAGTTCCGTGTGGCTGGGGTAGTATATAAATACAGGCTCGCCTAGAGGAAAATAACACCTCAACGGTTGATGAGGTGAAATGGGATGACTGTAATTTCTCAGCTCAGCTTTAAAGGCTCCCACACAGATGGCTCATTTATCCCTGGGAGTCCTCGGGCACCACGTAGCAGGGGAAACTTTTTCTCCAGTTATTCTAACATAGCTTGTTCACTCCCTGCGATTTAACTCGTGTCTTTCTTTCTCCCTGTCTCCATTCTCCCTGCAGCGTATTCTCCCGAGGAGCTGACGGAGCACAATGCGGAGGCAGAAGCAAATGACCTGTCCTCAGCCCCTCAGGATGACCTTCCCATGAAAGATGACTCTGTGAAGCAAAGCGTTGGGACTGCCAAGGAGCAGACGCGTGACCAGGAATCAGCTGGAGCCGCAGAGCTCTCCGGACAAGACGTGGACAGCGAGTCGCATGTGAGTGAGACCAGTGACTGCCTCTCAGATTTTGAGAGCCCCCCTCGAAAAGCTGATGGAAACCTGGCATCTCCAAATGGTGCTACCAAAACGCCTCCTCTAGGCATGGACACCTTGGAACAAATGAAAGCCATCTACTCCAGCTTCATGAGCAGCCCCTTATGGTCACCACTGAACTTTAATTCTGCTGTACCAACGGCTCAGGCAGCAGCTTCCACGGAGAAGCCGACTCGTAGCAACAGTACTAGCAGCAGTAGCAGCAGCAGCAGCAGCGGCAGCGGAAGCTATGACTGGCACCAGTCTGCAGTGGCAAAGACTCTGCAGCAGCAGCATCCTGCCCAGAGCCGTCACCCGACTCAGTCCGAGCACGGCCTGTTCAGTACGGTCCAACTCCACAGACAAAACCCCAAACTGTTCGGCTCCATCTTCAGCGGCGCCAGTAAATTTCGCTGTAAGGGCTGCAGTGCTGCTTACGACACCCTGGTGGAGCTGACTGTTCACATGAACGACACGGGCCACTACCGGGATGACAACCACGATAGGGCGGGCGGCGGCGGCAAACGCTGGTCTAAACCTCGTAAGCGGTCACTAATGGAGATGGAGGGCAAAGAGGACGCTCAGAAAGTTTTGAAGTGCATGTATTGTGGCCACTCCTTCGAATCCCTCCAGGACCTCAGTGTGCACATGATCAAGACCAAGCACTACCAGAAAGTGCCTCTAAAGGAGCCCGTGGCTCCCGTGGCAGCTAAAATCATGTCTTCTAAGAAAAGGGGATTCATGAGGTTGGACCTTACTGCCTCCCCACGCTCACGAGAAGGAACCCCCAAAGCTAAGCATCTACAAACCGACCAGAGTGAACTCGCACAGAAGCCTTCCCCAAGCCCCTACAGCTCCCACAATAACCGCCATGGCCACCAGAACGGGGCCAGCTATGCTTGGCAGTTTGAATCCAACAAATTCCAAATTCTCAAATGCATGGAGTGCGGAAGTTCCCACAACACGCTACAAGAGCTGAGAACCCACATGATGGTGACGGGACACTTCCTGAGGGTCAACAGCTCTGTGGGGAAGAGAATTAAAACCCTCCCTGAGGCCATCTCTCCTAGTCAGGGGAGAGTTTCCACGCCTACTGAACCGAGGGTCCAGTCGGTTCCACTCGCACCAACAGCCTTCTCTCCGCCGCCTCTTCAGGCTGCTACGACCCCACCTGCCACCTCCCCTCCTCTAAAAGAGATCAAGAAGGAGGAGGTCGAGGAGGAGTGCGGTCAGCAGGAGGAGTCTGTTGGGAGTGGGAAGCAAGTCACTGATTCAGTTGGCAAGAAGGAGGATGCGGAGAAGGAGGAGAAGTATGACATATCGATGTATAATTATCTTACTGAGGAGGACCTGAAGGAGAGCCCCAAGGGGGGCTTTGATATTCTTAAATGTCTGGAAAACACTGTGACTTCAGCCATTAACAAGGCTCAGAGTGGGAATCCAAGCTGGGGGGGTTACCCAAGTATCCACGCAGCGTACCAGTTTCCCAGTGCCCTCAAGCTCCAAACGGGAAGTGTGGAGAAGAATTCCACGATGAAATTCTTGTTCAATGGAGGGGATGGCTCACTGTCTTCCCTTGGAAAGAACCAGCCTCTCATTTCTCCACCTCTTAGTCAGTCCTCCCCTTTTCCCAGCAACAACTTCCAGGCAATGGAAGAGTTGGTGAAGAAAGTGACGGAGAAAGTGGCAAAAGTAGAGCAAAGGGTCAAGCAGTTGTCTCCCAAGACGGAGACCCATCTCTCTCCCTGCAGAAGTGAGGCTGAAGAGTCTCATAAGGCAGAGGCTGACTCGCCCCGGGAATGGAGGTCTGTCACGCCAGCCAATAGCGACAGGGGGAGCCACAGGGATAGAGCATCCCCATGCATGGACCCCAAGAGAGAGACGGCTGTCGCGTCCCCGCTCACGACTGCACTGAGATGCAGCACCACCATTATCACTAGCCATGCTCCTCCTGAGCAACCCTTTGTCAACCCTCTAAGTGCTCTTCAGTCAGTAATGAACATTCACTTGGGGAAAGCAGCCAAGCCCTCCTTGCCAAGCCAAGATCCCCTGAGCCTGCTCTCCAGGCTTAACCAGACCATGGCCGAAAGGGCGGCTGTGGCCGCTCCTCCCACACAGACCAAAAAGATGGAGAGTGGAGTCGATAATAGCTTTTGCCAGGCAACCGATGATGAGCCTATGGACCTCACAAAGGGGAAGAGCAATAGAGGAGGCTCTGTTGGTTCAGCCCCCCTTACTCCTTCATCCACAGCCTCCTCCATCTCTCCCTCCTCTTTTGTTACTCCTGCAAAGCTAACTGTTGTCTCCCCATACACATCCAGCAGCCCCCTCCATGAAAATGCATTGTCAGATATTTCAGACATGTTGAGGAACCTGACGCAGTCCCAGCACGTCCCAAAGCCTCCCTCACGGTCCCGGGTCACAGATAAATCTGAGATCCTGGCTTCTCCTCACGACGACGACGATATGTCCTTGCATGGTCACAAACGCAAAGGTCGCCACTCGAACTGGAATCCACAGCACCTCCTCCTTCTGCAGGCCCAGTTTGCCTCGAGCCTGAAGCAAACATCAGAGGGGAAGTACATTATCAACGACCTCAGTCCACAGGAAAGAATGCATGTGTCTCGTTTTACAGGTCTGTCCATGACTACCATCAGCCACTGGTTGGCTAATGTCAAGTACCAGCTAAGGAGGACAGGAAGAACCAAGTTTCTCAAGAACCTGGAATCTGGTCAGCCTATGTTCTTCTGTAGTGACTGTGCCTCACAGATCCGAACCCCAGCAGCTTATGTAAGCCACCTGGAAGCACACCTAGGGTTCAAAATCAAGGATCTGGCCAAGCTGTCCCCCAAACAGACTGTCAGGGACCCTCACACTCTGTCTGAGAAACTAGTTCCCCTGGAGTCCTTCCTTTCTCCACAATCACAAGTTGACTGCAGCACTAATGGGGCGGTGTACCGCTGCCAGCTCTGCGTTCGTAAATTTGCCACTAAGCACGCCATCAAGCTTCACCTCAGCAAGACCCATGGGAAGTCTCCAGAGGATCATCTGCTGTATGTGTGTGAAGTAGAGAAACACTAAAGCGCAGTAGTCCAACTGGAAAAGATATTCAGACTGGATGTTAAAACGGTTTCAGAAAATACTGAAGACGTGCTAAAACAAAAATAATGGCATGAACTACTGTTAAAATTGTCAGCACAAGGTGTTTACATTTATGCAGCCCATTTAAAAAAGAAAATACTAATTTCTATGTATTTCAAAAAACAGAAACATTCATTTCACTTAAGAATATAATGTAGGTCAAAGATATTCATTCAGCGCAATTAGCTGACGGCTGTTAGATAGCAGAGGTCTGGTTATTACATGATCATTGTGAATCTCTTGACTAGAAGGACAACTTAATAACATGACTTGAAATGTATTAACTTTATTGTATTTATTTTTATTTTCCTTTTTTTTTTTTTTTTGCTGGTAGACTGCATGTTCAACAAGTTTTACTGTTACATTTGTACAGTCCTGTCCTGTCGTGTCCAGATTTCAATATACCCTTGTCATTTTGTAAAACCATAAAACAGCCTGGGAAAGCTCCTTTAAAAGAACCTGCCAAACAGCAAATGTTCATTCCTCCTATATATATATATATACCGGTATATAATTATTATTTTTGCCTTAATCCCATTGATTTTTCTTGATTGTAAAAGCTGCCTTGTTCTTTATCAGTGATTAAGGGGCACTTAAAATCCAGGTTTGTGTAAAAATGTACATTTAGTGTATAAGCTTACAACTTGCTCTTTAAATTATGCATACTTGTTATATTTCCTAATTTAAGAGGACTATGACTATCCACTGGTGCAGAGCCTTTGAAGAAGATTAAAAGAACATTGTTTTGCACAATAGTTTTATAAATGTTATTTGATTAAAAAGAAAAAGAAAAGAAAAAAT
The DNA here is from genome assembly GCF_040956055.1 of Brachionichthys hirsutus. Taxonomy (NCBI): domain Eukaryota; kingdom Metazoa; phylum Chordata; class Actinopteri; order Lophiiformes; family Brachionichthyidae; genus Brachionichthys; species Brachionichthys hirsutus. The sequence goes on along the minus strand of NW_027180323.1, from coordinate 21,354 downwards.
GCAATACGAATATGTTAACGCCTTGTGCTTCTATGATTAAATCAGATTAACTGCTGCATACAATTTGTTTTATTTCTTATTTACCAGAGACATTTGTATGTCAATGTTCATTATGAAACTCGGAAAGTAGTATTGCGATTTTATTGACGTGGCCTCGGTGACTGGCTTACTGGGAAATCGTTCATCTCAGAAAGAGAACTAACCCTCCCAGATGTTGTCCCACCTTGTCATGACGAGGCATTCTGCTCACAAAACTGCATCTGGTGAAACATCAGCTTGACAACTCTCAGCATTTTTACCTACAGTAGTCTTCACGGCTCCGGTTTGTCTAGATAGTCCTGGTAATTTCTGTGTCGTCGCATCGTTTTGGGGCAGACTCGAGGGGTGCGAGCAGAGCCACTGCCTGCGAGGCGTCTGGCAGGTGGTGTGTGCTGCATGTAAACCACCAGATGTTTCTGAAACGAGCCACTGGAGGAGGAGGAGGAGGAGGAGGCAGGCTGCAACAGCAGGCAGAGTGGGCTGATTACCACGGGGGGGCTTGGATGCCATCGGGAGCCCCGGGCACAGACAGCAGATCTGGCACACACCTGGACTCCGAGAGGGTCCCTTGGAAAAAATAAAGCAGATCCTATATGCGCGCACTGAGACGAGTTGACAGTGGTGCAGGATGCACAGACAGGTGCTATTCCCTCAAAGCGGGCTTTTGGATCTAACAATATATTACTGGCAGGTGTTGATGCAATCAGAGTAGTCACATCTCAGGCTCGGTGCCATGGAATGAGAAAGTTTTATATATATATATATTTACAGCTAGCATGATAAAAGCACACACATTTACATGCATATGTAAATCTCAGATTATCTACCTTTGTCTATTTCGAAGATGCCGTGTGGACACCGTGTTCTCCGTTTGACGTTTCCAGGCTTTGCTTGTCGTGTCTGAGTGACTTGGGGCTCGGGAAGTTATCTGGTTACTATGGCGACGGGCCATTTGCCCATCCTCTCGAACCCCACTCGCTCACTCAACAGAGGACAGCCCGAGTGCAGCACACCCATTTACTCTCTTAAATCTCATCATCTCGCTTCAGTTCCTCCCACCCGGGAACAGATTAATTAACACACACACACACACACACAGTGTCCTGACCCCGTCTTCTCACACAAACTCATTACCGCCTCAGACTTGCTCCTGGCTCTCCAACGCTTAGGATACATCAGCCTAACATTGTGGGGGAAAACCCAATGATGAGTCACGTCTGACAAGCGGAATAAAGCCTTTTAACAAAGGATGATAATTGAAAGATGGGATTCAGACCGGTGATAAATGCAAATGAGAAAGGCTTGAGCTGCTTTATTGAATATCTTGTGAGTTTTCAAAGTCCTAGCCGATACAAAATGATCTTCTTTTCTTCAACGCTGTATGTGTTGATTAATGCTTGAGGCTTAGGGATGGACGGGGTGAGGATGGTTGGGGGGGGGGGGGGGGGGGGGGGTTAATTAGATAGTTGACACTTTGGGGGTTAATGAGGGACTGGGGGGAGAGGGCTAAATGATTGGACTTCTGCTCGGATGAGCATTATGGCTGCTGCTGGAGGTGTGTGGCGTAAAAGCTGGAGGGCGTGCGGTCGCCAATTATTTAGCATGAAAGACACAAAACTCCTCTCAATTGTATTTTTCTGTTGTAATAAAGAGATTAGATGTGTTATCTATTGTTCCTTTGTCTCAAATCTCCTTGAGGGCTGGGTAGTTATAGATGCCGATGCGCCTCAATGCTCCTAAAACAAAGTCAGCAGCGAAGGGGGAAGAAAGGAGGCGGACAGGACAGGGATAGGATAGGAGGAGAACGAGCCCCCCCCCCGCTCCGCAGATCTCCCATCAGCTCTTGTCATCCCTCTAATGAATATCAGTTAAATTGCTCTGTGGATCTGAGGAGTTTGGATGTCAATGTGATTTGTGTGAGTGTGGCTGATGGAGGGGCCCAGACTAATGAAAGGCGAGCCGAGCCTGACAGAGTGATGAGCATCAAGCCCATCAGACCAATCATACAAGGAGCGGTTGACAGCGCCGACAAACAGACAGCTCACGGAGGAGAGGCCCTGCATTTAGGGAAACAAAATGGCTGCCAAAAGAGTGGCGTGATGTCGTTACAGCGCATTGATATCATAACGGTGTTGCCTTAGTATACGTGCACAGACGTACACAGGAAGCTGCGTCGCTCCAAACTATGTTAATCTGGAAAAAGAAACTAAAATGGTTATTTCGGTGAGATTTATAGACGCTGGCTCTCGTGTTCACGTTAATCAAATAAAGTCTTAACGATATCAACAGGTGACTACTGTTTGAACAGGATCAACAAATCAAACGTCCCCTCTAAGTGTTGATTGGCTCAACATCACGATTTGATAAACGACCGCGTTGCTGGTGACAAACAAGTCAGTCTTCCTAAATCCTCGCATGACAAGCTTGGAAACCAGGAAGTGGCGTCCATTCATGCGGGCCTCCGCTGAAAACGTGAGCCGATGTCTTCTGACAGCAGCAAAGGAGTCGTGGGTTTCGAGCCAAGTCTGCCGCAGAGCTCTGAATGCATAGAAATGACATAATTTGCAAAGCTCAAAAAAAAAGAACTTCAATTGATTTATTTTGAATTTGCAGCAAGCAAACAAATAAAGAAGAACAAGCAAAGCAAGAATAACATTGTTCATAATGGAGGATGTATATTTCTATGTATGAGTGTGAAGTAGTTTATGCGGGTTGGTCAAAAAAAAGAGAGCCATGTAGGGAAACTGTAGTGGTTAAACCTGAACTGTCAAAGGCTCCTCGTTATTCCACATGAAGCATCAGCTAATATGAGTTTTAATGTTAACCCACTGGTTAAAGGGCAGTTCACCCAAACATGTAAGTATTGATTTTAGTGGTCAGTGGAAATTTAGATGAAGTTTCTTTTTGTCTTGAAAACATATGTAGCTTTTCACAGATTTACACCTGAAGAAATATTGTAACTCACAAATGTAAAAAGCAATTTAAAAAAGTAACAATACAAAAAAGAAAGAAGTCCAGGTCATGATTTAAAAAAACGTCATGTACAAACTTAATTCAGCGACAATCTTCAGCACAAAATTTTTCTTTTCTTTTTTTTAATGCTACCGCACACCCCATCTGACATGGGTGCACAACCTCAAACGTGTGCATGCATCACTAGACGATGTCAAGTTCTCGCTATACCTCAGTGTTTGCATGCCTTGTGGAGGTTGAGCACATGGAAAAGAGACAGCTCTCCCAAAACTGGAAGATCGAGCAGAACATTTTGGGTGTTATACAACTCTGATTTAGCTTGCAGAGTTTATGGTACACAAATATGTTTTTGGTTTAATTAATTTGTGATCTCGGGCAATTTGGTGACCCTAATTTCATCATACAACGTAAGATTTTCAGGTGTTATTTTAATTGTTATTTATTTATTTATATTGCAATATTACTGTGATGTAATTTCATAAACAGGAAATGCCAAGGCAGTCATAAATCTAAAGCAGTTTAGGAACCACTGCATCTGGAACCGCAGTTCCTTTCTGCCTCTTCAGGTCGATATTGAAAAGCTCCAAGCAGCAATACTGAAGATATTCTGAACAAATGCATTGTGATTGGCCACTCCAGTGGTTGAAGACATTTTATAAAATATTGTTCATTTGGTTGGTACAGTTTTACACCGCCCGTTTAAAGCAGGAATACTGCATTGTTATTCCTGGCCATCCGGCATCAAAGGTACGAACATGAACTGGAGCCGGCAGAGAGAGCGAGTCGAAAAGTTGTTTGTGTTATTAAAAACACACACGCAAGGACAGGACAATGACTGATACACACACTTTTGTTTCAACCCTCCATCTCTGGCACGCCATCTAAAATTACACACTGGAACATCATTATACCGACGTTTTGGTTCAGTGTTTGAAAGCAGGCGTAATAACAGAGCTTCATTGTGGCAGTGTTGTGGAATCTGTCTCGAGACAGCAGGGTTTGATTTCCAAATATGCCTCCGGTAGTGAGACGCTGTTTTCGTGCTGCTGTGTTTCAGTGGGCTCTCGCTGCCCCCAGAGAGCTGTCGGAGGTATTTTGGTGTGATATCTGACAGATTTGCTAAAGACACTTGTCTCAGGGCACTACTCTATATATCGTTAGTTTAATGCACGGCGACGTGACCAATTATAGCGAGCTACATGCTCAAATAGCATGTCAAAACCTGTGTATCAATCCATTAGATCCTGTCTCCCATCACATTAAGTGGTACCTTTAGCTATCTGTACGCTACGCGAAAAAGGAAAATGCTGACAGAATGGAAAATCTGGCTCTGCTGTTTTTCCTCTCTCTCTCTCTCTCTCTCGCTCTCTTTCTCATCACCCGCTCCCCCTCTTTCTCCTCCAGTTTCTCTGGCTGCATTCACTCACTTTCTCATCCCTGCCACAGAGAGAGAGAGAGAGAGAAAAACAAAAACAATACATCTAGATAATGGCCTGCATTGTTTACTTAGCTCCGAAAATGTATTTGTGCAAAACTTTAAAATGCATTTAGGAGGAATCATTCACTATATGTAAAGCCTTGTTGACAATGGGGGGGTGCTCTCAAAAGCCGGCAAAGTGTCATAACAACATCATACATTATCCTATCAATTGGAATAATAGCATCTGACGATTACTTGGAACAGACCGGTCCATTCGACCGGGAGCCGTTGCGCTTCCACCAGTATTTGTGCATCGCCATGCTTTGTCGGCCATGACGGGAGGTTGGAGGAAGTGTGTGATTTAGTAGATTTGGTCCTAACGACCTCTCTGTCCTTGTGATGAGGACACACAGCCTCAGGGCGCTGGCATGGAGGATGTGCGTTGGACCGCCTGGCACCTTGCCTGGCACCATGCGCGGCAACACGTCCACACTCGGCCGCCATTCTGATGGATTGGCCTGTCTCTGGTGCCACCTTCATAAAATCACTTTTTGATTTGTTGTCATGTTTTTCCTCCTTTTTTCACGGGTAAGAAGACCCTCTGGTCAGGTATTGCAAGAGTGATTAAATTAACCTTCAATAAATCAGCATAACAGAGCATTACCTGTTTGTTTGTTTGTTTGTTTGTGTGTGGCTGCCTGCCTGTCCATCGATGGCTTCCATGTGAAGCACAGTGGCCCCCGTGGCTGAAGCTGCTCTTTCCAACGTGTCATTTCACAGGAAATACATCAATAAGGCGCGATTACAAGGCTGACAAAATTAATCACAACTTTCATTTCGCCGAGCTCCGGTTTGAGAGTGCTCTGATCAAGTAACATTAGTGAGAAGCTGCTGAGTGATTTTGAGTGGAATCAGAATCCATTTGACTTCCCTTCTGGAGCATGTTATGATCAGGAATCATTTCTTAACTGGCACAAATGGCATTTATCAGTACATTTGAATTGAATACATATAATGATATGTAATGAATGCAATAATTTGGCACTTATTTTTATCAGCTGTTGGGAATTACATATAGTGCAGAGATTCCAGCAGTATGACTTTCCCAGCATGGGGCTAGACAGACCCGCAAATGATCGTCCTTAAAAAATTATAGACGGGATTATTTACATTGTGAAGTAAGCAAAATAAGAAACACCATACTTCCTCAATGCTTCTAGTCCATTCACATATGGTTCATGTTTTTTTTAAGCCATAGCCTGGCAGCCATTTAGCATTCTGTCATTATCATAGACTAAATTGTTAATCGCAGGCTCTGCCATCACCACGTTGGATTCTAACGTCCTCCACATGTATGAGAGATGATAGTAATTGTCTTGTCTTCAGCTGCTTATCCAAAATACAGGTCGCGGGTAATACTGGAGCCTATCCCAGCAGACTACGGGCTCATTGCATCTGTTTGATTTTATTTTTATTTTTTTTAATCATCCCTTTAAAGAAAACTAAAGTTTCACCACAGAGTTTAGTTTTCTTCATAAAATTCATTCCTGACAGAGAAATGTACTAAACATCTGACACCTCTTTTTCTTTTTCTTTTTTTCATTTGAGCTTTCTTCAGCGTCCTTCATAAGCAAATCTTGACAACTCTGTCCAGAGGAGGAAGGGAAACTCAGGACATCTGCTTCTCTGCTTCACAGAGACACAACGGGGATTTTTGACACAGGGTGTCAGGGTAATCTGACAAGACAAGCTTCATGTTATATCAGAGCGTTCAAAAAATGTGCCGCCGTCGCTCTGGCTCGTGTCTTCCGTGCATCATTCTGTCTCCTCCTTGACTGTTGTGCATTGCGTAGGTGGCACTGAAATGGAATGTCCTGCAAAAGAGGGAAAAGTGGGGAGCGAAGAAAGGAAAGGGAGCTGGAGAAAAACAGGAGTCACAGACCCGTGACCTCTCAAGCCGTGCGATGTGTCTAGAGCTGGCAGGGGACGCAATTGAGAGTGACACTCCTGGTTGGAGCTGCCAAACTGCCACTTCCTGTCCTCTTTATTCACACAGAGCAGGAGTTTAAGCTGGACACTTGAAGAGCACGGTACAGACATGTGTCTGCTTGTACAGTCATTGCTTCAGACTGTCATTATTGTGGTTCATGACCGCTCCATCAGCATCACAGTTCAACACTCGTCTGCCAGGAATAGTGGAAAGAATGGGGGGGGGGGGTAAAGGGAGTGAAAGCAGTGCGATGGCTGCTGCCTTTTTCCAACTGTAATTGACTGAAATAATAAACTTTCTATGACATTATTACTCCCTGCGTTCAATGTCTTATACCTCCTCCGGTGTATCATTGGATTTGGGAGTCTTTGGTGGCTTAGTTTGATCAAATTGCTGTAGAACTGAGAGAAATTGGTCTCATAATTTTGACGTTTTGTGTTGAATAACCCTTTAACATTGTTAGGATCAAGTTTGTCACTCATCTTTCTCCGCTCCCCCCTTTAATGACATTGTTTTTCTCCTTCCCAGCATCCCTAATAATGCTTGCACCAGTGATGGTTGACCAATACAAATAAGATTCAAAGTCCTGTGTCCAGCTTCAGGTTTTCATTGAATTCTGTCCCCTTAGGTCAAGTTTGTTTTATTTCCTTGATATTCTTGTCTTTCCTGCCTTTGTTTTACCACTATATCCATCTCTGTTTCTGCTCTTCCTATTATTATTTTTCTTTTCACACAGACACACACTCTCTCACAGGCGTGCGCACGCACACACACACACACACACACAGACACAATCCTTGGGCTATTACCAGGATAAGTCAATTTCATCCATCCAAGGCAGTGGATGTCATTTTATTCATATATTTTCAAGCCTAGTGACTTTATTAAAGGCTACTCCTTCAATATTTCCTGAATGGATGAATGCACTCACTGATGAAACACGAGGAAAATATGAGGCCCACACAGCCTGAAATGACCACGGCCAATCAGCCTGTCACTTTCAAACGTGTTCTCAAATTCTGTGTTTTATATGCAATCAAAAACAGCTTGGTGCTTCTGAAGCCGTTGGCACAATGTTTTCTATTCATCTGTGAGAAAGGAGACAGAGAGCTGCCTGCCCACCTTCCAATGACAAGAGATTTGGCTGTTGAGACTTCCAAGTTCAGGGGGGGGGGGGGGGAATCAGATGTTACAGTCAGTGGCGGCAAGGAGCAGAGAAAGTTGGAGATGAGACAAAAATGTGTCTATTCATGCCAACCGGTGGCCCCGACCCTGCTCCCGGCTGCCATTGCCTTCTGTCAGGAGAGAGGATTAAAGGGCCATTCACCAGACAGACTTCCACTTCTATCCGACTTCCACTTCACCCCGCTCTCTCTCTCTCTCTCTCTCGCTCCTTTTTGGATCAGCCCTGATACCTAATATGCACTGAGAGAGGAACCATTCCACTGAGGTTCTTTCAGAGAAGAAGCGGTTTCTGTCTCTTTAAGGTGAATATGGAGATGCCAGAGTGCACACAGCGATCCAGTCTTCCAAAGCAGAGGGGAAGGTCATGCAGAGTTCAGAGTGAGCGATGACTGATGGCGGGTGGAGGGATTCTAAACGTCTGCTGCTCGCAGCTCAAAGAACAGGCTTCGCTCACCATGAACAGGCCACTCTGAGGCGGGACGAGACCAAGGACAGGTAAGGCATGCGCTTTGGTGCCTTTTGCATGCAGGCTGCTGTTAACTGTATCAACAACTCATGGACAGTCTGTCCGGTCATCAACAACTTGATAATTGGGTTGTACTTGATAGTTTCCAGTTGGAACGATTTTGTAGCAGAGGCTGTCAGCAGCAGAGAGTGACAAGCAGTGAGGAAAAAAAACAACTTGGAGAGTCTGGATATTTTCACATCCAGCTTTGTAAACTCAGAGTTTATTTTGACAAGAACCAGAGTTGGTTAATGGTGGAGCAGTGGGAACACCAAGGCAGGGTTGTTTCATGTCTGTCAAGTTTGAACAAGTTGCATTACAATGAGATAATGAGACAATCAGGCCTTGTCTTTGTTCAGAGGGAGAATCTTGTGCGATATTCAAAGCGCTGTTTTATTTATTTTTATAATACTGATAAATATGAGAATATTTCCTCTCCTGACTGCTCTTGATTTTTGCTCATCTATTAGAATAGGATTAGCTTGTGCAACATAACAAATGTACCATTCACACACACACATCTCCAAATTACATTTACTACTATTGGTAGAATCATTGAAAAGAAAATACAGAACATGAAGATTTATCAAGACTCTGTTTAGGAATGGTAAGAGAATAAAATGACACAGGCACCTTCCTAAATATCCAGTATCGGCATTCGCTGTGGGGCTAACTTTAAATATTCTCCAACCGTAAAGTGAACCACAACGCCTAACAGTCAGAGATGATTGTAGACGTACATGGGCATTAGATTGTGGGCTAAAAAGGACCAGTCATTAAAGCGTGACTCACACACTTTAATGAATGTGAATGTGTATTAGTCAGCTGGTAGTCAAACAGACCCCAATACTTCTGTGATGACTAACAACTGGCTGTATTTCCTGCTGTGCACGCCAAGGATGGTTTACATTAGTTTCCGGCCCACTTTTAACATTAACATAGCAGCGAACACAAGATGGGCTTCGTCTGCAAATTTTCAAGCAGTAAAAAAAAAAAACTGTAGAAAATACCACCATGATGTTTTGATCAGGCACAAGAGAGTGGTAAATGGCTGGAGAAAAAATGGGCTCAAAACGGAATGGAAATATTGTTTTATGTAGTAAACAGTTTAAAACATTCAGCTTAATTTAAAAGAGGATGAGAATCATTTCCATGAGCCACAGATGGAAACATTTGCTTACACTTAAAACAACTGAAGACCTTGCATCAAATATCTTTATTCAAATGCTTCTGTCACAAAGGTTAGTGTGCCGCTACCCAAAGACACACACTTATATCAGGATCAGACCACAGACGGACTCTGTGTGTAACAAAGGTTTTGATGCATTTTCATACCCAACACTTTACTATCTCCACTCCTGTAAACACTACCAAACACGAAGCGAGTGCATACTGCCCTCGACACCATTGCAATTAAAACTTGTTGTTTCCAGACCGAGCCACAACAGATTATGTATCAATGATTTTAAAAAATAACTTTCAAACTGCTCAACATTTAATGAAGTAAAATTATTTACATAGAAAAAAGGTGCCAGCATAAAACATAGTTTAACAAGTTGAAATAGCCTTTGCATTTGCATTTTGTATCATATACACATGGTATAACACTGTATAGTAAAAAGAAAAGAAAAAGATAGTTGGTTATTAATATTATCTTTTCAGACACCTATACTATCTTATTAATAGAGAAATGTGCAGAATTCTCAAAGTGTGCACAACTTGGTGATGCCGGTTATCACATAAAATTCCATTGCCTTTGCTTTTTTTTTTTAGAGAGAGATCTTGTAGGCAAACATGGATGATCACACGACCTCCTCAAAACCACCTCATCCAGAAATCTGCAGCTCTGTGTAATGTCAGAAACCCGGTCCAGGAGCTGCGCCAGGCGGTTTTCAACAGCAGTAAGGAGGAGCCTGCTCTCTGAACAACTTCCAACACATTTCTGATATGATAATGATTTTTGGATACAGCTATAAATTGCTTGCATAAACTAACTGCACATTTCAAAGATCTGCAGGTGGGGCTGAGATGGTACAATTTTCTCATCATCAACATGGACTTTAGCAGGAGTTGTTCATTAGTATTTTAGTTATACTGTTATTAGGTTAGCATGACAAACAGTCAAATAAACTTCAGACAGATTTGGCCTCCATGGAGCGACACGGATCGCAACATGCTTAGACGACATCCTGTGGTCTTCTCATTGTTTGCTGTTTGACTCAACTGCCATCGTGTGGCTCCCACAGCAGCAGAGAAGAGAGTGCATGTGTGTGTGACAGTTAGAGAATCTAAATTCACCCGCCCTCCTGTCTCCAAAAGCATCCTGCAGCCCCCCCCCAGTCCCCTCCACCCTCCTCAACTATCAGAGCTGTATCGTTTTGCAAACCTCTGCGGTGATGTTGTCAGGCTTCTTTCTGTGAAGTGGCCCCAGCCATAAAACAAGAGTGACGTGAGTGATTGATCCAGCAATGAAGATGGCAATACTCCTCTGCATCAATATGAAGGCAGCCTGCGGGACTGGAGCCCTTTCAGACAGCTCTCTGTTTCTCCTCAGAGGAAAAATCCATACACAATTGATGGCAGTTCAAAGAGAGGCTTTATTGTGGGATATCAAATAAAACATCAGAGAACGGAGAGCGGGGGGGGAGAGAGATAAAATGAAAGAGTGCATGTGAGTGAATGAGCGTATGGGTGTGAGAGAGAGAGAGAGAGAGAGAGAGAGAGAGAGAGAGAGGGGGGGGGGGGGACAGAGGGAGTGATCTGCATTTAGCTTTATCTCCTTTTTGCACCTGAATGGTAATGAACTGGCTTAGTTTGAAATGGAGAGACGTCATCGCTTCCAGAGGCCAGGATGAGGGTGTCAGAGGTATGTATGGCGCTATTACACTGTATGATCCGACAAAAAGAAGGCATGCCGATACAGAGGCCAGACGATTGTATGAGAATGAGGGCAGCCTAAAAAGACAGGCGAGGGTTTTAAGTATTGATAGGGTTATTTCAGGCTATAACAGAGAAGTAAACGATAGCGGAGGAGATATCCGTTTGTTTCCTGTCTGTTCTCTGCAGTCTGGCCTCTGGCAAACTCCTTTATGATTTCAGCACTGCTTCTAAATCCACTTACGTAATGAAACGCATAATTAGCACAGCCTAATTGTGGCGCGGACAGTTTTGACTCACCTCATTTGCTGTGGCCTCTGTTTGCTGAAATTGTTCTTCACACCCGACAAAGACCTTTTGTGTTGAGAAGTACTTTTTGTTTGATTCTCTTTCCCACAGTATGTTATATTAATAATAATAAAAAAGGGACGTGTCTGGAACAACTGACAGCGTCTGTTTTCTGTAACCATAATCATTTTATGCAATCACTTGCAGGATCCCAGGGAGGATGGAGTCCATCCCAGCTGACACGGAGTGAGGGAGAGGCCACGCTCTGGGTGGGTCTTCTGCTCCTTACAAGGCTGAAACATACAGTAAACACCATTTACACTCACATCCACACCTACATCTATGTATTATGCATGTTTTTAAGGCTGTGGGGCTAAAGCCGGAGCACCGGGAGGAGAAGATCCAGATGGCACGCAGGTGATTTGTGGTTTGAAACCAGAAGCTTTTTGCTGTGAGTGATTGTCAACCCTGATCACACTAAAATGTGTATGCGTCAGATGAGAATATTGACCTGTGATTGGTTAGGACTCGCAGTGTTTTGTTTTTTTTTCATCCCACCTCCCATCCTCTCTCTCTCTCTTGTGCTGTTTGGTCGTGATTGATGGATGTGTCAGGTGTGATGGGGCATCATGGCACTGGAGCGGGTTTGCAGCTCTGTCATGTGACTGCAGCAGATGGTACAGCTGAGTATTAGAGTGAGTTCACCTGCTGTTTGCTCTACTGCTTCCTGCTTTACTGCTATCAAATACCACCGAGGGAGTGTGAAGGAGGGGAGGAAGGAGCAATGGAGGTGAGGGAAAAGCTGCAAGCTGGGGAGAGGGAGCAGGTACGCGAGGGAGCAAGACGGGTGACAAACCGGGAAGATGGATAAAGAAAAGATGAAAGTGAAATGAAGAGAAGATGAGCTGGGATGAGGGAGGCGTGTGTGTGTGTGTGTGTGTGTGTGTGTGTGTGTGTGTGTGCATGTGTGATTCTCAAAACAGAGGGGCTTCAAAAGAAGGAGGTTCTGGTAGAAGAGAAAAAGGAATATGTTTCTTTTAACACTCTTTCTCTTAATTATCCTCTGCTTTTTCTTCCTCTCCACTCTCTCTCATGAAACTGAACTCCTAAGCTGATTGGCTGTGGACTAGGATCCATTTAACACCCGTTCCAGATCAGTGGATGAGTACAGCTCGAGCGGCTTACGGGGTGCACAAAGTAACTATGACTGATCGCTGAGCCCAGTGACTCCGAGGGACATCCTCTTTGTAATTCTCTTAGTGTAGCGTAATATCATTTATCCCACAAATAGACGCATGACCCTGCAGCACCCGTGTCACTCGGAGTTCAGGACTCGGAGAGCGCACTCGAAGGACAGGACCCAGACTCATAATTACACACAATGTGGTTATAGTACATGCATAAACATTCATTACATTTTTCACACATGCCTGTTCTCTACATTAATGGTGCTTCATGAGCGCGAGAGCATATAGACACAAAGAGAAATGTCTTTCTCTCTCTCCTACACACACACATGCATGCTCATTACAAATGCATAACCGGTGCACAGAGCATTGCTGACTAATAGAAGTACTCTATGTGGTCTGCAAACATAAGCGTGTTATCAGTGATGAATTCCGCAGCACCTACCCACCTTGCGAGCGGTCCAACCGACAACCTCCTCGGCTGCTATCTGCCCTTTACAGCCACGCTCCCGGCTGTTTGGGAATGAGTGGCAGGTGTGTGTAAATGCTGGCGCCGATATGTCACATGCACCAATCTGCAGTCCCCGGGGATTCTACTGGGAGTTCAGCCGGAGTATCACACTGCAGAGAAAACAATTTCTGCTGCCAATACTCCTGCGCAGATGAGGAATGTTTTAATACTCGCTGCTGCTTCATGGCCGTGGCTGCGACAGTGATGGAGGAAATGTCAGCTGTTTTCAACCCTTAAATGCCACTCTTTGTCTCAGTCTGTTTCTTTTCATTGATTTCTACCTCTGCCTCGAAATCAATAAGGTCCACCAAACAGTCTCTTGTCTGAGAATAGCATTGCTGTCCCCCCCTCGCAAACATTTCAGTGGGACAGGATTGTATTTCTTCCTTTGCCTAATTATTTATGCAAAGGGCCAAGCTCGTGTACGACCACCTGTACAAAGGCAGGGATAGCATTTTAATTCTGCAGCATTCGGACATCATCAGGTGGCCCTTCCACTCGCCCGCTGGTGCCACCAGTACCAGAGCCAAAGACAATACACGCATTTTGTCTTGTAAACTTTGCACGCTGACTTTACTTTGCCCCTGTACCCCTGCTAATAATAGCATCACAAAAAGGCAACAATACCTCCCTTCTTCCCCTTGTGAGATGAAGGGTAATTCAGTTGGTGTTGCCACTCGGCTGCAGCCCCTCTTCAGCTCGCCCCTCCGGTGCTGCCACAAAGAGCGAAGAGCTAAAGAGATATAGAGCAGTAACAGTTATGAGCTTGAACAGGATGGTGGATGTTCTCCATTCTCCATCAACCGACTGGCTACAGGAAGTGATTTAAACAGGCGTTTCTTTTCTTAGTCACAAAAATAGTTAATCGGATAACTGAAAGGTTATGATTAAAAAGCGAGCTACAATAGGTCCATTTAGCTGAATTGTTGATTCTGGGGTAATCCGGGGGGGGGGGGGGGGGGGGGGGGGCGCCAGGATAAGTGATGATGTGATATATTGCATCACTTCCCTCAAATGTAAACAGAGCAGATAAAGGTTGGTCCTCTAAAGACATGGCTTCAAGTCCTTCAGGTCAGAAGAGGATCCCTCCCGAGACGTATCTGATAGTGTTGTAGTCGAGACCACAACGGTGAGCAAGACATTACCGAGACCGAGGCCGTTAAAAAGTGCTCAGGGCCAACCTAAGCAGGTGCTAAGGGCCACCTGGCCACTAGGAGGCCCCCAACCTGGCAATCCTATTTCGCATTATGCAGGGAGTGATGTGCGCAGCGTGCATAAAAACTGCAGCACCTACCGGCAATCTTGGTAGCTATCCTGTTTGGGTGATTATTCTTATGTTTTTTAAATAAAGTTTTGTTTCAAAATGAATAAGTATACAAACAGTGTATAAAGATCACATAACAATTGCCAGAGGGGTATCTTGTTTGTGTGATTGAAGCCTGGCAACCTGCAGAGTGACGTTGGACCTGACCATTATTTATCCGTCAGGTGTCGAAAAACGGAAGAAGAAGAGAAACAACAGTTGCAAGGTAAATATTTAATGCTGTTTTGTGCTGTGACGAGGTTGATAGAGCGGTAATTTGTGCGCATGCTCGGCTGTGAGTTTTGCCACCTAAACTGGGGGGGGCTGCCTCGTTTGTGTTCATGTTTACTTTTATTAGTTTTGTTTTGACCCAGGTTTGTAGAGTGTTTTGTTTACAGACTCTTTTTGGTTGCTTTTCTTTAGTTGGCAGTGACTTCAGACATTCTGTTCGTTTAACTCTGCTTAAATTTGAATTTTGTTTTCAAAGTATCTGAAGCTCAATCCTTTGGAAAGTATTAAAACCATTGTGAAATATACTATTCTAAAACCTCCACCACAAAGGTGGATGCTTTACAAGGATTCAACTCAGAGGTCAAAGTTCAGGGCTGAAATATTGTTTACATTAACTAACTAATCAGAATCAGAATACTTTATTGATCCCAGTGGGAAATTTGGAACACGATGTAATTCATTCTTTAACAATATTAACTTCTAACTTATTTTTCAAGAAATGACATATAAACATGTAAAAAACAACAACAATAACAAGTAGCATTAGTCAGGACTGCGTCGCTTTGAGTGTCATTTTCTGACACGCGTAACCACAGTGACACCAACCGCAAAGCTACTCCCTACCTGAGACAAGTCTAGGAAACATACGGCAGAGAAGTTGATGGCGTGTGCACTCCAGCTCAGGTGCAGCAGCTTGTCAAAGCAGCCCACCGTCAGGTGTCGGGCATCACGCCGCCTCAGACAGAGATGGCCCAGTAATGTCTCCACCGATGAACCACGGGCCACAGCGTTGTGCCTTCATCTCAGCAAACTGCCTGTTGCTGCTGTCACTGTCTGTTAATGCATTTACACATAAACACCTGTCTTAACGACGATCAGCACTTCACTGTCGCATCACACAGGACTTTGTTTCTGCTTTTAACTTTGGGAGTGCTGTTTATACTTACTTTTACAGTATGATTTTGGCTTTAGGATTATTTGTACTCCTTCCAGTTCTGGTACATAATGTTAGAATGAACGTCTTGATGTTGATGTAAAGATGTCCGTTGGTGCTTCGACCTGTTGTTCCAGAGTCAAACACAATATCCGCTATAATGAGAGATTTTTACTGAAATTATTGTTGGTCTCACTTTAATTTTTCCTCCCAAAATAGACAATCTGGCCTGTTTAGCCTTTAGTCTGTCCAATCATCTGACCACTTGTGTTTTCTGCTCTGTCTGTTGGAGAAGTGTCACTGTGTTCCCATAGAAACAGTGGCTAAAATGACCAAAATCAGGCTGCAATAAACCAGTAATATGTGGGCTTTCATCCTGTAAATTATTAATTACTTTTAGTGCTTAGGATATCCGCAAGGGTCGGTATCAAAATACGATCAAATGTGTCCGGCACAGTCTTTGTCATTCTCGTTTGGCTTTTGTCTGACTGTGAAAAGCGCTATTTTCTTTTATTCTTTGCAGCTGAAAAAAAAAAAATACACCAACAAAGAAAACAATAAAAAATCTTGTTGAGTGAATGAGCAAACAAATAGTCTTATCGAGGAAAGACTGATAGGATAGCAGATGAATGCCGGTACTGTACAACATGTTTGCCTCTGCGGCGCATCTTCACAACATCCTGTCTAATCCTGTTTTTCACAGTGCAGTCTGAAAAAGGCCTTTCACTCCGTGGCCTGAGGGACATGAATAATTGTTGATACAGAGGCTGTTTCATAAACTCCTCGCACTGTAATCACACCCTGACAGATGTAGACCTACTACATAAAATCACACACACACACACACGCAGAGGGAGGTTTAACCCCCTTTTTTTCCCAGTGACTCACTGCTCATATCAGCATAATGACCACAGACTGATCCGGCCCACAGGGGCTGAGAAGCAACACTGGATTCTGGATAAACAATGAATGATGTTTGAGGAGAGGCTGGATGTAGTCGTAAACTCCTGTAAAACGATACTCTGAGGACACTGGACATAGTGCGCTGATTTAAAACAGGCCTGCTATTGAGTACAAGACTCATTTGATTCATTCCATTCCACATTAATGTCCCTAAAATGAAACTTCACATCCAGTCCGTTCAGTCCTTCACATGAAGACTGTAATTTTCTGTTTTTCGCAGTGTGTTATGAAATGAATGACTGAATGCAGAACAATAGCTCACAATCTAACCTTTTGCCCCTTGCTAAGTGGCAGTATCCTGGTATAGATTCCGGTGACGATGAAGCATGAATAGTAATTGTTTACCTGCAGTTGGTACAATGTCAACAGACTAATCCATCACATGGATCCTGTCTACTTATTTATAGACAAGGAGGATAAATCAGACGGGTGGATGAAAGTTGAAAAGACAAACACAAGGACACAAATAGGAGACCCGTAGATAATCCTTTAAAAATTTTTAATCAAGACGTCAGCTGGAGGAAAGATGAATGAAGCGTCCGTCTATCAGTAATTAAACTTGTGCATCATTATAACGTAAATGTAATGTCATAAACAGCCTGACGGTGATATACTGATGCTATTAGTGCAGTGAGTGATTTGAGCCTCATTATCTCTTGAAGTTCACATTGTAATACTGAAAGTATATAGTTTGAGCTCTTTTGCCAGCATGGGTTTATATTTACATGAAAACTTGAGTGATATAAACTGCCGTACATCTGAGAGCTGATCTGGCAGATCATTCAAATCAACATATAATGAACTTCCTGTTTAAGTTCAAGCATACAGCGCCATAAAAAATATTTATTCCTTAGTGTAAGAAAACATTATTAATTATTGGAAGGAGAGCTAGAAATATGAAAATACTTTATTCATGTCTTTAATTTCTTTCAAAACATAGACGCTCATTTTACTGTATCATCTGACTGATGAGAATCAGCATTTCACTGGAAGCCAGCATCATAAAACCGTCCCAGCATTTGGCAGAAAGGATTATCGCTCCGAAAATCTGTTAGCAATATGCTAATCTTGTGATTCGTCAGACGTCTTCAGTGGTATTGCTTCCTTGCTCACAAACCAGATGGTTGAGTAAATTCCCCCCTCGTCTGTTTATTCACAGAAGATAAGGAAACACTGTGAGTGCTCATGAGGAAACAGAGCATACCTCTGTGTTTTTCCACATGAGCCTTATTTTGAAATTTTGAGAACTGCTTACTGTGGCTCTGTTTGCTTCTCCCACACACTTTGAGATGCGCTGTCAGGAGGTGTTCTCGCCAATGTCTTTTTCATCAAAAAAGCAGGAGACATGCACAACACCTTCAGACGAGCAGCCATGCTTGCATGACAGCTGAAGAAGGAATGTGAAGTGACAGTAAAACTATATATATTTTTTTTTTTTAATGCTCTTAATCTCTTCCAAGTTTGCCTCCATTCACTGCCAGATTTTATATGATGGGCCTGATTCTATCTGCTCCAAGACAACAACAAAAAAGCCCCGGTGCAGCACTAACTTTCAATGTCATTGGATTTTCTGGGTGTTTGGAGACGGGTGGGGTAGGGCTGTGGGTGGGGGCTGAGATTACAGCAAATGTCACCCTACCTCCACTCTCAATCATCCACTTTCAATCCATCGCCATCCCGGGGTTTTGTGAGACAGTTTGGCGATGATGCTAGTAAAATGGGATCAATAGCATAGGGAAAAACGGACCGGACAATTTCTTACCCCTTGAACTTCTGTACCTGTGATTGATTTGTCCCCTGCCACAGCAGAGGAGGCATTAGAGACAAGAACCGTGTGTGGCCGCACATGTGTGTGTGTGTGTGTGGGCCTGTGCACCTGTGTACGTGTGTTGAAAGCATGTTTTTGTAAACGAGTGGTGTGTGTGTGTGTGTGTGTGTGTGGGTGCGCTCAATGATTGATGATCTGAAGCACACACACATCATCAGCAAGGCATTTGCGAGGTGTGTGAGTCAGGAGCTGTCATCCTCCTCAGTCTCCCCAAGCAGAGGCCTCGGCTGCTGATTTATAGTAAATCATTAAAATCTGCTTATTATTGCAGCAGCTCATCACCCTCCCCTTCCCTCAGTCCCCATAAGCAGCCCCCCCCCCCCCCCCGCCACCCAAATAAAAGAATTGCAAAACCACTGCAGAGGCGCACAGAGAGGAGGTTCTCTGACCAGCCTAGCGACACTAACATACACACACAGAGTGATGGTCAGCAGGCTCTGGCACATTAAAGCCATTTCTGACATGTTTGAAAATAAATGCGCCAGATGTCTTGTTTCATAAATATCGTCTGAAGAAGCCAATGAAAGAATCTGGCTGTGTTCCTGTGCAACAGCTGGAGGGAAGAGGATGCATTTATCCATTTTAAAAAAGGGCGGATGAAGAAACTCTTATGGGTGCTCATGTTCACATGGGCATAAAAACACACGCACACACCTGCACAAGTCTGCTGTCTTCCTGTCTTCTGTCTTCTGTCTATGAAAGTGAAAATGTGATGTGACTTGAACAATGACAGGTGCGTTTGTCAAGGATGTGGCTGTCACTTTTAATCAGTGGACGGGAGCGTCTTCCCACGGAGACTTTCCTCTTCTTCGGATTTGACTGGTTACAGCGTGATTCTGTGCAGAATGGAGAGCAGCGAGGATCGTCCATGGGGAGGCCTGATTGGCTGTCAGCAGATTAAATAAAAAAAATAAAAAAGAAGATCATTTTTGCTTTAACGTCATCAGGAAATTTGGCTATAGGTTCCAAAAAGTATATAAGGATTCAAGCCATTTGAAGATCATTACCATGACGAACTCGCAGTAGCAGCGTTTCAGAGACGGGCTTGTGAGACGAGGGCTGTATGGCATAGGATTTAACGATGATCATCATTTCCACTGAATAACTGAAGTGAGAATCACAGCTTGTCTATTATCACTTTGCAGAGCACGGACTTGTCAAATGCTTTTCAATTACAGCCTTTAACTTGAGGCACTATCACATCCCCATGAAGTGATTTTAATGGAGTTTGGTGGAATTGTTTGTTATGCGGATGAGAGAGAGAGAAAGAGAGAGACTTTGGCTGATAACACGACACGAGTGGTTGAGCAGGGGACTGTCTGTTGGCTTAAATCTAGCTACCTCCTGTCACTGGTATTTAACTGAACGAGTGTATTGTACTATATCGGGGGGGCTACTCTCCTACATGAAGGCCTAAAGCTCAAAACATGGGTGCTGGCATTTGATTTGGCAAATGCAGCATTCTGTTGGCTGATTGCTGTCTCCAACACCTAAAATGAGTCTGTCCTGTCCCACTTTCCTCCGCTCGCCCGCCCGCCCTCCCTCTCTTTCTCTCTCCCAGGCGCATACATGCAGTACAACGGCCTCCAATCCATCCTGTCTCTAAAGCTGCAGGATGCTTTGAGCACAGGTGCAGGACTGCAGGGCTGCACCCCACAGGCCCCTGATTCTGAAACGCTAGAGACAAGCCAGCACACATGCCGAACCACATTGCCTCCATTTCTCAAACTGACATAATCCCCATGTTTTATTTGTCCCCTTGAAATTCTTTTTATATCTTGGGCTTATGTTGTTGTTGTTTTTTGGCATCCCTTCAAACCCAGCATCGGTCCACAGACCCCGTATGTGTGCCTTATTCCAGTTAACGCGTATTAGTTCCTTTGTAACTGTGACTAAACTGGCACATCTCTGCTGGGAGACGCGGCGGCTTTGACTGGCAGCCCATGTCTGGATCCTGTTCTCTGAGTTTCACGCATACTTGTCAAAGCATCCTTCAATCTCCTGTCGAGCACAGGAAGCAGAGAGAGCCGAGGAGGGAACACGGCTCTGACCACATGTCTCTGAATTACTTTACACGCTGTACATTATGCAAGCGTGGACTAGAGAATGAATATTATCGCACACACTCCGGCAGTAGCCGCCGTGTTGCTTTTGCCAGAGCTGGGCCTCGGGAGTATTCTGGCTGACACGTCCCTCCTTTTCCTCAGAAGAGAAAATCACAAGGGAAAAATACAAAAACATTTTCATGCTACAATTTAAGACAAGATTGCACTGCCATGGAAAAAAAAACAGGGAAACTTTTATATCCTGATTAGATCAGTCACTAAAATTACAAAGAGAAAGCTTTTCCAATAACATCCTGGTATTATGGCTTTGGCGCAGCGTTTGATGTGTTTTGTTAGCAGATAAATTCTGTTAAATCTGTGCCATGTGATGCCAACAGTCTTAAATATTGTTTTCACAACTGCAGAAACTAATTACCTTTAATTTTTCATCTGTGCTCCGAGGGTTGCGAGAGCCTGTGATTAGTGATTCATTACTTCTCATTACCTGCCCTGTCAAACTGTTTCCTTTACTTATTCAAGCTGATTAGCTCTACATGGCTCGCCTTTCTCAATGAGGCTAGGAAGAGGCATCAAACACGGTCTGCAGATAAAGCAAACTGCTAATAGCAACGATCCGGGAGACAAAAGCATGAAGAAGAACAAAACATAAGACGATGGCGACATTTTTATGATGAACGTTTTAACCATGTTTGTACCCAATTGGCATGTTTCAGAATTTAGCTGCCACTTAGCATCAATTAAAAATGACACAATCAATAGATAATCTCCGGTCTGACCGCCCGCCAGTGAGACGGCACGTCTGTCTTTTCTCCGGAGACGGGTTATTTATAGGTGTCAGAGAATGAGGATTGATTTACTGCAGGTGAACGGGATGTCATCCTCAGCAAAAAGGTCAAGGTGAGCCGGAGCTTTAGTGGGTAACATAAAGGAATTCAGTACGTGTTCCTCAACTGTCTTTAAAGCCACCAACGCTTGAACGAATGGCAGAACATGATCACGTACAAACATCTTAGATAAAACAATTACTAAATGAGTCTTTAGGACAAAATACAAA